>NC_058385.1:76930833-77560000 GCF_018350175.1 Felis catus | reverse complement strand
TAGTCAGTCAGAGAAAGACAAAAATCATATGACTTCACTCATATGAGGACTTTAAGAGAGAAAACAGATGAACATAAGGGAAGGGAAACAAAAATAATATAAAAACAGGGAGGGACACAGAACAAAAGAGAGTCATAAATATGGAGAACAAACTGAGGGTTATGGGAGGGGTTGTGGGAGGGGAGATGGGCTAGGTGGGTGAGGGGCACTAAGTAATCTACTCCTGAAATCATTGTTGCACTATATGCTAACTAATTTGGATGTAATTTAAAAAAATAAAAAAGAAACAAATTAAAAAAAAAAAAAAGAAAGCACCCTTCATTGAAAGAGTAAATGTATGTAATTTTTTTGAATTTGAAAAAAAAAGGATGTTGATGAATAAATAGTAGATATCTGAAGGGCACAGTCTATTGTTATTAACTCAGCAATAGAGACCTGCTTTAATCACCAAAGTTTTAAATTTTAGAGTAAGAGTACCATTAAAGATCATTTAGTTTGACCCCTTGTGTTCATATTGAGTCTGACTTAAGATCATCTTACCTGTGAGACACAGAATCATCAACATAAAGCGGTCCTTGTTTCTCCCACCTATTCTTTTGTTTAATGTTTATTTATGTTGAGACAGAGAGAGTCCTAAGCAGCTGACAGCACAGAGTCCTGTGTGGGGCTGAATCTCACGAACTGTGAGATCATGACCTGAGCCGTAATCAAGAGTCGGGCACTTAACCCACTGAGCCACCCAGGTGCCCCTGTCCTGCCTATTCTAATCATCAATGAATAATGCCAGGATGTGCCTCAAACCCTCAGGAACAGTAATGCCGTTGCATTAAAAGGTTAAAGTGTCGGGTTGCCATCAGAGGCTCTTGAAGTTACTCAGAACAAATAATTATTTGTCTTCAATGTGTGTGTTTATTTAATGAATAAATTGTAATTTTTTGAGAGACCAGGCAGCAGCATTTCTTTCTCTTTCGAGTAAGCAGCTGCTCCAGGGAAGTAAGTGGCTCTGGCAAGGGCTAAGCTCCTAGATTTGTTTCTGTAACTTACCAGCTGGGTGAACCCGGCCAGTTCTCTTAGCCTGTCTGACATTGTTGGCTCCAGCAGAATATGGCAGCAATGTAGGCAGCTGCTGAGTTAATCAATGAAAATATAAGGGAATGGATGACATATAGGTTAGCCACACCACAATAATGCTCGGCACGTGGCACACATTACCCTACTCACATTCCTGCAGGTCACTGATGGCAACTCTACATCTGGCTGCGGGACTGGCTGTAAGCCAGTTGGGTTTTCTCTGTTCTGTGGTTACTCATTCTCCTGGATTGACGCACAAATGCAGGGCCTATCCTTCTCATGCTACAGCAAACACTCAGAAGAGAAAGCCTAAGGTGTGGGCAACTTTTAGGGACCTGCCAGTGTCACCTTGGTAATGTCTCGTTTAAAGCAGATCATACACACGAGCAATCGAGATGGGAAGCACATTCCACACGCCGTGAAGCCACTGTAAGTGCCATGCCCAACATAAATTAGGAGGTAGTTATTCTGTGCTGAATCGTGTCCCCCCATTTGTTGAAACCCTAGCCCCCAAGGTGGCTCTATTTGGGGATAGGATTTTTAAGAAAGCAGTTAAGGCTACATAAAGTAATAAAAATGGCTCTAATCCAAAAGGATTGATGCCCTTACGAGAAGTAGAAGAGGGCCAAATGAGGACACGGGAAAAGCAGATGGGTGTCTGCAAGCCAGGGAGAGTGACCTCACCAGAAGCCAACCTGACCAGCGCTTTGATTTTGGACTTCCAACCTCCAGATCTGTGAGAAATGAGTTTCTGTTTCCTTAAGCCACCAGTCTGTGCTGATTTGTTACGTGCGGCAGCCCCAGAAGACAAATATAAGGGTGATATTCTACTCTCAGGAAGATGGGAGAGGAGGGAGTAAACATTTGCTGAACAGTAATCTATTTTACCGCTGATACGCAATTTATCTTCCAAAGCCATTTGGAGTCTGAGGGAAGTAAAGTTCAGAGAACTTTGCCACTTACTTGAGAACTCAGTCAGCAGGTGACAGAATAGGGTCTTGAAATAAAGACTTCTTAATTCAAACCCTTTATTCTTGTTATTAGATAACTTTGTCCCCCTCAGTAGAATCTGGACTAAGAACATACGTCCAACAGTAGGACAACCTGTATGAAATGAATGACCGTATCTCTCAGGGACCGGCTGGGACCACAAAGTACAGAGTGACACAAGATGTCCACTGTGCCTCAAGCAGGACAGACTGAATTAAGGGAGGCTAAAGTGTGTCTAGGGATAAGTTGATGAAAGCGTAAATTAAGCTTCAATTCCATCATTTATAAATAGGATAAGAATAGTATATACTTTGGAGGTTTCTGTGAAAGTAAGTGAGAGAGTATATGTACAAAGAAATGAGGATAATAAGTATGTACTTCTAATACTAAAACAATGACAGGTATCACTGTCACAGGGTCACAATGCTCAGAATGGCAGACTAAGTGGCACATCCTTGAGTCAGAGAAATACTTTTCCTGGGTGGCATTTGCATAAATCCTTCTATTTAAGATTCACTAATAAAAAGAGGAGTTAGCAAAATCTTGCTTGCCTCCGAATGCTTGAATGAGTGTGTATACGTGTGTGTGCGCGTACCTGTGCATGTGTGGGTGCGTGTATACGGGTGACTTCAACAATCTCTGCTGTGATCAAATTGAAATTAAATTTAGAGCTTACCTCTCAGGGGCAGGCTGATTTCCAAAGTTTTTGAGGGCTGTTCTCAAGACCCACCCCCCCTCCGAACTGTACTATTTATGTAGTTAGGCTGACTCCTTTGCCAACCTCCTTCGCACACATACCAACACAAATATACACCAATACGCATGTACATTACACAGGCCTCCAACATGCGTAGCACCAGGCCACGGCAGAGCACACAGACGCATCCACGCTTTCTCTTCCTCTTTGCTTACGTAGCATGTATCCTCCTTTGTACCTTGTTTTACCCCTCTGATTCCTTGAAAGATTTTGCGGCCCTCGTTATCAACTCGCTCATTGTATGCAATGGCTAATTTTATGGGTCCACTTGCCAGGGCACAGGGATGCCCAGGTATTTGGTTAAACACCATTTCTGGCGTGTCTGTGAGGGTGCTTTGGATGAGATCAGCATTTGAATGGGTGGACTGACAAAAGAAGATGGCCCTCCCTGGCATGAACGGGCATCAGCCAACCTGCTGAGGGCCTGAATAGAACAAAAAGGTGGAGGAAACAGGGAGTTGCTCTTTCCCTGGTTGTGGAGCTGGACCTCCATCCTCTGCTCTCAGAAGTCCTGATTCTCAGCCTTCAGACTAGGAATGAATCTCCACCACCAGCTCTCTGGATCTTAGGCCTTCAAACTCTATCGCCCACTTTCCTGGGTCTCTAGCTTGCAGACAGCAGATGGTGGAACTTCTCAGCCCCCATAATCATGTGAGCCAGTCCTTTAGAACACATCCCTTTACATGTATGCTATTGGTTCTGTTCCTCTGGAGAAGCCCAACCAACGCACTGTATTGATTCACTTTCACTCTTCATACTTTTTTAGATTTGAACTTTTTTTTTTTTGGTCACCCTCTAAGGGCAAATACTTGAGGAATCCACCTGGTGACTTTTTGCTATCATTTTCTCTGTATCTAATAAATTGTACTATACACCCCACCAGCAAAAGCACACAATGGACACTAAAAAAATTTTAATTAGGAAACACATTAAGTAATAAATGAGTATATTTTCAATTTTCATGTGGGATATTGTGACTTTATTAAGAATCTGTTATATGTTATAACATGTGGAGCTCACATCTTTATAATAAGTTTTGAAATATTCTGATTGCAAAAGCAATAGGCATTTATTATATGGATTGAAAATAATTCTAATGAATGTAAAAAATATTTAAAAATCATATAAAAATCACATTCAAAGTCAGTCTCTGTTAATATTTAATGACTTCCCTTCTAGTGTGTAATTTATAATTTTACATTACACAGAGCTGAGATCACACTACATATTTTATGCCCTCCTATTTTCAATTAATATTATGCTGCGAATATTTTCCTATCATTAAAAATTTTGTCAAAGATGTTTACGCCTGCATGCGTAAATCAATAATAAAATGATTTAGGTGTGTTAATGTAATCATGCAGTGATAGGATTAAAATGAATATATTAACAGAATCTTTCCTCCCATATGGATACTTCCTTTAAGCCAAAGCTCCTTATTACCAAAATGACTATGTGCTTAGTTGGTAAGCTGAAGTTAGAAATCCACAGAGGCTTAATATCTTTATCACAGAGATTAATGAGGAGGTATAGTTAATACCCTCACACAATACTAGACAGTTGATATATAGCATATGATATAAATTCCATTCTGTAAAAGTTAAGCTACTGTAATATTCACTTAACATATTAATGGGCTCTGTGGATGAGAATAAATTTAGCATGACACAAGTTTTCTGCCCTTGGGTACGAGCAATCTATTGGAAGGACCAGACGTACACATGTGAGACAGTTATAGAATCATCCCAGAGAATGAGCTAGGGGAGCACGATGGAGATAGTCATTAAGCTATACATGTAGAAGTGGAAAGTCAAGCCGGACAGGTGCAATCAAAGAAAGCTTCCTGGAAAAGCTGGCCTTAGCTCCACTATTCTGAATAATGGTGAGGGAACAATATTTACTCAGTAGCTGTTATAAACCAGTCCCCATCTCTGGTTGCCTTCACAGTATCCCCGGAAACCCAGTAGTGACATTGCCATTTGATAAATGGGACTTGAACACTGATTCCACATCTATGTTCTTCAGATGTACTGCTAAAGGGACAACTAGAAAGGAAAGGGAGAACATTGAGGCAGGAAACAGAGTATGTGAAAGCCCAGATAACGATGGGATCTGGTAGTGAGAATGAGCAATACACAGGGCCAGAGTGTTGTATACTCTGTGGGATTGAGAGCATGGCTGTCATGAGGTTAAACAGACACAGTGGAGTCATATGGTAAGAGGTGCCAAATAGCAAAAGTTAGCACCCATGAGGATCCTTTGGGACACCGATCCCCCTGCTATGGTCCCATAACTATCTGACTTCAATTTTGCATTTAGTTGATTGAAAAAAATGCTTAGGGAAAACAATTCATTGGGAAATTGTGTGTGTGTGTGTGTGTGTGTGTGTGTGTGTGTGTGTGTGTGAGAGAGAGAGAGAGAGAGAGAGAGAGAGAGATCATGAAATCCCATCTTTTCTATTAGAGTGAAAACATATATTTTTTTAATGAGAGTGAACTGAAGGCCCCTTTTAAGCACATTAATAGTTGTTGTCAAAATGAATCATTTTCTTATTTGACAATGGTGATTAGTTAATAAGAGACCTGGTCCTTGCTCTCAGGGTGCTTAAAGTCTAGGGGGAGAGGCAGTGTAACACATGCTACAAAGGAGAGGGCAGGGAACCATGAAGACACGCAAAGTGGCAATTGGTCCAGTCAGGGGGTCTCAGGAAGGCATCCAATAGGAAATGCTGGCTGATTTAAGATCTCTAGGAAACACTGGAGAGCCTGGGCAGACAGGGAAAAACAAAGCACTCAGGCGGGGATAGCACACCAGAGTCCCTACCATTTGACTCATCAAAGCTCATTTTAGAAACAGAAAAAACAAAAGCCATTCGGTCAAAATATGGAGAAGAGGGAACAGCAAGTCACATGAGACTGAAGAGGTCACTAGGGCAGAATTTTGCAAGGCTTGCAAGTCAAGGTAAATAAAGATGTGGTGTTTACTCCAAGAAAAATGGGCAGGCAGTGAGGAATCTTCCACATATAACTGGATTTGAGTTCAAGGGCAGGGTTGGGATGAAGTGAAAGAGGGAAAACTCAATGCCAAATGACCAATGATGGGATAAAGATGAATAAGTCGTAAGTAGTGTTAAGGGTCCTGGCATAATGTAAAAAAAAAAAAAATCTGGATTTTGAGGCATCTGGGTGGCTCAGTCGTCTAAGTGTCTGGCTCTTGATTTCGGCTCAGGTCACGATCTCGCAGTTGTGAGATTGAGCCCCGTGTTGGGCTCTGCACTGGGTATGGAGCCCGCTTAAGATTCTCTCTCTCCCTCTGCCCCTATCCCATGCACACACTCACACTCTGTTTCTCTAAAAAAAATAAATAAATAAAATAATCTGGGTTTTGCACAAGGGTATAGGAGAAATGAGAAAGAAACAGCTTCTCTGTCATAATCTACAGAGAGAGAGAGAATATTTTAAATTAATGAATGCAGTGCAAGATGCTAGATGAGACTGGAGTAATTGGCTAATACTGAAGTTTCTACAGATTTGACCAATCTAATTCAAATACAGGCCCCGTCACTTATCAGCAGTGAGATGTGCAGTCAATTAACTGAATTGCTATGAACCTCACTTTTTACTTCCACAAAATGTGAATAATCCTAAATCCAATTGTATAGAGTTTGGAGAAGGATTAGATCATATAATGTATGTAAAGCAATCAACACAGAGCATATAATCACCAAAGCTTGTTAGATGTGACTGTTTTTAGAGAATTTCCATTCCTGCTGCTATTATTATGCCATTACTAAAATCATCTTAATCACTGTTGTTTTAAGAGGTTTCATAGGCAGATTCTTTGATATAGTCAACTATTAACATGATCCATTTTGGGGACTGAGTTAGCAATAGGTCAGGGAAAGGAAAGATTTCAGAAAAGATAAGAGATTTGATGTTGACTCAACCAGGAACTCGAAGGAACATCCACTAGCTCAGAAATGAATCTGCTACAGCCAACATTTGTTGAGCTTTAGAAGTGATTTACAATTAATCCTCAAAACAACCACGAAAGGGGAACTAGTATGAACCCCTTTTTACTAATGAGGAAAGTGAGGTATAGGGGGATCAAGTAACTTGCCAGGGAACAGTTAGTTTGTAAGTAGAGGACTTGGAATTTGAACCCCAAGAGACTGGCTCCAGAATGGGCGTGCTTAACCTCTGGGCGGCACTGCCTGTTAAGTTGCAATGGGGCAGCAATGAAGGTGGCTTACATAACTGCTGTTAGGTCAATTTCTGATTTCTGCATGGGGTGCTATGGATAATATCACAAAAAGGGACTATTTCCTGAAACAAATTACTTGCGAAACTCACGGAGAGGGATGTGACACAAAGGCTGTATTATCATTTTTCCTTTTTTGAGGCTTCAAAATAAAAGATACACCCTGGATCCCACGTCCCATGGAGTTCCGTGTACTAGTAAATCATGGGGGCAAGCAAAGGAAAATCGCATTCACAGACGAATCGTGTCTGCAATCAGCCTTGAACTTCCTGTGTCCAATGGAAGAAATGATTTTCTTTGGTAATGCAACATTTGATGCAGATGGATAGCCAAATTACTCCACAGTGTCTGAACACTCCCCAGCAAAATGAGGAAGGCTTGAGTCGATTTGATTTGTACAGAAAACTACTATTGCTCCAGCTAGCCAACCATCACTAATGTTTTTGTATAGAGCGGATGAGTTCAGAGGTCTCTGGGATGAGCAGAAGCTGTGGAATCAGAAGACACACGCTGCCCCTATCCTTCAAGGCCGGCTCAAATGTCACCTCCCTGACCACCAGAGACGGAACAAATGGCTGGCAAAACACTTGGCGTGTGCTTCTCCCATTTGGGCACCCATCACAGCATATGAGACTTGCTACCCTTGTGCCTTCTTGACGGCAACACTGATCTATGGATGCTGATGAGAATCATTTTAAGAGTATTTTTCCCTCCCCAAAGTCCCTGAGTTTGTGTGGAAACTTGTTTCCCATATAACTTGAACATCGCAGCCAGCCGTAGCTCTATCATGGTGCTCCCAATTTTTCATGCGTTCAACCTTCCGTCTCCCTGCTAATCCAGCTTGCTGCCACCTCCACTGGAAAGCTGCATAGAGACTCACACCACGTCCAGCTCACCAATTTCGCCTCTGCCTACTATCCCGTGACAATGGCCCTGCAGGTCCCTTCATCCGTTCGGGATCATGACACAGTCTGCTTCTGTCCCTCCCCATGCACCTCTCTCCTCTTCAGTTGGCAGGTGACTCGGCTTTCTTACCATTACCTCATGCGGACAAGGGCGTAGGTGCTACAGCAAAGTAAGGTTTCTTGATAAGAGTTGTTCCAGGTTTACCAAATACATCAGCTAAGTCACTGGGTCCTGTGGGATGCAGCCCAGGGCATGCGGGGCATTCATTGGAATGGGACAGGGTCAGGATTGGGGGGGTTAATGTCTAGCTTCACCCTCTACTCATGATTCCTTCCTACATAAAGCTCTGCTATCATGGCCCTCTGTGTCTAAACTCTAACTCAGCTACAATGCTCCTTTCTGTCATTGACATGCTGTCTCTCCCAATACTCTATTTCATGGGTCTTTTCTACCCTAGGTTGTCACACAGATCTTAATAATGCTGAATGGCCAAGATGCATCTTCTTTCCCATACTTCTCCTAGACGCCATGGAAATAAAGGGATGTGGCCAGTCCCACTGACCGAAGTAAGGAGACTCAGAAGTCCAAGGAAAATGAAAATTCGTGGGAGTATGTATATATTTCATCTTTCTCTTTCAAGATGGGGTGAAATGTCTGATCTCCAGTTTTATGGTCTAAGAACCAGTTTATTCAAAATTCCTACTATGTTTACATAACCAAGGAAAAAAGTCACAGTGGCTTCACCTTAGAGAAAGGGAGCAGAGATAGGACATCCATTAAATCTACACATCAGTATGTCCAAATCTCGCCTCCACACCATACAGACCTGAATACATCTTAATTTGTTTTACATCAGAATTTATTTGAACTCCTGAATCTCTACCCCACAGCCTAGATTACAAGTGCCCTGGACTCAATGGCAACATCCTATTTATAATGATATCATCACCTAAAACACAGAAGTCACTTGAGGAACATTATCTCTGCCATATGCCTCTCTCTATAATATTAAATACATAGTTATTTTAGCACTTGATAAAACAACTTATAAAAAGAATACAGGATATCTTGGGGGACCTGGGTGGCTCAGTTGGTTGAATGCCTGACTTCAGCTCAGGTCATGATCTCAAGGTTCATGAGTTCAAGCCCTGCCTTGGGCACACTGCTGTCAGCGTGGAGCCTGCTTTGGATCCTCTGTCCCCTTCTCTCTCTGCCCCTCCCCTGCTTGCACTCTCTCTATCTCTCTCAAAAATAAATAAACCTTTTAAAAGAGAATACAGGATATTTTATTATCCAACTAAGCTTACACACAGAGAGGTTTCCTACCTCAAAGTGAAAACCACCATTAACACTTGATCCTGTCCAATTCGATAGCAAATGATAACCCAGACTCTTTCACCAGGGAAAACTGCATGTAGTCTGTCCATCCATCCACCTGTCTGTCCGTCCATCCACCCATTCATCTGTCCATCTATCCAGCCATTTATGCAGTTATTTATCACAAGTATATTTGGTATTATTAGGTACTGGACAATGTGATAGCCATTAGGGATATGATACGAGAAAAAAAGAAATGGCTCTCTACCCTCAGAGCCTACAGTCTGGTAGGAAAACAAATACTCATCAAATGAACCAACACCTATGCAGCAGATGCAACATAAGTTGGATACCCAGGACAAATGTTCATCAAACTTTCGCATTAAACAGATTTTCCAGGCTCTGGTCAGGCATCCTGATGATGCACCGCTCGGCTCTCTCGACTCATTCACTCTCTGTCCAGCCAGCTACGTGTTTCAACTTCCCTCATTCCCAGTACCAGGGCCCTGACAGCCAGGTGAAGAGGAGGGACTCTAGCAAAGCACTGGGACCAGGTGCTGACCCTTCTTTGCTGTTATGTCAGCCATGACTTTGATCCTGAGCAGGTGCCTGGGCTCCTCTCCAGTTCTCGTTCCCCTTCTTGAGCCTGGCATTCAGAGACAGAGGAAGAAATGGCAACTGTTAGAACTCTGCTGCAGATGTGGTGTGATAGAAGAACAGTGACCTCACTTTATGAAAGTCGAAAAACAAAAGAGTGTGTGTTTATTAAGTAATCAGTTTGTACACTGAATCTAGGGGGTATCTGTCAAAATCCAAGGTAGAAATACTAGCTGCCATTCGTGGAGTGCTCATACCTGCTCAGCTGCCCTCATCCAATTTCTGGAAGCCCACGACTCTGGCTGTATGGGATAGTCCATGTCGTGGCCACAGTTACTCAAATGCTCTCTCTGTTTGCGTGGGTAAAAGTTTTGAGTAAATACATATAGCTTCAAAAATAGAAAAACCCTAGGGTGCCTGGGTGGCTCAGTCAGTTAAACGTCCGACTTCAGCTCAGGTCATGATTGGTAGTTCACAAATTTGAGCCCCGTGTCGGACTCTGTGCTGACAGCTCAGAGCCTGGAGCCTGCCTCCGATTCTGTGTCTCCCTCTTTCTCTGCCCCTCTCCCCACTCATGCTCTGCCTTTCTCTCTCCCAAAAATAAATAAACATTTAAGAAAACAGAAAACCCTTCACAGAGGGATTGTTGCTCACTCTTTACCTGTATAGGTCTCCTAAGTCTATTGTACATCTTAAACACACACACACACACACACACACACACACACACAATGGAAATTCAGGATATTTTAGAAGGAAATCACAAAACTATTAGTGACATCCAGAATTTTCAAACAAATATAACAATCAGGTCTCTTCCATGAGATGTTTCTTATAATTTAATCTTGGGGTCAGATGGATTTGACTTTGATTCTTGGATGACCACTACATAATTGTGTAACCTTGGGAAATTACCTTGCTTTTTGTGTGTCTCAACTCCTGCTGTAAAATTAAGATAAAAATCCATATATTTTACATATTTGACGGCACACTTTATGTTAGTGTCAGGCAGAGTGCGTGGTATGTTTGAGGACCGCAAAAGTTAGCTCGATGCCACAGACCTATGTTATTCGAGAAGACGATGATACTTCAAGCATTCTGACATCTCAGAGAACATAAGCTGATTAATTCATCTTTTACCATGACTTTTAAAGAGCAAAATATAATTTTAAAATATGAACTTTGTATACATCTGCCTTGATCTGATTACATAAGGATTTATCTCTCTTAAATGTGTTGGGATGCTAAAGCTGATTTCATTCTTTACTCTGTGTGATTCTATTTCTCCGAAGTTAGCGGGTAAAGACGTAGGGGAGGTGGCACAGTTTGAACAGACAACAAATGTCTCAGGCTTTTTCTTTTTTTAAGTTTATTTATTTATTTTGAGAGAGTGAGCATGCAGGAGGGGCAGAGAGAGAAGGAGAGAGATAGAATCCCAAGCAAGCTGCACACTGTTAGTGCAGAGCCCAATGTGGGGCTTTGAACTCACAAACAGTAAGATCATGACCTGAGAGGAAATCAAGAGTTGGATGCTTAACCAACTGAACCACGCAGGTGCTCCATTTTTTTTTCAATGAGGCAGCACGGCATTGCCAGCAAAAAGGCTGGACTAGGGGTCAGAAAACTGGATTAGAACTCTGCATTTTCTATATCCTTTTGGCTCATCGTTCACCATTTCGAAAGCTCTGATCTTTACTTAAAAGAGGATCCAATCACCTGCCTCATAATGCTGTGTCAAAACACAAAATACAGATGACGTGCCTAGTACATAGCCAGTGCTCAGTATATAGCTACTAAGCTTACGAGAAGATCTTCGTGCACAATCCACGGCAAGTAAATTCTTATCACTGTAAATTTCTCTATGTATTATAAGTTAGAATATATGTCTTCATGAGAGAAATTTGGTTTAAAGAAGTTTTTGAGCATTTACGACACATATTTTAGTCATAACAAAGAAGGCACTAACACGATTGCAAAAAGGTTTATTCAGGGAAAACATAAATAGACCATGCCTCAGAATAAATAAGAAGAATTTTGGTGCATATTTTCGACTATTAAATTGGTAGGCTGAAAGCAGCTATCATGATTCACTTTCTTATCTTCTAAACCACTCACTCCTGAAGTGAGGAAAAATAAATTGCATTTATCGCTCTCCATGATATGCCCACCTATTATAACACTTGTTATTATATTGTTTGTACGCTTCTTCTACCAAAACAAGAGCAATTTTGGCAGACCAGCCGTGTCCTGTATGATAGCCACGGATATGAGGGTAGACACTGGAGTCACACAGCTGGGAGTGCCCCCCGGGTATACAAGTCACCCATCATGTGGCTTTTGGCAAGTTACTGAAGCCATCCGAACTCCCTTCAATTGATCGGTAAGCAGGGAGGCAGACATTCGCTTTAAGCTTACAAAGTTGTTATGCGGCTACTGCACGGTTGGAACTAAGCCTGGCACATGACGGGCAAATTGGTAAGAGTTAGCTAGTAGATCATCTCAAAATGCTCAGGAATGTAGGTTCTCGGTGAATGTTGAATGGATGCATAAATGAATAACGAATAAGTGAACGACAGATAGATCTTTTTCAGTCTGAAAGAAGATCAGGACTTCACATTTGAGATGGTTATGTGCCCAATGCTGTCTCATCAGGGGCCTTGGTAGTTCACTTTGCAGAACAGGTGAGTATCCTGCAAATAAGGTCAGGTATTTTCCACCTGTGATCTTCTAGGATTCTGAGAGGGCATGAGGATTCTTTGTTTGAATTCATGCTGCGCGTGTCTAAAAAACACACGATGTCTGAGCAATTGTCTTTATCAATAGGTTGACCTGGGCTTTAGGCCAAATACTCATAGGAAAGATTACACTGAAAACAAATATTTCCAGGAAAGTGATTCTGTAAACTCATATTGAGTGTTGCTTTTGCCCTTCTCTCAGGGCACTTCAATACTCAAAGAGAGAGCCCTTTCTCAAAACGGATTGCTTGGATATTTTCAATTTCATAAATGCTTTCATTCCCTCTGGCAACAGCAAAATGAACAAGCACACAGTATGGGGAGGAGAGGCAGCTCCATAAAAGCCGCTCTGAGCGTGTGGGCAGCGGCCTCCCCCAGACCCGGGAAATGTCTCGTCAGCAGGTTCAGCCTTTCCCCTGCCGAAGCTGAGCACGCTGGGTAAGCGCTGTTGAAACGTTGGGAGCTGTGATCTTGTGTGAAGAGGTCAAGGGAGCAGACCTGAACGCTGTTTCAAGGACTAAGCTTTGCCATGGGGAGAACCCAGCAAGTGGCACTTCATACCAAAACCCTCCATTCCATGCTGGGATACAGATACCTGCATTAGTGGTGTCCTGTTTCCTGAAGAGGGAAACCGATAGCAGTGGGTTTTATCCGGCAATGACTATCTCCCTCTGATGGAACTGGTGGCATGGAAAGAAAAACGAGAAAGAAAAAGCAAAGCAACGCTACGTGTGGGTGTCTATGTACTAGGTCACGTTCTAAGAACGAAGGTGGTCTTTCCACTGTAGGAAAGAATGAACTTGGCCAGTGACTTCTGATGCTACCCCTCCCACTTGATCCCAAAACTTAACTGAAGTCAATCTGGCATAAACATAATGCCAGTATCAGCCTACAAGAGAAGGGAAGGGTGCTGCAAACTGCTCACCGTCCATATATGTTTGGGTTTATAGTGTAAGTGGCTGGGCAAGATTAAAGAATATTAATATTGGGCGTAATCAACTTCTTCTTTTAGAAGAATCCTCTAGCTGTATTACAGAGGAAAGTAAGCTGAAAACTGCAGGCAAGGAGTACAAAGAGACTACTGCTGGGATTGTCCAGACAAGATTTAACAGTTAAGAGAGTGTCTGTGTTTGGGGCATAGATGTAGCAAATATTTCAGCAGTATGCCAATGTACAGGACTTATTCATTTGATGTAGAAATTTAGGAGAGTAGGAGGTGATTACTAGATGTAAGTTATCCTTTCTACATCCCTCCAACCCTTCTTTTCTCTCTATATCCATTCTTTTTAATATAAACTTACCAAAAAAAAAAAATCTTATATACCAGATACAGTAGGTGTTGGATTGGAATTTCCAAAGATGGTCTCACCATTATATTCCAAACCACATGTTCTTTCTATAAAATGTTGTTGACATGACTTCATTAAGCAATCGTATTGCCTCCTCTTGAATACGGCCATGGGCCAGCCTTTGAATCTACAATCTAATGAGCATTATGTGATGGGAGTGACTCTGTGTCACATTTAAGATTATGCCATAAAAGTTGATACAGTGAATGCCTCACCCATTCCATTCTCTTTCAGGGAAACAGCCCTTAAAACCCAGTCATGACATTTTGAGGAACCCCAAACCACATGGAGAGGTCATGTGTAGATGTTCTTGCTAACAGTCCAATCTCAAATCTCAACTAATAACATCATCTTGTAGGACATGTCAGTGAGTGAGGCTTCATATGACACCAGCCTGTGGGTCACCCTGGAAGATGCTGAGACAAGCAGAGAGGAGCTATCCTCACCAAACCTTACCCCATGTATAGACCTCTGAGTAAAATGCACTCTGTCATTGTTTGAAGCAATGATGTTTTGAGAGAATATATTAGCAGTTATAAAAACATTCCATGATATTATGAGATTGAAAAGTTAAGTCATACTAATTCTTTCTTCCCAGTAAGATATTCTCATAAGTACCTAATATTATTAAAATCAGTTTAGTGTAAAGGGAAGCATGTTCAAGGTCAAATGGAAATGTAACAGAAAGATAACTTACTAAGTGATCAACACCATTTCTTTTTTATAAGTTTATTTATTTATTTATTTATTTATTTATTTATTTATTTAGAGAACATGAGTGGGAGAGGGTCCGAGAGAGAGAGGGAGAGAGAGAATCCCACGAAGTCTCTACACCATCAGCACAGAGCTCCATGTGGGGCTCGATCCCCTGAATCATGAGATCATGACCTGAGCCAAAATCAAGAGTTGGACACTTAACTGACTGAGCCACGCAGGCGCCCCATCATCACCTACTTCTGATGCTCACTGATTACCTGCAAGCACATCCCAAAACCTGGTACCTGCCAAACCTGATGCCTACCATGGTATGTCCTGAAAACCTTACACCACATGCTGGTAAACATGACCATCTGTAATAAGGAGCCAGCATCGATGAGCTGTCTTCATAAAGGAGAAAGGAAAGGAATTGCCCCTCTATTTATAAATTGTTTGGAAGATACCTTAAGATTTCACCTCTTAGGCCCATGTGTATTTGAAGTAGGCACCTTTGGATATGCCTTGTTGCCTGAAGTTCTGTCAATAGCTGATTTTAAGAATCCATCCTTGCTGGTATTTATGGAGAATCTATATGCCATACTTGGCCATTCTGATGTGTGAGTGAGCAGATGCCATTGGCAGGAGAGTTCACAAATTCTGTGGAAACTACAAAATGAATTTCAATATACTGCCAGATTTTCTGGGTCCAGATGCCATAGGTATATATGCAACTTTGCCACTGAGATGTTAGCCTTTGGGTTCATTGCCTTGGCCACTGTTTAGGTGACACATGTTGGACAGCTAGCATTTGCACAACAATGGCAAATTAGGGTTCCACTTCCATGAGTAAGGGGATTTCTTGTCACAGCAACTGACATTTAGTTTCAAAAGTAACAAACTCCTTGGTTTAAGTAGCAGGTGGTTAGGATTATTATCTTTGCTGTGCATGAGCCCATAAAAGCGATACTACTTGATCTGAGGTGGGAGATTGCATGGGCATTAAGGGCTGAACCTAATCTTTCCGTAGCCTGAGAGACTAAAAACAGGATATTGGTACTCTTGAGCAGAGAAAGTCCAAGGGCCTCAAAATGGACAAACATACTCATTCTGATCGTCACTAATTCAGGATTATAAGTAGTTTTGTGGAGTGGTCCAATGCATAGATTTTGTTCAGATGAACCTGGATGCAAGTTCATACTTACTCATTTATTTTATTTAATCTCTAAAGGGGTCATCTGATGCATTTAAAGTGTTTATCACAATGCCAGGCAGGTAATGAGCACTCAGTAAATGAGAGATGATATGATAACAATGTCAATGGCCATGATGACATTATGAGAATGTGGTTAATACTGTTGTCACTATTATCTGGGATGCTGGTCACTAGATGTGACATCACATTCAGGTCCGATGTCAGATGAAGGATCTATATGGGAGATGGATTTAGGAGTTATGGTCATGTAGTATGCAGTTAGAATCACGGGAGTATGAGATCCAGAGATTAAAAGAAAGAGAGACCCAGAGAAAACCCTAAGGGCACAATATATGAGGGTACAGTAGAAGAGGAAGACCCAGAAGAGTTCAGTACGTAGGAAGAGACAAATAAGGGTCAAGAACCATGGGAAATGAAAAGGAGAGTGTTTCACAGAGAATCTTAAAAAAAAGCAAGTGAATAAGACCATATTTATTATTGGTCCGTTCCACTGTATTCCATTCCATATTTTCAGTGTGTCTGGGAACCTCTGTGTTGTAAGCGGAATATTTAGCCTGGCTAATAACAAACATAAAGCAAGCAATTAATCCTTAATATACTGGAAAGGAGCAGGTTCCCAATAGGTAGATATTTCCTTAGATGAGTGGTAGAACAGTCAATCTTTGTTGTAAGTCAGCAGCGTGTTAGAATTATTTATCTTGGGATGGATTCTTATGACTCCTGCTGTTTTCCTCCTTATATCTACTAACTGTCACCCTGCGTGACTAGGTGGGTCTATTCCGGCTTGAGGAAGGATTTGATTCAAAGGGAAGTAGGGGTCCATTTTCAAAAAGAGGTGGCTCCTAACAAAGCCCTGTAGGGGGTTTCTACCTCTGCATCTTCTGAGAGAAAACCACAAGATGCCACCCTCCTTCGTTTTTTGTTCAGAAGGCAATCTTCTGCGCACTATTAGAGATATTCTAATCAGCATGCCTAATTACAAGGCCCTATGAATCCCTTTGAAAGAAAAAAAAAAGGAAGAAAGTCTTTTCTACGGTATAGGCAAAAAGAAAGACAAATTGACAATCAATTCCTGTGCGAGGGGGAGATAAACCTACCAGCTGGATTGAAATGGGGTGATTCCAGATTTCAGTTCCGAGTGTAAAGGTGGATGGTCAGAATTGGATACACTAAGACTTTTCACTGCAACCTCTTCTCACAAAGATAGGCAGTTGGGACAGAAAATAAAGTAAGTATGGTTAGAGTTTTATTAAAATACTCTATTAAAAGCTGGCTTCTCGCCTAGGATCTACCTTCAGTCAGTTAGATGGTCACTTACAGGTCACTTGCCTCGTCTCTAGGCTTGAGTTTGTCTCCTTAGAGGAGGGAATATACTAGTCCAGAAGCTACTGATGTTACTACTACTTGGGTCTCTTTGTATTCTTCTTCTATAAATTTAGGCTTGTGATAATTTCAATTAAGCCTTGAACGATTCCAATGCATGAGAGGGAGCTTGGTGTGGTGATCAAATGATGGCTTCACAGAACTTTGATTTTACCTATGCAAGGCTCAACGTGTAGAGAGGCTGGTCTCTGGGCTTGCTGGCTCTGCCTCATGCTGCCTATGTGAGGTCTGTGCCTCGGTTTCCTCATATGAAAATGGAAGTGATAATATTGTTGTCTTTCTCATAATGCCATGAGGTGGAAAGAAATTGATATTTTTTTAAATCTTTTTTAAATGTTTATTTACTTTGGAGAGACGGCGACAGAACACGAGCAGGGGAGGGGCAGAGAGAGAGGGAGACACAGAATCCGAAGCAGACTCCGGGCTCCGAGCTGTCAGCACAGAGCCCGATGTGGGGCTCGAACCCAGGAACCATGAGATCACGACCTGAGTTGAAGTCAGACGCTTAACTGACTGAGCCCCCCAGGCGCCCCTGAAATTGATCTTTTTTGAAGAACACCAGAACTGTGTCCAGAATATGAATGAATGTGTCAGATAAAACTAAGAAGCTCCACAAACTCATCCTTACATGACCTTAAGTTGGGCACTATTGCCAAGAAGTTTACGCACAAAGCACTTCAGCTATGTTTCTTCACCTCTCTCTGCTTCAAGTCTCCATACGCCCTGCTAGTTGCCATCCTTAATCTTATGCCTAAACAAATGCAAACCATCCACAGTTTGACCCAATGGAATTTCCCTTGAATTTACTTATTTAACTCCGTTTGCCTCTCAGATAACAGGAACATGTGTTTCCTCTCTTCTGTATCATGGAGCCAACAGTGATAAATCCTCAGGAGACACATGTTCCGACTTTTTTCTCCGCAAATCACTTACCTGTGTCTCAACTATTCCTCCTCTAACTCCTTTAAGGACCCTGATACCACTGCAAAACCTGATACATCTGCTTTTTACATGTATTCGACACCCTTTCTCAAACGCCTCTTCAAAAATGACCCTTCCCTTCTCAGGAGGCCTGTATCTGTGTCCATCTCACTGAGATTTCATGAGCAAAAGAATGTTTACTATTGATTCTCTACTCCCCCCTTGATGTGCCCACAAGGATAAGCGACAGAGACGATTTGGGTTCATTCAGTATTCAGTCAATAAACAAATGTTTATTGAGCTCTACGTGTTGGGGGAAATAACAATATAAATATGTATTATGTTCTCCCATTTTCATATAAAGGATAGAAAATTAAGCACATGGTTTCTGTACATTATTTTTTCCCATTATTTTATGTCTTAATGATATTTCCTTATTAGTCCTTAAAAAGCTTGTGATGGTTTTAAAATACGTCTGTCGATAGGGGCGCCCTGGGTGGCACAGTCGGTTAAGCGTCCAACTTCAGCCAGGTCACGATCTCGCGGTCTGTGAGTTCGAGCCCCGTGTCGGGCTCTGGGCTGATGGCTCAGAGCCTGGAGCCTGTTTCCGATTCTGTGTCTCCCTCTCTCTCTGCCCTTCCCCCGTTCATGCTCTGTCTCTCTCTGTCGCAAAAATAAATAAACGTTGAAAAAAAATTAAAAAAAAATACGTCTGTCGATATATCATACTCCTGCCATCGAAAGGTGAGTCATATTACCTTCCACACGACTCTAGGCAAGTCTCAGAAATAGAAAGTGATGGAACCGACATCGCATCACTTCTGAGGCTGGGTCTTCCATGATCTTAAAAGGTCACAGCCTTCACTGGCGTGCCCTGGATTTTCCTTCTCAAAACCCAGCTCTCATGTTATGAGCAAGCCTAGAGGAGGCCACTTGAAGGTGTTCTGGTTGAGGGTCCCAGTTAAGGCCCAAGCAGGCAGCCGGCATCCTTCAGAGGACTCCAAACCCATTGTTCCAGAGACCCAGAGGATTGTACACAGAGCAGAAAGGAGCAATCTCTGCATTGTAGAGCAGAGGTCTAAACAAGACTGCTCTGGCTTTAAGCAGCTATCATATGGTGGGGCTTTGCTGCACAGTAGACAACCGGAGCATCTGTGGAACCATTTTAATTTCATTCCCTTTCCTTGATTTACACTCCATATCTGCTCTCTCAGGATCCAACTTCCACCACCAACAGAGCCCATCTCCTAATTTTCTTTTTTTCTTTAAGTTTTTTAACGTTGATTTATTTTCAAGAGAGAGACAGAGCATGAGCAGGGGTGGGGCAGAGAGACAGAGAGAGAGGGAGACACAGAATCTGAAGCAGGCTCCAAGCTCTGAGCTGTCAGCCCAGAGCCCGACGTGGGACCCAAACCCCTGAACGGAGATATCATGATGTGAGCTGAAGTCAGATGTTTAACTGACTGAGCCACCCAGGTGCCCCAGACCATCTCCTCATTATCTTAAATATTTTCACCTCAAGGTTTTACTTCATTTGGGTCAGTGGTGGTTTATCTGTAATAACAGTGATAGGGGTCTTACAAGGTCACACAGCTTTCCCCTGGTACTCTGTGGAATGCATCCCTTCCCAATAGAACTTTGGCTCTGAGTAATTCCTCTCTTGAAGTCTTTGGCAAGGACTCTCGTTCTGCCATTTAATGCCAAGAATACTGTGCTTAGAGTCAGAAGAACCTTCTGTGCATCACGTCTACCTACCTACTATGCCCTTCAGAGTTTGGTATTTCTACACCTCAATTTCTCAATTACTAGAATGCTATTAAGTTAATTTACACTAAAATGTTTTCGAGAGTTTATATAAAGGTGATTTGAAAGGTCAAAAGTGCTATACAAATTTTATACATTAATATTATTGTTAGACACTTGTCTTTTTTAAAGTTTATTTATTTATTTTGAGAGAGAGAGAGAGAGAGACAGCACAAGCAGGGGGAGGGACAGAGAGAAAGGGAGAGAATCTCAGTGTGGGCCTTGAACTCACAAACTGGGGGATCATGACCTGAGCTGAAATCAAGAGTGAGACGCTTAACCAACTGAACCACCTAGGTGCCCCTAGACACTTGTCTTAATAGCAGGTTAGCCGTATCAAGGGTACAATTTAAGGCCATTGATTGATAAACTCATTAAACAGAGATTCCAAAGTGTCCACTGTATTTTTATTGTCCCCATCCAATGTGATAAATGTTACAGGTGCAGATCAACTCATGGAAATAAAGTTTAGCCTATATTAATATGCTTGCACATTTTCCTGGTGCCTTTGAAAATAGATTTCTATTTTGATTTTGAAACAGGTGTTTTGGAATATATTTTGAAATAAGTTGAACAATGCTTATTCATGAGGAGTTTTGCATCATATGACAGCTGAAGTTAATATTGACCACGCTGAATTTCCATACTAGTCCCAAGGATTTGAAAGCAACAGGGATCCTAAAGGTGTCAGTAATTTAGTTATTATCATTAGCACAAGACTCTATGGGACATTTTAATTGCAAATCATAATGACAGAACATTTATAACACTGTTCATTAATACATTATTTAATGCAAACCTATGAAAAATTTAATTGCTGTTAAATGAAGTGTACCAGATAACATTCCAAGAGATTCAATTTGTAATAAAAATAGGGTTGCTTCGTGTTTGATGCTATGGGGTTGTCTGGGGGGATATGATTGAGAGGAGGATTTTTTGAATATGAAAATCATTTTAGTACCTACTAGTTTGAGCCATTTTTATCATAAAAATAATGTTACCATGGCATAGTTATACAAATATAGTTTTTAGAGGACAATCCCACCACTATTAATTAGCTACATGCAATTGGGCAGATGATTTAACCTGCTTGAGCTAAGTCTCCTCATCTATAAAATTGAGTAGTCATTTAGTACCCACCTGTAGCAGACAATGCTAATTGCTCACATAAAACTCTCTATCCCTGTAATGGTCTCCATGGCTCTATGATCTTGGAATTGTGAACAACTGTCAAAGCTCAGGCAGACATAACACAACAAAGATGTACTTCTTTTTTTTTTTAATGTTTATTTGCTTATTGAGAAAGAGAGCATGAGCAGGAAAGGGGCAAAGACAGAGAGAGAAAGAGAGAGAATCCTAAGCAGGCTCCACACTGTCAGTGCAGAGCCCAACGTGGGGCTCAGCTTCATTAACTGTGAGATCATGACCTGAGCCAAAATCAAGAGTTGGACGCTTAACCAACTGAGCTACCCAGGTGCCCCAACAAAGATGTGCTTCTTGCTAAAGCTTATCATTCATTAGAAAATGACCAGATCTTTGTCCTCAGGCCAGCGGTACCCTTGTTCTCCAACCAAGGAGAAAGCACAGTTTGGAATACTGGTAACTGTTAGGACAGAAAGAGAGGAAAACAAAGTAGATACTTATTAAAGCTTCCCCTGGGGGGTGACCACACATCACTTTTGGCCACATTTCCCTGGGCAAAACAAGACATAACACCTGAGATCAGTGGGGCAGAAAAATTTGCATTCATGACTACCTATCTTGGAATGTACCTTTTGATTCCACTAACACCCTTCTGTTTCGCCAACAGATTCCCATTTCCGTGCAACAGAAGGAACAAGGCTCAGCTAAAATCAAGGGTTCCCTTACTGCTAAAGGTGGCCACGTGCTTCCTGTCTCTGTTGTTGGAGAGGAGGTGCATTGTTCTATTGACAACCAGAGTGTTGGTGCTATAATCAGTGCAAAGCAGCCCTCAGGTGAGGGGTGGGGGTGGGGACTGGGTCAGTAGTAGTTAGCTGTTACTGGGTTCCAACTTGCACATAGCATCCAGTGAAAGCCGTGGGCTGATCAAAACAGGACCTGATGCCACCCCACTAAGCCATCTCCAAAAGAGTTTGGAGATGTTCTACCATTTCCCATGGGCAGCACAGAAGCTTACGCTTCTGATGCTTTGACAAGGGTAAAGGAGGGATCTTCAGTGAGGAAAAAGTAGCTCTAAACCTACACCAGGAAGACACTGATCGAAAGAAAGCCGGTGATTAAGAAAATAATTCCATTCACAATTGCATCAAAAATAATAAAATACTTAGGGATATACTGAACAAAAGAAATGTGAGGATTGTACCCTAAAACCATAAAGTTTTTTTTCCGAGTTTTTATTTTAATTCCAGTTAGTTAACATATCGTGTAATACTAGTTTTGGGAGTAGAATTTAGCAATTAATCACTTACATACAACACTCAGTGCTCTTCACAAGTGCCATTACCCATCTAGACCATCCCCTGCCCACCGCCCCTCCAGCAACCCTCAGTTCCCTGCAGTTAAACATTTTGAAAAAAAATGAAAGAAGATCAAAATAAATAAAAAAGACAACCATATTCATAGACATGAAGACTTAACAGTGTTAAGATAACATTGTTCTCCACATCTATCAACAAACCCAACTCCGTCAGAACCCCAATCGGCTGTTTTTGCCAAAACTGAAAAGCTGGCCCTAAAATTCACATGGAAATGGAAAGCAGCAAAATAGCTAAGACAATTCTGAAAAGGAAGCACACATTTTCAAGACTTACACTTCTTATTTCAAAACCTATTGCAAAAGTACAGTAATCAAGAAACACTGACATAAAGGTGGACATGCTTCATCCTCATTCTTCACCTTCAGTTAACCTTCAACAAAGATGTAAGGCTAGTTTAATGGGGGAAAGTGCTTGGATAAATGGATACACACATGCATGATTAGTTTGGACCCCTTTCTAATGCCACATACAGATTTAACTCAAAATGGTACAGATATCTAAATCTTTCAAAGCTCTGCAAGAAGACATATGAGTAGATCTTTGTGACTCCACATGAGCCAATGATTTCACGGATGTGCCAACATAAATATAAGCCCTGTAAGCAATTTAAACAAGAACAAGAAGAAAGAGAAATAGGAGGGAGAGGGGTAGAAGGGTAGAAGAAAGTATTACTAGATAGTATATTACAAGTAAAGAAATACATAAGTGCACTTATGTCACAAATAAGTGGAAAGAGAATTCAGATTTCTGGGAGATATTTGAGGTGAATATAATAAAAATATTTGGATAATGAATCCATTACCTACAAATCAACAAGAAATCATATTGCCACTTTATGGAGAATATAAAAAGAAGTGACAGATGAAAAAAAAGTTTAATGTTACTTATAATTAGGGAAATGCAACTGAACTAAATAGTGAGAAGCCAGTTCATGTCAATCAGTTGGCAAGATTTAAAGAGCCCAATAATACCCAAGAATTCTTCATCACCTTCATTGTTGTCAAACTGGCTCAACACACTATTTATTCTTCCTTGCCTTCCTAATTGGGATTTTCTTCCATCTTTGCCCTCCTAGAAACTCTCAGTATAGCAGCCAGATGTCAAATATGATCGTATCATCCAGTATTTAAAATCCTGAAGTGGATCCCTATCCCATTCAGATGAATACCAAGGTCTTTATGATAGTCAGCAGGACCCCAAAGAACACTCCTATCATTCTTTTGCTTTCCTTTCCAACTACTCTGTCTCACAGCCACGCTGGCCTCCCTACTTCCTCAAAAACAAACAGACAAAAAACTAGGAATACTTTCACTTCAGTTAATTGGCTCTCCCCTCTGTCTAGCAAGTTTTAGATAACGCGCGTGCTTGTTCCCACGTTTCTGTGGAGTCAACAGGTCTTTGCTTGCACGTCCCTTCCTAAGTGAGAGCTTCCTTTAACTGTTAATTTAAAAATGCAATATCGTCCTCCCTCTGACACTGTCTATTGCTTTGTTTTTCCTTGTTTTTCTCCATAACTGTGGAGCAGAGTACTGTGCACTGCTTATCAGTCCCAAGGGAGGATTCCAAACACCCCCCACCCATTGCATTTAGGTATAAGAGTCTCCAAGGAGAACACAGCAGGGCCAAGCACCGGATGGACCCACCTACACAAAGTAGAGATGGAGGAAGACCAGCCCCAATAGTGACCATTGGCCCCCCATGGCCAGTGGCCCCCTCCAGGCCGCAGTGGAAGGGCAAACTACCCATGCATAGTCCTGTCCTGCCACAGAAGGAACCCTGTCCCTTCCCTGCAGAGGACAGATACAGCAGGGGGTTGGCTGGGTGCCACATAGCACACACACTTTAAGCAGAGAAAAAAGAGTACTAATTGTCCTACAATGAGCACAGATATTCCCACACAAGGTAAGGTGATAACCCCTCACAGACTGTGTGGGCTCTTTATCGGTTGGTAAGGAAGTGTTCCAGGTCCAAGGTCCATTCCTATATTGCCAAGAGGGGCTCAGAGACGGTATATGAGGCAACCTTTACCCAACAAATAACACAACCTTCTAAGACAAACAAAAAACTTGTGTTTATAATTATTGGTTATTATATGTATTGCCTCATCAATGTATAGGTTGTCTAAGGACACACATTTCTATCTCTTACGTTTACTATTGCTTCTGAAAATGTTGAAGAGTTCTTCACTTACAGCATGTGCTCAATAAACATTTAATGACTTGCTCTGAATTGCCAAATATCAATAAGAACATAGAAAAATAAGAGAGCTCAGTTACACTGCTAATAGGTCTATTAGTTATAACAACCCCTGTGAAGTACAATTTGGTAAAGCCTGGTGAAGTCAAAGTGGGTGTACTCAATAGCTTAGTAATTATCTCCCAGAGGGAAAATTATGAATAAAGACAGAGCAAGACTGTTGCAGCAAAGAAAAAAAGGGCAAATGACTTACCTTTTTCTTCACTAAGGAATTATATAAATAGATTTATTCAATGAAACACTAGGAAGATACCAGAAATGAATAAATTAGACCAAGAAAAATAGACACGGGAAATTAAAAAAAATATATTATTAGATGGGAAATGCCAGTTGGAAAATATACACACAGTATGGTAACGTTTATATAAATGTTAAAACAATATAAAATATATGTCATTCATTTATATTTAGGTATATTAATATACACAAAATACAAAGCATGAATGGAGAAGCAATAGGCCAACTTTAAGATACAGATTACGCTTAGGAAAGAATAGAGGGTGAGGCTTTATTACTGTCTAAACTACTTTCTAATAAAATATATTTAAAGTAAAAAGGGCCAAGCTATTAAAGTTAACTCTGGCACATAGGTGAGTATCTCTTCTGTTATTTTGTACGCTTTTCTATGAGTTTGGGATACTTTGCAAAAAACATTTAAAAAAATTAAAATTCAAACATGGTGGGGACCAATGAATCCCAATGGTAATCACCTAATAGTACTGTTTTATCATTTTCCGTTCCTGTTCCCCAGATCCCAGAAGTACCTTTCCTGTTAATCTTTTTAAGCCTGATTCTTTAGCTTGCCTTATGTTTTTACAAGCTTTTACATTTTTTTTCTATAATTTGCTAAATTTAGCAAGATTTGGTTTCTGTTCTATATAATTCAAAATCCCCAACAAGTACAGTAACTAACATCCTAGAGATACATGCAAAGACATTAGGGGAGACCTAATGAAACAAAGAAAAATCAAGATCATTTCTCAATCAAGCAGTGAAGAGTTGATGGCCCCTCCAACATTTATTATCTGTGCAACACTGGGAAACCCACTTCCTGTCTGACTATCAGATTTTTCACATGTAAAATATAAAGGTACATCATGCCTTCGTTATGCGGTTAAAATAGTCCATCAATCATCTTTTTAAAGAAACTTACACATAGGAAGCATTCAACCAGCAGTTATTTTCTCGCTTGATAAATAAAGAGGAAAATCATAATTAAAAGTTATCAGTTATCTGGCTTATCCAGTTTGGCCCCATTGAAAAGAGCAGGTATTAATCTCTACACTCCACTGGGGACACATTTGACACAGGTCTCTTTCCCTGGCAGACTTGGTTATTGAAGAAGCCATTTGTTAAGCTTACATTTGCTATCCATCTGTGCTGGCGTCTCTACGGCATGTCCCTTTAAGTGTCTGTGGAGTGGTCCTTGACATTTACAAAAAAGCTACCAGAGAAGTAGAAAGGCAGTCAACATGGGCCAGACCAGCCTCTGAAGAAAGAGTTAATGAACTCACTGTTCCTGGAGGAGCTTGAGGGGGTGTGAAGAGGGGAGTGTAAACAGCATTCAATTGCTTTCCTCAAAACTGTCAAGGACATTCGTCAGTAATAACAAGAGGGTTTGAGACAGGGGAGCTTGGCCTTGTAGTTTTGTTTTTTTTTTTTTTCTTTTGCAAACTTAACAGGTAATTAAAGAAGACTTGATATAACAGAGACATACCGGACTTGGGTGAGAAAATATGTTTTGTAGACTTAAAACTTTCAAATCCAGCTCTTCAACAGAGATATGCTTATCTCAACTAGTTCTCTAAAATGCAGGAGATAGTCATTAACTTACAAGGTAGAACAAATGAACATACGATCAGATGGAGGTGAAAGAACTCTAAGGGAAACATGACTCCAGATAAACATTAATATTTGATTCTTGATCTGGAGGAATAGAAATGAAGAAGCTTTCTATAAAGGACGAGGGGTGGGGGAAGCACCTCTAAAAGAAGGGAAACAAAGTAATGATTCTCCACCTGGAGAATCTCCCAGACCACAGTACAGGCAGAAGAATACCGGGAACAACAAAGTGGTCTTGCTGAATTGAAAAGGCAGAAATTGGATACAGGAAGTAGGAGATGACTAAAAGGTGCCCGAAAGAAGGGAGCTACACAAACAGGTGCTGATAATAGCATGGAGTTATACTCTTGAGTCTGTTGATGAAAATTAAGCTACACATGGATAAAGATCTGTAAACCAAATGATTCCGAGTGATGCAGGGCTGGGAGACATGTGAATTCCGGCCAGGCAGAAAAGAAGAGTCCTTGCTGAATATCAGCATACTCACTAGGACTCAGGAAGGGTCATTTTTCAGTGTTAGGGATAAAGCAGACACAGAGTAAAACTACACTGACCTCCCTCTTACAAACTTTAAAACAACCTCAAAAGGATTGAACTGATCCACAACTAACTAACCTTGCTGACAGAAAAAAGTCCAACATACTACAAAGAAAAACAAACAAACAACAACGACAAAAAAATCTGGCATTAAAAAAAAAAAGTGTACAATTCCAAATCTCTGTAATCAAAACAAACTACTTCACATGTAAAGTAGGAAAAAAGTAATTCATAAATAGAAAATATATCAGTAAATAGAAATAGACCCAAAGATGACAGAGACGATAGGTTTAATAGGCAAGGATTTGGGTGACATCTATTATAATTAGATTTAATCACATAAAAGTAAATAAACACATAAACAAGATAAATCAAAAGCTATAAAAAGAACAAAGTTGAATTTCTAGTTTTGAAAAATACAATATTTTAATGTTAAAAGTAATTAGCTGGGATTGTCAACAGATTAGACACTGCAGAAGAAAATACCAATGAACTTGAAGATAGAGTAAAAGAAAGTATCCAAATTAAAGAACCAAAGAAAATATAAAATAGTCTAATATAGGTATAACTGGGATACCTAAAGAGAAAAAAAGGTGGAGAACAGAAAAAAAAATTGAAGAAATAAGTGAAAAAGACTGATGAAAACTATCTATCTACAGATTCAAGAAGTTCAGTGAAACTTAAGAACAAAGCAAACCAAACCAAGTTAATCATAATGACATTGCTAAAATCAGTGTGAAGAGATCTTAAAAATAAGCTAAGGGAAAAAATGGGCTTGATGAAGCACATTGCCATGTTACATACTTCCTGTGGAGAGAGACAGATGGCAGCAATCTGCAGGCTGCCTCTAGAACATTAGGACGGGCAACAGCCAACACCCAGTAAGAAACCTGGGCACTCCATCTAACACCTGAGAGAAAATGAATCCTGTCATCAATCTGAATGAACTTGGAAGGAGATTCTTCCAATCTTCCCCAGTCAAGCTCCAGATGAGAATGGGCTGTACATAACACCTTGAGAGTGGCCCTATGGGACCCTGAACAGAGATCCCGATTAAGCCATCCCAAGACTCCTGACACAGAGAAACTAAGAAATAATAAATGGGCATTATTAAAACCACTAAGTTTGTTGTAACTTATTACGTGTATAGAAATATAATATCCCTGACACTTGCTACATAAGAGGAATCGTTAGAATATAGGAAAACAATTATTTTCTTCTTTCTATCAAGCTTGGCATTCAAGACTATTTTTCACAGTGATGTTTGAAGAAAGTCTCTTTGGGTGGGAACTTGTTCATTGATATTTTTGTCTATGTGGTACCCACTTTTATTAAGATAATAAGAATTACAACTTGCCTTAATGGATATACAGGCTTCAGGGGAACATAGCATACAGTGGAATAAGCAATCTACAGGTTTCTCCGTACACAATGATTTCCCCTAATATACTTCCGAAACATTAGGTATTATTATTACTGTTATTGTTGCCTCTATTGAGGCAACATTTGAGGAAAGAGATGGGCGCCAATTTTTCTGGTATACAATCACCTGTGCAACCAAAATTGATCTTCTTTTATATTCAAGCAGAAATGCATTTTATAAGAAGCTTGTATATCTTCATTTGCCCTGGGGAAAGTTAAATAGCTAAATCCTTTGTAATGTTTCTCTATACATAATGAGATTATTAAGCAGCCCAGGCGGTCTCTAACCTAGAAGAAATTCCCAGATGATAAGACTAAACTTTCTATTGCTCATTTTGAGTAAGTCATCTCTAATCAGTCACTGAATGAATAGACTTATAATGAGTTCCTACTCTGGGTCAGTTATTCTGTTATTAGAGGCACAACGATGCTCAAAATACCACCTCCATCCTCAGGGTGCTTACAAAAAGTCTGGGCTGAAAAAAATATACAGACATGGAACACTTCTTGGCTGGGAAACATCAAATCATAGGAGAATCAAAATCGCCTGTTAAAATCAAGAAGGATGGAAACACAATTACTGAGTCATCCCTGTGCACCTGAAACCCTCCAGGGAGGTTTTCAACACCATCTGATTATCATGACACATTTTATTAGTCAAGGCAACAGAGGCTCAAAGAATCGAAGTGACTTTCCCAAAGTTACATGCCTTGTAATGCACAGACCCGGGGTTAGTTCTTAGATTTTCCAGCCCCCAAATTCAATGGCTTTTCATGTAACCACAATACTAAGATTCTAGTCTCAGGGATAACAGTAATCCAATTTCATGACTTTCAGTAGTCTTTTGTGCAGTTTTTCCATGTAATTTTGCCCTTTGAACATCAAGTGACTTTTCAAAGGTAGATCCAGTATTCACAAATTATACCATTCCTTTTAAATACCCCTGCCGTGAGAGATCCCATTTTCCTAATAACGAATGTTCTTTTAAGTAGTTCAAGTGATTACATCTACTCTGATTAAGAATATTACTTTCTCAATTTTTTTTCCATGGGGGAAGACATTTTTCGGTATTTTTAGCACATGTTAAGTATCTACAATTCCCCTCTTGGTTTGGTGGGAAAATATGGGTACTGGGGATGGGAGGGTGATATTATTCTACTGGCACAATTCTGGAAAAGCACTTTGTCACTTGAATTCAGAGGCACCTGACAGGGTAGTAACAGAATCCTGCACAGTGCTAGTGAAAACAGTTCATGGTGGCTGAGTACCAAGAGTGCCATGTACAGGTAACAATAGCCCATGTTGGCCAATGACAAATTAAAAAAAAAAAATGAATCTGAACTTGGGTAAGGAGACATTTTCTTTGGGACAAAAATCAAACAAACAAAAAACGACTTTAATCAGGAGAGGGGGTCTATTGCAACACGAAGAATATGTGAACCATAAGATCCATACGCATCTCACAGTTCAAGCAGAAATGAGTTTTCTTTCATGGGGAGGATCAAATAAGGCTAGGAAATAAAAAAGCAGGTGCAGGGGAATTTGATGAGCAGGTGGCACGATCGGAGAGTTGAGCAAGAAATATCTCTGTCGGTAGTCGATTTTGTGGAGGGGCTATCCAAAGGAAGTTGTTCCATCCTTCAATGCCTGTTTAAAGTTCCAATATTTGTTTAAGCTTAACAATGGGTCAAAGTTCAGGCGCCCTGTAGAAGGACAGAAGCCTGGCTAACGTCTGGCCAAGTCAAAGTGGGGGACATTTTGTCCAGACTGGTCAGTGTGGACAAACAGTTCAGGTAATTATTGATGCCACAAGAGAGAATTTGCAGTGTCCGTGTCTTGTCATAGGTTAAACAAAGGGGGCTCATCCTTGAGTCTTATCTAAGTCACATGGACAAAGATAGTTCTTCGGGGCGAGCCGTTTCCAGGACACAAAAGGTGGAGAATTTCTTGACTGTAGCTGTTTTCCAGGAACATGGGGCTCAGGAAAAAGTTGACACGGTCAGTGAGCAGCCTGGCAAGTAACAGAAACCCCTGGGGTGAGAGCCTACAGCCTCTGGGGGGTGAATCAGAGCCGCTCACGGTCATGAACAGCAGCCTGAGGGGACAGTGGCAGGGGTCCACGGGGAGCTTACAAAATGGAGTCAAAGTAGCTACAGATGACCTAGGATGTTTGAAACACAGCAGAAAATCGGAAGCGCATAGAAGACTCTGCCCGACGTATCTCTCGAGTCACATCTCCTTCCACTGCCCTTGCAAAATCATTCTGCGCACTCTTTTCCCCCTCTCATTTTGCAACAAATCCCGTTGTTACACTTTTGTGCATTGCACGCACTTTCTTATTAATAAGAAATTACTCCTCTATCCTATATCAAGAAGTTTGCTTTTGTCTATGACCCCAGGCCACACTGCTGTCAATAAAATTAAGTCTTCCCATCCTCCCAGCCTGTATTGGCTGCTAAGTCCTTTTTGGTCCTACGGAACTTTTCATTTATTTTTAGTAGGCGTTAACTTCATTAGATCGGAGACGTTTGTAACCCATTGTCTTTATGACTAGATCCTGAGATCTGCTGAGAGGATACCCACCTTCAACTTCCATGGCATCCAATGCTGCTTCACCAAATGCCTGACATCACAGTGTGTGCTGAGCAAATGTTTGAAGTGCATTTCCTGAAGTGAGACCTGTGATTTGAGAGCTAAAGGTCCCAGACATGGCACCTGTTCATGTCCTGTCCTTCCATGCTAAGCTAGATGAATTGATGTATCCTCAGTGATTCTGCTGAAAACTGTAGAACATAATTGTTGAGTTCTTTTTTTTTTTAATTTTTTAAATGTTTACTTAATTTTGAGAGAGACTGACAGACAGAGCAGAAGTGGGGGAGGGACAGAGAGAGAGGGGGACACAGAATCCGAAGCAGGCTCCAGGCTCTGAGCTGTCAGCACAGAGCCCGACGCGGGGCTGAGCCGAAGTCAGCCGCTTAACCAACTGAGCCACCCAGGTACCCCTCGTTGAGTTCTGATTGTTCCATTTAGTGTATGTGTATATTTGGTTAAAATATTTAAGCTGTCCAGGATCTAGTTTCCTCAGCTATCTGGTAAGAATAATCCTACTTACGTAGAATGGTCATATGGATACACAATACGATCCTTCAAGTTGTAGTTACGATCTGTTCAATAAATACTAGTTTTTTTTATTAGGGTAGTGGTATGTCCCCCTACTGGTGTCTCTAGAATAGCCTATAGTGAGTAGTTCAGATTTCCAGAGAAAAATGATCTCTACATAATAAAATTACAAATACAGAAAAAGAGCTGTCCTCGCAGTGAAAAGACCTGGGTTATTGTCCCTGATGTACCTAGTTTTCATCACGCAACCTAAACTAATCAGATAACCTGAGGGATATAGAGAAGATAGTCTATTTTATCGTCCTTAAACAATTTTAAGAGGATAAAGTACATTGAAAGAAAAAGTTTGTCTCATTTGAAATATGCCTACGTAAACGTCATCAATATTATTTTGGGTCAAAAAGGTTAAATTCCCTATTTACTTTGCCCCCAAATCATTTGATTTTTAAACGATGTAACTCTCTCTTAAAACCAGCTAGTAATTTATGCAGGAAAAAAGCATTCCACTGTCCCTTTATGATTCTTTCAAAGAAATCATTGATTTTTTTTCCCAGTTGGCTAATTGATTTTAAGCAATTAGTCAGTGCAAGTAACATGTAACTAGTCAGTTAGCTTACTATGCAATGTTTCCCAATACTGCTCCCTCAAAAGTCATTAGAATGCAGATTTACAGCCTCTGATGTATTGCAAAAGTGAGAGCAGAAGAAAGCCAACGAATTTATATTTTTAAAGAAAATGAAAATGCTGAAAGGGGACATTCAGGAAATGCAATCTGAAAAACTGGTTCTTCGGAAATAATTTGTTTCACTTGTTTTAACTTATTACACCATTTAGGGAAAAATATATATAGAACTAAAAAAATACCGATAATCTTACTACTTGTAACCATCATTAATAATCTCATGCATCCTGCTCTAAAATTTACACACATATACAAACACACACACATACACATATACACACATTTTCAAAACCGAAATGTGTTAATCTACTCAACATACGCATATTGAGTGTCTACTGTGCATCAGGCAGGCACCATGCTTGGAAACATAAATATCCATGGTATATGATCTATTGGAAAAGGGTGGGAAAGATGAATATTAATGAAATGATTGCCCGAATAGAGGCATGATTACAAAGAGATAACCAATCCGCAAGAAATCTACACGTTATTCTGAGGCCATATAACAAAGAAATTTGACTCAGGCTGTAAAGAAATGTTCCCTGAGAAAGTAATATTTTGAACCAGGATCTGGAAGAGGAAACGACTTCAGCTATGAAAAGGGTAAGAGGACTGAAGGCAGTTACAGCAGTGCCGAAGATTCAGCCAGAGCTGTAGGCAGGAATCAGACCATACAGACTGTTGTAGAAATGCTGACACTGGTCATGTCTCCCTAAAGCAATGGGGACCACTGAGGCGTTTTTAGCAGGGAAGAAATACTCAGTGTTAAATGGTTTTGATGTGAAAAAAATATAACGGAGGCGACCAACAATGGATAGGGGAGACCAAATTGCAATAGTTGAGGAGAAGCAGTGGCATACCTTCATCTAGGGCCAATGACATTGAGGGACATATAATTAGATGAATCAGAGATACAGCAAATAAAATCCACAGGTGTTGGTATACAATGAGCATGAGGAGTAAAGAAGAGGCAAGTGTTCAAGATGATCCCTAGGTCACACAGTGGGCAGACCTGGTAGTTTTTAGACCTGGGGAGCACCAGATACCACTTAGATTAGAGCAGGGGAGGGTCACAGGAACACCATTCACCTTTGATGAGTTGACTCCGTGATGCTATTGAGACATTTATGGGACGTGGTCACATTAGAGTTAGATCTAAAACTTCACTTTGGGATAGCAACATCAGTTTAGGGATCATCTGGAAAAAGATGGGTTTAGAAAATGTGGGCATTGATGAAATGGCCTAAGAGAGAGAAAAAGTAAACAGAGAAGCGTATGGGGTAATGGACAAAGGGTATGATATTTACAAAAGGATACGATCAAATGCCTAATAAAAATAGAATGATATGTTCAATTCCATCGTAATTTAAAAAAAAATTAAAGCAAAAGTGAAAATCTCTTTATACCAACAACACTGCTAGACAGAAAACAGGGTAAAGCCAAGCACTGGTAAAGGCACAGGCGGACAGAAATCTCCATGGAAATGAGCACAGATAGCCTTTCTGGGCATCCATCTAGGACTATTTAGCGAAATCAAGTACGCATCTATTTCAAAACCAGAAATTCTGGAGAAGTCTCCACTGGTCCATTAGAGTACATTTTTAATGAAAGTGCAGCATTTCCGACAACCAAGAACTTTTTGACAACCTACCTGTTCATGACTAGGAGAGCATATAAGTAAAATGTAGTAGATGCCCCCTATGGATTATATACAATAGTTAGAGAGAACACCTAGATATGCATCTGGCCATATGGATAAGTCTTAAAAATAGGCTTTGTGTAAAATGGATGTTGTAAAAAGGGATAAACATAAAATATTTTATTTTATTATTTCACTTTATTTATTTATTTTAAACGAAATATTTTAAAAGACAAGCAGTAAGGGGAGCCTGGGTGGCTCAGTCGGTTAAGCATCATCCGACTATTGGTTTCCACTCAGGTTATGATCTCACAACTCTGAGTTTGAGTCCTGGGTCCTGCTGTGCACTGAGAGCACAGAACTTGCTTGGAATTCTCCATCTCCCTCTCTCTCTATCCCTTCCCTGCTCTTTCTCTCTCTGTCTCTCTCTCTCAAAAATAAATAAATAAACATTTTTTTTTTTAAAAGGCAAGCAGTGAACAAAACTACTGTGAGAAGTCAAGTAAATGACTGAAATGCTCAGTGCTTCTGGGGTGAGAACCAGGTCACCTGATTGCTCACTTTATTGGGAATTTTTTTTTTCATAAAGCGAGTGAGGCAGAACTCAATGCCTCAGCTTAATATCTTGATATAGGTTCACAAAATCCAGAAGGACCAAAAATTATGTTGATATACACGCTCATGCAAAAAATACGTGTGTGTAGGGGGTGGGTGGGTGGGTGTGGGTGTGTCTGTGTGTGTTTTCTGTCCATGTATGTGTTTTGGGAAGTAGTAATGCTACATAGTTGCAAGTATTCTGGCTTTTATAACTATTATTTCCTCATATTCAAGTTCTTTTAATCACTCCTAGTTCTTTTCCTCTTGGCAAAACATAAGATGAAAACCAAAGTCTGTGCTCATTAGATATGCATATTGATAACTGGAGATTTTAAGAAAAGTTGGTATTAATTCTGATAAGGGGTGTTTATGGATGAGGAGGCATGGGAAGGGCCTTGAAAAGCTCAAAGAGTAAGTAAGTGGAATGAAGAATGAAGGGCTTAACCTGTCATACTTCTCAGACTCATGTGTGAAACCACTCTGTCTTCATTTTAGAACTCCGAAAGTTTCCAGGTGAGAGGCGCATCTCTGAAGCTGAATTTTCTGACAGCAGAAAGCCACGGGGGTGGAAGAGGAAAGTGGTCCCGGATCAGAAGAACACTGGTGTGGAGGAGAGTGGGGTGGACGCATGGCTCCTGGTCGGGAATGTCCCGTGCTGTCCCCGGCAGGACGACGTGAGCCTGAGAGTCACTACCTCATCCAGAATAATTCCAGCGCTAAGCCATCACTGTAAATTGCTTAAAACGAAGAAGCATCCTGAGCAACATTAAATCTTTGAACTAGAGATAGAGACTTTGGTGAGATGGAGTTCTGGCAAGTGAGAATAAATCGAGGGGGACCTTTTACATTCTACTCAACTTACAGTGTTGACTTTACCTCTAGGTTCATAGGCCTGGAGAAAACACTTTTAAAATAGGTTCCCAATTTATCAAGCGGGAACAACTCATCTCAGATGCGTACCAAATGGCTCATTATTGCTGACTGTTATTATTTAGGATATATCCCAGGGAGGAGAGCTCCTATTACAATGAATGATGGAACACAATAAATAATTGCTCCCCAGCTACCTTTGACAAAATATGTCAGCCAAGTACATTTTGAAATCCAATACCCTAATTTTATTACTTATTAATTTGTGGAAAGTCATTAGTTGTGATGGGTTTCCCTAAAATTAGCGTTATTTAATATGCCTAATCTGGATCACTTAATTGTTAGTTTTTTGAACTAGCTTTGAAAAGGCCTGAATTGCTAAATTGCAGGGATGATTTATGACCACATGAAAGTAGAGACACGACTGTGTCAGCCGTGGGTCCTGTATCTAAATAATTGGGTGTGTGACTCTTTTGTTAATCTCCTTCTCCACTGATGAATTGTAAGATCCGAAACATGAAAAACCAAAACCAGCTTTGTTTGTTTCTTTGCTCATAATTTTGTCTCCTGTGCCAGTGGCATATCTGGCAACTAACTAACTCAATAAATAAATATTAAAAAAGAATTTTTTTTAATGAAAAAGGTAGTAAAAGGCAAAACCAAACTCATGTCGTAAAGCTCTAAAGCTTTGAAGTCCTGAAGGGATGGAGACGGCATGGACAGGTGGGTCGGATTTCTCACAACAAAATTCTTGTCTTAGGTTAAGGGTGAAACTAGGTGATGACTGTAGAATATGGAGGCAGTGGGGACAGAAATGATAAATATCTCTCAGAGTGACTGGATAAGGTTTTAAGCATATTACTGTCTTGCGGGGGGGGGGGGGGTGACTGCTGACACCCAAGCTACAATGCAATAAACTAGACTAAACCTAGTAGTATTAAAAGTTGATGTATTATTTGCATTGTATTATAATCTTGATTAAGCGTTGCATTAATTTCAATAACACTGGTCAAGCAAATAAACTACAGAATGTCAGTGGCTTACGTAATAGAAGGTTATTTTCTTGCACATAATTCTACATTGCTATTGTCCTCGTTAGCAGGTTGGTCTTCTCTCAAGGTGACTCAGGGACCCTGGGACTCAGGGACTCAGGGACTCAGGTCCCTTCATCCTGTGACTCCACCATCCGAGGGTCTTGAAGTATCCAACCAGCAGGCAGGCGGCAGGGATGGGGTGGGGGAGTGAGAGAGGAAAAGCCCCATCTGCTTCTTAGAGTCACTGGCCTTGAAGTGACACCCATGACTTATGCTCACATTTGTTTTTTTTTACTAGAATGTGAACATGGTCACCAATGACTACAAGGAGAATTTTAAAATGCTATTCTTTCTAGGGTAACTGTCTTTGAAAGGCAGCTTTAGAGTACGGAGGGGGGGGGCGGGGCATGACTACTTAATTACTAGCTAGCTTCCTTTGCTACATAATCTCACAGTGTTCAAAGCAAGAGCTCTGGTCCCCGATACACATTATTTCACACAGTCCTAAAACCAATGCTCTGCATAAGGAATTTAGTGATTTTAAGATAAGGGAATCGGCAAACAAAAGGTCAAGTAACATATATATTTGTGTAGATATATATGTGTGTGTGTGTGTGTATATATATATATATATAGAGAGAGAGAGAGAGAGAGAGAGAGAGGGAGAGAGACAGACAGACAGACAGACAGAGAGGGAGACAGAGACTGAGACAGAGATGGCAAGAGAGAAATTGCTAAACCTAAGTCTCAATGTTCCGAGTTTCCGTATAGTTTCACAGTATCATCTCCTCCTCCTGTTTTAAAGAAAATAATCTATGTAAAGCAGTCAGCAACAAGACCAGGAACATGATGAATAAGTAAATACATGACATCTATTATTTCATTATTGCACATAATGCCTATTAAATGACGTTTTCTCTAGATTGTCAACCACTGGAGCTCTGGGTGCATGTCTTAAATGTGTTTGCAACTTCCGTGTACAACATGGGTCTTGTGGCAGAAAACCATTTGCTGCCTACTAGATCTTTTTGTCCCCCCTTGGGCAAACAGCTGTATTTACATTTCCCAGTTTCCTCTGCAATTAGGGGTTGCCATGTGAATAAGCCTTCTCCGGTGACATGTAAAAGAAAACTATTTGTGCCAATCTCAGGCCTGGTGCATTAAAAAGAAAAAAAAAAAAGAAATAGGGGCACCTGGGTGGCTCAGTAGGTTAAGCATCTGATTCTTGGGTTTGCCTCAGGTCCTGATCTCACCGTTCCTGAGTTTGAGCCCTGGGTCAGGCTCTGTGCTGACAGAATAGGGCCTGCTTGAGATTCTTTCTCTCCCTCTCTCTCTGCCTCTCCCCTGCTGATGCACCTGCCTATGTGTGTGTACATGCACTCTCCCTCTCTTAAAACAAATCAATAAACATTTGTAAAAAAAAAAAAAGATAAAAAAGAACAACAGCAAAATCTTTCATGTATTCTCCCAGGAAATTCCCGGAGGAATTTTCAGATTCCATCTGAAAAGAGCGTTAGTGCACAGGTAATCTGGGAAGCAGCTTGGGGAAGAGAGCAGAGCAGCTGATGATTCTGATCTATGAATGGCCACATAAGGAACTGAATCTTTCCCTGCATTGTTAAATGAGAGGTAAATCAACTTCTTGTTCTTCAGCATGTGAAATTTGGGGTTTATTTATTACTGCCACTTGGCCTACACGAACCACTACAATCATGACCATGGAAGGCTGCAAGGACTAACGGTTCAGCACATGGGCTTTGGAGAGAGACACAAGACCTCACTAACTTGCTCGAGGTCAACCTTTCATAAGCAACAGAGAGAAGAATCAAATCCAGTTCTACCTGCTACCAAATCTGTTGACCCTCTGTCCATCACGGTCTCTCATATGCCTTCGGTTTTTCCTACACGATTGTTTCCCAGAGGAAGCCTTCTCCTTTAGAATCATCATGGAGGAAAATATGACTCTGCTGCTAACTTAGCATTTTGTTGTGGGTGGAACTGATGCTTAGTCTGGCTGGTCTTAATAGTGAAGTTCTCATTCCAAACTCCTTCAAAGGTTGAAGTGTGGGCAGCTAGCATGCTTTATGTCCCATCCATTTTATTTACAATAAAAGAATTTTACTCCCACTAAGAAAGATGGAGGGCATGTGGCTAAGATTTATAGCTTTTGTTAAGCAAGTGCATAAATAGTAATTTTGCTAATAAATTGAAGGAGGATGCTCTTTTAAAGACCGTTGGTCACCTTGGAATGAATGCCATTTCCCTGACTTGGTCTAACTCATCATGGACAAGTTCTTTCACTCGGTAAATTAGGGGAGACATTCAATGTAGTTTTCATTCAACAAATGAAACTTTATTGAGGGCTTATTGAGTAAGAATATATGGGAGAGAGACTTGAATAAGGAATGATTTCTGTTTGGAGGGACAGACAGTCAAGGAGGTATTATAAGAACATTTTAAAGCACATATAGCTTAAATTATCCATAAAGTTTATAACAGGAATACATTACAGCATAGGTAGATGGAACCATATTAGGTGGAGTGATGGCAACAAGAAATCCCTCCCAGAGGAAGAAGCCAAATCTAGACGTATGAGCCAGTGACCGTGAAGAAGGAAAAGACATAGAATTTAAGATAGAAGAACCATCAAGAGTAAAGGCATGGGAGGGAGAGGAGCAGAAGGTCTCCTTATTAAGAGGAAGGAGTTTGGGTGGCTTGAGAGTGAGGCATAGGGAAGAGTGATAGGGGGCCAAGAGGATTTTAAAAGTTGGTTGTCAAAGGAAAAAAAATGAAGGTCATGTCTTCTATCGTGAATTGTTTTAAATTATACTTTGGGAAGTCTGAGGACATCACTGAGCGCATTGAGGAGGGTGTCAATGTTAACTGGGGTGCACGGATCTCATGGACTATTCGTTTCATTCCTCATCGGATAGGCTGATACTTGGCAAGCAAGAGGGATGATAAGGGTATTGAGATATCTAATTGAATGGCACAGAATATAAAGAGATCACACATAAAACATACATCAATTTATTGTTTTGAAATGGTTCATTGCATCCTTCCAGGAAACATTCATTCCCCAACCCCACTGCATATTATGAGCTTTGTACCGTTTAGAGGAAGACTACACGTGGAGATGGAATGTAAAATGGTGAAAGACTTTAACTGGGTGATTTTTAAGTCCTGGTTTCCATGATGTCTTTGCTAGCCAGCTGGTATACCATCAATGGCATATCAGTCTGGGTAAGCTGGACTGTGCTATAATAACAAATGACCATAATATTCTTGGTGGTTATAGTAAAAATGGCAAGAAAAAAAGCCTTCCTCTCCCCATCAAAACAAATAAAACAAAAACAAAAACAAAATAAACCACATGACTCTGAGACTCATTTTCATTTCAGATGCCTTAACAATAGGTGTGCGAACCATGTGCCGATTCAACTCCAGTCCAAGGTCTTTTCCAGTTTATATTTTACTGGTCTTGTGAGAAGCAGTCACCTACTGTAACTGCCAGTCCCCAGGCTTCTGGTCCACTTCTATTTCCCTTTTGTTTCTCTTTTTCTTTTTTTGACATGCTTTAAGACAGGCCAATTCTTTTCTCAACTCATCTCCTTTTTGTAATAACTTGTCAAATACAACCAATAAAAAAATCACGTAATATTATGTTTTAATTTCTTTCTTTCTCCCTGGAGATAAAACTTTATTAGGGACAAGAACTCGTATTAAAATCCTTTTTAGACTTCTTGTTTGAACATCATGGCATAGCCCCCTCCTTTAGTTTTTGTTTTGTTTTTGCTTCTCTCTGCTAAGCACAACTATAACCCTTGGAAATGGCACAAGAGAAAACTAAAGAGGAATTCTGAATGGTAATAAGAAGGTAAGCTGTTTAGAGACTCCTGGAGTGGAAGAACCACAAACATAGCAGCAGGGTATTTAGAACCCTGTACCCAAGGGAGGAAGTCCACCCAGACTTAGTATTTACAGATCCCCTACTCCAGAAATAGATGGTAACCCAAGTGGACTCACTCTTTTCCCAGACTGAACATGAGTCCTTTTGACAACATTGGTGAATCTGACAGCAGCAACAAAGGGGGTTGAATGGGAGCCCTGACAGAACGAAGCAGCCAAGGGAGGTCCTCTCCTCCCCTGCTGGGTCTAAGACTCCTCTCTTCCAACAAGAGACCCTTAGGTAGACTGATGGAGCTGGAAAAGGAGACTCAGTCAGAGCAAGTACGATGGTACAATAAGCCTCTTTCTCCCCAGTAACTTGTAGTTCCATCCACCAAGTTGGGGTATGTCAGTAGAGACATCCTACCATAGCTACCACTCAGCGGGAGATGCATTGTGACCTAGCCCTTACAACATCTGCAGGGCTCAGAGGAAGCCCGGAAGCACCAGATACACCGAGCAAACCAAAATAACACTGGGGAAGCTCAGAAAATTGTTGTTGGAACAGGAAGCCAAGCCTGGAGGGAAATTATCTCAACTTGGTAAAAAGCATATACACAAAATCCTACAATTCATATTACTTAATGGTGAAAGACTGAGTGCTTTCCCTCAAAAATTGAGAAAAAGACAAGGTATTCATTCTTGTTATTCTTATTCATCATAGTGCTAGAAGTTATTTCCAGCCTGTACCATAAAGCAATAAAAGGGAAAAACATATACATATTGTGAAAGAAGAAATAAAGGTACCCCTACTTGCAGATGGCATAACTGTCTATGGAGAAAATTCCATGGAATCTATACAGAACTCCTAGAAGCAATCAGTAAGCTCAGCAGGGTCACAGGATACAAGCTTACCACCAAAACCAACCACATTTCTATCTAGTAATAAAGAATGTGCTGTTCGCAAAGCAAAACTAATGACACAATAGCATTTACAAATGCTCCAAAGAAAATTAAATATTTAAATATATACTTATCAAAACATATATGCTAAAAATTACAAAATGCTGATTAAATAAATCAAAGGAGACACAAGTAAATGGGCAGATACACTCTATTTATGAGATGGAACACTCAACATCATAAAGATTTCAATTCTGCACAAAATTGATTTACAGATTGAATATAATTCTTAACAAATGCCAAGCAAAAGTTTCTGTGAGGATATAGACAAGCTTATTCTAACATTTATATGGAAAGGCACAAGCCCTGGAATAACTAAAACATTTCGACAAAGAAAGATAAAGTAGAAAGAATTATTCCACCTATTCTTAAGTCACACAATATAGCTAGAGTAACTAAGGTAGTGTGATATTGGAGGGGGACAGACACAGTGAAATGGGACAGAATAAAAGACATCAAAATCTATAAAGAACTTATCAGACTCAACATCCAAAAAAAAAAATAAATAAGCCAGTAAAAGAAATGGGCAGAAGACATGAATAAACACTTTTTCAAAGAAGACATCCAGATGTCAGACCCATGCAAAGATGCTCAATATCACTCATCATCACGGAAATACAAATCAAAACCACAATGAGATACCACCTCACACCAGCCAGAGTGGCTAAAGTTAACAACTCAGGAAACAACAGGTATTAGCAAGGATGTGGAGAAAGGGGAACACCTTTGCACTGTTGGGAATGTAAACTGGTGCAGCCACTCTGGAAAACAGTATGGAGGTTCCTCAAAAAGTTAAAAATAGAACTATCCTATGACCCAGCAACTGCACTACTAGGAATTTATCCAAAGGATACAAAAATGCTGATTCAAAGGGGCACATGCACCCCAATGTTTATAGCAGCATTATCAACAACAGGCAAATTATAGAAAGAGTCCAAATTTCCACCAACTGATTAGTGGAAAAAGAAGACGTGGGGTGTGTGTGTGTGTGTGTGTGTGTGTGTGTGTATACACTGGAATATTACTTGGCAATCAAAAAGAACATGATCTTGTCATTTGCAACAATGTGGATGGACTTCGAGTGTATTATGCTAAGCAAAATAAGTCAGTCAGAAAAAGACAAATACATGATTTCACTCATATGTGGAATTTAAGAAACAAAACAGATGCACATAGGGGAAGGGGAGGAAAAATAAAATAATATAGAAACAGAGAGGGGGGGAAAGCCAGAAGAGGCTCTTCACCACAGAAAACAGAGGGTTGATGGAGGCAAAGTGGGTGGGGGGATGGGATAAATGGCACTTTTGGGGATGAACACTGGGTGTTATATGTAAGCGATAAATCACTGAGTTCTACTCCTGAAACTGATACTACGCTATATGTTAACTATCTTTAATCAAAATAAAATTAAAAAAAAACTCAGTAGTACACCAACACAAATATGCTCAACTTGTTTTTGATAAAGGCATGAACACAAAGCCAATTCCGTGCAGGAAGGGAAGATAGTCTGGAGCAATTGAATTTCTGTAGGCAATTTAAAAAAAAGGAAAAGAAAAGAAAAAGAAAAAGAAAAAGGAGAACATAAACCTCACAACCTATACAAAAATTGACTCAGAATAGGTTATAGACTTAATGTAAAATGAAACACTCTAAAATATTTAGAAATAAACATAAGAGAAAGGTTTTGGGGGCACCTGAGTGGCTTAGTCAGTTGAGCATCCAACTCCTGATTTTGGCTTGGGTCATGATCCCAGGGTCGTGAGATCAAGCCCCACATCAGGCTCTGTTCTGAGTTTGAAACCTGGTTGGGATTCTTTCTCCCTCTGCCCTTCTCCCCACACTCTCTCTAAAATAAAAAATAAAAAATAAAAATTCAAGGAAAAGAGAAAGGTCATAGGCTATAGTGCCGGGCAGAAAATTCGTACACTTCACACCAAGTGCACAATCCATCAAAGAAGAAAACTGATATATCCGGTCTCATCGAAATGAAACCCTTTTACTCTATGAAAGCCCCTTCCTTATGCCTTGCTTTGTGCATTTCTTCCATCTGGCTGTTCCTGAGTTAGGTTCTTTTGTAATAAACTGATGATGCAGTAAGTAAAATGTTTCTCTGAGTTCTGGGAGCTCTCTAGAAAACTGAACTAACCCGAAGTGGGGGTTGTGGGAACCTCCAGTCGATTGCCGACAGTCAGAATCACAAGCACTAATCTACGCTTTTGAATCGAATCTGCAGCGCCTGGCACAGGGAGCAGTCTTGAAAGACTGAGCCCTCACCTTTCGGGATATAACTCTACCTCTAGGTAGAGAATGTCAGAACCGAGTTTAATTGTTGAACAGCCCGCTGGCATTGCAGGTTCCTGGTAGTGTGGGCAAGCTCCCTCCCACACACATATTGGAACTGGGTTTCAGAACAATCATGAAAGATGAACAGGCAGCTCACCAAAGTGTATATACGAACGGCAGATAGGGCATAAAAAATATTCAATATGATTAGCTATTGGAGAAATGCAAACAAATACCCAAATAAAAAAAGAACTATATATCAGTGCACACAACAGCTTGGATGAACCTCTGGAGGATTATTTTGAGTGAATAAAAAGTCGATGCCAACAGGTTACATAAGGTATGTTTTTATTTGTAATAACAAAACTAGAGAAATGTAAGTTTCCAGGGCAAAGTTTCCCTGGGGTAACTTCCCTGAGTAGTTTCCAGGGGTCAAGGGAAGAGGGCTGCAGGGAGTGTGTGCAATGGTCAAAGAGCCGTGTAAGAGGGCGCCTGCGTGGCTCTGTCGGTTGAGGGTCCAACTCTTGAGTTCAGCTCAGGTCATGATCTCAAAGTGGGATCTGTGCTGGGCTCCGTGCTGAGTGTGGAGCCTGCTTGGGATTCGCTCTCTCTCCCTCACTCTATCTGCCCCTCCCCTTGTAGTGCACTTGTGCTCTCTCTCTCCCCCTCTCTCTCTGTCTCTCAAAATAAATAAACATCAAAAAAAATTAAAGACATATTGGGTTTATCATCTGCCTTTGAAGTTAGAGCAAGCAGCAGCTTCACCAAAAGTTTGCTACTGCATAACATGCCTTCTTTTCCCTCTAGCCTTTGATAACTGCGTCCTTAATGCCTCCTCCCCAGCTCCTACATTGTGTGTGTGTGTGTGTGTGTGTGTGTGTGTGTGTGTGTGTGTGTGGTGGTGTTGTTGCTGTTCCTGCTGTTGCTGCTGTCTTGGAAGTATGCCATTGTTCATGGAAACTCAATGTCTGCTATTCTATAATGACTCTGATGATCCAGCAGCCACCATCGTGAACATTGCTGGTTTCTAAGAAAAATCAAGCAATGGTTCCTTATATTTTCCCCATGGTGGCATGTATCACTTAGGGTTGAGTTTTAAGTCGCATGACCATTTGTCACTCCAAGGAGGCAGAGAAGTCTCCTGCTTCTTTGTGCTTGCAACTAGGAGAACTGGAAACATTTGGTAAATAGCCCATTCACTACCACAAATAAAATAATTTTTGGTTGTTTGTTTAGCTCCTGATTTTGACAGTCATTCTAGAGTGTGTTCTTTAACTTACGAGGCCCAAACTTCACTAGTCTAAACTATTTTAACTGAATGTGATGGTGTGAGAAACACAGAGAACTGTAGTAGGTAGTGAAAAATGGAAGAGTCCAGATTAGAGCTCGTCTTTGAGAAGAATTAACCCTGATCCACAAAGAATGATAATTAGGAGAGAAACGAAGGCAGGGAATTTTTGGTAATGTAAATAAGTCATGGATACAACAGTAGACTAGAGAGGAAGCAATGGTTTTGATTCTGTTGAAGTTGAAAAGATACAACACTGGGATTGTTTCTCTCTCTCCTCCCCCCTCTGCATTTTCTTTATTTATGTATATCTGTATTTAGTTATATTTGTCAGCACTACGCTCCCTGCCTATAATTTTGTAATCCTGAGCAACGTTCAGGTCTTCAAATACATTCTGCCTTTCTTCTTCATGCTTTGCTGAGCTGCTTCCCATGTCTGAAGGTGCTGGAAAGTGAGTCCTTGTGTCTGTCCCTCTCACCAGATTTCATGCTCCTTGTGAGTAGGGATGGTGTCAGACCCTTTCTCCCCCTTTGCAGGGCTGGGATACTTTGAAAGTGTGGAATCACTAACTGCAGTGTTGAAGAAAGAATGGCTCATCTCACTAGTAATGGAAGAACGTGAAGCCAAGCTGCGCCCTACGTTTTCTTGCGGATTTCTTGGTGTCTGTATTTATCAGCATCTTTATCCAGCCTTCTATGCCTCCATTTGTCATCCCTTCCCTAGCTTTGTCATTAACTATATTCATTAAACATACAAACAGGACAGTTAGAGAATACCATACATAGAAGAAAGATAATATTTCTTGTTCAGATGCATCCAAGTTAAGACAGAAATAGGAAATCACTTTTATGTGACAGATTTATAGTGTAATATTCCCTTTTTCTAAAAAATATTTCCGTGCAGAACAAACTTCTTGTCTGTAGATGGGATCCTACTGTTATATTTTCTATGGAAATAAAATTAATGGCTTATAAAAATCTCAATAAGTGGACAGCAAATGGTGGGGAATGCATGGAGGAATTCTCTTTGGGTGAATATGAGTAAACATGATGGGACAAGGCTGGGGGTTTAGGCTGGGGATGGTTGGCCTGGGCTCAGGCTGGGTCTGTAACCTGGAACACCTGGGTGCAGACACAGACTGAAAAGGTGGAGCCACCTCAAGACAGGCGGATCCAAGGAACCGGTGTGAAGCTACAAGAAGCTACAAGAGCATCTGCAAGTCCATTATCATGTCGTAATGGACAGCACAGCTGGTGGAACAAAAGTGCTCATAATAGAGCCCGGGTTACAGTGCAGTCAGGATCCTGCCCACGGGAGCTGGCCCGACGGCCGTGGGCATTTCTGTGCAGGGGGAGCATACGCCAGCTTTAAAGATACAGGGTAAAGGTGAGGAGAAATCAGTGGAGGCCGCGTTTCAAAAATGTATAAATAATAGGGCTGCCTGGATGGCTCAGTCAGTTAAGTGAGTGACTGTTGATTTCAGCTCAGGTCATAATCTCATGGTCCATGGGATCAAGCCCCACGTCAGGCTCTGTGCTGACAGTGCAGAGCCTGCTTGGGACTCTCCCTCTCTCCTTCTTTCTCTGCCTCTCTCAAAAAAAAATATAAATAGTAATAATAATATATTGAGCTCCTACTCTGTTTCAAGAATTGTGTTAGAGACTGAGATTCTAAAAGGTAAATCACCTCGACTGAGTTTGCAGAATGAAATGAAATTGGGAGTTCAATTTGATCACATACCAAAAATACGCTACAAAGACTTTCTGCAAGGGCAGACTGGGAACATACAACATATGTTCAACCAAGTCCCATGAACTTGGTTCAGTCAAGCCCCATGAACTTGGTAAGGAAGAAAGAGCAGAGTAGAGGGTCTGTTACAGAGAGGCGATGCCACAGAAACAAAGCTCCAGGTAAACAGACCTCCCCTCACTCTTTCCACAGAGAACCTTCTCTTAGGCTGAAGAGGAAAACAAAGCACCTTTGATTATCTAAGGAAGCCCCTCAGAAGTTACCTCAACTTGGAACTGACAAACATAAAAAAAAATAATGTTTATTTATTTTTGAGAGAGAGAGAGAGAGACAGAGAGAGAGAGAGAGAGACAGAGAGAGAGAGAGAATGGGGGAGGGGCAGAGAGAGAAGGAGACACAGAATCTGAAGTAGGAACCAGCCTCTGAACATCAACACAGAGCCCAACATGGGGCTTGAACTCACAAACCATGAGATCATGATGTGAACCAGCTGGATGTTTAGTGACTGAGACACCCACGTACCCCTGACAAACATTTTTTGAGCCACCTTCTCAAATAATCCCAATATGAAAATATGTTACACACGGAGCTTCTTTTCACTCAAATTTATAAGGAAAAAAAAAGTTATAACCTGTATAGCTAGTGTATTAGGATATAATCATATTAAATCACACAAAATAGGATAAAATTTGACGTTGTCATAAAATGCTCATGATTCTGTAATTAAAAACAGGATCTAGCTTACATATAATGTTCACAAATATAAGAACAACAGAATAAAATCCAAACAATAAAACAAGTCCAAATAGACAATTCCAATGTCAACATAAAGAATAGCACTGTCCAGGGGGCACCTGCGTGGCTGAATCAGTTAAGCCCGAATTTGGCTCAGGTCATGATCTCACGGTCTATGGGTTCGAGCCCCACACATTGGGCTCTGTGCTGACAGCTCTCAGCCTGGAGCCTGTTTCAGATTCTGTCTCCCTTTCTGCCCCTCCCCCACTCTCTCTCTCCCTCTCTCTCAAAAATAAACATTTAAAAAATGATAACAAAAAAGAATAGTACTGTCCAATTAGAATTTTTGTGATGGAAAATCTGTGCTGTCCAATACAGTAGCCATTGACAGGTGGTTACTGAGCAGCAGAATCTGGCTAATAGGATGAATTCGAATGTGATTTTACCTTTAACTTAATTTGGGTATTTTATTTAACATGGACAGTGGATACCACAGATTATATATATATATGTATATATATATATATATATATATATTATTAATTTTTTAAAATTTTTTAGTGTTTATTTTTAACAGAGAAAGAGAGAGACAGTGTGAGCAGGTGAGGGGCAGAGAGAGAGGGAGACAGAATCCGAAGCAGGCTCCAGGCTCTGAACTGTCAGCACAGAGCCCAGCGCGGGGCTCAAACTCCTGAACCGCGAGATCATGACCTGAGCCGAAGTCGGACGCTTAACTGACTGAGCCACCCAGGCGCCCCACCACAGATATATTTTTAATAATGCATGATTTTTTTCCCCCGCCACTTACATGGAGATGGAACTTGAAAAGATACACCAACTCCTGTGAGAATGGGGACTAATGATAGAGCCAATGTTACTGATCTATGATGAAGAGTAAATGAAAAATGTATGAGATGGTAATTGCTTAGGATATGCTTAGCAAGTAGGAGTCATTTTATAAAGAGCAACAGTCCTACTTCTGAAGGTACAGGTATTATTACTCCATGAAGGTCAAACACCATGTCCCCCAACATGGAAGCATGCAAGCTCTTGAAAGAATTAAGAAATGGCCTGTACTTTGTACGACTGTAATTTTAGGATCCGGTTATTTCCACTTTAAGATAGTCCTGAAGCAACTTCAGCAAGTACCTAGGAGGGAAAGCAGTGAGTGAACATGACATAAAACATCCCCTCCCTAGGCTACATGGAGGAATCAGACATATTTGGCCAAGTGCATTGAGTAATCATGCCTATTTTAGAGATTCAGAGAGCGTGCTATAAGACCATAGGCTTTGTCCTTCTAGGCAAGAGGGCAGTGCTTTGTAAGGTGAGGACAGGAGACAAAAATTGAAAGAAAGAGCCATATGGCAGAGCGAGAAGAAATATAAAATCCCTCCAACTCCTTATCCCGGGGAACCCTCTCTCTCTCTCTCCCCTGAGTTCCACCCAGATGCTCCCCCAAAGCATGCTCTAATTCTCATTCCTGACTCATCTAAAGGGGGTGCAGCTCCCTCTGAGGCTTCAGGTGTTTCTGTTCCTCAGCCCAAATTAGATATCTCAGGGAGTATCACAGGCCTATCAAGGAAAGAAAAAGCGTGGGGGGAACAAATGTCTGCCCTAACAAAGAAGTGGGGCGGTCAAATGGATGATTCCTCTACACTCTTCGTCGGATGTTTTATTAATGTGCTGGCTGCATTTTAATTAACAGAATCTTTTATTGTACACGTGCCCTGGGGCTGGTTAGGAAGAGGGCACGGTTTTAAAAGTCTACAGAGCAGATAAATAAGCAAATATCGCCTCAGACAACATTTCCCTGCGTGTACTAGTAATAGGTATTAATTACAGGATTGGGATTTTCCCGACGCAATCCAAGCAATGGGGATTGCTTCAAGGACACACATGATCCAACTGGAAAGCGTTTAAGAGGGAAATATGGAAGCACTGGGAAAGTCAATTAACCTGCAATGAGTGAAATATATGGACATTTCAAAAAGTTTGAGACTACTTTCTCAGTTTGGGATTTCCTAGAAGCAAACTCAGAGACAAGAATCTGAGAAACAGTAGTTTACTGGTGAATTTATCTCAAGAACTACCAGCACTTGAGTGGGAAACTGAGATAAGGGAAGACAAAGGGTCAATAAAGTTTGCAAAATTATCTGGGAGTCACCATGGGCAACTGAAGCCGATTCCCACCGCGAACTGCTGGCAGGCGCGGTGGGACAAACCTCAGAGTTTTCCCAACTTAAGGATAAAGACACGGCTGGATGCCTCCACTCTTCCCCCTGTGCCCTTGGAGGAGGGTTGCGTCTCTTGAAGGCATGAGGTGAGGGGACTTAACTAGACACAACAGCATCCGCTTCGGTGACAATAGACCTTTTCGGGAAACAAGTAATCACTTCATATATTTGTCAGAGATCCCTTCTGATCGTAGAAAGTACACGCATTCTGGAATCTTCAGTCTACACTGTTAAATATGTGACCTTAGATCTTCTGTAATAGCCTTACACATCCTTTTTCCTCATTGCTAAATGGGGATAATGTAATACGTGTAGCAGTAGACTAATGTTGAAAATTACATGAGATAAAGTATAGAAAACTAGTTGATGCTGTATATGGGCACACCAGATATAAAGTACATAACAACTAATAAATAAATGGTGGAAATTATACTTAGTAATATTAACACGAATTCATTTTCTACATTCACCGAGATGGACAAGGTTCAAAAATGACAAAAATCTGTTGTGTACTGTGTTCAGTTTCCAAGTAAAGCTTTCTTCTGATCTCTTCACATTGGAATTACAATACCGCAGGGGCACCTGGGTGGCTCAGTCAGTCATTAAGCCTCCAACTGCAGCTCAAGTCATGATCTCATGGTTCATGAGTTTGAGCCCCACGTCAGGCTCTGTGCTGACAGCTCAGAGTCGGGAGCCTGCTTCGGATTCTGCGTCTCCCTCTCTCTCCGCCTCTCCCCTGCTCCTGCTGATTCTCTCTCTCTCAATAACAAATAAACATTAAAAGAAACCCTTAAAAAGGAATTGTCATAGTGCAGGAATACATAGTTATGGAAAGTATCATTCCATTATTTAATAATTACCTTAAAGTTATTAAATAACCACTAAGCTTCTTTCATTACCCCAAATTTATTGGCTGAAAGTACATAGCTGCCCCTACTTCAGATTTGATGAGGGGAATTCTCCAGCTCAGAGAAATGTAATAGATCAGCTCAAGATGAGGCATCTTCTCTGAGACTGTTCAGATCCAGCAAGTGTTCAGAGTTTTGCAAAAGCAAGAAACACTAAGTTTCTTCTTTGACTTCCTGTTTCACCGCAGGATTAATTATTGAATAGAAGGAAATGCACTATTGATCTCGTCAATAAATGTGTTCAGTTAGCACCAATTTTATAACATGTGGAAGCAAATGAAACCCTCCCTAAGTAATGTCTGCCTTGAAAGGTGTGTTTGTCATTACAATCATTCATTCATAGATTTATCGTTCATTAACGATTCTCATCCACAGTAATTCAGAACTTCTTATGCAGGCCCTGTGCTGGGCTGGGGGCAAGGCAAAATGCATAGTTCATTCCCTCAAAGAGCACTTTGCTGTGAGAACAACAGTCAAGTAAAAGGAAGATTAGGGCCGCCTGGGTGGCTCAGTCGGTTAAGCATCCGACTTCAGCTCAGGTCATGAACTCATGGTTTGTGAACCTGAGCCCCGCATGGGGATCTGCACTGACAGCTGGGAGCCTGGGGCCTGCTTCGGATTCTGTGTCTCCCTCTCTCTCTGCCCCTCCCCCACTTGCTCTCCCCACCTCAAAATAATGAAATAAGCTAAAAAAAAAAAAAAAAAAAAGGAAGACTGAATGAAACACTCATGACAACTGTCATGCCTGGTGCTCCCTTGGCATAGGTAAGATTGTCACCTGGAGGCTGCGGGCAAAGGTCTTTGGGAGAGCTGCACTGAGAGACGTTGTCCAGGACCACTGGGCACTGAAAAGTCATCTGCTACGAGCAGATGCCTGGACAAGGAAGAGACTCTTCCAGAGAGTTGGGAACAGTGTGATAAGACACAAAGCAAATGATAGCACTGTGTCCTGAGAAGCATGAAGGATTTGCTGCTTCTACTAGACACAAGCTCCCTGAGGACAGGGACCAGGAGCTGTTTTGTCCCATGCCATGCCTGCACTAGAATGCACCTGGAGAGAACAGATACTCACAAAGGAATGGTACACTTGGGGAGTCATGGGTGGGAATGCCAATAGACCGCGGAAGGGCTAGAGTCTAGTATCTATGCAAAGGGAGATTCATTAAGATAGTGAGTGATAGAGTAATAGAAAGCATTTAGAAGTCTGTCTTGTTTCAAACAAATAACAAAGCATCCTCAAAAATAATTATTATTAGGCTGTAACTATGAAAGAATTTACATTTCCAAAAGAGGAAAGCCATTTCTCATTTTACTAAGGGTAGAAAATTCCAAGTTTGTCTAGAGGCTGGGACTAGTTTTCTTATGGAAATGGATCTGAGTCCTTCACCAGACTGGAGTGGTGGAAACCTGGTACAGAAGCTTCAGGGTCTGGTTCTCCACTGCGAAGCTGGCTCACACGGGATGTGTCATGGAGAGACGCAGAGTACATATGAGCGCCCTGTGGTCATGGGGTCCAAACACCAAGCCCGTAGCTCTAACTTGGCCATGCAATCGCCTGTTTAAGAGTGTCTTCTGGATTCACTCCACCCCTTTGCAGACAGCTAATTCGGAGTTTCCCTAACCCATCATCCTTCTTCCTCCCAGCCCAGCCCTCCCGAGCACCAGGGACTGCATAGCAAACACAGGAGTGAAATTCAGGATGCAGATACCCAGGCCCAGGCTCTTTCTTTTTTTCCATGTAATTTACACTTCATCCACAGTCTTATGTGAGTTATTTTAAAGAACAGTGCTGTCTTTTTTTGTGGATGGTGGAGTTTGGGTTTTTTTTTTTTTCTTCTTCCTCCTAAAAGGCATGGGGAGTTCAAAAGGAAGGATGATGAAATGAAACTTAAGTGGGTCATTGCCTCGAGTCAGCTAACTTCTCCAGAATATAGATCTGGTATTTTGCAGTTTTAAAAGAGAAAGTCAGCATGCCTATAGCCTTCAGTTACTAGGGTGCTGGGGTGGAAAAGGAAGAATCATTGAAAGTGGAGAGAAAGAAAGAAAGAAAAAGAAAGAAAGAAAGAGAAAAGGAAAAAGAAAAAAAAACCACTACAATAAGTAGAGTGAGAACTTCCCAGGTTCTGACTTACTCCACCTCCAAAACATAACCATCAAGTCCAGCCCTGCTGCCCTTATTTTGACTGTACATGGATATTTTAAGGCAAGAAGCCAGATGCACAAACATGGTTCTGGAGGTTCCAAGAGAATATATTTTTAATTAACTATTAATTAATTATTATTATTTTTATTTTAGAGAGAGAGAGAGAGTGCACAAGTAGGGGAGGAACAGAGGGAGAGAGAGAGAGGCGGGACAATCTCATGACCATGAGCTCATGACCTGAGCTAAAATCAAGAGTTGGACGTTCAACCTATTGGGTTACCCAGGCACCTTTAGAGAATATATTTTTATAAATACCACAATACACCTCAAAACAAGGCCCTCACAAGGTGGCTAGGATGACGGGGAAATTGGCTTCATGGAGAAAGATCTTATATGTCAGCCAGCTTATACATTTAGAATCATAAGAACAATTTGCATTTGTTTGGTGCAGTTTGCAAAACCCTTTTCACATCTATAGTTGATAACCTTGAATATTGTTTTGAACTGCACTGGTCCACTTATATGAAATTTTCATTTTGATAAATACAGTATAGTACTGAAAATATATTTTCTCTTCCTTATGATTTTCTTAATAACATTTTCTTTTTCCCTGGCTTATTTTATTGTAAGAATATAGTATATAATACATATGTGTATGTATATTAATACAAATATGTGATAATTGGTTGTTTTAGTTATCCATAAGGCTCCTGGTTAATAGCAGGCTATTAGTACTTAAGTCTTTGGGGAGTCGAAAGTTATATGCAGATTTTCAACTTCATTGTGGGGTGGGTATCCCTAACCTCCTTGCATTGTTCAAGGCTCAACTGTCCAGTCTTGCTTGATCCTCAGAGGAACCTGTAAGGGCAGTATTAGGATCACTATTTCACCAATGGAAAATGGGGGTTCCCAGAGCACTTTGTAAATATAGAGGGGAAAATCCATTTTTAGTCACTTACTATGTGCCAGCCTAACTGCTAAGGATCCTCAACATACGGTCTCCAACTTAATCTCCCAGCCACCTTGGGGAACAGCTATTTTGATCCTCATTTACAGGTGAGAGAAAGACCGAGATTAGATACACTGTGCAAATGACATTTCCACTCTTTCTTCCAACGCAGTATTTGCACATCACTATTACTGGGCTTGTAATACTCTACTGAGGGTTTTCTACGGCATTTCTCTGTAACGCTCAAACCACTTTGAAGTCAGTTCCTCTTTCTTTGCTTAACTAGCATCTAAACACATTCGCTTCCCACCTGGTTGTATAATATAATGAACATTTAACATGCCATTATTGCACTCAGTGGGTTATTTAAATAAAAATTTCTTGAGGTGGGACATAACATTTTTTTAAGTTTCAGAATGACTGTAATGTACAGCCAGGATTAGAACCACTAACTTGAGCATAGAAAGTATTTAGCCACATAAATCCATTCAGTCTTAGTCTTGGTTTTAGTCCATCTATAAAATTGGTAAAATGATACCTTTGTGACAGGGAAATCTGAAGAATTAAGTGCGATGGTGGATATAAAATTGCTTAGCATATTGTTTGGCATGTAGAAGATCATAAAAAAGTAGCAGCATAATACCCATTCGTTGTCTCCTTGTTATCATTATGAGTGGTAATTATTTGACGATGGAATAGATAAATGATTTGCTAAGACGTTATATCTTATCTGTGACAGATTTGGAGTCACATCAAAATTCTATTAGTATTTTAGTATTAGTGCCACTACGAATGTACCAGCAACTATGTCCTGCCTCAAAGCTTCTCCACCCTGGGCTCCTTTAATTGTTCTCAGACCGATTAAGGAATTCAGTGCAAATGGCAGGCAGGACTGACCCCAGGACAAAGGCCTCCCCATCACCCACCTCTCCGTAGTCACGCAGCCCCTCCCCCACTCTGCATGCCTGGAGAATCAAGAAGGCAGGGCCATTGATAGTGTGCCGGTAGATGCAGCCCAGATTCCTGGTTGGATTTGAGAGTCTTAAAGGGTACCCTGTAGACTAAATCTGAATGGGGAAAGGAATACCAGACAATTACCTGATGTAGTTCAGATAAATTACATGCTACAATAAGGTCAGAAATGAAAGGGCTAATTTCTGAGCTTCAGTGAGGCCACAATAAAAATAGAGAGATATGGCCTCTCTGTCCAATAATGTTTAGAACTGTGAGCCATCAGGCACTGACCTGATCCTTCAACCTCGATTCTCTCCCTAAGCTGTAAATTGGGGGTAATAATATAATTCCTTCTGGCCTTGTTGTGAAAATCTAGTAGGAAAGCATTACCTTTGTGCAAATATGAAGGGTCATCATTAATGTTATTAGACCCTGTTTAGTACATGATCTATTTTTAAAAATCACAAAATGTGCAGAGTGAAACTAAGGAAGTTCTTTACAGACTAGCTAGTCTAATGTGATAATTTCAACATAAGGAAACCAAGGCTGCACAATCTTAATAACCTTGACCAAGGTCACACAGTGCATTCTGCCTCCCAGTCTTTGAGATCATTATCAGTCACACTGCCTCACCTACAAATGTGACATGGTCCGACGAATTTCCTTCAAAAGCTCCCACTTTCATTTTTGATTGACATAAATAGAGAAACAACGTGCGTTCTCCAAGAGTGACTCTTTGCATAAAGTCATGTTTAATGTGATTCCATTTAAGTGGCCACTAAGTTTGATCATACTCTTTTAGCCAAAAAGAACATTTCAGGCACCTAGATAATTATAAACCAGTCACAGTTCCACAAAACCATGATTAACTTATTCAAATATATAACAAGTGATTATATTCTAAGAGCAATTCAGCTAATTACATTGCATTAAAAAATTAGAAATAAATTAATTCTAAAAGCAAAGTATATACTCAAATTTTCTATGTAACAGATTGGGCATAAATATTTAATGCATATGAAATGTTTGATGGGGAGTGTTTGGCAAACACTCACTTGGGAAGGAAATCAACAAATTATGTGATAATTGCTTTTGTGAAGCTTGGTTCAGGAAGTAGAAGAAACTAGAAACTAAGCTTGGGAGTTTCAGTATTGAGCATATTCTCAGACACACATGCCTTAAAACTTCTCTTCATTTCTCTGAAATTATAATACGTGTTTCTATATATTTTTGCCCGTGTACTGTCTTTTCTACTTTATATTGAAGAACACAAAAGGGTATTAGGTAAAACACTGGAATCTGGAAAAGAAAATGTGGGTGCCAGTATGGCCTTCTCACATTTTCTGAGCGTGACTTCGAAGATACTCTTCAGCTCTCTGAATATCAATTCTCCTTTGTTGTAAATTTAACTGATTCATGATTCATTTATTTATCCTAAAGTGATATTTTAGAGCACCTACTATATGGCAGGCTTTGTGACAGGCACTGCAATGCGGAATAAGACAAATGTAATTCCTGTTTAGGTACATGTGGTTCCTGTTCAAGTAAGGAAGTCACATCTTTAAGAAAAACATTTGCAAGTTGTAAATGTGTTAAAGCTGGAACGAGCACAATAAGTGAGAGGTGTAACATGTTGTAAAGGCATGTGCCAAGGCACCTCATTCCATCTGGGGAGGCCAGGGAAGGTGGACATAAACTGAATCCTGCAGGAAAGAAAAAAAAGCTAATAGGCAAAAAAATTAGAAGATGTAGGGTTAGGGAAGGTAGTTTTCTAGGCCCCCCAAAATTAGAGGACTGATCTTTTTTCTCTCTCTATGAGCTGTTACGAGGCAAAAATTAAATTAGTGCCAAAATAGTCAGGAAACTCTGACCCATTACATCCATTAGTGCCAGAATCCTCTCTACACAGATGAGGTCTTTCTCTAGTCACGGGTGCGACTGGCAGATTAAAACTTATGAGGGACAGCAACATGCGAAAGAATGAAACCGGACCGCTTTCTTACACCATACACAAAGATGAATTCAAAATGGATGAGAGAACTAAATGTGAGACAGGAAACCATCAAAATCCTGCGGGAGAAAACAGGCAGCAACCTCTTGACCTTGGTCGCAGCAACCTCTTACTTGACACGTCTCCGGAGGCAAGGGAAATAAAAGCAAAAATGAACTACTGGGACCTCATCAAGATAAAAACCTTCTGCACAGTGAAGGAATCAATCAATAAAACTAAAAGGCAACCTTGGGGATGGGAGAAGATACTTGCAAATGACAAACCTGATTAAGGGTTAGTATCCACAACCTATAAAGAACTTACCAAACTCAACACCCAAAAACCAAATAATCCAGTTAAAAAAACGGGCAGAGGATATGAATAGACGCTTTTCCAAAGAAGACATCCTGATGGCCAACAGACACATTAGAAAAAGCTCAACATCACTCATCATCAGGGAAATACAAATCAAAACTACGATGAGATACCACCTCATACTTGTCAGAATGGCTAAAATTAACAACACAGGAAACAATAGATGTTGGCGAGGATGTGGAGAAAGGGGAACCCTCCTACACTGTTGGTGGGAATGCAAACTGGTTCAACCTCTCTGGAGAACAGTATGGAGATTCTTCACAAGGTTAAAAATAGAATTACCCTACCACCCAGAAATTGCACTACTAGGCATTTATCCAAAGGATACAAACATACCTATTCAAAGGGATGCATGGACCCCAATGTTTATAGCAGTATTATCAACTAGAGTCAAATTATGGAAAGAGCCCAAATGTCCATCAATTGATGAATGGATAGAGATGATGTGGTATATATAAAATGGAATATCACTCAGCCATAAAAAATGAAATCTTTCCATTTTCAATGGAGCTAGAATGTGAATGGAGCTAGAGGGTATCACACTAAGTGAAATAAGTCAGTCAGAGAAAGACAAACATCCTATGGTATCACTCGTATGTGGAATTTAGGAAACAAAACAGATGAACACAGGGGAAAGAAGAGACAGCCAAACCATAAAACAGACTCTTAACTACAGAGAACAAACAGGAGGGGAGGTGGGCAGGGGGATGGGTTAAATGGGTGATGGGGATTAAGGAGGGCACTTGTGATGAGCACTGGGTGTTGTGTCAATGATGAATCACTAAATTCTACACTTGGAAGTACTACCCTGAATGGTAACTAACTGGAATTTAAAAAACAAAACACCTGAAACACAAAAAACAAAACAAAACAAATACCTATGAAGGTGTATTTGGTCCACAGCTTCTGTTTCTCAGTTTAGCACGGCTGGTGGATTAGGTCGTGAGGAGTCCTATGCAACTGGGTTTCTGAGATCTCAAAGCCACTAACATTTAAGCTTTTGTTAATATATTTAATCTTTCCCAATTCCATCTCCAGAATTTTGAGAGCAATTTCACTTAAAACATTGCCTTGCATACCCTCAATTATGTCTTCCTATTTCAGAAGTTAGAAGGGAGGGGTGAAAGGACACTTAGCAATGAGCCACCATTGTCTTTGCATTTCTTTAAGGGATCTCCTCCACATCCTGTATGTAAGGGGATTCAAGTCGATGTGGTGTAATTGGAGTGATCACCAATCTCTCAGCTGGCCTTCTTACTTCCACAGTGTTACTTACTTTGTTGCTATTTTTTCTACTCTCCAACCAAACCTCACAAACCATGAGGTTTATTTCAACGTTCATCCATAGCAAGGTAAGTTCTACTCTTCATGACTAGTATTGTTGGTAGGACCTACTTTCTGAAGATTTTTCCAGCTGAAGGGATGGGCGTTCTCTAAACTCCCCACCTTTGGAAACGCAGGGCCACTCAAAGCCATTGGTTTTACACTTTGAAGATGAGAGACGAGACGGATAATGGTATCACTTCATATTCAATCTCTCACTGCCCTTCCTATGTCTCTACTCCATTAAAACTCTTCTCATTTCTGGGGCCAGAAGAGGCATGGCACTATATCCATATGTCTCTGAAGTCACTTCTCCCAAGTAAAATAAATTGGTAGGTATATGTTTAAAGGCCAATATTAGATTATCAGCTTCTTGAGAGCAGGATTCATTTCTGGTCATCTTTAAATTCACTATGACGGGAAGTACATAGTTACTACAAAGAACGAGAGAAGGGAAGAAAATATGGCAGAGAGAAAAGGGAGAAGAATAAGGAGGTGAAAGAGTAAGAAATGAAAGCTTTAAAGGAAAAAAGAAAACTGGGAGTATTAAGAGGTACCCACGACACGTGAGGAACGAAGGTACTGTGGCACATATTTTAACGTACGTTTATTTTGTAACAAAATATGACAGATTTATCTTAAAATGGTGACACATGAGTGTAATGAGACTCTTCATTAGAAATCAAGAGTGATGATTAAGAACATTCAAATCACAGGGGTGCCTGGGTGGCTCAGTCGGTTAAGTGTCTGATTCTTGACTGCAGCTCAGGTCATGATCTCACCATCCGTGAGATCGAGCCCCACGTCGGGCTCTGCCCTGACAGTGTGGAGTCTGCTTAGGATTCTCTCTCCCTCTCTCTGCCCTTCCCGCTCGCACGAATATGCTCTCTCTCTCAAAAATAAATAAATAAACATTAAAATAAAGAAAATTCCAATCACGAAGAGTAGTATTTGCAAATGGGAAATATTTTATTAAACCTCAGGAAAGCCTGAAACTTACAAATTATGTATTGATTTTCGATCCATATAGGGTCTTGGGAATGCTAACTTATTTAGGGTTACCCAGTTGATAAATAGCAAAGGTAGAATTCCCACCGCATAACCTTTTCTCAGGATGGCAATAAAGAGAATGAGAATGCCAATCAAATGAGTGGGTGAATGATGAATTTGTATTAAGACAGACTGGGCCAAAGGGTAGAGTATCAGACGGAATAAGAACACTGCTCCATGGGTGAATAATCTCCTGATTTTTGCTTCATTGACATATCCGTGTAACCAACTGGAATAATTTTAGTCATATTATCAATAGTATCTCAATTACCTAAAGGTTGCTCATCTTAATAGTCACAAAGCTGTCCATCCCATGGATGTGCCATCTTTGAACATCAAAGAATTTTAATATAATCTGTTCATAATGAGAGATTTTTTTCCAAAATAATTCAAACTGCATGTGTTTTTTTGTTAACCTAGTAATACATTTTTTTGTCAAGATGAAAACAGCCACAATTATCCCAAAGCCCATGGGATGCATTTTTCATTCATTCATTCATTCGTTCGTTCATATTTTTAAATTTCTCTGCTTTCCATTCATTGTCTCAACATTTATTGGTGTTTATTGTTAGGAAAATACAGTATTTTAAAAATATGTCTTAAACCATAGTTACAGAAAGACCAATGAAAGAGAGAGATAAAAATATGAGCCAAACAAACTTTTAAAAGCAATTCCTATCATAAGTAGATGCTCTCATGTTGACAAAAATGGAATGTATACTGTTTTGGCAAAAAAAAAAAAAAAAGTTCAATTTGCGTTTTTGCGTTTCGGAAGGGAAAACATCAGGAGCTCTCATTTCTTTTCTGCAGAGATTCTCTCTGGAGAATTTTTCCATTTTCAGAATGGTTTGATAACTCTCTGGACAATGACGTTTCGTTCTGATCTGTGAGTTTATCTACTCCCAGAGGTCTTGAAGTGAAGACAGACTTATGGTAGTCTTATTTTCTTCCCCTAGATAGAATCTCTCCGTATCATGTCGTTTTGTATCATAGAGAATTCTTTACTTGAGATTTTCCAAATGCAACGAAAGGTACATCCAGCAGCTCTGGATTTGTTGGGATTCTCAGCATGGGAGACTAGCCGTTTTAAAACCAGGATGGTCCTGGGCAAACTGGGTAAGTTGTCATCCTAAACAATGGAGCAAACCTTCACTTATCAAGCAGCCCAGAGTTCCACACAGGGCAAGTTTTTTGAGTGGCTGAAAATTTCCACTTCACGTAGCAAAAAAAAAAAAATTGCTTCACAATATTAAACATTTTAAGTAAAAATTGTATATACTTCCGGTCCTTCTTCAAAAGAACACACTTGAACATTTTATTTTTCACTTTGCAAGTTGAGCAACAAAAAAAGGGTCCTGTGGTTTCTTAACTTACAATTGACTTACAGGAATTGTCCCCAAACTCACAGTTTGTAGTTCTTCACATTTAAGCTATTACTATTTGTGACAATTTTGCTGTAAAGTTGCCTCGGTGCCTATTATCTTTCTGTCTCCCCCTGTAAACTGTGAGCTCCTTTGAGGAGAGTTTGTTGTCTCCATCACCTATCTACCTTTCCCCATGAGCCAGCCCTCACCATCCCAGAAGAGAGAAGCCCTGCGTCTCAGAGCACAGCTCAGAAACAATGCACACTTTCGTGTATAACGAGACAACTAGTACCTACCAGCTAGCTGAACTTTTCTGTAATCACTCAGGGATTGACTATTAAATAATAATTTAACGATAAGCATCCTGTAGTTTACTTCTCATAGCACTCAATAACATTTTTCGTAATTATTTGTTTACTTTCTAGCTCCTCAACCAGACTTTTAGAGACATAAGGAGGGGCAGGGTTATCTAATTCCAGCTATATTCCCAGTTCTGTATCAACAAGCTTATCGTAGCGCCTGGTACATATAACTGTTAAATTAGTGAAAGGTATTGTTTTTGACAGCTAACATTTATTATCAATGCCACCTTACCCTATGTTAAGCATTTTACATACATTCTCTCATGCCATATAATCTTGATCTTTAGAGCAACCAAATATTACCTATTAATAATATTAGGTGGTATTATTCGCTTCTGTCATTTCCTGATATCAATATGTTTCCTACAAACACAGGTGGCTGTTGTAGGGATGGAGTAGGGCACAAGAATACAATTTCTAAACTTACCTAATCTCTCTTAGGGCGCCTAGTTAAGCATCAACTTCAGCTCAGGTCATGATCTCGTGGTTCACTACTTTGAGCCCCATGCCGGGCTCTGTGCTGACAGCTCAGAGTCTGGAGACTGCTTCAGATTCTGTGTCTCCCTCTCTCTCTCTGCCCCTTCCCCACTTGCACTCTGTTTCTCTCTCTCTCTCTCTCTCTCTCTCTCTCTCTCTCTCTCTCTCTCTCCCAAAAAAAAAAACCATTAAAAAACTAAAAAATAAAATAAATAAAATAAACTTACTCTCAACATGATTCTTGCCAAGCCTCAGTCTTCACTGGCTATTGACTAGAAATTCGGTTCATTGCCATATGGAGAACTTGGTAGGGCTACTGGCAACATGGGAGCTGGCTTCCCCCAGAGCGAGGACTCAGAGAGAGAGGTTGAGAGACAGCACCCAAGAAAGGAACCACAGCTTTCTAGTAGCCCAGTCTCTGCTGCTTCTGCCAGGCTGTGTATCAGCAGTGAGCCAATAATTTCAGCCCACAGTCAAGCTCCCATAAGGGAGTACAGAGGGCCAATGTCAGGAAGAGGGATCACGGGGGTGACGTTAGAGGCCACCTGCCACACCACAAAAAAAGTGGATTTTATTCTAAGTATGTGAAAGCAGAAATCAGCTTGGACTTGGGAAAAGAGAGAGGACAAATGAATCCATTTGTATTCCAAGTGAGTCACATAACCATGCTGGAAGGGGAGGGAAAGAAAGGGGATAACCTAACATTGAAAAATAATTTTTCCACTGGAAACTATAAGAGTAAAGACCAAAGTAACTTTGTATGTAAACAGTACTCCAGTTGACGAATTTGTTTCTCACAGGAGTACAGATTATTGATTCTAAAACTGTATTACCTGCATACAAATAAGGGATGAACAAATAAACAAATTGTAAATTATGAGACCCAGTTTTCCTGCTGTCAGATTAAGAAGTTACAAATAGACAAGGGAGAAGGTAGAATGAACCCTGTGGTGTTGGAACAGAATGAGAAAGATCAGTACAAACTCATGTTTATTCTGATCGACAGATGGATAGTTATATACATACATAGATCCACAGAGAACTAATTACAGGTGTGTGCATGTGTTTGTGTGTATATACATGGGTAAGTATGCACCTATGCATTTCCTGGCTCTGTCCCAGCTTATACTACCATCACCAAATGATCAAGGTTAATATCAACAGTGTAAATCATGTTGATGTCACGTGCCTAACCCGCCATCAGGTATGCAGTGATGAGGAGGGCACCTCTTTTCTCTGATATTCCTCCCCAAACCCATAACCCCAGATGAATCATGCAAAAGCAACAGAAAAAAAAAAGTTAGGGACATCCTAAAAAATGTCTGAACAGATATCTTCAGAGCTATCGAAATAATAAAGGCAAGGAAAGACTGAGGAACTATGACAAATTGGAGGAGATAAAGGAATCATGACAACACAATTCACTGTAGGGTCCAGAATGAGAAAAAGGGCATTAGTAGAAAACTGATGAACCCCACCCCAAAAAAAAGGTCTGTACTTTAGGTAATAGTATTACACTATGATTACTTTATTAAATGTGATGGTCTATGGTGATATGTGGTAATGAGTATATGGAAATTATCTATGCTATTTTTATAACTCTTTTGTAAGCAGAAAACAATCTCAATATAAAAAGATTTTTTAAAAAATCCAAGAGAGGAAAACACCCTTCTCAGGTAAACTGGTTTTCTTAAACCATTTACCTCTGGAGCCATTTAGAGACCGAGCTCAGGCTGAGAATCTGACATGGACCGTGCTGGGTGATCCTGTTGGGGTAGAGAAGGCTTCTGGCTGCTGTGCAGTATTAACTGAAACAGACTGGACAGTAGAGAAGTCTTTAATGAAAGTTGAAGTCTTCCCATAGGATATGGGCAGAATAAATCCATTCGTGATGTGGGAAGCCTGGGTATTGAGCCAGGAAGGCAGAGGGCTTAGAAGAGGGAGTGGCCTACGTTGAACAAAACTAATCTCCCTCTCAAACTATTTGCAAAATTTTGAAACTGAGGGAAAGTTAAAGACCTAGGTTAAAACCTCCAATAAGACAGGGATCCCAGGGCTCAGGAAGCAAAAGGCATCCAGATCCTTAATAAAAAAAGCTGAGAAGGCTATCACCTGAAGAATACAAATGAACAAGAACTCAGAAGTCTGATGAAAAATGCAAAACCACTCCATCCCATCTCAATGCATAATGGTATGGTGGGGATCAGCCTCTCACTCTACAAACTTACAGAAGAGAGGAAAAGTCTAAACGAAAAACATATCACCGAGGTCCTCTGTGGTTCTTTTATACACTTTCCTGATATGTAATAAAAATATAATAAAAACTAACCAGATGCATGAGGAGGCACAGCTTTCTGACAGATAATGAAGAGTAAGAAATACAAACAACGGAAGCAAACCCCCAGGTAATCCTCATATTGGCATTGTCAGACAAGACTTCCAACTTACTGGAATGAGGGGCACTGCTTGGGATTCTCTCTCCCTTTCTGCCCCTTCCCCACTTGTGCTCACGTGTGCATGTGCTCGCTCTCTCTCTCTCTCTCTCTCTCTCTCTCTCTCTCTCTCTTTCTCTCTGTCTCAAAATAAATAAACATTAAAATAAATAAAAAAATAAAGCAGGGTGCCTGGGTAGCTCAGTCAGTTGAACATCTAACTCTCGATTTCAGCCCAGGTCACGATCCCAGGGTCATGGGATTGAGACCCACAATGGGCTCCACTCTGAGCCTGGAGCCTGCTTAAGATTCTCTCTCTCTCATCCTCTGCCCCTCTCCCCTGCTCAAGCTCACTCTCTCTTTCTAAATAAATAAATAAATAAATAAATAAATAAATAAATAAATACCTGGAATGATTTGAAATAAAGTAGAGGGAATGAAAGGAAAATGGATGAAAAGGTGGCAATTTCAACAGAAAACTGAAAAACATTTTGGGGCGCCGGGGTGGCTCAGCTGGCTAAGCATGCAACTCTTGATTTCAGCTCCGGTCATGATCTCGTGGTTCGTGGGATTAAGCCCCACATCAGGCTCCCCGGTGGCAATGTAGCGCCTGCTTGGGATTCTCTCTCTTCCTCTCTCCCTGCCTCTCCCCCACTCATGCTCTTTCTCTCTCTCAAAATAAATAAACATAAAAAAATAAATATTCTAAAATAAAGCTGAAAACCATTTTAAACATTAAATAAATATTTCATAGTTGAAGATTATGCAATATCTGAAATTAAGAATTTATTGAATGGGTTTATCAACAGATTGGCCACAGCAGAAGTCAGGTTTAGTGAACCTGAAGTGAGATCAGGAGAAAACATTAAATTGAAACACAAAGAGAGAAACCAAACCCAACCAAAAACAAAACAAAAACAAACAACAAAACAAACAAACAACCTGTGAAATAACAGTTTAGTGATAGAGCTTTGCAGGACCCAGATGAACCAATATATTGACCCTCCAGAAAGAGAGAAGCAGATACAGGGATGGGAGCCATATTTGAAGAGATAATGGCTGCCATTTTCCAAAACTGATGAAAGCCATCAACTCTCAAATTCAAGAGCCTCTACTAGGTGCACATTCATAGAGCCTAAGCCAGATGCCTTATTTTTCTGCCTCAGGTCTTTGATGTTATAGGTAGAGTGTCCATTGGAACTACCCTGCCATTTACTAATGTCCAACCTGAGTGTAAAGGAGTTAATCCCATGAGCCTAACCTTAGCCATTGGGATACCTAGTAGAAGAATAAATTGTGAATTCAGATATATAATTAAGGGTTGAAGGAAATAAATCCCAACTACAGGCATAGGAGATATGTTACTTGCATCAAGATCACCCCCAGTTGGATGAAAGGGATATGGATATACATAACTTTTGCACTGACTTTTGAAGAACAGGTATAATTTGTTAAAAGACAATCTGAGGATGTGATGTTGAGATGACTTCGTTATTCCAAGCAGAGTAACTAAGTGAACTCTATTAGCCTTCTCTTCATAATTGTAATCAACTTCCTTCTGCCTCCCTGGTAATTGTGGGAGGTGCAAAGATAATAATGAATATGTCAGTTTCAGTCACCAATTAATTTACAGCTTAGTGGGGAATATGAGAATCATTTATTAGTTTCCAGAAATAAATACAAACATGTTAAAGCCTTTAGTTCACATGGCAACTCTTAATTTTCTAAATGAGTCTATGAGTTTACAAAGGTTCAGTGATAACTTCTTTGCCTAAGATCATGCAGAGAGCTGAAACTGTTTAAATTCAAGTCAGTCTTCTCCATCTGTTGTGTATGCTGAATACACACTACACACACATAACCATTAGGGGAGGTGGCAAGGGAAGGTGTTACAAGAAAGGTAGAGATGAAGTACTATAGGATGTCAGACAAAAAGACCTACACCAGAAGGAAGCAGTCAGGTAGCCGGGCATTCTTTATAAATCGGTACACTATTTGGTGCCATCTGCCTTATTCATCATGTATAAGATATGTGGGCATTAGCTCAGCAAAAGTCATCTACCAAAAAAGACATTTTCTACCTCCTCGAAACTTTTGGACAGAGACTTGAACTATACCATTAAAGAGGAAACATCGCATTGATTGCTTCCAGTATTTGTAGCTTTTTGCCCATGTGTTAAAAGATCATGAATTCTCCCTAAGGAAGGAGATTGCAAATTGTTTTGAATGGAGAGAAAGACTTAAGATCCAAATAACTAGGGGGGAAAGTAACCACATCAACAGCGAGGGCTTACCAGTTTTTAATAAGTCTGAGTTATGATTAAGTTATAATTATGCTATAAAATATTATGCAAGCAGTAAGGAACAAATGTGAGATGTGCTTACTGAGTCAGACAGTGTAAATGATAAGTACTAGTAATAAAATAACACTTATTTCACATTCTAGTAGAATACGTTCGTCGCCCTGTTATTAATTATTCAAAATATTGGAATGCAATTCTCCTGATTTAAAGTGTAAGATATTAAAAAAAAAAAACCAACTTGATGAGTAATTGTATGTTTCTGTCACAGGGAGGCAGTATCAGGGTCTCATAAAAAGGGCAGTTTTTGGCATCATCCAAACCTGAGTTCAAATTTCACTGCACTAAATAGCATTACACCATGCTGATGGGTGGCCTCACCTCTTTTAGTACCAATCCTCTCAGCCATAAAATGAGGAAAGTGGTTCCTAACTAAACTGGTTTTTATGTGGGGTAGTAATCATGTATGGGGAGTGACTGATATATTTTATCAAAATCTCTCTGCAGTGAGGGGATGGGTGAGAGATAGATCTGCCTTTGATCAGTGCCCCTTGGGAGACCAGTCTCAAGGTTCCTCACCATCTCAGTCCCCACCCAGGATGAAAAAAAACTTTGACCTGTTACGTCACAGGTTTGTTGTGAGAAGTAGAAATTACTTTGGGGAAAAATGTTCATTATAATTGCACTGACTCAGAAATGTTGGCTGTGATTGAAGTCAATACTTTTATATTTTGTTATTACTGTATCCACACATCACCGAGCCCACATCCCCATCGTGGGAGAGCGGACAGGGGCTGGGAACTTGCATCTGACCAAAAACAACATTAATGCGATCACTTAGAAACAGTAATCTGATGGATTCCTCTGGAAGCTAGACGTCAGACAAGTGTAAATGAAGTTCCTAGTAACCCAAGGCAATGAAATCTGGTTTCAGTTAAGGGAGCTCTTTGGGACCCTGAATTAGAATGTCTAACCTGACTTGCTCGCATCTGACTGTGTGGACATCAGCTGGTTACCACAGGCTTTTGTCTTAACTCTTACTATTTGTGTGACCCTTGATTTCATTTTTTCACTTATTTATTCTTTCAATTATTTACTTTTTAATGAAAAATAAATTACTGTGATCAGCTACCGGCTTAGGCAGTGAGGAAGTGAAAATAAATAAGATAGTGTCTCTCCCAGCAAAGAGAGAGGAGATAGAAGTTTAGATATATTTTTACTGGAATTTAGCACCAAGAAGAATAGAGTGAGGGCCAAAAGACATAGTTCCCGGTTCTAATTGCTGAATTCAGAGTAAGATTTCATAGAGACGTGACACTGGAACACAATATGGAAGCAAAGAAGTTTTTGTTTTGTTTCAAATCTTCATGTACTCTTTATCAAAAGTGTAAGGAGAAGACAATTTTTAAAGGAAAGGGGTAAATATACGATAAGCAAAGATAAATATTTATTGAGCATCTTCACTTACCAGACACTCTTCTAGATACTAGGGATAGAGCAGTAAACATATTATACCTGCTCTTGGTCAGTTTACATTCTGTGCAAAAGAATAATGAAATAACACATTAGCATGAAAACCAGACTAACCATGAATTTGGACTGGATTTGGGGCCCAAAGATAATCCAAATGGGAGAGGAGCTAGGAAGCAGGTATCAAATCGAGATAATGACATTCGCCTAGCTGGAATAAAACTGAAGTAAGCCATCAATGAAGTGTCTGTCCCCTGAATGCAGGGTCTGTGCAATTCGGTAGCTCCTTCCAGGACTAATTTCTCACATGAAGCATCTCTCCACCTGAATCGGGAGCTGCTCAAGAAAAGGGGGTACAAAATGCACATTTCACTCTGCCCATTCCTAGCAACGAGCATAGATCAGGTGTTCAAAATGGCTGCTAATAAAGTTGCTGAATATAAATTCAACAGTTATCTGTCTATGTTTGTATCTATGCATCTATCATGTATAATAAATGAATAGAAATTATAATGTTAAAAATAATATGAACTATGGGGTGCCTGGATGGCTCAGTCGGTTCAGCGTCCAACTCTTGATTTTGGCTCAAGTCATGATTTCAGGGTCATGAGATGGAGCCCGAGTTGGGCTATGCTCTGGGTGTGGGGTCTGCTTAACACTCTCTCTCTCCCCTATCTCTCTGCCTCTCCCCTGCTGGCACGCATGAGTTGTTTTTTGTTTTTTCTCTCCCTCTCTCAAAAAAGTAATAATATGAACTAAGATTGAGTCAAAATTATCAAGTGCCTAAAGATAAGTCTAAGATGCATGAGACTACTACATTAATAACCACAAAACAGTGCACGTATAATATAGTTTATTATATGCTGTATATATATATGCTTCTAAATTATATATATTATATAGTATGTATTATATATTATATGTTATATACGGTATACACGTTTCTATATACAAATTACATTAAGATATATAAATATATGTAGAGACTATATTTATGGATTTGAAGACTCACTATTATAAAGATACCCGTTTTCCCAAGTGGATCTATACATTTAAAAAATCCCAATCAATATCCCAGCCAATTTTTTCATGTATGTGTGTATGTGTGTGTCTGCGTATGCCTGTGTAAAATGACAAACTCATTCTAAATTTTATGTCAAAATGCAAAGAGACAAGAATAACCAAGATGATCTTGAAGAATACAATGCTAGGGGTGCCTGGGTGGCTCGGTCGGTTAAGTGACCGATTTCGGCTCAGGTCACGGTCTCATGGTTTGTGGGTTCTGGCCCCGTGTCTGGCTCTGTGCTGAATGCTTGCTTGGAACCTGGAGCCTGCTTCAGATTCTGTGTCTCCTTCTTTCTCTGTCCCTCCCCCGCTTGTGCTCTCACTCTGTCTCTCGACAATAAATAAATGTAAAAAAAATTAAAAAAAAAAGAATACAATGTTAGGAGACTAACACTATGAGATGTCATTATTTGTCATAAAGGATAGCAATTAAGACGGTACAGTGTTGGTAAAGGATAGATAAGGATATATCCTTGAAATAAAATAGGAAGTTCAGAAACAGACCCACCCATATATGGCCAATTGACTTTAGACAAAGGTGAACGTTGAGCACAGTGGCAAGGCATGACCTTTTTATTAGAGGGAGCTGGGTCAGTGTGGGATGCATTGTACTTATACGAGAGAGGAGAAGGAAGGAAACAGAATAGTATCTGCACAGCCATGGAGTAGAAAGACATTTTTTCCCCAATAAACTGGTCACAAAAATTATTAACCAAAACGGGGAAAAATAATAAGTTAAACTGTTAAAATTAAACGCTAAAATATGGCCTGAAGTTGGGAGAGAAAGGTGAGATAGAGATACCTGTGGGTCCCATACACCGTGGGATTACGTGTCCCCCTGCAGCAACACAAGAATATGTCAGAAGCTCAGAATGAATGGGGCTTGACATCTGTTGTATTAATCAACTTTTGTACATTTAACATATATACGTACAAAACATAAATTCCCAGAATACAGAGGAGCTTATCAGAGACACAAAAGTGATGGGGTGGGGGCACCTGGGTGGCTCAGTCGGTTAAGTGTCTCACTATTGATTTCGGCCCAGGTCGTGATCTCACAGTTCGTGAGTTTGAGCCCGCATTGAGATTTTTTTCTCTCTGCCCCTCCCTTGCTCACTTACTCTGTCTCTCTCTCTTTCAAAATGAATAAATAAACTTAAAAAAAAGTGACGGGGATGTCATTATCTTGGGTTCCGGAGCCACAGTAACGGGGTTTAAATATGTTCTCGGGAACATCAGCAGTATAACCTTGGAAAAGTCACTTGACTTTACTGGTCTTCAGCATTCTGTCAAAAAGAGAAGGAAGACTGGCATGTATTTCATCCGCAAGTGATGCATGCCGTGTGTTTTCAGCACAGTGCTGGATACTGGGAAACCACTCACTACCCCCGTCTTCCTTAGATGGCGTGCTTTACCACCCCGCATAGTGTATCAGCATCTGCATTTCTGTGATGTATTCATTATATACCATCTGCTTTTATTTCTTCTGGTACAAGATTTCACAATTGCAGGTGTACAGGATAATAGTAACCCAAAACCCTCCACTTCTGCCTGTGGATGTACAGATATGGCTAAAGAGATCTTTGTTTCTCTATAAATAACCGAGACTTTATGTGATAACCTTTATTAAAGGCTGCGGAAGCACACTGTGTAGCTCGTGATTACCTGAGATTCCTAAAAAAGAAGAAACCTCAGGTTTACTGGGCATGCGCTGGGCCTCATGCATTTTACATGCATTTTCTCATTTGATCTTTCCAGCCATCTACTGCAGGAGATATTATTTTCCCCATTTAACCAAGAAGAAAAATGAGGAGGAACACAATTCAGTAATTTACTCGACACTACAGAGCCAGTAAGTGGCAGAACCAGCGTTCCCATCTGGATTTATGTGCATGTTTAAGGGCACCAGATTGTCTCCTGGTCCTGCAAGAACTTTGTATATTATCGGTATCACAGGACTTGCATACTAGTGGGCCTGGTAGCAGGTAAAAGGGTCATAAATGCCATAAAAAGGTATGCTTAAAGTTCTCTGGCAGATTAGATAAAAACGGAAACATTTGTAGTTATCAGTGTCAGTAAAGGCTTCCTGTTTTGGTTACTTTTGAACATGACATTGTTTGCAAATAATTATACATATTTGTGCTATGTACGTCTTTTATTTCTGGTCTCATTGTGGGACCAAATCTGCCCTAAACTCTATATACTCCTCTGTGTCTTGAGTGGCAATTTCTCCATAGTCGTCACTAATTCGAGAGCTACTACCCTACTGCTGAATTAACACTTTTTCATTGAAAGAAGTGTACAAAAAGAATAAAAGCTTTTAAAATAATCCAGAGTCTAAGCAGAAATGTCTATTTAGTCACCACCTCTCAATGTCTAAAATCTGCGTGGTTTAGCCTACTTACCTGCTTAGTGTTGAAATCAGGCAGTTCTAAAAACGTACCCGGGACTCGCTTTGAGCAAGTATAGCGAGACCCACAGAGATGAAAATGATTTCCATCAAGGAAGAAGTTTCTCTTGTACTTCAATGTCCTGGTATAGAAGGCATGCCACGCAGGGCTGCACAGGTAAGGCACGAAAGCAAAAAGAACGGGCAAAGAGAGAAGGGAACTAAGGACAGGAGCCTTTACTGCACTTTCCAGGGAATGGAGTGAATGAAGCTAGGTAAACAAAAAGTACCAACTTACGATCGAATAGTTTGAATAATTATGGAGGTCTGGTGCCCAGCTGTCCAGTACCTGGCCCTGCAGTGATTACAGAAATAAACAGAGTTCTGGAATTTATGAGACCCATCAGAGATATGGACTATGGATTGGTTAGTTTGCATATTAAAAGTGTTTTAGCCTTTTGGGGCTGTTATAACAAAATATAATGGACTGGGAGGCTTATAAGCAATAGAAATTTCTTTGTTTTTCCACAGTTCTGGAGGCTGGCAGGTCCAAGATCAAGGCACTAGAAGACTTGGAGTCTGGTGAGGGCTTGCTTCCTGGTTCGTAGATGGCTGTCTTCTCACTGTGTGCTGAGAGAGTGGAAGGGACCAGCGAGGCTTCTGAGGCCTCTTTTACAAGAGTACTAATTCTATTCATGAAGAATCTGTCCTTGACCTAATCACCACCCACACGCGCTACCTCCAAAAACCATCACATTGGGAGCTAGGCTTCAATACGAATTTGGGGGAAACGCATTCAGTCTATAACAAAATGCATTCTGGCATGCAAGCTGTTTGCTATCTCTAGGAATTAGTTCACCCTGGGATGGGCAGTTTTCAAGTCTACAAAGCTCCAAATGCCAGAGCATCAAGAATACAGAAAATAAGAAAATATATTTAATACAAGGCCTTGTGTACTTACTTAGTGTTTACCCAGAGAGAGCCTGATAACACCCTAGCAGATGAGTCTCTGTAAGATACTATCTGTGCTATAGGCATCAAGAAATGTCATTAAAACACACAGAGGGACGGCGCCTGGGTGGCGCAGTCGGTTAAGCGTCCGACTTCAGCCAGGTCACGATCTCGCGGTCCGTGAGTTCGAGCCCTGCGTCAGGCTCTGGGCTGATGGCTCAGAGCCTGGAGCCTGTTTCCGATTCTGTGTCTCCCTCTCTCTCTGCCCCTCCCCCGTTCATGCTCTGTCTCTCTCTGTCCCAAAAATTAAAAAAAAAAAAAAAAAAAAAAGTTAAAAAAAAAACCAAAACACACACACAGAGGGACAAAACCGTCGTGTCACCCATGCTCCGGGTAGTCTTTGTTTCAGATGATTCTTCCCTTTGGGAGAATTTGTCAGCCACTTGCTGAAACCAGTATTATTCAGATCTGTAGTTAGTGTGCTCCTTTTTTCATTCATCTGTCTTTCCTGATTGTTCCATGACCATATGTTTTCTGGCATCCTTTTTAATTAGGGACAGATGGACGAAGAAACTTTTGATTCCATGCTCTTGTGGTGCTTTTAAAATGACAAAAACGATACATCCAGTAACAATTTCTCAAGCAACTTCCCTAAACTCTACCTAACGGCAAGAGTAAAGGGCATGGCCGACGTTGAGATGCCAGGTCTGAGGCTGAGCATGAAGCTCTGCGGAGAGAACCACATCGAGCTCTCTGTGGGTCTCTGCAGCCACCGCCTCTCTCTTTTTCAACACGCACCTTCCGTGGAATGTGCATTCTAGCCCGAATAGACATTGAATGGGCTGCATTTTTAAATGTTCGAGGGGCTCTATGCATTAGAGAAAGAGACAGGAGATCTATTAGGCGATATGTGCGCAAGAACAGGGACTATCTAAATCCAACCTTGGCCCAGTAACCACTCAGTGTCAAGGAAAATATACAAAAAGCGGGCAACAGGCATTAAAAATTAAGGGGGCACTTCCTCATTAGCTGGGCCTGTGAATGGAACCACAGTGAACTGTACTATGTCAACTAGTTTGCAGTATATCATTCAAGGCTACAGCCTAAAAGGCTGCACCAGTGATAGGGCTCTCTCGCCCTTTCACCAAACTTAGAAGGTTATGTCCTTCACACTTGCCACCAACCCAAACTTCTGATGCTTCCTCAATCTCTCCACTCGTCAGCACGAGAGAGAAGAGGAAGCGGGTTTAGGGAAACTGCAGTAAAGGCTCCCCAAGAGGAGTGCCTAATCACCACACCCTCCTCCGTGCGAGATTTCTGAACCTGTCTCTTCCCAGTCACAGCTGGGGACTGAGAAGCACCCAAGGGGATCACTTGGGTTCCCCGTACATTCCCCTTCACTCCAATGATGTAACAACTGATAATAAGGTCAGTTACTCTACCGGAAAGATGGCTGCTCTTCCTGCCTGCTGGTTTCTAGAACGTCAGGAGGCAAAGGTGCTGGGTAGCAGCATAGCTAATAACTGAACGGGACACTTTCCTTGGCTCCTATGAAAATGTGCCCGAGACCTCTGACCCCGCAGAACGGGGGTGCATTAGTTAGGATGTCAAGGGGCACAACTCCTGCTTTCACCTCTTGGTTCCTGGATTCACATATTCTTTCTCCTGGAAACACAGATCCGTATGATGGGCTTTGATTCAGTGCACACACTGTGATCTGCGACATGGCACTCCTTCTCACACAGTGATGGCTCCAGGCTGGGGCTGAAGGTGTACCTTCAGCAGTTCATCTCAAAGTTCTAGCAGGTCAGCAGCCTCTGCATGGCCTGGTCTGGATACAACCTGTGAGTATTAGGGCCATGGGCCCTAATTATGATGTGCCCCTCATCACATCACACACACACGCACAAGTCTTATTTTTCCCCCTCAAAACAAAACACAGAAGTAGTATTTTCTTCACTGCACAGATAAAGAGACCAAGGTGCACAGAGTTTAAATAATCTAATAGTCCATGTTTGAAGCAAAAACGTAATCCAATTTAGCCATTTCAAGCCTGTCTTCTGTGCAGCACTACCCACTTCAGAAAACTATACCTAAGAGTTATCTTCAAACTTTCTTGTCTATTGGAATCAGCCAGGGGGTTGCCTAAAAATACATATGCCCAAAGTGTACCCCAAACTGCTTAAATTATAAACTTCAGGCTCTAGAGAAAGGAACCTATATTTTTAGCAAGCACCACGCCCCAGTTTTGATACACCAAAAGTCTGAGATATACACACACAGACAAGTATGTCAATGGCCTACAAGGCACATTTTCTTTGGCTTTGAGTAAAGAGCCTTAACTCACACCATTACGGGCCATCTGGTGATGGCATTTCGACAAGCCTGGCTGCTTCCATTTTCAGACTTACCTTTACTGTCAGACTTGGTGTTTGAGGAAAGCAAAACAACACAAGCTATTTAAATCTTGCCTCTGGCACGTTTCTTAACCCCTCTGCACCTGTCTCTTATTTGACTAACTGAGGTTAATGATACCTCTCCTCTGAAGTTTTGAATAACAGGTTACAGATTGGCAATCAATAGGCAAATAATAAATCCCAGCAGTTTTTATTGTTGTTTTCCAATGTTTTCTGTAAGTTTCACACTTGACTCGGAGTGCAAAGAACCTGGACCGACCCCTGCTTTCTGCCACCATCTGCCATGTTCACACTCAACCCTGAGTCCTAATGAAGTTTCCCTGATCCTGCACACCCTTCCACTCTACTTCTGCCCAACTGCATCCATAACAAGCCACACGTTTAGACCGACAGAGATTTACTCTATTTTCTTTATTGAATTCATACTTTCTCTTGGAGAAGTGATTGATTTTCCCACCACCTGCTTCTGAATAAAAATATAAAAAATGCTTTGGCATCTGTCTTAGTCCGGATGGGACTGCTGTGATAAAAATATCATGGACTAGGTAGCTTAATAAAAATTCCTTTCTCTTTTATTTATTTATTTTGAGAGAGAGAGAGAGAGAGAGAGAGAGCGAGCAAGGGAGGGGCAGAAAGAGAAGGACAGAGAGAATCCCAAGCAGGCTCTGCACTGTCAACACAGAGCCCAACACGGGTCTCCATCTCAGGAACTGTGAGATCATGACTTGATCCAAGATCAAGAGTCAGATGCTTAATCACTGAGCCACCCATGTGTCCCAATAAAAATATATTTCTCATAGTCTTGGAAACTGGCAAAGATCAAGTCACCTACAAAGTTGGTGTCTTACAGAAGTTTATCTTTTTGCACATGGTGGAAGGGGCTAGGGAACCTTCTGGATTCTCTTTTATAAGAGCTCTAATCTTATTCACGAGGGCTCCACTCTCACAACCTCATCATCTCCCAAAGGCCCCACCTCTAAGTACCAGGGGTTAGGTTTCAACATATGAATTTGGGAAGTGGGAGTGGGGGACATTCAATCTACACCATTTGCATCTTTGGGGGGGAAAGTCGCTCCAGATAGATTGACTGATTGATTGATTTAGCATTTACTCTGCATCTTCAGTCACAAATTTACTAAAGGCAAACATACTCAAAATGCTATTTTCTGAGTACAGAAAGTTTGTGTTTTACCCTACAACCACCAACAGAGCGTTAAGCTTACCTCACAGCATGCCTGTCTTCGGGCTGATTTTAATTTTCCGTATAAATATCACGGGTTTCTTTTTGTATTTATCTGATGTTAAGCTTTCACTCAAAGTAATTTAGTATGTACTTCCTGAATATTTCTCTACACCATGAACTACATTAGCTGCTTAAGAAGGAATTCAAAAGATGGGGTGCCTGGGTGGCGCAGTCGGTTAAGCGCCCGACTTCAGCCAGGTCACGATCTCGCGGTCTGTGAGTTCGAGCCCCGCGTCAGGCTCTGGGCTGATGGCTCAGAGCCTGGAGTCTGTTTCCGATTCTGTGTCTCCCTCTCTCTCTGCCCCTCCCCCATTCATGCTCTGTCTCTCTCTGTCCCAAAAATAAATAAATGTTGAAAAAAATATTTTTTTTAAAAAAGAAGGAATTCAAAAGAAAAATTAACCCCATCCCTGACTCCATGTATTTATTAAACACTTGATGTACTCTGTATCAGGACAAAAAGGGCAAAGATGAATATCAGTGTCCTAACCCTTGAGTTGCCAAGGGCCTCATCGAACAGATAATTTGTACTGCATTGATGAGAACCCAGAGCACCGACCCAAGAGGCAGGACATCGGCTCCAGGGGCTGTCTCTACGGACAAATGTGTGACTTCTAGGAAACCAATTCATTTCTTTGCCTTTTGCCTCTTTGGGAAAAAAAAAAAAAGTCAAATAAATAAAATATTGAGCCACACTATTTTAAATTAAAAAAATCTTTATCCACATTTTAGATGGCATAATACTTTCCTCATAATATAAATTTATTTAATGGTATTGATCTAATGTTCCTGATTTAAGACCAAAACATACACATTATAGAAAAATATTTTTATTGCAATATTCTGCTTTCTAGAGGTAAGAACTCTAAATGTTTAGATGTTTCTTTCCAGTTTTTAACAGTTTGAGTTACAAGACCTTCAAAGTTCTTCGAAACCTGTTTTTAATATTTCCAGGACATGGTTCTGGTGAAACTTATACTGCCATTCTTTATTGCCAGATGTGTAAGATTTACATTAATTTTATAAATAAATTTTTATATATGTCTGATTATTTTCCTCACTAGTTTTCTTTGTTTTTCCCCTGTTAAGTATTACCTTCAACATGTTCAAGAGATTTGAGTTCACGTTCCATTATGATGTGACTGAAACACAGAAAGAAAGGGGGTGTCTGGGTGGCTCAGTCAGTTAAGCGTGCATCTCTTGGTTTTGCCTGAGGTTATGATCGCATGGTTTGTGGGATCAACCCCTGTGTCAGGTTCTATCCTGACAGTATGGAGCATGCTTGGGATTCTCTCTCTCTCTCTCTCTGCCCCTCCCCTGCTCACATAGGCACAATTTCTCTCTTTCTTTCTCTCTCTCTAAAAATACATAAACATTAACAAAATAAAAACTAAAACAGAAAGAAAGAACAGACCGAAGGAAGGCAGGAACCAAGCTTGGATGAGCTTCAACCTGGCCCCGTGAACTCCGTTGCAATGGGAAGGCTAGGGTGTAGGGCCACGCCACAACAGCCTGGAGGGGCATCTTAAGGCAAGGGTTGATCTGCAAAGGCAAGTCCGGAGGGGGTCTAATCAAAGGCAGCAGGAAGTAGGGATTCAGCTTCCCAAAGTCAGAATGCAATCAGGAGGAGCCCAGGGTCTGAGTCCAGAGAAGATAAATAAAGCCCCCGGATTTGCCTAGGCCCTAGAAATGACGGTCCAAGAAGTGCTAACTTTCATGAGACTGAGTTCATTCACAAAGCACCTCTGTAAGACAGAGTTCATTCATACAAGTAATGGGATTTAACACAAGGCACTCGGCACGGTTGTTTGGGAAGACTGAAATTTGGTAAACATTTAAATGGTCAGCATAATCCTGGAACATGGGAAGCCTTCCAGAAATGCCAATTTAATCCATCTATAATGTCATTTTTTTTTTTACCATTAATGCTTTCTTCCATAATTCTTCTCAATTTGTAATTATATATTTATTTGTTACCTTTTTTTTTTTCTTTTTTGTCTCTTGATCAGCCGTTAAGCCCCATTAGGGAGGAAGCCACGTCTGTTTTATTCATTAATGTTTTCTTAGTAAATGTTTATTAAATTGATATTAAATGAAAATTGGGATTCTCTTACTCGCCTCAATGATTTCAGTATAATTGGCTTAAACATGAGAGCATTTCCCGGCCTCTGAGACTGGAGTTCCTCTGAAGATTCATATTTGGTCTCTACTCTGCAGGCTGCTTCCATTTACCAAATTGCAAAGCTGAAATTCTTCAAAAAGCCACTCATACCAATAAGCTTGACACATTATTAACTTTTTTTTTAAGAAGTGAGAAATCCTTTTAAGCAATATCATGCTTTTTTATTTTTAGTGTTTATTTTTATTATTATTATTATTTTCTTTTAGAGAGAGAGAGAGGGAGAGAGAGAGAGAATAAGCCAGGGAGGGGCAGAGAGAGGGGGAGACAGAGGATCTGAAGCTGTCAGCACAGAGCCTGACGCAGGGCTCGAACTCAGGAACTGTTAGATTGTGGCCTGAGCCAAAGACAGATGCTTAACCGACTGAGCCACCCAGGTGCCCTGACATCATTAACTTTCAGGAAGAGATTTCATAGCAGCATCTCTCAGCTCCTCCGTCATCTTGGCCTGGACACCCTTCTTTATTCTCCCTTCCTCTTACGAATAGAGAACTTACTTTTCTCCAAGCATAAAGCTTTGCCTGCTTTCCGTGGGGTCTGTTTTGACGCCCTGGGCTATAGTTTGCATTTTAAATTCCCAAAGAGGTTATTCCTTCTGTAAAATGAGAAGGCATGAGAAATGGAGAAGGAATGAGCATGAAGGTCCCTTGCCCAGCGAGAGTAGCAAAGTGGCGGTGAAGTAAAAGCACTGGTGAATCTCTCAGGTCACAGGCACAGCACTGAGGGGGAAGGGCAGGGGTGCAGAAGCAGACATTCAGAATATTTCTGGGCAAAGTGTGAAGCCAGGTACCCCCTAGGCTCCTTGGCATAACTGCTCAGCCCCTCAATTACACAAAAGAAATAAAAGTGCACAGGACAGAGGTCTTGATGGAGATTTGGGAAGTCAAAGCTATTGTCCCTCTACTTTGGAGCCAGAAGAAAGGACGGAAGCACAATTAGCTTCTGGGGAATGATCCCAGAGCAACAGCTGTGTCATTATTTGCATCTTCCCCTTGCCTTGCCTTGGTCCTAGTAGGTCTGGGAAATAGAATATATACAGATTTTGTTGCGTCTCTGATTTTACTGCTCTTCTTTAAGCTTCATGTCTAATAAAATAGGTTCTTGCAGCATGGTCATAGCACAACCGTCCGGAAATCTGCCACCTTCCCATTAATTAAACCTTTGGTCACTTAAGTTGCCTCAAGATGGATGCTCCGTAATGTTAGGTGAATGCACGAATATGAATGAAGGTGCCAGATGGTGTTCCATCAGACCTCTATTTGTTATAATAATATTTGACCTATGAAGTTGCAATCGATACAAAATCCTATGGGCACTATATATAGATCTCCTGTCTTCTTGAATTAATATGTTATAAAACAGGGGCTAGGAAGTTTTCTTTATGTAAGCTATTAATTCATGGGGAAATAAGTCTACCAAAGGGTGAAACGAGAAAGCAACTCGTTATAGCCAGTTTTTAAAGAGAAATTTGGAGTTTCCTACTCACCTGCTTTCTAAAAATTATAGAATTCAACGATTTACCAAACATCTATTGATCATCTGCTACAAGCGTGAAACTGTGTTATTTTGGGGCGACAAGAACCGATGGGAATAGCTATAGGAGACACAACATTACTATTGGAAATTCGACCTTGTTTTAATAATCAGGTATGTGTACACAAATGTATATAAATATATGTGTGTATTTAATGTATATATACACATATATAATGTATATAAATATATATACATATATAATGTATGTAAATATACACACACACACACACACACACATATATATATATAATGGATAAAGGGATCAATAATGAAGCAAGAACATTAAGTTTTTGATAATTCACATTTACATAAAGGGAAAAACAGTTCAAATTATTAACAAAATCTAATCTAAATTTGTAATTTTCTGCAATTCTTTCAGCTGATCGCATATTCCAGGAATTATGAACTACTCACATTACCTGAGAAGACCTATACTTTTATGCAGTCAATTAGATATTGCCATTTAACTCACCTGAGATACAGATCCCTCTACTGGATTTATACAAACACCGATCCAGAATCCTGTCTACTTTCACACATAGTGAAAACTTTAGCATATCTTTTTTTTTTGTCTTTTTCTTTCCAGGCTCTGAACTCTTCTAAATAAGGAATGGGATCTTGCTCGGTCTGTACTAACAGGTGTTCATCAGACTGATGGGCCAAGAGCACAGGCTGGTTAATATTAGATGAATGACTGAGAGCCTATACAACTTCACACTTATGCACCTCCCTAGAGAAAATACTACACAGGCACCGATTTATATAGCTAGCAAAAACTCAGTATTTATTTCAAAAATACAATTACAGAGACTAGCTTTATGTATTGGAACAGCAAAGCATTAAGATATTAAATTTGGATATGAAGAATCAAAAACCCTAGGTTCATCACTTAATAATTCCATCCCCCAATTCTGCCAGAAAATACTTTGTAACTGGCAAACCAATGTCTGTGTAACTGCCCATAATTGCCACTCTCCAGGGTCTCTGTCACTCCACATTCTTCCCAATAATGTTCATATAGTGTAAGTCTAAAAACATATATCTTGTCAACATTAGGTATGAATGTCTTTCAGTGTGAGACCTAATTTCATTTCCCTAAGTAGTAAACTTAAGGATCATTTTGATTTTTATCAATTTTTTCACTTAAATATAACCTACATGGAGAAAAGATAAAATCAAAATTGTATAATTGAATAATTATAAAATATACACTAATTAGCCACCGCCCAGCTGGAAAAGTATATATTGCCCTGACCCAGAATCTTTACACGTGTCTGCTTTTTTTCAAATTTTATTTCCAGTATAGTTAACCACACAGTGTTAGATTAGTTTCAGGTGTACAACATAGTGATTCAATAATTCTATATACTACTCAATGTTCAGCATGATAAGTGTACTCTTAATCCCCTTGATTTATTCTACCCATCCCCCACCCACCTGCCCTCTGGTAACCATCAATGTGCTCTCAGAAGCGAAGAGTCTGTTTTTCGGTTTGTCGCTTCCTTTTTTTCCTTTGTTCATTTGTTTTGTTTCTTAAATTCCACATATAAGTAAAATCCCATGGTATTTGTCTTTCTCTCACTGATTTATTTCGCTCAACAATTATACTTTCCATCCATGCTGTCGCATATGGCAAGGTTTCATCCTTTTATATGGCTAAATAATCTGCCATTGTATATATACCACTTCTTTATCCGTTCATCTATTGATGGACATTTGTGCTGCTTCCATAATTTGTCTATTGTAAATAACACTGCAATAAACATAGGGGTGCATATATCTTTTTGAATTAGTGTTGTTTTTAGTTTCATTAAAAAAAATTTTTTTTAATGTTTATTCAGTTTTGAGAGACAGAGAGCAAGCAGGGGTGGGGCAGAGAGAGAGGGAGACACAGAATCCGAAGCAGGCTCCAGGCTCTGAGCTGTCAGCACAGAGCATGACGTGGGGCTCAAACTCATGAGCTGTGAGATCATGACCTGAGCTGAAGTCAGACGCTTAACTGACTGAGCCACCCAGAAGCCCCAGATTAGTGTTGTTTTTGTATTCTTTGGGTAAATACACAGTAGTGGAATTACTGGGAATTCTATTTTTTAAGTTTTTGAGGATTATCCATACTGTTTTCCACAGCGGCTGTACCTGTTTGATTCCCAGCAACAGCACAAGGGTGAAAAAGATTTTTCTCCACATCTTCACCAACACTCATTTTTTGTCTTCTTTATTTCAGTCATTCTGACAGGTGTGAGGTGATATCTGATTGTGGTTCCGATTTGCTTTTCCCTGATGATGAGTAATGTTGAGCATCTTTTCATATGTCTGTTGGCCATCTGTATGTCTTCTTAGGACAAATATCTTTCATGTCTTCTGCCCATTTTTTACTTGTATTATATGTCTCTTTGGTGTTGAGTTGTATAACTTCTTTATATATCTTGGATATTAACTCTTTGCAGATACATTCTCCCACTTAGTAGGCTGTCTTTTAGTTTTGTTGATGGTTTCTTTTGCTGTATAAAAGCTTTTTTATTCTCATGTAGTCCCAATACTTTGTTTTTGATTTTGTTTCCCTTGCCTAAGGAGACATATCTACAAAAATGTTGCAATCACCCATGTCAAAGAAATTCCTGCCTGTGCTCTCTTCCAGTATTTGTATGGTTTCAGGTCTTACTTTAATACATTTTGAGTTTCCTTGTGTGTATGGTGTAAAAAAGTGGTCCGGTTTCACTCTTTTGCATGTAACTGGGCAGTTTTCTCACATCATTTGCTGAACAGACTGTCTTTTTCACATTGCATATTCTTGCCTCCTTTGTTGAAGATTAATGGATCATACTATCATGGGTTTACTTATTGGCTTTCTATTCTGTTCACTGAACTATGTGTCTATTTTTATGCCAATACCACACTATGTTGATTACTACAGCTTTGTCATATAACTTGAAGTCTAGAATTATGATTCCTTCATCTTTGCTTTCTTTTTCAAAATTGCTTAGGTTATTTGGAGTCTTTTGTGGTTCCATACAAATTTCAGGATTGTTTGCTCTCATTCTGTGAAAAACGCTGTTGGTAACTTGATAGGGATTATAATAACCCTGTAGATTGCTTTAAGGAGTAAAGACATTTTAACAATATGTTCCACGAACATAGAATATCTTTCCATTTGTTTGTGTCATCTTCAATTTCTTTCATCAGTATTTTATATTTTTCAGAGTACAGGTCTTTTACCTCCTTGGTTAACTTAACTCCTAGGAATTTTATTATTTATGGTACAATTGTAAATGAGATTGTTTTTGTGATTTCTCTCTCTGCTACATCATTTTTAGTGTATGGAAATGCAGTAGATTTCTGTATATTGATTTTGTATTCTGTGACTTTAATGGATTCATCTATCTGTTCTAGTACTCTTTGGTGAAGTCTTTAGGATTTTTCTCTATACAGTATCATGTCATCTGCAAATAGTGACAACTTTACTTCTTTCTTCCCAATCTGAATGCCATTTATGTATGTATGTATGTATGTATGTATGTATGTCTGACTGCTGTGGCTAAGACTTCCAATACTATGTTGAGTAAAAGTGGTGAGAGTGGACATCCTTGTCTTGTTCCTAACCTTAGAGGAAAAGCTCTAATTTTGTCACCACTGAGTATGGTTAACTGTAGATTTTCATACATAGCCTTTATTATGTAGAGGTACATTCCCACTAAACCTACTTTGTTGAGGGTTTTTATCATAAACAGATGTTGTACTTTGTCACATGCTTTTTATGCATCTACTGAAATAAGCATTTGGCTTCTACTCTTTTGCTTACTGGTGTGCTGTATCATGTTGATTGGTTTGCAATTTGTTTAAGTCTATTTACTTATATTGAGAGAGAGAGACTACAAGTGGGGAGAAGAGAGAGAGAGAGAGAGGGAGAGAGAGAATCCCAAGCACGTTCAGCGTTGTCAGCCTACAGCCTGACATGGGGATCAATCCCATGAACTGTGAGATCATGACTTCAGCTGAAATCAAGAGTTGGATGCTTAATAATGGGTTAAAGTAGTCATCCCATGGGTTGCAAATATTGTACCACCCTTGCATCCTGGGAATAAATCCCTCTGGATCTTGGTGAATAATTTTTTAATGTATTGCTGGATTTGGTTTGCTAATATTTTGTTGAGGATTTTTGCATCTATGTTCATCAAAGCCTTGGCCTTTGGTTCTCTTTTTTTGTGGTGTCTTTATCTGGTTTTTGTATTAGGGTAATGCTGGCCTCATAGAATGACTTTGGAAGTTTTCCCTCCTCTTCTGTTTTTTGAAAACTTCATCTGTGAATCCCCCCTGGTCCTGGACTTTTGTTTGTTGGGAGTTTTTTGATTACTGATTCAATTTCATTGCTGGTGATTGCTCTGTTCAAGTTTTCTATTTCTTCTTGCTTCAGTTTTGATAGGCTATATGTTTCTAGCAATTTGTCCATTTCTTCTGGACTGTCCAATTTGCTGGCATTAATTTTTCATAATAGTTCTCTTATTACCTTTTGTATTTCTGTAGTGTTGGTTGTCACTTCTCCTCTTTCATATTTTGAGTCTTCTCTTTTCTTTTTGATTAGTCTGGCTAATGTTTTATCAATTTTCTTGATCTTTTTAAAGAACCAGCTTCTAGCTGCACTAATATATTCTATTTTTTATTTATCTATCTATTTATTTATTTATTTAATTTATTTATTTTACTTTCTATTTTGTTTATTTCTGCTCTAATCTTTATTATTACCTCCCTTCTACTGGTTTGGGGTTTTGTTTGTTCTTCTTTTTCCTGCTCCTTTAGGTTAGGTTGTTTATTTGAGATTTTTCTTGCTTTCTGATTTGGCCTGTATTGCTATAAACTTCCCTCTTAGAACACTTTTGTTGCATCCCAATGATTTTGGATCATTGTGCTTTCATTTTCATTTGTCTCCAGGTAATTTTTGATTTCCTCTTCAATTTCTTTGTTTAGTAGTACATTATTTAACCTCCAAAATAACCTTTGATTATTTTGAGTTTGTTGAGACTTGTTTTGTGGCCTATACTTGATCTATTCTGGAGAGTGTCCCACGTGCACTTGAAAAGAATGTGTGTTCAGCTGTTTTAAGATGGAATATTCTGAATACACCTGGTAGATCGTCCTGGTCCAGTGTGTCATTCAAAACCACTGTTTCCTTGTCGATTTTCTGTTTGGATAATCTATCCATCAATGTAAATGGGTTGTTAAATTCCCCTACTATTATTGTGTTACTATCCATTGCTTCCTTTATGTTTGTTATTAGCTGCTTTATGTGTACGGGTGCTCCCATTTATATTGCCTTGTTGGATTGTTCCCTTTACGATAATAAAGTGTCCTTCTTTGTCTCTTGTTAACATCTTTGTTTTAAAGTCTAGTTTGTCTAATATAAGGATTGCTACTCCAGCTATATTTTCACATTCGTTTGCATGATAAATGCCTTTCCATTCCTTCACTTTGAGTCTGCATGTATCTTTAGGTCTGAAATGAGTATCTTATAGGCACCATATAGATGAGACTTGCTTTTTTATCCATTCCTTCACCTTATGTCTTCTGATTGACCATTACATTGGCCATATTTACATTCAAAATAATTATGGGTAAGTATGTACTTATTTTCACTTTTTTACTTGTCTTATGAGGATTTTGGGGTTTCAGTTTTATTTTTGTAGTTCTTCTCTTGCTCTCTACTCTCTTGGTTTGCTGGCTTTCTTTAGTTATATACTTGGATCCTTGCCCTTTATTTTTTGCAGATCTATTACTGGTTTTTGATTTGTGGTTACCATTAGGTTTGTATATAACATCTTCTGCACATAACAGTCTATATTAAGTTGATGGTCACGTAAGTTTGAACCCATTCTTTACTCCTCCGCCCCGACCCTCTGACATTTTAGATATATAGTTTCATTGTTTACATCCTTTTATTTTGTGAAACCTTTGACTGATCTTTATAGTTATACTCAACTTTACTGCTTTTGTGCTTCCTACTTTTCTTACTCCTACTTGTGGTTTTTCTTTTCCACTCAGGGAGTTCCCCTTAAAATTTCTGGTAGGACTGGTCTCATGGTGAAAAAGTCCTTTAACTTTTGTTTGTCTGGTAAACTCTTTACTTCTCCTGTTCTGACTGATAATCTTGCTGGAAAGAGTATTCTTGGCTGCGGATTTATTTATTTATTTATTTATTTATTTATTTATTTATTTATCCTTCCAGCATTTTGAATATATCATGCCACTCCCTTTTGGCCCGGAAAGTTTCTGCTGAAAAATCAGCTAATAGTCTATGGAGTTTCCCTTGTATGTAACTGCTTTTCTCTTGCTACTTTTAGAATTCTCTCTTTATCACTTTAGTGTGCCATTTTAATTACTATGTGTCTTAATGTAGACCTCATTGGGTTCATTTTGTTGCGTGTAGTCTGTGCTTCCTGTATTTGGATTTCTGTTTCCTTCTCCAGATTCAGGAAATCTTCAGCTATTATTTCTTCAAATAAATTTTCTGCCCCCTCTTTCTCTCTCTTCTCATTCTGGGATCCCTATAATATGAATGGTATTATGCTTGATTATGTCACTATTTTCATATATCATTTTTTTCTTCTGTCCTGTTCAGTCTGACTGCTGTCCATTACTCTGTTCTCCAGGTCACTGATCCTTTCTTCTGCTTCCTCTAGTTTACCACCCAGTGTATTTTTTTAATTTTCAGTTATTAATTTCTTCCTCTCAAGTTCAGCGAGTATGTTTATGACCATTACTTTAAATTCTCTACCAGGCATATTACTTATCTCCAACTTGTTTAGGCCCTTTGCTATGATTTTGCCCTATTGTCGCAGTTCCATTTATTGTAAAGACTGTTCTATCCTTCATTTCTCTCTGATGGTATCAGGGGTACAAACATGCACAAACTGAATCTCTTTCTAGGTTTCCCTTCATCTTCCATTGATTTGTATATTTCTACTTCTGTAAAATTGCACTGCTTTACTTAATATAATTTCATAAGTCTTAAGAATATCCTAATCTTTATTCAACAGTGTTTATGCTACTGTTTTCCAATTATATATTTACATCATTTGTAAACAGTATCCAAGATGTTTACAAATCCTACCTACTATGTGCTAAGCACTATTATAAGTATGTGGGCCACATCATGCAACAAAAGAGACAAACTTTCCATTTTTGTGGCTCTTACATTCTAAAGTGTATGTGGAAGAATAGGCCACAACAGTACATTTCTTGTGCCTTTGATGATGATGATGATGATGATGATGATGATGATAAAGTTATATTATAAAAAATATTAGAAGGTAAAGAAAGCTACAAAAATTACAGAGAAGAGTATGCAGGATCAAGATGGTCTGGTGGGTAGACTTTGAATTCATAGAAATTCAAACTTCCTATGAGTCTTTTAATCAGCTTGTCTGATTCTTGAAAAGTTTACTGACATTTGAATAAAGGGAGGACTGATATTTTCATGAGGGGAAAAGATATTTTAACACTGTTGCACAAGCCAATCTAAAATCTTGCATTATTTATCTTTTATTTGAGTTTTGTTTTTATTTGTTTTGTTTTTTATGACTAGCACTTTCGTATTAGGATTTTTTCTGTGTAGGCATCACCTGCCTCATTCCTGGGTACTTGGTCGTTTTTATGAAATTTTAGTTTTTAAAATTTTGTTTGCTAGTTGTTGCTGGTATGTGGAAAGATATTTAATTTTTATTATATGTCAATCTTATTAAAGTCTCAATTATAATAAATAGGTAGATTTTTAAAATTTGTGTAAAAAAATCACATGATGTTTCCTAAATTTCTTTCATATCAATTCTGGTAGCATTCATGCTTCACCATTGTGTCTTAGACCCTCTGTATTGTGTTAAAAGTCAGTTGTGAGAACATACAACCTTTTTTTATTTCTAAAGCCTATTAAAAAGATTTTAACATTTCACATTTAAATGTAGTGATTACTATGCTTTTTTTGAAGATTTAGATTTTAAAAACTGTTTTCTGTATTAGTCAGCATTCTCTAATGAAGCAGAATTATACACACACACACACACACACACACACACATATATATATATATATAGAGAGAGAGAGAGAGAGAGAGAGAGAGAGAGAGAGAGAGAATGTGTGCATGTATATTTACCTACTAAAACAGTATATGTATATAGTGCATACATATAGTATGTGTGTGTATACATAAATATTCTCCCTTTTTCAATTCTTTGGCAATGTTTATGTGCACTTAGAATTATTTCTTGAAGGTGTGGTAGAATATTCTGATAAAGCCATGCATGGTTGGAGTTTTCTATCTGGGAAGACTTGTAACTACTCATTAAGTCACTTCAATAGTTACAGTATTGAGGCTTTATATTATTGAGGCAGAATGTTATAGTTTTATAATATGTTTGTTTTTAAAAACTTTCCACTTAACACAAGTTTTCTAACTTACTGGTTAAGGGTTTCTTAAAATAATTTCATTATAATATCTTGATTCAGTGTGTGACAGGTACAGTAATTAGACGATGACTGTATAAAACTATTTGCTTCACATTCCTCAATGGGGAGAAAGGAGGATGGGGAGTAAATGCTTAGCCTCAAGCATAGAGGCCCTGAAGTCACTTATTTATTTTTCATTTCATCATGGCTGACACACAATGCTGCATTAGTTTCAGGTGTACGACAAAGTGATCCAATAACTCTGTATGTTATGCTATGCTCACCACAAGCATAACTGCCATCTATCACTTTATAGAACCATAACAGTACCAATGACAATGTTCCCTATGCTGCGCTTTTATTCCTGTGACTTCCAGTTATGGAATGAATAAACCCTCAAGTTAATTTTATTTGTGCTTTGTTCTGGCCATTTCAGAACTTTCTAGGGAACAAAATCTGAATTTTCCTCAACTTACTGGTCTCCTCCTTCAGAGGAATTTACTAGTTGACCATGAGCTTATTTGATAAGCTCAGTGGGGTTTCAAGAACAAGCATCTGGGGAACTGTGATAGATGAAGCAGCTTCTTCCTCAGAAACTTATTTCAAAGGCAACTATAACATCCTCTAACACGTTTCCCTTTGGGGAATTATATTATAAAATGCTCCTGAAATTCTCTGTAGTGGAGGGGGGGAAAGGCAGACACTCATTTAGCTGTGTTTCTCTACTGAGTGAGTATGAGTGGTCTAACCTCTTCTGAATTTCCCTCAGATCAGCACAACTTCACATAGGGCATGCTTCTCTTGTATTCTCTGAACCTGCTTCCATATATTAACCCTGACAGGTCAGAGCTTGCACACCCTTCTAGGAATCAGGCTGAATGACCCTGGATGGCTAGGTCAACATCCTCAATAATAAAAGGTTTATGACAGCATGGGATTTTGTCTCCTTTGTTCTCTGCTGTATACCAAACATCTAAACAGTTGCGGACACATAATAGATACTCAAAAAATAATTTTTGAAAAATGATTGAATGGATGAATATACTAAAGCCATGACACCACACATGGATCCAAAGATAGAGATTCCATATGTAGATCTTTATAATCTGTATCTTTATATCATCTGTATCTGTATGTCTATATATCATCTATATCCATCTATATCCATATCATTTATATCTATATCTATATCATCTATATCTGTACCTATATTAATATCTATCCTCAATCCCCAATGTGGTAGGAAGCATATTTTTGTCTCATAAATAAACCTATTCTCAGATTCAGACTTGTTAGTAATACAGCAGGTATGGATTTTGAATTACTATCAATTTCAAACGTATATTTCTCAAATGATTCAATATTTACAGGACAGATTATTTTGTATTCTCTCTCTCTCTCTCTTTCTCTCTCTCTCTCTCTCTTTTGGAGTGAGAGAGAGAGCATGCATGAGTATAGGAGAGCAGGGGGAGAAGAGAGAGAATCTTAAGCAGGCTCCACACTCAGCATAGAGCCTGACACAGGGCACGATCTCACGACGTGAGATCATGACCTAAGCAGAAATCAAGAGTCAGATACTTAACTGACTGAGTCCCCCAGGCACCCCATTTGTATTCTCAAATATCAACAAAAGATTCTCGGTGAGGCATGAACGTCATAAAAAGGAGTCCGATCCATTAGACCAGAATCTGAGGTATGTGTGGGATGTAGTACAACAAATGAAGGCTAATCTAAAAACAAGACCAAAAAAAAAAATATTTTCCAAAAATATCGGCACCTTTCCTGGTATGGAAACAAATCTCCAAAGATATTAGTGTCAAAATTAATTTAGGTCACAAAGCTACTGGGTATCAGATTTAGGACAAGAAGTTACTACAACTGACACCTACCTTATTTCGAAGGAATTTTGTACGATTTAAAAATATGTATGTCTTGTTTGTTACTTGTAAAACAGAGTGGCTCAGAAGGCCCACTCTTCACTTCTTGTTCCTAAGAAGTCAAACGTAACATTTTAGTCACATAATCCAGGAAGCAGCATGAACAGTCATGGTGGCCAAACATCTCCGATCAGCAGTGCAATTGGAAGGAGAGAGATTTATGGCATTTGCTGTGCATGAGAACTCCGACTGCTTCATATCTAGAGCGTGTAACTTGGCCAACTTTACTTTATCTCTTTGAGGCTGTTTTCTCACTTGTGAAATATCTGTAAGATGGCTGACCTTCCGTGGGAATGCGAGGGTTAAAAGTAATGAGGTACCACATACTTGAATGCTGCAGCCCCAGGAACAGGATTCGGTAGATGCCACACCTGTGGATTAGACCCCTACAAATTCTAAGCAGACATTCGCATCTGGCTGTCTCTCTGTTTACAATAAGGACTAAAGATTGGAACATTAAGAAGGAAAAATAGAATGAGCTGGAAAGTACTACAGTACTACTGTTCATATTTTATGCTCTGAGTCAGTATTTTTTCAAGTGCTGTCCATCTAATAATCCCCCATCAATCAGAACTACTTAGGAGGTGATTAAAGATGAGTATTACTTAATTTTTCTTTACACCCCTCAAGCCACCTGCATAGAAAACCTTACTATGTTCAGGAAAGCGTTCAGTGTAATGGAAGCAAAGGCTATGCTGGGGACATGGAAAGAATGAGGTACGAGATGGGGATTGAGCCTCGTATGTCATAAAATGGAGGCACCTCTTTATCATACAAGCAATGGAGAGTGAATGAAGGGATTTTTAAAGTAAGGGAGTGTAGGGTTATATTTTTACGATCATTCAAAATTAAGCAAAAGCATGTTCAGTATTTCAATGCTATTGTAGTCAACCTACAAAGACAAGAAGCACAAATGCACAGAGACACCGGTGGTAAATGAAGTGCCCTGAGTCCAGGCTTGCGTCCTGCATTTATATTATTTTCAGTTATGGCATGCAGGTCTCATTTGCTCAGTTAAACATACAGACCTGTATTGAATTCCACCAGGCAGCAGTTTCTCTTCTTGGCAGTGCAAATTGGAAAATTGAATTTTCCTCTGCATTCGAACCTGATTCAAAATTTATTTTGCATTTAGACCCTTTATATAATTATTACTATCATCATTATTTAGCAACTCTTGCCTAATCTATTAATGAGAAATGGATATTTTCAATGTTAGTGTGCTGTAAGGTCTATTAGGGATGATTACTGCGAGAAGCACGGTGTAGAGGTATGAGTAGGGCTGGGAACTACGCAGTGGCCATGGTTAGAGCTCTGAGCAATCAGGGCAGGGAATGTGGTGAGGACAGCGCCATGGAGGAAAAGAAGGAATATCAGATCAAGGTATAGAAGAGTAGAGTGCTCAGTCCCAGTGTTTTATCACTTTGGGAGAAGAAAACTCTGAATTTAGTTATCATGTCTGCAATATTAACAGAAGGAAAAGAAGTGTGTTTCTTGATATTCTCTTCTACCGTGGATCCTCATAAAGTTAACGAAACAGATCAGGATTTTGAGGATAGTGAAATTTCCCCAGCACACAACTCTCTTCCAAACTGTGACTTCTGAGACACTATATTGGACATCTAGTCCAGGGATATAAAAAACGTAAGCCTCAGTAACTTTAGGGACTCTTGTGGTTGTTTCAAATTAAAAAACAAAACAAAACAGGGGCACCTGGGTGGCTCAGTTGGTTAGGTGTCCAACTTCAGGTCAGGTCATGGTCTCACAGTCCATGAGTTCGGGCCCCACATCGGGCTCTGTGCTGACAGCTCCGAGCCTGGAGCCTGCTTTGGATTCTGTGTCTCCCTCTCTCTCTGGCCCTCCCCTGCTCATGCTCTGTCTCTCTCTGTCTCAACAAAACAAAACAAAACAAAACAAAACAAGGGCACCTGGGTGGCTCAGTCAGTTAAGCATCTGACTCTTGATTTCGGCTCAGGTCATGCTCTCACAGGTTTGTGAGATCAAGCCCCACATCAGGCTCTGTGCTGACAGTGCGGAACCTGCTTGGGATTCTGTGTCTCTGTGCCTCCCCTGCTTATGCTTACTCTCTCTCTCTCAAAAATAAATAAACTTAAAAAACAAAAAAAATAAATGAATAAATTCTTTAAGTAAATAAATAAATGGATAAAATAAAAATAACAACTGAGAAGCAAAATAAATTCAGAGAATCGTGTGAAGAATGGTAAATCTGGGAGGCACACTTTGGCCCCACGTAAGGCTGCTGTACTTGACAAATAAACACATGGGAAGTCCAGTTAAATTTGAATTTTGGGCAAATGGTAAGTATTTTTGTGGTATAACTATACCCCAAATACTGCATGATGAATCCCAGCTTTTATAATGCTGTCATCATGTTATTCTGAAAAAGAGGGACGCCCATTAAATTAATGCCTTGGCTTCTTTCTTTCTATGCCCTGCTCACTTCCCAGGCAGAAGCGAACCACCCACTTGCGGCTTCGGGACAAGTAACGGGGGATGTGCAGTGCTCAGATGTTTCCAGTTTATCTTCTAGGCTCCTGACTTCCGTGTTCTCTGATCTGCTCTCCACCATCCGGTCATCCCAGTGATAAAGACCCTGGCCCTACTGTGGGTCACTGCTGTCTGGGATGGGTGGCTGAGTCTCTAAATCTGACATGCAGTATTTGGAAGCTTCATTTGCTTTTCCTTAGCCACATTCCCCATATTCTTGACATTTCGACTTCTTTATGTTTATTTCCTGTCTTCCTTATACGCAGTCTGAATTTGGGTGGGGAAATCAGGGGGAATCACACACTATTATGAATCCCTTAAATCCTAAGGACCTGGTGTGGCAATAATTAGGTTAGTTGAGGAGGCTTCTATGAAAATACAATTAAAAAAAAAAAAAAAGAAAATACAATTAAACAATTTTCGAAGAATAAGTCCAGGGAAGAATTCAAGAATTTGAATTCGTCCCTTTTGAGGAGTTATATAGAGACGGAGATTATATGAAAGTTCACAAATTGGGAGAGGCAAAAAGCCAAGACTTCCTGGGCGTGTTTCTCAGTTTTGCTTGGTTTTAAATGTTACGCTTATTGAGGTCAATGCAATGAATACTACTTATTAAAACATTTCACGAAAAAAGCAAAATAAAATGTTTCATTTTAATCAGGTGTAACCTGTATCAATAAACAGAGGGGTCAAACTGAGCCAATACCTTATACAGCATAGATATTGATGAGAGAGCCTGGGGCTGGCTGAGGACACGGTGCGAGCTAGGGCACCCCTCCCCCCAAGCCAGGTGGGTTGTGTGTGACATTCCTCAGGCACTACTGGTTGCCCAAGGACAAAGGAAAGGAAAGAAAACAAATGGTTACCTGATAGAGATCACAGGAAGTGGGTCTCCATCAGCTTACAAATATCTTAGTGAATTACAAGAAAAAGGCAATCTTATCAATAGCCTAATTTCCAGAAGCCTATAAACTCAGTTTCCTGGAGCTCCAACATCACCCCTCCATAATGATGTGGGGGGACAAAGGCAAGAAGGAAATGGCAGGTAAAATTAAATTTCCTCATAACCCGCAGCCCATTGACAGATAGTTGCGGCTGGCAGGGTAAAACAGTTCTCCAGGAACTCCCTACTTCTTAATGCTAATGATTTGCTAGAGGGAAAAATAACCTTAGCTCGACAATAGCTAGGCCTCCAGTATCCTGGGAGTCTTCTTTAGCCTATGAAAATCTCACTGGGAACTTCCCCTGGACTTTACCTCCCCCAACTCCCAAATACACAAGCAGTCTCTCCACAGGGTCCAGAGCAGCTCTTTCTGCCCACTGGCCCTGTCCCCATGCTTTCATAAAATCAGCTTTTTGCACAAAAGATGTCTTCAAGAATTCTGTCTTGGCCGTTGGCTCCGGATCCCCGAACATCACCCCCAAAACCTCATCAATGTGGTGGGTGAGATCTTCAATGAGTAACATGAACTCTCTGATACAAAAAGTTAATAGCTCTTATACACTACGTGCTCATAAAAATATTTAAAATAAGACTTTCTTTCTTTTCTGTTGGGGGTACAACTAATAAGAAAAAGATCTCATTTAGCTAAATCACTCTCTAAAAGAACAGAGTTACTCCATTGTGGTTATTCAAAATCAGGTGAATGAGCTCACTTTGGAAAGGCAGGGCCTCAGTGTTATTATTTTTATGACTCCAGATAAAGGCTCTGGCTAGAGTATGCCAAGAGAGGTGGCGAGGGTAGAGATTTAAGGAGCTCCTCACTCTCAGGTGTTATGCTCACAAACCCGGAGAGAGTCACCCAAGCAGCTCCCTTGCCCCACCATGGTCCTGGCCCCGCTCTAGAGAAGATGTCAGTCATGCAATGAAATTGTAAATTCTACTCAACTTTCAAGATATGACAAACAAAAAAGTATGCAACAAAAAAAAAAAAAAAGAAAAAAGTTAAGTGAAAGTAAATATTTGATAAGGACATATATTCAGACAGCCACTCGAGCCTGACCCAAGTGTAGAAGAAAAGATTGAAGATGTGCTCCCAGGAAAAGTAAATGACTTTTCGAAGTAGACCAGCATTACAGGCAGAAGAGAAACAGCAGAATGTAAGGAAAGAAGAATATGCCGTATTGTTTTCTTAATTCTTTCTCTTTTAGCCATCACTTAAGCACAATTTGGAAGTTTACGTTATAAACACATTCCCATTGTTGTTTATTGCACACATTTGTGACGACGTTAACATAGAATGAAAACGTACATGCTTTGTATTCCCGTAGCAAATGTTCACTCAGTCTTTATTGTGCATTTTATTATTCTTATAAAATCCAGAGGTAAAAAGCACGACTTCAGATGCTGGTATAGGTTGTTATCTAGTCTGTGTGTATATTATCTGACATTTCAGAAAAGCTCTGATGCATGATGAAGAAAACTAGGTAAACAGACTTCTCATCACAGGCGATTTTAACAAGGCTTATTGCTTTCTGGGATATATTTTATACGTCCCAAACAGAGTGAAGCGGCGATGGGATAAAAGGATGGGCTCTTAGTTGAATGCGGATTTTTTTCAGAGGCATCCGCCAGCCATTACTGGTCTATCAAACAACAGCCACTCCCTCACCTTGACGCCCTGGCCCAGTTCCAAAGCAGTGAATCTAATAGAATCCCCAGGCCCCTAAAATCCCACGCGGAAATGGCGTTAGCGGTTTCATTTGGTAACTACAAATTAGGCCGAAGAAATACAAGGTGACGGTGTTTGTGAATTCCACTAGTAAAACCTCAACAGCTGTATTGTCTTCTGCAGAGAATCTGAGCCTCCGTTTGTATTTATAGGTCTCACAAGGAAGAGAAGGAAAGTGGGGACGATCTACGACAAAAATGCGAGACAGATTTCTTCTGGTATCTTAGAATTTATAATGCTTCTTAAGTATGCCAGTTAGGGAAAGTCAGGACAAAAGAATAATAATAATTAATGACAATAATAGGCATCATGTTAGATGCTCTGAAGCTCTTTCCGTCACAGGCAGGCCAGGTGGCTAATGATGTCACCAAGTAGCAGGTACAGATGGTATAGCCATTTTTCACAAAAGAAAGCAAACAGACGGACAGCCAGCGATTTTTTAAAACCGGGAATGCAAATCTGAATCATCTGAGAGACTTCAAGAAAAACACATGTGGCAAAATGCACAAATCTTACACCTAAAGCATTTGATTGAGTCTGCAGGTGGGGACTGCGTGTCCTTTAAAGCTCCCAAAGTGATTCTAACATATTGTTAAAGGGAAGATCACTGGTACAGAAAACCACAGATAAGAGAAGAGGTGACTCTGGCTCTCACTTTAAAGAAAAAAAAAGGTCAATTCAGGGATTTAAACTAATTGGAACCTCCATGTGAATCATCCGATTGATATAGTGGGGAAAAAAATGTTGATGTGGATTATTTTACCTAACGCAAAGTGTCCAAATAGAAAGGAAAAAACAAACTGACAAAGAAGAAACAAACATGCCAGGCGTTTTCACACACAACCTTGTGACTTACTAAGCTCTGGGGTGTTCAATAGACACCTGGAGTTCTGTAATCATTTCGTCTTCTTTCTTCAGGTTAACTAAAGACGGATGCTAGCACTCTGACTCCTGCGTCACTCTTCTACTGACTAGTTACAACTTCAAATGATATGTCCCTCTGTCTCATGCTTTTAAATGCCTCAGATGTTCTAAGACTCTATAATAAAGTGGTAGAATTTATGGCTGAATAGATAGGAAGCTCCAGAATGTGAGGAATCTCTTATGCCAAGTGCAGTGTTTTGGAACGTATCTAGTTGGCCACGGAAGACGAATGGACGTGCTTGAGCAAAGGTGAGATCAGGTAATACAGGAAGCCGCGGGGAAAAGAGACAGAAGACGCACGTAAGTCTCTTCTCTCCAGGCAAGAGATAATTAGGGCCTGGACTGCTGCGATCTGGGAAGAATACGGCGGGAAGACGCTGTTTAGGATGGATTTCTGGAGTAGAATTAGTATTATACAGCTTTTGTATTCTTCCCGTTAGTCACTTTCTTGGCTTGTGGTGGTGTTTTTTTCCTTGCTACTTAATGTCATTCTAAGGAAAGAGAAAATAAAAATTTATTTATTTATTTATTTATTTTATTTATAAAGTTTATGTATTTATTTTGAGAGAGAGAGGAAGCATGAGGCAGGTGGGACAGAGAAGGAGGGAGAGAGAGAAAGAGAGAGAGAGGGAGAGAGAGAAAGAGAGAGAGAGAGAGAGAGAGAGAGAGAGAGAGAGAGAGAGAGAGAATCCCAAGCAGGTTCTGTACTGTCAGCACAGAGCCCGATGTGGGGCTTGAACCCACGAACCACGAGATCATGACCTGAGCTGAGGTTGGAGGCTTAACCGACTGAGCCACCCAGGGGCCCTGAAAATAAACTTTTAAATTATTTAGCATGAACTGCATGAACTGTCTTGTGAAAGGGCAGTTTGACATGCAAACATAAAAATATTTAAGTCACACAAAGTCATTCAAAGGATTTATACTTCATTGCTGGTACGTGTCCATGTGCTTCATTTCCACCAGAACAAAGTAAATGGTGCACAGAGTCAACTCACCTGGTTTGTATTGGATTTGACACGCACACATTTTGGGGACGCTCTGAATCTGTGCTTCCTGATGAGTAAGGAAAGACTGAGAAGCAAAAGCACTTGGGTTGCTGTTTTGTTCTATCTCAGTAATAATTTCAGCTGAAGTGGCTGGCTAATACAGGAAGCACTATGAGGAAGAAAGCAAGCCTAGGACAGAGGTCCTTGGTCATTCAATGTTCCTGGAACATCACTGCCTTCTTTCTTTGAGTTTGGGCTTGAATGGAAATCATGGCTTCTTGGGGTATCTGCACCCCACTCAGTCACAGATGTAATATGCTTGCCTTATACTCACCTCCACCACACCTGGGAGCCACCAGGATTTTCTGCTCAAGGACACTGTGGGCGCTGACTATAAAGGCACAGCAAGAACTGCTTAACTCCTGTGTTGGTGCCTATGCTCCATCGCCATTGAAGGGGGCAGAATTACCACCTCAAAATATGCCTCTTTGGCATAAGGATTTTCTCGAGCTGGTTATTTATAAGAAACAACACACACAGAAGAAGAGTTGAAATTTTAGTAAAGGAAATTTACGTGGATAAGGCAAATCTCCACTTGTCAGGGTGTCTCCTTGTCTGTACCGGGATGAGAAGCATGACTAAATCTCCAGAAACTCTTATCAACGGAGAAGACAAATGACTTAAGTCTGCATAACAGATATGCCTTTGTTTACTGTGCGTGCCTGATAACCTTCCATGACTGGCTTCCCTCTTCTGCCCACATCTTTCTTCTTGAGTCGCAAATGATATTTAAGGGGGTGGCCTGGGCCATTTTGGAGCCTTACTCCATTTCCTTGGGTCTTTCTTGTGTATACAGAAGTTGTACGTTACAAAATATTTTGTTTCTGTCCTGTTAATCTGTCTTTTACTATGGGGAAGTGGGGGGATGGTCTCAGCCAAGGACCTAGAAGGCTAGAGGGAAAATTATTTTAATTATTTTTCCTCCCCTACATTCCACAGGACTTCACTTAAAAACCACCAAGTTCAAAGATAAAATTGTCAACACTTTCAGTAGAGCTACGGCCAAACATTAAGTCATTCATGGACCCCCATGCCCACGGGGCCCTGTGTGACCGCACATGGCACATGCCCATGAACCAGTCCTGCGTCTAAATTATGACAACAGAGCTGGTTGTGTATCCGGGGCCCATTTTTCTAAAACGTCTGTCTCCTGACCTTGACTACAGGAGGCTGAAGGAATCTGTGACATGGCCCAGTGTTTTGGAGGGAAGCTTTATCTCTAGGAAGAAGCAAAGGAACAACTACAGTGGCCAGCACGGATTTTGTGCCCGGTGTTTCTGACTTCACTGGGCTGAGCGTCCTGTCCACCGCTCCAGTCTGTGCAGCGATTAATAAAATGTTTCTCTCTGTTGTGCTAAGTCACACAGGATACTTGTTTTGCCCCCGCCCTCATGTTTGTTTTCCATTTCTAAGTAATCGGTATTGAGAACTCCTGTCAAGTATTAACAAGAGTTGGCAAAGCCCATCAAGGAAGTCCTCATTGTGCCAGACTTTCACTAAGGCTTTGCCCAGTTGAACACAGGCCTTGCTTAACCTTTCTGGTATATTTATTTGTTCTAAGATGTTTCTGTGCAAAGTGAGTTTGAGACTTTTTATGTAATGATATGAAATAAATTCACTTCGTTTCTATTCAATTAAACGAAATTGCTTAGATTTCTAAGCCTTGATCTGTGTATAATGAGAATATAATACGCATTTCATAGAATTATAATAATTATACAGGGGCCAAGGGCAGGTGGCCCCCAAATGTGCCATTCTGGCATATTGATTATATTCAATAAAAGTGCAGGAAAGACACCCTCCTCCGTCCCCCTGAAGGCAGAAAATAAATCTTCCACTTAGAAGGTAACCTCTTTGTCCCAGGAGCATCCTTATCAGCAGAGATGGAAAATATAGAACCCAGAAGCCTGTACTAACAACCCTGTTACTTTTTACTAGTTTAGCCAAATTCTGTTTAGAATTCCTTACTCACTGAAGCTTTCGAAGTTAAGTCTTCTTTGTCCCATCATCCGCTCAGAGATTTATTGTCTCTTTGTCGGAAAATTATAAAAACTGCCTGCCTTGATCATTTCTTTAGAACCCAATTTCATTATTGGGCCTCACGCACACTTAACAAAACTTTGTGTTTTTCTCCCGTTTATGTGTCTCCTGCAAATTCAATTCTCAGTCCAGCCGGAAGACCTTGAGAGTGGAGAAGAATTTTTCCTCCCCTTCAGTTACAACTCAAACCATGAAAGCATCTAACACAATTCTGGACTCGTGGCACACATTCATCTGAGTGTCAGCAAGGCCCATGGGGGGAATGTAGGGTTGACATGGTCGCCACTTCTCCCCTAAATACCTCCCAATCTGCCTAGTGAGAGAGATGGCGTGGCAGCGTGACAAAGTCAAGCACCTAGATAGTAAATCTAACTTTAGATGGGGACTGTGTTACTAAAAGCAACTGAGCCTCATTGATTTTATTATTTATATAAAGACCATGTTTGTGCCAGTCAATTATGCTAGGCATCTAGGACACAGAACGAAATTCCTGCCCTATGCACGTAAGCCTACTATTACGCCCGTATTTGTCATCTATGAAACCGACGGAACACTACGGGCTGCCTCAGTTTTGCTGTGCCTTCAAACAAAATGGCTTTGTGCAAGCACTGTCTGTAAAGTGATTTCTCCCCAAATGCTCACTGATCACCTGCTTTGTGCATGAGAGGCCGAAGACGTGCAAGGACACTCAATACTCACCCCTGCCAGTGAGCTGCAACTCTAAGAAGGTAGGGGGTAGAAATGAAAATGAGTAATTTCTGTAGGATGAGCTAAAGTACAAAATGTACCAGAGGATCAGGTAAAAGAACGTCTAGTGTTGTTTAAAGGGGCTGTAGCATGGAATACTTGGCAAAGGTTTTCGGTATTTGAGCAGAGCTTGAAGGCACGTTTGCTTGAGGGATTAAGGGGTGAGAGGTATTATGGGCAGAGGAAACATGAAGAGTGTGTGTGTGTGTGTGTGTGTGTGTGTGTGTGTGTGTGTGTCTAAAGACAGAGTGGTAGAGTTAAAGAGGAAAAGATTTGCTTTGTTCATTATTTGTTTAGTTTTTGGACTATCTTTTCACTACATTTAACAGGTGTCTTGTCGATTTTAGGAAAAATTTTTAAAAAATGAAATCAATCTCGGGGTGCCTGGGTGGCTCAGTCGGTTGAGCGTCCGATTTCAGCTCAGGTCATGATCTCACAGTTTGTGGGTTTGAGCCCTGCATCAGGCTCTGTGCTGACAGCTCAGGGCCTGGGGCCTGCTTCGGATTCTGTGTCTCCCTGTCTTTCTGCCCCTCCCCCGCTCATGCTCTGTCTCTCTCTCCCAAAAATGAATAAACATTAAAAAAATTAAAATAAAATAAAATCAATCTCTTATTGCATTTAAACTTATCAGTCATGAGGACTCTTTACAATGGACATAATGTTACATCGTGCAACTATCTCTATGAAATGGGTTTCATCTCTACTCCCTCTCTGCCTCTCTTTTTTCAATTTGAACATTATTTGGAGATGTTTTTTAGCTTCTCAGAATCGTTCTTCTTTATTTATTAAGTTTTTATTTCAATTCCACTATAGGTAACATACAGTAATATATTAGTTTCAGGTGTGCAATGGAGTGATGCAACAGTTCCGTACAGGCCTTTATTCTCTTATTTGACAAATATTTAGAGAGTGCTTAAGATGTCAGACGCTTTATCAAATGTTGGAGTAAATAAGAGATAAATAAAACACTGCTTTCTATCAGTCCGCTGTCCAGTGCCAAGAAAAATAAATGATTGCTATGGAGTATTGTACTTGTCAATACTTCTTAAATTACGGGGGGTGTCTGGCTGGCTCACTTGGTACAGCATAGGACTCTTGATCTCAGGGTCGTGAGTTCAATCAAGGTCCACATCAGGTGTGGCGCTTACATAAAGACAAAACAAAACAAAAACAAAAACCCGTAAAAATACGTTTTAAGTTACAAGAGACAGAAACTCAGCTAAGACTAGCTTTGACGAAGAGAGAGTGCCAGAGACAGAGATGGACAGAGAGAAAGGAATGCATTGGTCTACATAAAAGGACAGAAATGAGGATGTTTTCAGAAAAAAACTGGATCCAGCATCTTGAAGATCAGGAATCTCTTTCACTATCCAGTCTTCAGGGGTTGTATGAATTCTCTCCAACTGCGTTAGAGCAAGATTACAAGAGATAAAACTAATAACTTCCATCAATCTCCAATTTGAAAAGCCCAGGGGATATCTCTGATTAGCTGATTTGGGGTAGATGGATGGATCATACATCAACCATTGTAGCCAAGGGAGAACGTTTCTCCTGAGGTCAAGGGCCTCTCCATACAGACGCCGGAGATAGCTACAGAATTTCCCTATTTCGAAGGGAATGAGACATGGGTCTTCTTAGGAGCATGGTGAGGAAGAGAATGATTAGGGGTGAGAGGAGGGTCAAGGAGGTGGTTTTTAAGTTGAACTTTAAGATTCCTTGAGACTTAGCCATCGGGGGCGCCTGGGTGACTCAGTCAGTTAAGCATCCAACTTCAGCTCAGGTCATGATCTCAAGGCTCATGAGTTCGAGCCTCGCATCGGGCTCTGTGCTTTCAGCTCAGGGTCTGGATCCTGCTGCGGATTCTGTGTCTCCCTCTCTCTCTGCCCCTCTTCCACTCACACTCTGTCTCTCTCTCTCTCTCAAAACTAAACATTAAAAAATATTTATAATAAAAAAAGAGGGGAAAAAAAGACTGAGCCATAAGAGGGAGGGTAGGCTGGCGTGGGTGTTGGGATTTAGGAAGAGGTGCAGATTTATATGGAAGTGCATGGGAGGATGCAACCATAGTGAGCTATGACCATCGTACTTGGATGGAAAATGGGAGAACCAAGAAGAGTGTGCACCCAGACAAGGTGAGCAATTCTGTGATAAAGTATAGTGGTGCTTTACTAATGTGTCTCCCCCCAACAAACGCAGGATGAAGAGAAGACGGTAGTGTTAATGATACGGTTTTTTATTTTCACCATCTGAATTATGTAAGGTCAAAGAATTTTACTAAGTAAATTCATCTCAAGTCTTAATTATGTTTAATGGTAAAGCCTTGATCTTAAACAGCAGAATTAATAACAGAAGAAATCTTATTAATATTAATAATGGTTTGTTTCAGGCCTGCTCTGCATAGGATTTAAAAAATTCCATTAGGTGTTTTCATCCAAATTTCATTCTAATATTCCCCGACGTCTCTGGACCCAGCAGTTCAGAGCTTGGTATTGACAATAGCTCAGAAAATTCTTGCAACTGCCTTGATGCTGGACCACACCTCAACACGTATTTGGATTAGAATCCCTTTCTCATATTCTGCTCTGGTAACTCTTGTCCATTTTTTAAGTTCAACTCTACTTTTACCACCCCTGTGATTTTTTTTTTCTCATCTTCCTCCAAACCTCAGGGAGAATAGATGGCCTTGCCTACCCCATACTTCCAAAGTAGTACTTAATACAATGGATTCTAGCACATTCTCAATATATTTTATTATTAGACTAGCTCTTCCTCGACATTCATGCAATATTTATTCATCTCTGTATCTTTAGTATTTGGGACAGGGCCTGGAATACATTTTCTCAATATGTCCTTTTTTTTTTTCTTTTGGCAATAGATCGACGAAGGAATGGACGCACAAATGAATAAGGCTTGTTCTGATTCAAATGCTTTACAAAATAATCTATTTCTGAATCACATAGTTTCAGCACCCTCACTGTCTACTGCCAATATCCCCACTGTAGCTGATGTGCTGAAGGGTTTGGGCAGGGAAAAATGAGAAATAATATTGTATCTCCTTACCTGGAAAAATCAGTTAAAAATATCGATATTAGATGGATGTCTTGAGGGTCACATGAGATAACCCTTAGCAATCAGCTTTTAGGACAATAACTTGCCAATAATAGGTGTTTAATAAATATTGAATATACCTGTATAGGAAAATCTGTCTTAAACATTTTTTCTCTTTAGCAATGCTTTTCAAAACTTGAGTGTCTGAATTTTTGTTTTTGAAATTTATATAATAAATGAGTTTAGATCATTTTAGATCTTCTAGATTTTAGATGAAAGGCTTGTGTTTTTCTCTACACTTTAGTCTGTTTTAACCTCAGGTTTACATTTTTAAACATGAAAGGACGCATTCTAGAGTGGGGGTCACTATTCTATAGCAGCCCCATCTAAGTGTTGTTTTCTTTAGACTGTATTATCTATAGTTCTCTCTGATAAGCTAAAATTGGAAGTGTCAATGAACTCAAAACCCATCCTTTATTTCCTCGTTTAAAGGTGAACGTTTCCAACCTCAGATTCTGAGGTACACAAAATGAAAACTTAAATTGTTTAATTGACCTGATTTCCTGTTGTGCAATCTGTTATCTTGTCTTTTAAAAGTAATAGTGCTTAATGTGAGGGTTTTAGAAAGCATAAATTAGTTTAAAAACAAAATTAAAAAAATAGATTATTCACTAAGCAGTGTTCAATAATTTTACTTTGGTATAGTTCCTTCGATTATTTTTTCTACAAAATACTTCACAAACATAATTCAATAGTTTTTTATTAAATGGCTGCTATGTAGGTACTCGGAACACATTAGTAAACAGAACGGACACAAATCCTTGCCTCTTGGGACCCTAAATGTTACTGGGGAGAGATCTAGTAAACATTTTGTATATGTAAATTATATAACATATTACAATGGAAGTGCTATGGAAACACGCACATACACGCAAATGGAAAAGCTTAGGCTGCAATTTTAGGTAGGTTACTCTGGGGAGATGTCACTGAGAAGTATTTGCACAACGATTTGAACGGGATGATGAAGTTAACATTGTGGATATTTTGAGGAATGGTACCCAGGCATTAGGACGAACAACCAATGCATGTGCCCAAGACACAGCATCTAGGGAATTCAAGCAGGATCACATAGATAAGTGTGAAAGTCAGTAAAAGTAGGTAACAGGACATGAAGTAAGAGACAGTGGAGGCCAGATAATGTAGGCTTTGTGAGAGTTGGGTTTTTACTCTGAAAGAAAAGAGGTGTTTGGGTTCGTAACAGGATCCTCCCGGATGCTGTGTTGAGAAAAGGTGGTAAGAAGGCCAGCAGTGAGATCAGTGAAGCCGTTGTCATAATTCAGGCAGGAGATGTTATTGGCCGAGACCAGGATGCAAACGCTGTTTTGCATCCTGCCATTCAGCATTTCCTCAGATCACATCATCACAGGTCTCTGCAAACACAAACTTTAATTGTTAACTTTAATTGTTATAAAACGTTCCGCCCTGAAGAGTGTATTGTGATTCACTTTAGTAACCCAGGATTCAGAAAACAGAAGGCTAACCAACCTGGGATCTAAAAAGATGATCCTAACTAGTGTTTCTAAGCACAGTCTACTGACTGGTGAAGACAGTTTAGCCTACTACCCACTGGCTCCTTGGCAACTATTGTGATGTGGCTCCTCTCCTCCTATAGCCTCCATAAACCGTCTCTCTTCTTCATTTCTGAGGTGTGCAATAGATCATTTAGATAGTTTAGTAATCTGAAGATGTAATAGTGTTGGGAAAACACGTCAAGCCAAATTCCTTTGTCTGTATGCTAACGAGAGTGAGTTCAGGCACTAAATTACTGTCCTGAGATTGAGAAATTTTCAAAGACACAAGCGTACCTCATGTCCAGTCCATGGCTCAAAAGAGAAAATGCACACAACCAGGGAAGAGAACTAAGGAAACTGCTGGTACTGAAAAGTATACGTCACTAATCTCTGCTCTGTCAAAGCTAGTTGTGTATAGGCAGCTTCTAAAGTGGTTCCTAATGATCTCTGCCTCTGGTGCCTGTGGCTTTAGAATCCCTTTCCCTTCAGTAAATTGTTTCTAATCAACGGAATACCCTTACACTGAGAGGATGTAACTTGTGATTAGATTCCAAGAGGTAAATCAAGCTGCCACATTGTGACCTGTACCCACATGAAAGGAACTGACTCAGTTCAATGATCAGCAAGAAACTGTGGCCTCAGTCCAACAACTTGAAAAACCAGAATCCTATGAACAGCCAAATAAGCATAGAATTGGACCCTTCCCCAGTCAAGAATTCGGATGATACCATCCCTGACCAACACATTTATTGCAGACCTCAGAGATCGTGAAGCAGGGGTCCAGCTAAGTCATGCCTGAATTCTTGATCCACCGACACCGTGAGATGACATCTGAGTGCTGCTTGAAGCTGCTAAGTTCTGTGGGAGGTTTAACGAACCAATAGATAATGGATACTTTCCATTTCCTTATGCTATTTTCTGAAGTTGTGACACTTAAGAAAATTACCCGTTAATTACAGTAAGTATGCATTATATCTTTAAACACTGAAGCAAAAACTGTTAAGAAGAGTCTGACATATTCAAGTTTACTCTTTCAAAAACAACACTCGTTATTAAGAATAAAATTCTTTGAGTCTATTTACATACTTTATAGTAAAACACCACAGGTAATGAATTTTAAGGCAATAAAAGAATAAAAGTGTTTTATATGGTGTTGAAATCTAAAATATTTCTCACAAAAGAGGTAGCAGACTCCTGCAATCAATAAAAAGTTGGAGTCTGAAGATGTGGCATGCTCTTTGGGACACAAGTGATGCAAACAGACTCTGGCTAGGTAAAAAAGAAAAAAAAAAAGAAAAAAATTTTGTTAGGTAAGAAATTAGGTAGCAACTAGAATCGAAAACAGCAGCACCTGGGTGGCACAGTTGGTTACGTGTCCAACTTCAGCTCAGGTCATGATCTCACGGTTCATGACTGTTCAAGCCCCACGTCAGCCTCTGTGCTGACAGCTTGGAGCTTGGAACCTGCTTCGCATTCTGTGTCTCCCCCTCTCTCTCTCTCTGCCCCTCCCTGCTCGTGCTCTTTCTCTCTCTCTTTCTCTCTCAAGAATAAACAAACATTACATTTTTTTAAAATAGTGCTGAATTACCCTCTGAAAAGGCATCAATCAAGACAGAACAAAGAAGTCAGGAGCAGAACTTTATGGTTCTTCTCTCTTGGAGCTACCACTGAAATGTCAGCTCCATAAACTCCTAGGTCTCTCTGTCTATAAGTCACATTTCAGTATCTCCAGGGAGAAAATCTAATTGGAGGGAAGGAAAAGGAGGGCATTTGACCTAAGCAGAGCTTCTGAGGGCCACTCCTTCAGAAGGAGGGGCCAAACAAACACCAAGAACAATGCCTGACACAGCAGTCACCAAATTCATATTGCTGAGTGAATCATAGAGTTGGCTCTCAAAAAAAATGAATAAATAAGAAGACAGTCTTCAAGTGCTATTTACAATTTTAACATTGTGACTGGCAGAATAATGGTCCCCTAAAGATGCACACATCCTAACCCTTAGAACCTGTGAATGTGTCACCTTCCGTGGCAAAATATGACTTTCCTGTGTATATGACTAAATTAAGGATCTTGAAGAAGAGAGATTATCCTGGATTATCCAAGTGGGCCCAGTGTCATCACAAAGATGCCTTAGGGAGAGGCAGGAATGTCAGATTCAGAGAAGATGTGAGGATAGAAACAGAGGTCACAGTGATGCAGGGTTATTGTGAAATCCTTTCTAAAGGCTCTTCCAATTCTGGGTAGATGGAAAAGTGACAGTAAGCAAGTTCCTGAACTTCTCTCTCAGCTTCTGCCCTCTCATCTTTAAAAAGCTAGAGTAGGGGCGCCTGGGTGGCGCAGTCGGTTAAGCGTCCGATTTCAGCCAGGTCACCATCTCGCAGTCCGTGAGTTCGAGCCCCGCGTCGGGCTCTGGGCTGATGGCTCAGAGCCTGGAGCCTGTTTCCGATTCTGTGTCTCCCTCTCTCTCTGCCCCTCCCCCGTTCATGCTCTGTCTCTCTCTGTCCCCAAATTAAATAAACATTGAAAAAAAAAATTAAAAAAAAAAAAAGCTAGAGTAAGAATCTACTGCAGGGGGTAATTATTAGAAGCAAGTGTGACCACCCAAGGACACGTTTTGAAAATGTATAAAGAGATGCGATATATATGTACACACACACACACACACACACACACACACACACACACACTGGACTACTACTCAGTGATGAAAAAGAATGAAATCTTGCCCTTTGCAACAACGTGGATGGAACTAGAGGGTATTATGCTAAGCAAAATAAGTCAGTCAGAGAAAGACAGATACCATATGATTTCACTCATATGTGGCATTTAAGAAACAAAACTGATGAACATAGGGCAAGGGAAGGAAAAATATGGTAAAAACAGAGAGGGAGGCAAACCATAAGAGACTCTTAAATACAGAGAACAAACTGAGGGTTGCTGGGAGGGGTGTTGGGTGGGGGGTGGGTTAAATTGGTGACAGGCGTTAAGGAGGGCACTTGTTGGGATGAGCACTGGGTATCGTATGTAAGAGATGAATCACTGAGTTCTACTCCTGAAGCCAAGACTACACTGTATGTTAACCAACTTGAATTGAAATAAAAAATAAAAAATATAATAAAAAATAAAAATTGAAATGAAAAAATAAAAGCATGTGTGGTACATGCTCCACAAACACCAGTGATTTTTCACAAGACCATTGGAGAACACCAAACAATGAATAATCTTAAAGTAATATCCGTGATAATCTGAACGACCTTAACGATATTTTAGAACAGGGCCTCCCTCCCAGCCCATGAAGAAAGCCAAGTTGTTTCCCTACACGGGCGTACATTCAAGAAGTTGAGTGCTGTAAGCATACCATCCTCTTTTAAACCATTCTGGCTGCTGCCCCTTGCTCTGGTGCGACCTTCTAATATGCAGCCGTGGAGACGTCCTCTGCGAGCTCGAAGGTGATTTACGTGCACTCTTCTGCAAGGCTGTGTGTGTTTCCTGTGGTGGCCAGTGTTCTTTCCTCTCTACTTACCCTCGCCAGAACTCTCAAATCCTTTCTTCTACCTCTCTCCACCCCCAGTTTCCTCCCAAAGCATGCTCCCCCTATACTAGATTACGTTCCGTCTTCAGTAAAGAGATGTGACTGGTGGTTTGTGACCCCTTCCAAAAGTTAAGTGCCTGGGTTCCTGCAGGGCCATGAAATCTATGACAAGCCAATCTTGCAGAGCTAGAACGACATGTTGACATATGCACTGTGAAACCCCTCGCGCAGTGCCTAGCACAGAGCAAGCAATGAATAATGAATGTTATTATTTGTATTATTATTATTACTACTGTCACCTTTACAACCCTTGGAGCAGTCTGTCTGCACAGCTAGACTGTGAGAGAAGCCACTGCATCTCATTTATCTTTGGATCTGTCCCAGTGCTCAGCACAGGGCCTGGAGCTCACACAATAGATGTTTGCTAAATGTGCAGCCTCAAGACAACTCCCTCTGGGTACGTCTCAAAGATCTCCTTTGCACAACATGCCCACATCTGCCTACAGGGCAACAATCGGCAGAACAACAGCCTGGGTGCAGCAGGCTGTTAATGACCTGTCTCCAAGGAAATACTGCCCAGCACTAAAATGACTCACCACCAAAAGGTGCGTTTTATGGTGTCATTTTTCTTCTGTGATATTTTGTGCTGCATTAAATTTTATCCATAACAATTGAGATTCTAAATCCAGGCTTAAAGGCAGAAGGCCAGGGAGGGGGCTCTCATTATGGTGATATGGGGAGCAATGACTGCATTCAGCAGTGAAAGGAGAATTCTGCTTCAGTGTCAACGGCTGGCTGGTAATTAACTAGGAGCACGCTTCTTCCTTGCCCCGGGTGAAACAGGCAAATTCTAAGTCAAGATGCTGGGCTGGAGAGAAGATAGAATAAATGTGCCTCCAGCTCTCTCACCTGTCATATTAGCAAGTCACATCTGTAACAAGTCAGAGCCCCTTCTTAGTGGAGATGGAACAAGTTTGTACTTTCTTGTTGCATCATTCATTCATCTTACCTACATAGAGACATTCACCCCCAATTAAACCCATCCCTTGCCCTTGGCCAAAGTCCACATCGTTCCCATGAGTCTTTGGGACTGCACCAAACATAACTGGCAAACTCCATATGCCCCTTCCTTCCTGTTCATATTGAAGGCCTAGATCAGCCCACAGGTCGTTTCTGCAGCCCTGAGGATGCAGGAGGGACAGGCCATTTCTTCCCAACCGTTGCATTCCAGAACATCTCTTCCCACAAAAAGACTCTCAAGTTGCAAATCATTTCACTCACTCAATCATTTCTGTATGTACTGCAAATAGTACACCTATTTGCAACCTAGAGGAACATTTTCAACTCCTTGGAGATTTCAGCCCCTGCCATGATGATGTCCCTTCTCCAAGACTGCTCTTGTTAGTAAGTCACAGTGATTTATATCGATAATTATTATTGATCTATGTTGGTAAGTATGCCCATTGATAATTATTTTGATAATTTGGCTTCCAAATTCTCAACCCATCTTGCAATGATCTCGTTTTGCACATTGAGGAACTCATACCCATGGTCACTCCCCAGACCTTGTATTACCAGTAACTGCCTCACTTCTCTTATCCCAAGTGAAGGTTCTACTGGTCTAGTCTTCCCATACCTCCAGTCTGATGAAAACAATTATTTGTCCCTGCAGAAACCTTTCTCCTATTGATTTTCCCACATGTCCACTGCCCTTAGTCTCATGGTGGCCTCACAGTGGCCTCAAGTTATTCTGTATTCAGAGCTTGGATTTCATGGTCCTTCATTAAAATCACATTTTCTAACAAACTTTCAGCACCCTGCCCCTTTCCCTTTATCAGACTCATGTGGGATCATTTTTGACCTTGGTCAAGCTCAACTTTAGCTCCTCTGGACCTCCACCTGGCCAGCTAGTGGCTAGTGGCTAGTGTCCAAAAAAAAAAAAAAAACCACAAAACAAAGAAACAAAACTAGGGCTGGACAGTAGTTAAAGGAGTAAAAACAGATTTTGTGGAGGAAGAATTAGAATAGAGGGGAAAAATATAACTCCGTACAGAAGTGGGCTCAATTCTGAAAACCCCAAGAACAAGTGAGGATTTATAGCCAAAGAGCAGAGTGAGTGCATGATAAATTACAAGAGGAGACATCACAAGTAGGGGGATTCCTTCTAAACAGACCTGACCTAAGAGGATCCTTGCTGAAGGCAGACCAGGGGAATCAGACCACCTGTGAAATGGGGAGAAATGAGGAACTTGATCAGATATTGATCAGCTATTGATGGATTCTCACTAAACTGAGGGGGTGAGGGATTCTCACTAAATCGACTTAGCAGGACTCTTGCTAAAAATGGTCTATGCCAGCCCGAGGACGAGGCCCAAGGTCCAGGCCTAGTCTAGAACAACACTTCAAAGACCCTGGCCGTTTGGTCCAGAAGACAGTTTTGTCATCCGAAAAATTCAATATATGCTGAGTGGACTAAACTTAAAAATAGCAATCATTAAATTAGTTAGAAAGGAAGATAAAGATAATGAAGAGCTATATCCAATGCAGTATGAGGAGGAATCATTAACGCTACTGATACTGTTCATATTAGATGCCAGGCACTTATTCTAAGTGATTTGTACATATTCACTCTTTAATTTATATATTTGATTTATAGATAAGGAAACTGAGGTAAAGACCTACCCTCTGAGAACTGAGAGATTAATAAAAAAAAATTAGCTGGTAAGGGCAAATACCAATTAGCAACGTAAGGCTTAATTCTCCCTGTTGAAAATATAGAAGAGATTTCCCCAACCCCCCTCCCCCACCACACACACCTTTTCTTAGAGGGTTTACTTTAGAAAATGTGTAATCACAGGTTCTTTCTCTGTCTCTGAAATGTATGTAAATCTTTTCAAAAACAAAGTAAGCTCTTTGCCAGCTTTATAACCCAGGCATATCTTTCTCAAGGACTTGGGTAGTATCTCTCTGAAATGCAATAATCAGGGGCACTTTGGTGGCTCAGTCAGTTAAGCGGCTGACTTTGGCTCAGGTCATGTTCTCGCAGTCCATGAGTTCCAGCCCCATGTTGGGCTCTGTACTGACAGCTCAGAGCCTGGAGCCCGCTTTGGATTCTGTGTACCCCCCTCTCGCTTCCCCTCCCTGACTCGTGCTCTGTCTTGCTCTGTCTCTAAAAAATAAATAAATGTTTAAAAAACTGAAATGTATGGGGCGCCTGGGTGGTGCAGTCGGTTAAGCGTCCGACTTCAGCCAGGTCACAATCTTGCAGTCCGTGAGTTCGAGCCCCGCGTCAGGCTCTGGGCTGATGGCTCAGAGCCTGGAGCCTGTTTCCGATTCTGTGTCTCCCTCTCTCTCTGCCCCTCCCTCGTTCATGCTCTGTCTCTCTCTGTCCCAAAAATAAATAAACGTTGAAAAAAAAATTAAAAAAAAAAAAACAACTGAAATGTAATCATCAAAAAAGATAAAAAGCCTAATTTCCTGCTCCTATGAGGATAGAGAGCTAACTTCCAACTTCCATGGAGCCTAGCTCCAGGTTGAAAAATCACTTCTTGTCGTAAAGATACGAGAAGTGTATCTTTCTTTCCCTTTGGACAAAGCCAATTGGCTAACACCCATTGTCAACCCAACCACCAAGTGAATTTAGGATAAACCATGTGTGACAGATGGTACCATCAAGTCCTTTGACTTAGGGACTAGTCATTATCTTTCTTGTGAACATGTACACAATGGGTTGTATCTACCTGAGTACAGAAAAAGATGAGATTTCTTTCTACCTTTACATTCTCCTACTGGAATGTCTGTGTTGTGCATTATGTTCTGGTTTAATGCTTTCCAACAATAAAACTGCTTTCTTTCTCTTGTACTTTTGTGGAGAATTTTTCTGGGTTGTGCTTTGTTTGTTTTGTTTGCTTTTTAAATTGTATTTCCCAAAAAGTACCAGAATGGGGCAGGTTAGGATGAATGAGATTAACGGCGAACACTGAACATAATTCTACATTTACCCCTGAGGAATACAAGGAATGGGGGGTAGAGTAGTTTTGATTTTTTACTTTATGTATATACCCATTGATTGATTCTTTGTAAGGAGAACATGTATTGTACATTCTAGAACATGATGCAAAAAGTCAGAATCTGCTAATGCCAATTACAGCACATTCAGAGACCCCATAAAGGACCCCATAGCCTGCTGACTGCATGTTCTCTTTTCTTTTTCATATTTTGAAACTATGCATATCCTTTAATGATGTATGTGAGAACTCTTCTGCTGTAACAAATTACCACAAATCTGGTGACTGAAAACAACACAAATTCATTACTTTACATCTGGATGTCAGAAGTATAAACTGGGTTGACAAGGCTGTGCTCCTTCTGGAGTCTCCAGGGGAGAGTCCAATTTCTTGCTTTTTCTAGCCTTGAGATATTGATCGCACTCCTTGGCTCTGGGTGCCTTCCTCCATTTTCAAAATCAAAGGAGTGGCATCTTTACATCTCTCTCTCTCTCTCTCTCTCTCTCTCTCTTCTCTGTCTCTTTCTCTCTCTCACTGCTTTGCAGAACATAGGGAAGGATGATGGTGTCTGGATCTGTTCAAGTTGCTATAACAAAAATACCATAATGAGAAGCTTAAACAATAAACATTCAGTTCTCACAGTTTTGGAGGCTGGCAGATTCAAGGTCAAGGTGCTGGCAGATTCAGTGTCTGGTAAAGCCTGATTCCTGGGTCACAGATGGCTGTCTTGTGCTTTTGCATGGTGGAAGGGACAAACTCTGAGGTTTCTTAAGCAAGGGCATGAATCTTAGCATGGGGGCCCAGCCTCATGACTTAATTGCCTCCCCCAAAGAAGGCCTTGTCTCCAAACTCCACATTGGGAATGGAGTTCAACACACGTTTTCAAGGTTCCACAAACATCTAGTTTGTAGAAGATGGTCAGTGTGGGTGAGGTTGGTTAGACTGAAGTCACTCTCTTTAGCTCATAACGTCTATCTTCAAAAACATCCTGTTCAGCAGATGCTGAATTTTTCAGCTCAGAGCCTGTAGGAAGAACCTTCACTGGGCCCTTGGTCTAATCTTCACCACCCAGAGTAGCAACTAAAGTTCCAAGCCCTGTTTAGACGGAATTTCAGAGAAGACTGGAATCCAGAACTCAGACATGAGTGTGTTAATCTTCTCCCCTGATGAGTCAACCACGAGCCGCGTTTGCTCTGCAGCTAACACTTCATAATAGTTATGTGCTCAATAAATGTCCACCCAGAATATGGATTTCACAAAAATGCAACACTATAGCCACCCCAAGGGTTTATGATCCATAATTCATTTTGGAAAATGGCTTGATTCACTTGGAGCAGTAAAATCTGAGAACTTCATGGCTCATAATAATGTCAGAGAGAGCAATCTCCCATGCTAACTGCGCGCAGAGAATTAAAGCTGTACTGTCTAAACATTGCACCAACCCCGTCCCCACACAAATCAGGTGGGGCACACCCCCGAACACTCTGATGAGTAATGATCAAGACCAATCCATATTTCATCTTCTGCAAACCAGGCAAGTTGTTCATATAGACATTCCATAGGAAATAAGCCTCCCAGGAGAAGTAGATTCTAAGCCTAATACTTCTTCCTCTTCTTCCTCCATTTTTTTTTTTTTTTACTTTGTGACCCTATTTGGGCCTCAACATATATCTGGCCTCATATATTCCAAGATAATATCCAACATACATTCCAGCCTCAATTCTTGACACGTCCATCCTGCCCGCCCCATCGCCTTGGCTTCCCTAACAAAAGAGGTTCTCGTATTTCCCAGAATAAAGGATGAATCCTTGTATCTCCAAGCACTTGCACACAGGGTCATACCTGCCTACAATATGCCTCACATTCTTCAAAGCCCAATTGTAGTGCCGCTTCCTCTAGGAACTCTTATCTTACTTTCCTGTAATTATTTTTCCCTTGAGGACAGAGGCTGTTTATTAAGCTAACTGACACTTAATAGTTAGTTATCATTGTTGGTTGGTTGGTTTCATTTAACATGTTCTAAATGTTAAGCAGATAGGTAAAATACTTTTATAGCACTTAAGATTTTAGTCCAATTATACCATATGGTAGATTAAAAACAAACAAACAAACAAACAAACACATTTCCCAGACTATGTGGTGGGAGGGGCATAACCAGATGATCTTCCTGTTTTTGGAGTAGACTATTCATCCCTACCATAGCATACTGCATTGTATCCTTTCAAAGAGATAAAACACGATAAAGTTACAAAGTGCTTGGCATCCAATGGAGGACATTTATGGTTTGTGTGTTGTATTCCTGTTATCAATGCCACTTCACAAAAACACAACAAATATTATTATCCTTAATTTACACGTGAGGGAAGTGAGGCTTCGAGTCTTTAAAATCTTCACAAAGGTCGCCTTGTTGCAAAGACACTGTTGAAACTCATTAACCTTTATTATTCTTTCATTCAAATGTCCTTTCTTCATATATTCCGACTCAGCCCTGCGGTCAGAGGAGAGTTAGGACTGTGGTTCCGATCTCTGTGGGGAGACTTATGGTCCTGCATTCTATGATGCTATTGTCCTCTCAGATAAAGAATGTGGCCGGCATTGTCTGGTCTTCAGACGATGCCTGCTTCCAAGGCACTACACATTTATTAAGGGCTCCAGTTGCAGAGAAAGTCATGTATCTGGTTCTGGTTTTGATCAGTCTAAATTATTCATGAAATGATTCATCATGGAAAGAATGACAGTCTACTAGGATGGAAACATTCTTAAAACAAAGTGAAACAAAATGTTAAGCTTCAGCCACCCCAGCTCACAAGGCTGCCATCTTGGCAGTGCTCCTTCTATGCCTTGGGTTAGGCAAAAGCTAGTCTCACCATTTGGTCACATATTCTCCTCACAATGGGAGAGGAATTGGATCAGCTCTTCAACAAATATTTAGTGAGCACCTGCTAAGTCAAGCATATGGAATACATGATGGATGATACAAATAAATATAATAAAAATCCCTTTGCCCTCAAAGACTTGGAACCCCTGGACTCTCAAACATTGCTGAAGGGAGTATAATTTGTTATACTCACTTTGGGAAACGGGTAGTAACTACTAAATCTAAGCATGCAGCTACCCTCTGTCTCAGCAACTGCACTCTTATTAATTTATACATGAGCAGTGAGTGCCCATGTCCACCAAAGACACAAAAAGAATGTCCATAGTGGCTTTATTTATAATAGCCAAAAATAGGAAAAAAATATTCATCAACAGTGAATAAGTGGTAAGCTACTGATAACACTGAAATACCCAGAAATTAAAAAAAAGGAGTAAATTACTATTATACGTATCAATATAGATAAATCTCACAGATTTAATATTAAGCAAAAAGAAGTCAGATATCAAGGAGTATTTATTTTATGATTCCACATACATGAAGTGCAAGGAAAAGCAAAACTCTCAAAGTCAAGATAACCATTATCTTAGTGTGGTGAGATGGTAACTGGGAAGGCCAATGAAGGAGACTTCTGTCTCCTTGATCTGTATCTTGGTCTAGGTGTTACATAAGCAGCTCAAACTTTATTATGTATGTATACAAATATGCATGTAGATACACTGAGTGGAACCTTAATACTTGTGCCCTTTTCTATACATATGTTATATCTCACTCATTTAGAAGAAAGAAAGAAAGAAAGAAAGAAAGAAAGAAAGAAAGAAAGAAAGAACGAAGGAGACACCAGGATCTCGCATTATCATACAGAAAATATTGAGATATAGTAATTATTTTCTTATGCTTACTTACTTTTGAGAGAGAGAGAGCACGAGTGGGAGAGGGGCAGAGAGGGAGACACAGAATCCAAAGCAGGCTCCAGTCTCCAGCTGTCAGCACAGAGCCTGATGCAGGGCTCGAACTCACGAACCGTGAGATCATGGCCTGAGCCATAGTCCGACACTTAACCAACAGCCCCCAAGACACCCTGAGATATAGTGATTCTTTTATGTATCTTATATATTATAAAACATATGAAAACTAAAGATGTGCATAAGCCTGATATGACATCTCGTTTTACTCATCAATTGCATTGTAGTTCACTTAAGTATTCCTTTGATGACACAAGCAAGAGGCCTGTACCATATGCAAATAGAGTAAAGGGACGGAGCCCAGATATCATCCTATGATGACCCACTGTAGGCAGACTAAGCTGTTATAAATCAAAGGTTCTCAAAATCCCAGGGTAGCACAACACATAGCAGGGCCATAACTCAAGCCCTTAGTTTTTGTTTTGTTTTGTTTTAAATGTTTATTTGCTTTTGAAAGAGAGAGAGTGCAAGGAGGGGGGGGGAGAGATGGAGAGAAAGGGGACATAGGATCCAAAGCAGGCTCTGTGATGACAGCTGACAGCAGCAGGCCCCAACTCACGAACTGTGAGATCATGACCTGAGCCAAAGCTGGGCACTCAACCGACTGAGCCACCCAGGCGTCCCTCAAGCCCTTAGTTTTAACGAAAAATACTGATGGTCAGAGGCATGATGTGATCTAGGCAGCTGAGCAAAACTGAAGCCAGTCTTCTCACAATTGAGTGAGCATGCTTCTTTTGAAGCCACAGGCCAGAAGACTTTCTTGATCCAAGTGTTCTTAACCCTGAGAGGAGGATGCTCTTGGACTTGGAGGCACGGTGCCTGTGATTCCGTGCTGGAAGAGACACGCTGCGTGGCTGTGAAACTGTGGCCTACAACCAAATACTCTGAACTCCACTTTCTACAGAAGCCGTGGAATGAGAACAAAAACGCTTACGGAACGCTTTCTAAGACACAGATGAAATCTCGAGCAGCTTAGTGTGACTTACATGACTTTTACAAGCTGTTCCCAAGTATTTTCCTGCTTCGTTTCTATCTGGTCTCATCAATTATTTGTGGAGGGCCCATTTGCAAAGCAGATGTTCTCCAGATGCCTGGCTTTGTGAAGAGGACAAGGTGGACGTATGTTCTGGAGGGAGGCAGATGGGAAATAAGTAAATGCACAAGAAAATAACAGAATTCCAGAGAGGACTAAGTGATATAGAAACATACAGATGTTGAGAGAGAGTGCCAGGGTGGTGGACGACACTTTAGGTTGGACTGTTGAGGAAAGCCCCAGAAAGTCACCTGGGGACTGAACTCTTCTGAGCCTCACCTCACCTCCTCCCTGTCTAGGTCTTGCTCTAGCTCTAGCTTTAGCCATCAGCTCTGCAGAAGTCTAAGCTGATGCCTCCTTTTCTCAGCTATACCTTGTATGGCTTGTGCCGCTGGGGGCTTCTCTGGAATCAAACCGTAGCACACATGTAGGAAACCATCAGATCCTTAACAAACGTCTGAGCCAGCACGGACCAGAAAATTAACATACCGTGGGGAAACTTGACCAATGGCAGATGGCATGCAGGAGATGAGGGCTTGTTCCTTCCACCTTTGGTGAGGTGGGGGGGGGGGCAATTATAACATTCATTCTACATGACTTTTCAAAAGACATAGACAGAGCCCCAATTGTCCACAGCAGAAACCGGCTTAAAAACATTCTTCCTTCTTCCCTGTTTCACTCTTGCTATCAACTGACTTTATTTCCTGATACTATTTCCCAGGGTAAACTACCTACATGCAAGCCGATGTCTCAGGCTTTGCTTTCTGAGAAAAGCCAAAGATAAGACAGACCCGGAATTTTAAGAAAAAGCCAGTCACGTGACAATGAAGGAGCGTCTTCTGGGCAGAGGGAAAGTTCCTTGGGTCTTACTTTGACCATTTCAGACCCAAACTTTCCCCGAAGCCAGGGGGTTCCACGACTATGCTGGGAAAGAATAACAAATTTTATGTCCTGAAAGAACTCTAGGTACCATTTGGTTCTATAGGGCTCTTACTGCCACAGTAGGGAGTTTGGAGATTTCTAAGTGTAATGGGAAAGTTTTGTGAGGTCTAGGAGAGGGCTGATCAGATTAATACTGTGAAATTTGGGGCACCCGGGTGGCTCAGTCAATGAAGTGTCTGGCTCAGGTCATGATATCACGGTTTGTGGGTTCAAGCACCACGTTCGGCTCTGTGTTGACAGCTTGGAGCCTGGAGTCTGCTTTGGATTTTATGTCTCCCACTGTCTCTGCCCCTCCCCCACTATACTCTGTCTTTCTCTCTCTCAAAAATAAACAAACATTAAACATTTTTTTAAAATTTTTTTAACGTTTATTTATTTTTGAGACAGACAGAGACACAGCATGAACGAGGGAGGGTCAGAGAGAGAGGGAGACACAGAATCTGAAACAGGCTCCAGGCTCCAAGCTGTCAGCACAGAGCCCGACGCGGGGCTCGAACTCACGGACCGCGAGATCATGACCTGAGCCGAAGTCGGCCGCTTAACCGACTGAGCCACCCAGGCGCCCCAAACATTTTTTTAAAAATACTGTGAAATTCAGGTTTCTCGGTGGGGAATAGTGTGTCATGGGACAGACACGGAAGCAGGAAGTCCAGTTTGGAGGCTGTGACAGGAGTCCTGTCTCCAGGTTAAGACATGATAATATTAACATCTCTGAAAGAAAGACAGGGGAATAGAGGGCAACCCTACAGATCAAAAAACACTTAGACATATCAAGCAATTCCAATTTGGATACTGATTTAAATAAACTATCATATTGTATATATATCTATGTATTTATATCTATCTATACCTGTCTAACTATAGGTCTATCTATCATCTATCTATCTATCCATCTATCAATTGGTATTTACCTATACAAATGTTTATGAAAAATGAAACATGACAATATTAAAAATGATTGTTGTTTTTGAGGTGTCAAAATGACATTGTAATTACGTTTACAAGAAAATTCCTTATCTTTTAGAGAGAGAGAATGAAATTTTTGCGGATGGAGTAATACCACATCTGGGATTTGATTCAAAATAAAGCGTGAGGGAGGAAAGTGGGTGGGGGTATAGACAAAACAGCACTGCCTATTAAATGATGATTGTCAAATGTAGGTGATGAATATATCTGGGTTTTTAAAAATTCCATCTACTTTGATATCTGTTTAAATGTCCCATAATAAAAACAGAGGTGTGTGTGCAGGTGTGCGTGTTGGAGAGAGAAAGGTGCTGTGGTACCTTGGGCTTGGACTATTTGGGTGGCTCCTGAGGGGATGATGACCAGTGGTTAGAATCTAGGGTATTTTAGAGGCAGAGTGAACAGGACTTCCTGCTGGATGTCTGAGCCCCTGAGATTTTTGGACACTGGTTTTATTCTGTACTCGGTGCTGAGCCACTGGAGGCTCTTTGATCAAGAGGCTTCTATGATCAGTCGTGTTTGGGGACTGCAGCTGACAGCACGGGATCAAAGCCAAGAGCTCTGGCACATTTCCAACGTGGGACAGGACCTCTGAGATGTACTACGCTTTTATTCTAGAAGTGTGTTTTGATCCCAGTGGGCATGGAGTGCGTCCACCTTCATATTCAGTGGTGCCCATCATGTAATGTCTGTGATTGGCAATCAAGCCCAGGATGAGGAATCCAGCTCTGTGAACGGATGAATGTGCTAAAATTATCATCAGCCGCGAAAGCCATGACCCATCCCGGCATTGTTACACACACGCACGCCTGGTGTGCCTACATTTCCACTTAAGGCCCAGCATAATCCACTTTTCACACTCATTCACCCGAAGGCCATAAAATGTCCTAGACTTCAGAATGCTTCCCTAAACAGTGTTGAGTAGCAGCTTTCTGTATCTGTTTATTTTTGAAGCGAAGCTGGGATGGGCTCTGGATAGAAATTCTAGGCTCCTGGAAGCCCAGATATTTCTTTCATTTTCTTGATGATTTCTCATTGCTTCTTGTAGGTCCATCCATGAGAGATCTCACTCATACCTTCTAGGACATACAATTTGGATGATGAGTTAAAAAGCACACTTTACAGAAACCTACCTGCACTCCTTTGCTCACAAGACATTTATGGTCTGAGGTGCCCTCCCTTGCACCATTCTAGTCAAAACTCTTCTCCATGAAAATTACCCTGAATCTCCAAGATCATCTCGTGTCTCATTTTGGCCTCCTACCACAGCAAAGTGTGCCTCTAAATCAGCTTTTTGATAACCTTCAAATATGGCTTTAGGCCTACTTGTCTTTCTCCACAGACATATTGTAAGAACCTTGAGGACATACAATTAAATACACTAGTTAGAAGTTTGCTCTCTGGAGACAGTTATAGGTCAAAAATTCAGCTCTGCCACTTACGGTTGGTGTACCTTCCTGAAGACTTATCTTACTCATGTCTAACATGGAGATAATAAGACTTTTCATAGATTATATGATATAAAGCATACAGAGCCCTTCTCATGCAATCTGGCATATGTGGTGAGTAGCTAATAAATGTTAGCTACACTTATCAATATTATTCTAAGCCCATGTCACAATGTCACACGCGAGGGCCAACTATCTGTGTACGTTGAAATACATTAGTTAAAAAACAGTAGCTGCCTTAAATTCGTATATGAATACAATTCAAAGGGAATCCAGATAAAATGCAGATCCATTGGCATTTCTTGGAAGCTCATAGCTGATGACTACGGTACTGGCTCTCAGAAAACACACTGAGTAGCAACAGTCCAGATCTTTAGCATTGTGGAAACTCTTTTTTTTTTTTTCATCGTTTTTTATTTATTTTTGGGACAGAGAGAGACAGAGCATGAACGGGGGAGGGGCAGAGAGAGCAGGAGACACAGAATCGGAAACAGGCTCCAGGCTCCGAGCCATCAGCCCAGAGCCTGACGCGGGGCTCGAACTCACGGACCGCGAGATCGTGACCTGGCTGAAGTCGGACGCTTAACCGACTGCGCCACCCAGGCGCCCCTAGAAACTCTTTTTAAATACAAAGAAAAGTAGCTTCGGGAGGCACAGAGTTGATGACTTTTATTACATGCAAGCACTATGCTGGGAAGTACGGAACCATCAATTTTGTGTATAGCCTCCACCAATCTAGTTTCTACCACGAGACACAAGAGCTAATATGGAAGCTAGGGGTTATTATTTCTCTGGCACGAGGAGGTGAGGCACAAAGGCAGACAAATCCAGGGGAGGTCACATGAACTCTAGGGAAAGAAAGCTGAGAACGCACCGCCCGAACACGAGCTGTGGCATCTTGGGCCGTGTACTGTCCTTCAGAACCTTTTTTTTTTCCCCCATCGGTAAAATGTGATTGGCAATGCCTATGTGACGTTGCTTCTGAAATGTGCCAGCACACTTCCTGAAAATAGGACTCAGCTAACAAATGTTGGCTTCTAACCCTGTCTTCTTTATCCTCTCTCCATCCCACTGTAGAACATCAAGTTTTGTCACAGCCCGAACACCCCCAATTAATAAGGCAGTTCATAAAGTGGCAGAAAAGGAAGGTCACTCGTTGCATGCCTCACGTGTCCTGTGGCCTTCCCGGGTGTCAGATGCTGAAGACACAAACCTCTCTCTCCCCTATCCTCGACCTCCACTTGTCTACTGCATGGTCCGCTTCTCACTCCTGTACCCCAGCTAGGCCAGGTGCTATAATACTCGGGAGCTGACCCTCTGCAGGTTCTGCGGTGACCACAGTTGCCTCGGCTTTCTCTTCGTCATATGAGATTCCAAGGTGACCTCCAAGAATGAGGCAAGGAAAATGGAGGTCTCTTGTCGAACCTGCAATATTTTTTCTCTTGTGGCTCACAAAACCATTCAGTTTCTCACTCTTTGATCTTTTTAGTTAACGACCATAAAATCAATGCAAACTTATTATGGAAAAGCAGAATGTGGGAAGTAAAATTACCTATATTCCAAATACTTAGGCATGTGGAAATGTGCATGTGTGTGTGCACATATATACGTATATCTGTATGTGATCTCTAAACCTAAGAATGTAGCGTCACGTTTTCACTGTTTATACACTTAACACAGAGAGAAGTCCATCGTCATTGTTAAGACTGTGGACTCTGAGGTCAGGCAGATCCGGGTTAACATTCCTGCTTCTTCACATTCTGCCCACATGACCTTTAGGCAGCTACTTAATGTATCTAAGCCATAGTTCTGAGGATTAAAACATACACTAAGTCAATGTATACAGGTAATTATACATATAAAATGTGAATAAATAATTTGAATAAACGCTAAATATTGTTATTTTATCAACTACTCTTCTGGAGTTCATGTCCATATTGCTAACAATCTTTTAAAATATTATTTTTATTTGCCTTCTAATATTCTATTCTGAGGATCTATCTGGCATGTAGCATGCCACGAATAGTTATAGAATAAGTGAATGTACAATAATTTACTTAAAAATCAATATATAAAAAGCTTTGCCAGTTTTGCAGCTGAAAATATTTGTTTTACATTCCATTCTGTAATTATTTTTTCTTTTTTTAGTTGTCTATGTCCTTTGCTCAATTTACTGTACTATTAATATTCTATCATGATGTATATACATTCTTTTTTAAATTTTTTTTATTTAAAAAAATTTTTTTTCAATGTTTATTTATTTTTGGGACTGAGAGAGACAGAGCATGAACGGGGGAGGGGCAGAGAGAGAGGGAGACACAGAATCGGAAACAGGCTCCAGGCTCCGAGCCATCAGCCCAGAGCCTGACGCGGGGCTCGAACTCATGGACCGCGAGATCGTGACCTGGCTGAAGTCGGACGTTTAACCGACTGCGCCACCCAGGCGCCCCTGATGTATATACATTCTATATATTACTTTTTTAAATTTCCTGCAAATATTTATTTCTTTACCACCTTCTCCTTCTCCTCCTTCCCCTTCCCCTTTCTCCTCTTCCTCCCCCTTCCTCTCCCCTCCCCCCCTTCTTCTTCTTCTTCTTCTGTCTTCTTTCTTCTTCCCCTTCCCTTCCCTTTCCCCTTCCCTTTCCCTTTTCCTTCTCCTGCTTCTTCATTTCCACACTTTCTTGTTAGTGGCAAGTCTATAGGACACAGGACAGAAAAAGCCCACAATAAAAGTATTTAACCATTTCACCTAAATGTCACTTGGTTAGGTCTCAGATATCTGGGATTTCTCTTCCTTAGGGTGATGTTCTTCCTCTAAATCTCAGTTGCCTGTCCTACAAAAGGCACTGGGTGGGTCTTCTTAGACATGTCTGTATATGGCGGTTACATTCCCTTCCTTGTGGAAGGCAATATATTGTGTGTTGTTCGGAAGGCGGTTGGTGAAAGCATGCCTGGGCTAGAAATTGCATCATGAGGGACAACCACTCTATTACTAAGGAGTTTCCTGTTAATTATATTTCCATCGCAAATACTCATACTTTGGTCCGGTGTCATCATATCTATATAACCATACAGTATTACCATCTCTTAAAATAAGCAAAATACGTGATTTCCTTGAGGATCACTATATTTGCATTTTTGGCTCATGTATAAGAGTAGCATCCTGCCCAACCAATACTAACGCCCTGCTTGGTTTTCAACACAGCAAAGGCAAAAAGGCTACAGCCATGGTTGGCGGCCTATTTCTTTCTCATTTAAGAAACACAAGTTTTTTTTCTGTCCAATCTTTTGGATTGATGAAAATACATCAAGAACTTTTTAAGAAGAGAAAAGGGAGAGTGAGGAAAAGGGAGAATTTTGAACAAAGAGCAGGAAATTGTTATTATGACAAAGGAAACAAATGAAATAAATTCGGCCGTGTCGGAAGTCCATAATAAATACAGAAGAAGAATTACGTGTCGTGGTGGAAGTAAAACAAAGTAAGAACTCAAAAGAAATAAATGCCTCAGTGAACTTTTATTTTTCCCTTTCCGTTCAACTGAATGCTTCGTGATTCATTCCCACTGAACACGTGTGCTCGAGTAGTGGCCGTATATAAACAATGGCCTTGCCGATGCTCATACTGCTTCACCTTCCCCAGTGAGTCAGCTCTGGAAGCTCTGTTAACTCCTTCAGGTCATCAAAGAAGCTCCACTACAGAAATGTCCGTCACGGTTTCCAGAAGCTTCTATTCCATCTGGTGTTTGCCCAGAGAGTCTGCGCACACTGATTTTGTGGTGCTGAAATGCAGCATGGACAAAACTCTGCCTTTGGACTTGGGAATCTGGAATTTAGAATTTACACTGGGTTGCACGACTTACTAATTGTGTGACTCTTGAGACATTTCTTCAATTCTTTGAATAATCTATTTCCTAAGCTTTATGGGAAAGGAGGAACACTGAACTCTTCTGGATGACTAAAGGGGTTACATGAAATAATGTGTGTTAGCATTCTGATTTCTTAAGCAGAAATCCTTTTATGAGTTTTATGATTAACATATTAAGATTATATATATAATATATGCATATAAGTAGCACATGTAAGTTATACATCCATAATTTTGTATGTACCTGTATCTATATCTATATCTGCAACTTGTCTGGATTCCATTGACTTTAACCCAGTTTTAATTATTAATTACCCTACAAACCATCAAACAAACTCTGCATGGAGGTGGAGATACAGTTTAGATTACAACCTGCAGGCCACACATCCTTGAATCCCATAGTGTCTATCAGAGCATTTGCCTTTTACAAATCTTCACATAGTTTGCTGAGAGAATATTCAGTCTATGAGTGAATATAACAATCTGCAGGGTCTGAAGGAGAAAGGTAACTACTTGCAAAGTAATATAAATATTCCACTAGTCTATGAGCTACTTTTCCCCCCCCGCATCTAGAGAGTTTATCCCTCTCACTACTTACAACTAAAATGTTATCTGATTATAACTGAAAATTTCAAAATGGAATTCTAATTGACCCTTTGTGTAGCTGAAATAACACATTTGCAATGGAAAAAAAATAGCCAAGAAAGTACAGGAAGTATTGTTTTAATGCTCAAACAAAATTCTCAACGATGATAGCAAATTAGTAAAAAGCCTTACATTTATCCAGGAATCTTGATCTTAAAGAGGAAAAAAAAAATCTTGCTTGTTTAGGGATATTAGAGAATAAAATAAATTTATAAAGATTCTTATTTGGGTTAGGTTTAGTCTCAAATAGCTCTCAGGGTGAGAAAAACAGGACATGTTTCTGTTTCTTTAAATATTCTAGAAAAACCCTAAACAATAGGCCACGTTGTGTGTTTTAGAAATGGAATAAATGTGAGTATGTGAGAAAAAAGAAACATTTAGACTCTGCATATATAAAACAAATAAAAATTTCCCTAAGGAAAATTTAATTAAGCTACACAGAGTAAGATAAAAGGGAAGAAAAACAGAACATAGAGTATTACCTCTATCCCATTATCAATAACACAAAAACATCTCAATCCACATCCTTAGAAAGCTACTCAGATAAGGAATATCAAAAAGTTGAAGAGAAGAAGATAATATTGGTATTTATGAGATTTTTCATACTCCGATCATAATACATTCATCTGTATTTATATTTCCAAAAGAAAAAAGTAGAAAATAAAAGCTTACATGTGTCTTTTAAGAAAACCCAGTTTTAATTACCATATGTCAGAAGCTGTTTAACCATGAAATGCATTACAAAGAGGCTTGGAAAGTTAAAATTTCCTAGACCAGTACAAATATTTATCCTTTACTGTACTTGAGAAAGGACTGAAGAAATTACTAGAATAATAGCCCTATAAAACTCTTCTCCTCAAATCAGAATTTCTATTCCTATTGACAAAAATACCCTTCTGACCCTGACTAAAAGTTTCCAAACTACTTTTCTTATGCCAAATACCAACTTTATCATTTATATTTTTCAACAGTCAATGCTTTGCTATTTTTTTTCTTAAAAAGTGCAGATATTCACGGGGCGCCTGGGTGGCCTAGTTGGTTAAGCATCCAACTTCAGCTCAGGTCATGATCTCACTGCTTGTGGGTTGGAGCCCCATGTCGGGCTCTGTGTTGACAGCTCAGAGCCTGGAACCTGCTTCGGATCCCTCTCTCTCTGCCCCTCCCCCACTCATGCTCTGTCTCTCTGTCTCTCAAGAATGAATAAACGTTAAAAAAAAAAAGAAGTGCAGATATTCATACTTTTCCTTAAACAGGAAATTCATTCAACCAGCATTTCCTTCTAATTACATGTTTTGGGGTCCTTAGAGACATACAGCACAGCAGGCATAATAAAATATGGATAAAGAGCTTTTTCTTCCTTCTTCTGTACTCAAATTGAGCATTGGGTATTCATCCATTAAATTTTTAAAAATATTAAATGGCATCATTTACTTATACAAACTGTTGACTCACAAACACACTCATTAGATGATTCTGGTGTAAGTGATCCAAATACAAAACAATAGGATGAACTGAAACATTGGGGAGATGTATCTCACTGTTTTTAAGTACGTTTATATTTTGATGCCCAGATGTGTTGCATCATAGTGGGACAGAAAATTTTCATTGTCTTATGTGTTACTGATTTGTATCAAAAAATGCATATTAACCGAGTATAAGTTTCAATGCTAATACTTGATTTGTTACCCTGTAGACCTATGGAGTTTTGTAAAACTTGTGTTTGTCTAACTCTACCTCTTTGTGTCAGTGTTTGGTTTTTGGTGGGGCTTTCACTACAAGCCATTGCATTTCATCTATGAACTTCCTGTCATGAGAAAAAAGTGTTTGACACATAGTACGTATTCAATAACGTGTATTAAATTGAATTAAGATAGTGTTTATGGTCATCTTTCAGAGTCTTCTTTTTTTTAATGTTTTTTAAATATATTTTGAGATAGAGACAGAGAGAGAGAGAGAGAGAGAGAGAGGGAGAGAGAGAGAGTCTTCTTTATCTTACAAGGAAATGTTACATTCAGAAGGGAATTTCTCTAGATCACCTTCGAAGTTGTTTTAAGCATAATGTTATGAATGCCACTATGGATTCTTCATTCACGACATGTGTGATTTGCATAGTTCAGAAAACGGGCCTCAGTTTCTCCAACCGTAAGTTAAGAGAAGTAGATGTGATCATCGTAAAGTGCTCTCTTGCTTTAAACTTTGATGGCCCTTAGGACAATGGGGAAACATTTAGGACACGGATATACGGCTAGATCTGGACGGTAGCTAGACTGACAATAAAGAAAATAACAGGTTTCTGCAAGACTGCCTTCTCAACGAGAACACAAGCTATGGAGCAGACAGGCGTGACGTACAGGAGGTCTTTTCAAAACACGTTCTTCACAGCCCTCGGTGCTGCTCTGAGCTAAGCCCACAGCCCACAGCCTCAATCACAAGAACCTCCTTCGTGCACATATAGGGCGGCTCTAGACAAGCAGAAGACCGGCGCGGCTGAAGTCATCGAGCTCCCTGGACTCACGGCATGTCTTTGCAGGGACACACTCCCCTGCTAATTGTCAGGAGACAGCCATGCCGAGAGGCTTCAAGCAGTTTACCTGTAGGTTATTAAACCACTGTGGCAGAAAACACTATTTGGATGGCAGGGTTAGGGTCTCAGTATCTAGAATTTGTAGCCTGGATGGGAAGCTCATTTGATGTGTGACTTTGGACCAGCGACTTCCTCTCTGGACTCCTCTGTATGTACCCCTCAGATGAGGACAAGAAGATTTAAGAGAGTACAGATCAAACATCATAGGGGATGCGAAAGCCCTTTGTACAAACCAGTTGGAGTTCATATTATCTTGCATGTACACACGTGCACATCGGTGCACATAATTCCTCAAGGGGGACTCTCAACTGTTTTTCCGTCTTTCCCTCCTGATTTTCTGCTACATAGATACTAAGCCTTAGAACACTCAATAGCATAGGCTTTCTTTTCTACTCTCAGCTGTTTCCTTGTTCCTACCAGTAGGTCTGCAACTTCCCCAGGGGCGGCCATGATGGGCTGTGCCTCTACTCTCCTCAGCACTGACCACTAGGCTCATGCTCTCTCAGGTGCCAGTCCCCAAAATGCCCTTCACTCTGCCCTGTTTGTGGGAATCCACTCGCGGCTTTGTTCACGTAACTGCCCCAATGATACTCTTGTTTTTTTTTTTTTTTTTGGGGGGGGGGTGTTGTTTGTGTATATAGACATACACACACAATAAAACCTTGGATTGTGAGTAATTTGTTCTGTGAGTGTTCCGCAAAATGGGCAAACATCTCTAATAAATTTTAACTTTAACGAGTGATGTCCTGCAATTCGAGTAGTACGTCATGACAAGCATCACATCACAACTGACCTGATGGTTCTTGAAATTCACTTTGATATAAGAGTGCTTTGGATTACAAGCGTGTTTCTGGAATGAAAGCCCCCTGCAAGCCAAGGTTTCACTCTCTCTCTATACCAACATAAAATAGTAAGATATTTAATGTGTACATGATTTCATACACATATTCATTGTGAAAGGATTTTCCCCATGAGTTAATTAAATTAACACATCCATCATCTCTCATATTTATGGTTTGTCCTTTTTGTTTGTTTGTTTGTTTGGGTAAGAACACTTAACAAATTTCAATGACACGACACTGTGTCATCAAGTAGAGCATTAATCTTAAAAGTTATCTGCCATCTCAATGTTCCATTTTACCCATGTTCTCCTCATTGGGGATTTATTTTCTTTTGTATCATATGCTAATAATTTACTGGATGGTGACTTCTCAATATATTCAATGAGCAGTGACAACTGTTCAAAAAATGTGTGAAACACAGAAAAAACAAAAGGGAAAAGAGTCATGGATCTCGCCCTCATCCCTGCCTCGTGCGTTACCGACTGGTAAAGCAAATAAAACATGCGATAAGTAACTGCAATGCAAAGTTAAAATTTTAAATAGTGTCAATTTCATTGGCATGTGATTATGGTTAGGTGCTAAAGAGATGGCTTCTCGTGGAGAAGTTGTGGGAGGCAGTTCAGGGATTCAAATTCTTCTGTGTTTCCCACTGGGGCTACTCTCATTGCCTCTCTACATCCTCTACCTTGACCTACCTTTCTTAGCTTCCCAGGAAGTGCCCTGATTCCACAGACAGCTCATTATGCTCATCTCTTCCATCGCCCACATCAGGAGATGACTCACCAGTGTAAGCCATAGTGCTACAACCGCATCCTAAACTCTTCTTAGATACTTTTACCTCCTTGTTTCCTAGACTTCCCCACCAGGCTGGTTGCCTCGCAGACTCTTCTGTTTGAGCATGTTCCAAACCCAAATCGTTTTACGGTCCCCCAACTCATGCTACTTGCTTATCTATTTTGAGTAATACTACCAGAAATAAGGGAATGAGGGTGTTGCATTAGACTTCTCCTATTTAACACCAATGATGATGAGTCAGTAAGTCCTATTAGCTTTTTTTCTATTTCATATAATTCCTCCCCATGTCATACCCACCCCTGTTACAACGGTTTTACCTCAGAACACTCACTGTTTTTCTCTGGATCATTGCAATACGCCATAGCTTTTCTCCCTGCCTCGGTTCTCACCTTTCTGGAATCCACGCCCCCTACTGATGGGGGACTGCTACTGCTGATTGCTGAGCTGCACGTGTAATCCTATCATTCCAATGTTTCATATTTTCACTGGCTCCCCCTGTTTTCAGAATCAAACTCATCAGCAAGGCTCTTAGTTTCCACGGTTTTGGCTACTGTTGGCTCCTGGAAAACGCAGAAATTTCTAACGCTCCAGTATCTTCAAATGATGGGAGTATTTAAATCCTCAGTGGGTTTATGTGGCTCCTTTTCTGTCTGAATTCTCATAGCTCCTCACTCGCTTAATGAACTCAAGGATTTCCTCCAATATGCAACACCAAAGTGCCTGTGAAAGCTCCTCCCTGTCTCTGAGCAATGTTACCTACGTCAGTGAGAGAATATTCTCATTTACACATATGTAGACATATGTGTTTTGCATATGTAAATGAAATGTTCTGTAATATACGCATGTATTTTTGAAGTGAGGACGCTGATACAAACTTTTTAAATATATATTTGTTTCCTCAATGAGGCTATTCTTTTTCTTAAATTTTTTAAACGTTTATTTATTTTCGAGAAGGCGGGGAGGGGCAGAGAGGGAGACACAAAAATCGAAGCAGGCTTCAGGCTCGGAACTGTCAGCACAGAGCCCGAAGCAGGACTCGAATTCATGAACCATGAGATCATGACCTGAGCTGAAGCCGGACGCTTAACCTACTGAGCCGTCCAGGCGCCCCTCAATGGGGCTAATCTATGACAAGGAAACCTTACTGCCTTTTGATTCTCTAGCACTGAGCACAATGCCTAGAACTTGGTGGGGGCTGAATGATTTGCTGGCTGCTGCTGTGGAATGAAGAAATGAATACCAGAGATGGGAAACTCACACCAAAGAAAAGCACCATCAAAGGCACCGATGTGTTGTTTCAGGTAGGATGAGGGAAACAGTCTCCTCAGATCTTTGAGCCAAAATGCTCGTGTCATGTTTATTTTGATCATGGATGGCATATTCACAGATTTAAAAACAACAAATGTCATTTTTTCCTATATTTAAAAATGCCAATACATTATTCTACTAAATGGGTGAAGTGGAAATTCGGAGAAATTCCCAAGAAGATGTTATTCAGCCTTTTATCATCAACTAAGCAACAAAGTCACTCACCATTGTGTTAATTTGAGGGCCTAGTAATGTAGAACCAGACACTTATTTTGAATCAAATTAAGTTTTCCCCTGAATACATTTATTAGAAATGCTCCCACGTGCAAAGGGAGTTGAATAAAAAACAAAACAAACAAAAACTTAAAGTAAGTAGGACCTAAGGAAAGCCTGGCTAATGTCTCTCAATTTATAGCCTTGTATGTAAAGAGGACTCTAATGTTGAAGTTAAAGAGATGCTCCAGGCCAACTGGTTAAGGTTTTGCAGTTTATTTGCTCTGCTAATTAAGCTCATTCTTCTAGACTGATAGCACTTTAATAAGATTGCAAGTGCCATGGAATTGTCTGTCTTTGTCCACCACAACTTCTCACCAACAAGGCCTGATTCCGAACCCTCTGGTAAAACAGTACCTTTCTGAACCTACTGGATACGGCCAAAACTAAGGGCAGAAAATGGACAAAGCAGAGCTTCTCAGTCTGCCTCTCTTGATATGACTGTGGTAGCTAATGCAAACCTAGAGGAGAATTTTTATCATTATTTTGCACTTATAAGCAATGAAGGTATTTCCTCCCAAATGGTGCCTCCTAGGACAACACTGTAAGCAGTATATCTCTTCAGAACTAGGGACTAAAGAGATGTGACATGCAGAGGGCAGTAAGAAGGAAAGAAGGACAGAAGGAAGGTAGGAAGGAAGGAATGGAGGGAGGGAGGGAGGGAGGGAGGGAGGGAGGGAGGGAGGAAGGAAGGAAGGAAGGAAGGAAGGAAAAGGAAGGAAAGAGAAGGAAGGAAGGTAGGAAGGAAGGAATGGAGGGAGGAACAAAGGAAGGAAGGAAGGAAGGAAGGAAGGAAGGAAGGAAGGAAGGAAGGAAGGAAAAGGAAGGAAAGAGAAGGAAGGAAGGAAGGAAGGAAGGAAGGAAGGAAGGAAGGAAGGAAAAGGAAGGAAAGAGAAGGAAGGAAGGAAGGAAGGAAGGAAGGAAGGAAGGAAGGAAAAGGAAGGAAAGAGAAGGAAGGAAGGAAGGTAGGAAGGAAGGAATGGAGGGAGGAACAAAGGAAGGAAGGAAGGAAGGAAGGAAGGAAGGAAGGAAGGAAGGAAGGAAGGAAAGAGAAGGAAGGAAGGAAGGTAGGAAGGAAGGAATGGAGGGAGGAACAAAGGAAGGAAGGAAGGAAGGAAGGAAGGAAGGAAGGAAGGAAGGAAGGAAGGAGAGAAGGAAGGATGGGAAGCAGGAAGGAAGGGAGGGCAACTGTGATTATTTGTTTAAATTCATGATGAATGCATAATCACATAACAGATCTCAATAAAGGTTTGTTAAATAACTAAACAAAATTGGTGGTCAAATTAATCAATCATAGGATAGTTATTTGAAATAAGAGTAACAACTAATAATCCCTTAAATATGAATAATAATACCTACCATTGTACAAAGAGCTGTGTTAGGGAATTTATGTAAGTTACTGAATTCATGCTATTAATGTGAAGCTAGTGTATATTACTTTAATTTTATATTTTCTTTAATATTTATATTTTTCACATACATTTACTTTATAGTTAGGCTTTGAACTCAGGACTGAAAGGTATCTTTCCATTTTAGCCTGTATCCAGACCCATGGAGTTATAAATGTGATGCTCCTCATTTATATCTACTTTTGTGTTAAGTGAACGGATTTAAGGTTTACTATTTTGTTTAATTTTCAACAAAACTCTAAAAAAAATTATTTTTGGAGTATGACGTGAAAGAGTAAACTGGGACTCAGATATTCAAGGTCTTACACTCACAAAAAGACAAGGATACTTAGGACTTGGCTTCAGGTCTCCTAAATCCATGTTTGCTCCTGATCCCACACCCCAAAAGGTTGAAACTCAGGGAACTTGGCTGCAGGTGATGGTAGGTTACGTAAAATGCAAAGACAGCAATGGCTAAGTGACGAGACACAAATGTTGGGGCAAATTTTGCACACAAGCATGTTGTTGGTTGTCATTTCTCTTGTCCATAATTACTTCTTTTTAAAAAAAAATTTTTAACGTTTATTTATTTTTGAGACAGAGACAGAGCATGAACGGGGGAGGGTCAGAGAGAGAGGGAGACACAGAATCGGAAACAGGCTCCAGGCTCTGAGCCATCAGCCCAGAGCCTGACGCGGGGCTTGAACTCACGAACCCTGAGATCATGACCTGAGCCAAAGTCGGACGCTTAACCAACTGAGCCACCCAGGCGCCCCTATAATTACTTCTTTACAAAGAGTGATAGTCATAGACCAACCTGTAAGTAGCCTTGAATTTCCACATCAAATTGAAGCAACTTAAAAATAACACAAGAAAAGAACTTTGCAGGGGTGCCCGGGTGGTTCAGATGGTTGATCATCCGACTTGGTCTCACCTCAGGTCATGATCTCACGGTGCATGAGTTTGAGCCCCACGTCTGGCTCTGTGCTGAGGCTTGCTTGGGATTCTCCCTCTTCCTCTCTCTCTGCCTCTCTCTTTCTCTTTCTGTCTTTCAAAGCAAATAAATAAATTTTATTAAAAAACAAAAGTAAAGAACCTTACAGATCTGAAATATCTGCCTACTTTCTCATGGGACAACCATCAGCTTTAGCTGATTAACTCTGCCCACTTCAGAATGACATGTGACCTTCAGTTTATTAGAATCACCACCTAGACAAAACAACTATTTGAATTGCCTACCTGGCCCTTACACAAATTTAATTTGGTGACACCAATCTAAAATCTGCTGAACCATAACATGGGAACAATGCCTTCTGGGATAACGAAAAACTCATCTAATTCATACATTGAGAAGCAACTCCAGTGATTCATCCTTGAACATATGTGAGGAATTGGTATGAATTTCTCCATCACTGATGACTTAGTTTTTTTAGACAGGGAAGACATAAGCTGCTTTATTCCTGTGTCTGCTTATAATGTCCCAACTGCCTTGTCCACCACTCATTTTTGCTCAAGAACTTGGACCTCTTTTCTCCATTTCTCAGGACTAACTGATAATCACAATTTTGTGACATGTTTGGTCTCAGCTTCCCATGAGGCAGAGTCTATGACAAAGACCTTTGTGCAGGTAGTTGACTTGGGAAGTAATCCCAGGGAGGAGGAGTCCACTGACTGAGACAAGGTGAAGACAACAGTTTAAGAAAGTGTTAATGACATGGTCACTGCTATTATATGAGAGGCGTGGCTTGAGCAACAGCTTCTGAGTAACACCTGCAATTCTTCCCCAGATGATCTGTCCAGGCAACGACGGGGAGAGGCGTTTACCGTCTCCTGAGACCAGCTATAAGGATGGCTTCTGGAGCCATTAACTTCTCTGTAAGTTTTGGCTAAGTGTGCTCGCAGGCCAGGCTTTCAGCCCTGCTGTCCAACGCTGTGATGGCACAGAAGACTCAGGAAGTCAGAAACATATGGCTAGTATGGTCCTGAACAGGACCAGGGCAATGTGGTTCAAAACCTACACAGAACCCTTTGCGGTGGCCGCAGAGGGGACTCACTGTGAGGCCGGATGAGGATGTGAGATGACGCATGACGGATACAGGCCACCCTCGCTTGGCTGACGTGCGTCCTATGTTTTTAGTCTACTATTTCACGGAGTCGTCCAGGTGGTAACAGCAGCAAATCTATAAAGATGACTTAATGCAGGCAGGTTAATGAGACAAGCTACGTCTCCACTGATGAAGGCCATCATTAAAATTCATTATCTTGTTATTATACCCCACTCTATCTTTCCTTCACCTTTCCGCTTCTCTAGGTTATTTGCCTGATCCGTGAGCCGTTCCTGATGGATCCAATACCTTGGCTGCTTGCTCTTGCTGCTTATAATTGCAGCAAGTTCTCATCCACCATTTGTCAACAAAAACACCCCTTGGCTGCAGACCTAACCCTCTGTGGCCTCACGGTGCAGCTCATTCCTGCAATTGTTTTCAATTACCCATTTCAGTGTAATATTTTATTAGTCGTTTCACATGCCCGGGGAACCCCAAAGGACCTGATACTAGCATGTAGCTCCAAATGTAGTGAAGCCCTTGTTATGTCCTCTCATGGAAACTCACCCACCGGAACAAGGATTTCTAAACCAACGGAGCCTAAGGTCATGGGGGAGAAGGGCAGACTTCAGTTGGTCGCTGAAAAGGGTTAAAAGGGCAAGCTAATGCTACTCGGGCCCTTTGAGACCACACGTGTCCATTCCATCTGTGAGGACGATAACGCTCTGTGTCAGCTCTCGGTCTGTTGCATATACTCCGTCTCGTAGGACAGACTCCACTTTGGCAAGAGCTAATTCTCGGGCTGATGTCTAGCTAAGGCTTTCAAATGCATTCCATTATCAACTGGAAGTTAGGTTTTACTCTAACCACACTTTTTTTTTTTTCTTCCTGTGACTGCAGAAGATAGGAATTTCTTTACCTGAAAATGATCTTTACATGGTAGTTAACAGACTGTGTGCTTTTCCAGGGTGTCCTAAGATGACACTTGCCTGACCTCAACCTTGCCTTTTTGGCAAGTCTTCCAAAACAGCTCACCCAAGCTGGACAACTTGAAAGCCTAGGGATTATCACTGCCTCATAGAGTTCAAAGGATGGAGCTGCCACACAACCCAACTCTTCTCCCTTCCGCCTGGAGCACATGCTGGTTCTGCCACAGATGAGCGTCTTCGCAACTGGGATGCAGGAATGTGCAAGCGAGGTTACCACCACCCAACTTATTTTAACAAAACTATCTTTACCGTCATGTCACCGGTGACTGATCTAGTTGCCGGATCTCCCTCGGAGATGGGCTTCCCGGGACAACTCCTAGGACTGCTGGCCTTAGCTCCAATTCTCCCTTAAGCAGAGCCTGAGTAAATACATTTATGCGCACAGTTTACATCTGAGAGTAGATCCCAGAGAACAGGAGGGAGGTGCTCTGCCCAACAGGGAAAGACGAGTTCTCTATCGGCTCCAGACTCGCTTTGCTTGGGGGTTGCCCTGGGGTGTGTTAATCCCCCTAAACTCTGCCTGTGTGTGCAAGTATATATGAGCGGGATTCTGCCCACTTCCCAAGCTATGGTAGCAGAGACCCTCCAGGGCAGGAAGCTGGAAGAACACGTGGCAGGCGTTGTGAGAAGTGAGCCAACCCAGCGTGTGTGCTAGCCGTGTGCCACAGCCACCGTGTACCTAGAACCAGAGCTGAGCCCGAGACAACATGAGCAGATTCAAAAAAGAAAGCAGGTACCTTTTCTTTGTCAGAGGGTGAGACATTCTTCTCGGTGAACGGTCATAGTATTCTGCACATACTCTGATAATTGACTAATTTTTTTTTTTTTTTAGCTGGACCCTGAGCCCTTGAGGACAAATACTAAATCTTATTGTATTTTGTATTCTTAGTGTGCCTTGACACATATTAAATCCATCATCCATATTTTCAGAATGAAGAAATAAAAGATTAAAAATTGTACATGGAGTGCATCTTTCTACTTGTCTGCTGCCTTCCAAAAACGTCCTCTTGTATTATGTAGTTTTATTATTCTCATCTTCTTAAGGTGTCATGTTTTATCAGACCCATTTTATAGATGTGGAAACTATGTGAAATATTTCCAAGATCGTTAAAGATTACCTAAATAAGTAGTGAGGAAAGGAATGTTCCCTAGAAATAACAAACATGATTTCAATGCAAGCAAATTAAGTATGAATCACTTGCTGTTGGACCTTTTTTGCAGAGCAAGCTTGGTTGAGAAGAGGCAGAGGTTTTAAAGCACAGTAAAGTTCATCAGAGAAGAAAGTATTTAGACATGGAATCCAGGGCACTGAAAGTACACTTTCCCCTTTTTCAATGATGTTCAAAGCTCATATCAGATGTGAAAATTCTATTTCTCCAGGCTCAGGGAACAATGATAACAATTCATTCTCTGCCTGACCCCAAATTCCAGTTGCCATAACAACTTGAGACAGTTCTATAAATGAAGATGTGTTTATTGTACAATTTTGCATTGAGAGAAAGAGAGAGAAAGGGAGATATACCCAAATATACATTTTTCCTCTGTGTACCATCTGTAATGTTGAATTCTTTAAAGATTTCTTTAATTAGCCCGCATGTAAATACACTTGCTTTGAAGTATATTGACTCTAATTGCACTTCAATTTGAAATGGTTTTCTGCTTTTCTAACGATACAGAAAGGGCTTATATAGCTATCCCGGCAAGTATAGTGAAGATATTTCTGCCTGGAATGAACTGGCTAATAACCTCAATTCACTCATTCATTGTCACAGTAGAGACCTAGCTAGAAGGCGAATCATAACAAAGGCAGCAGAGAGCCAAAAAGAAAGAGCTATAAAATCCCACAGGGATCCAGACCAGCAGGACAAGACATGCTCTTGACGAGGGGAACAAAAGAGCTAAGGAGGAAAGAAATGATGTCATTTTTCCCCTTTTTGATAAATAATAAAGACTGGGAGAGATTAGCTTGGGCCACGCTCTACAGAATGCTTTGACCATCCATAAACATTCCATCAGGGTAGTCTGGTCAAGACAGTCACTGCGGTAATTAACCGAGATAAGACAATGATGTACAAACAAGTTACAGGAGACCTGGTTTCTCTGTCTGGATGAGGTTCTGATACCCCGCATTACTACCATCACCAGTTTTCGCAGCTATGTAGTACTCCGCAGTTTACAAAACAACTAAACATACATTGCCTCCCTGGGTTTTCACGACAGCCCCAATTTATAAGCAAGGAAACGGTCTGGGAAATGTGCAATAGCAAAGATACTGAGCGGAATAAACGGATGTCTGACCTCGGACTTCTACGCCCCCGAGGCTTAGTTGTTTACTACGGAAAGTTAAATGATGAAATCTGACTCAAAAAGCCTACTGTGAAGATGAATGTATTTCATATATTGGAATGTATTGTATGATGTAAGTCTTTATTTTTAGTTTAGAAATTTACAGTTTTTTCAAACTTCCTTGATTAGGGGGAAAAAAACAACAAAAAACTCCTGTTATGAGACTGGCTCATTGTCACATTGGATTTAAGATTAGCACACATGCTTTTTTAAAGCAATTTATAGTTTTTAGCAAAAAAAAAAATAGTTGGATATAATTACTCTTGGGAACAATATGTAATCAGATGTGTGTTTGCATGGGACATACGAGTATGGGGCATTACAGAGAAATTCTAGGGAGAATTCTGAAGTGACAAAAGTTTAGGAAACTGAAGCATGGTCTTGCAGAACAGATCCAACCTCGAGTCATAGGGCATGAAGACTTGAGAATGATTACAACAAATATAAATGCTAGAGACTTAAGTGGTTAAAACAGACACTGTCCCCACCCCCCCACCCAAAACAAAAATGGCTGGATTCAAAAGAAAGAAGTTTCAGATGCTAAGAATTAAAGAAGATACAAAAGACATTAATAAGCAAGTGATGATCCTGCAGCAACTCATAGAATTCAAAAAAAAAAAAAAAAAAAAACCAGACATAGGCCTTCAGGATGGGGCTTTGGGATTGTGATAGAAAGCTTTTAGACAAAATAGTGCCAAGAAGAAGTGAGTCACGGCATCAGTCCTACACCACAAATAGGTGAAGGTTTAAACATACGTTGACTACACTAAGCAAGGTGTGATAATCCCATATCCAGAAACGGAAGCTGATGTCGTGCCTTTGAAAACCTTAAGAGAGTTCTAAAAAATAAAGGGTGGCGGTGCTTTGAGAGAACCCATTCACGAAGGTGGGCCCAAAGAACCCTTCTGTGTAAAATAACCACTGCTGAAAACTAGTACATAATTATAATTGCAAGAAACTTTAAGACACAGTATCTCTAAGATGCTAAAATCGCAGAAATACAACCATCAGGAGAATTAGTACTTTGGGATTTGAAATCACAAAAAATAAGCATTGCAGTTAATAAGTGAACATGCCTGAAATAACTAGAAAGGAACACAGAACATAAAGAATGGAACGCTAAAGAAAAAATCTTTTAAAAAACGAAATAAACTTTTGGCGTGCCTGGCTGACTTAGTTGGTAGAGCCGGCGACTCTCAATCTTGAGGTCATGAGTTCAAGCCCCGGGTTGGACTTGGAGCTTCCTTGAAAATATATATTAATTAAATCAGATTAAATTTAAAAATAGTAAACCTTTATAGAGAAGAGTTAAAAAATATGTTTAATATACTAGAGTGTCAGAATGGCATCAGCCTTCTCGGCAACAACACTAGAAGTTGGAAGTCACTTGAATGTCTTCAAGATTCAGAAGGAAGCTTATATCTAGCATAGAAGTGTACATTCAAGCAAATCATTACCCAAGTGGGAAAACAGAGAAAAGCTATGGAAAGTTAGAAGAACTGACTTCTTGTTACATAATTTCCATCATGCTTAGGGTACACATTACCCTAGGATGGGTAAAGAAACTAAAAAAAGTCATGAAATCTGGAAACAGATTAAAGGTCAAGTACAAAGAGGGGAAAGAACTCCAGGGTGGAGGCTGGGAATGCCCCACGGCAGCAGAGGCCAGGAGTTCAGGAGCAGGTCAGAGGGTCCACAGGGTCATCACCAGGAAAGAGGGGATCCCGTTGGGTTGCATCCTGTGAACAGCGAGTAAGAAGCGTTTGAGAGTTCTGCCGTGGAATCTGAGCAAGATTCATGACCAAAATGTTGAAAAGAAAACAAGCAAATAGAAAAGCAAAAACTCTAGGACAATTTGTTTAAATTGTAATTCAAGTTTATTTAAATTATATTCTAGTTGATATATTTAAATTGTATTCAAGTTGATCCTTGAACAACACGCACTGGAACCACGCAAGTCCATGTAGATGCGGATTTTGTGCAGTGCACTATTGCAAATGTATTTTCTCTTCCTTAAAATTTTCTTCTTTTCTAATGTTTATTTACTTATTTTGAGAGAGAGAGACAGACAGACAGGCAGCACACAGCAGGGGAGGGGTAGAGAGAGAAGAAGAGAGAGAATCCCAAGCAGACTCCGTGCAATCAGCACAGAACCCCACGCAGGGCTTGATCTCACAAACCGTGAGATCATGACCTGAGCCAAAACCAAGAGCTGGATGCTTAACTGACTGAGTCACCCAGGTGCCCCATCTTCCTTACAATGTTCTTCCTTTCTCTAACTTAATTTATTGTAAGAATATAGTATATAGTACATATAAATACAAAATATGTGTTAATGGATTGTCTATGTCATCAGTAAGGCTTCCAGTCAACAGTAGGCTGTTAGCAGTTCAGTTTGGAGGAAACAAAAGTTATTCAGGGATTTTCATCTGCTCAGGGTGGGGTGGTACCCCTAACACTCACGTTTCTCGAGGGTTAACTGTATATAAGAAAGCGGTGTAATGACAGTACAGCATGAGGCATAGTTTATTGCAATAATACTGTAAATATACATTATAAATATTCTTCAGTGCCATTCCCACAGCAATTCTGTGAAATACGAACCACAACTATCCCCATCAGTGAACACACCAAAGCTCATTCAAGTTTTTGCAACTGGCTTCTACTCAAAAGGGCAGCTTCCTTTCAAACTCTACTTTCTAGTTAAGTGGCTGTTATTAGGACCAAATTCCTCACCCTCCTAAAAATTATACTTACAGACACAGAAGATCAATCCTCATCTTTCAGAGATGTGCAGTGCAGGCTCTTCCCTCTGCCTGACTCACTCACTCTGCCAGTGTCAGGGATACCCTGGAGAAACCCAACGTCTCTGCCCTAATACCCTATTTAAGGGTTCAACTCTCAGACGTTGAGCACCACCGAACTGTCTTGTCTGCCTCTCCTGCCCACCACTTCCATGAATTTTCCAATTCCATTTGCTGATCATCATTTAAAACCAACACGCTCCACCTTAGTAAGATTCAGATGACATATTTTCATTGTAAGTAGCACCCTGGAGGTCAGAAGAAATGCGCTCATGTTAACATTATCAGAAAGAGTGGAATCAGCTACACAGAGACGTGTCTGTCTCCAAATCATACACCCTTTCCATTCCAACACTGAACCACTGAGTCTGTAAGCCCAAGAGATTGCAAAATACCAAGAAACATAGAAGGAACAACAATTCACAAATGTTTGCAAATAATACGGACAATATACAGATAGGCATATAATAAATTAACCAAAAACAATCTTGTCCAAGATACATCTCTGACAGGGTAATTTCTCTGTGCTTCATTTTTAAAAATTGAGATAATGTGTGTGTGTGTGTGTGTGTGTGTGTATACACACATATATATATACATATGCATATATATATATACACACACACACATTATACACACACACACACACACACACACACACACACACAGGGAAATGCCCAGGGCTTAAGAGTAGAGATTGCAGAGTTTTGAAAAACATGTACACTTGTTTAACCTACACTGCTATCAAAAAATAAGTTATTCTCATCATCTCAAAATTCCTTCCTGTGCCTGCCCATATTGTCCTCACTTAGACTCCAGAGGTAACCACTCTTCTGATTTATATCACCACATATTTTATTAAGCTGTTTTGGAAATGCTTAGTATATCACAAAATTTTCATCTAGCTTCTCCTATCAGCATTATGATTTTTAGATTTATTTATGCTATACCAGGTGTCATCAGTTGTATCCTTTTTTGTTGCTGAATAATCATTCATTGTCCAAATATACAACATGTTAATCAATTCTGTTGATGGATAATCAAGTTGCTTTTGAGATTATGCTCACATATATCTTAGTGTGGACACAGCTAAGAGTATAATTCCTCACAAATAAATTATATATTTCATTTTACAAGAAACTAACAATTTTCCAAAGTGGCTATACCATTTTACATATCTACCAAAATGTTTAAGAATCTAGCTGTTACATGCCTTGCCAACATTTAGTGTCTCCAGTATGTATAAACATGTCCATTCAAGGGGACGGTATGGGGATATCACAGGCAGTTTAACTCAGCATTTCCCTGGAGAAAGGATATTAAGCACTTTTTCATGTGTTTTTGGCCAAAGGTATATCTTTCTTTGTGAAATGTTTGTTCAAATATTTTGCCCATTTAAAAGAAAATGGGCGATTTTCCTTTTATACTATTTAGATGTTGGAGTTCTTTGTATAATTGTGGTATAAGTCCTTTGACAGATATTGTGAATACTTTATTCCTGTCTGTGGTGAGACTACTCATTTTCATAGCAGTGACTTTCGATGAACAGAAATTTTAATTTTGATGAAGTTCAATACATGTTTATTTTTGCATTTTTCTATGACTAATACACTCTGTATCTTCTCTAAGAAATGTTTCCATATGCCAAGTTTGCACAGATAATTCCTGATGGCTTCTGCAATACACTAGCTTTTACCCTTGGTTTATGACTTATCTGATATTAAAATGTTTTTTGAAATTGTTTTACACAAGAAAGATTCATATATTTGTTTTCCAATATGATATCCAAATGTTCCAGTACCATTTGCTAAAAAGGCTTTTTTCCCATGGCTTTTCTCAGGTGCTTTTTTGTTGGTTTTATTTATTTATTTATTAATTTAATCAACTAGTGGGCAGACTATTTCTGCCCTATGGTAGAAAACCAAATAGGATGTGAAGCTCACTTGTGTCTTTCCTTTCAAGGATCATCGCTTTCCATTATTTGGGAAGAGTTACTTATAGTTGGAAAGTTCAACACTGCTCTATCAGAAAAGGAGAGATCCAGAGGAAGAAAATCAGTAGGGATATAGTTTAAATCAAAGACATCATCAGTCAACTGGATATAATTTACATTTTCAGACTACTTCATCCAGTAACAGCAAAATATACATTTTTCTCAAGCTCACATGGAACATTCACCAAGATATACCAAGTTATTAGCCATTAAAAACACATTAACAAATGTAAAAAAACGTGAAAGAAAATGTATTACAATATATGTATGCTTTCAGACCACAAAGAATTAAACTAGACATCAGTAACAAAAAGAAAGCTGGACAATCCCAAAATACTTTGAGATTAAACAACACACTTCTAAATAACACGAGTCAAAGATAAATCTCAAGAGAAATTAAAAATATTTTAAACTAAATTATAATGAAATATATAATTTAATAAAATGTGTGAGATGCGGCAAAGCAGTACTTAGAGGGAACATTATAGCATTTAATGAACAGATTAGGAGAGAAGAAAGATCAAAAAACAATAACTTAGTTTCCAGCTAAAGAAAAAGGAGAGGGGCACCTGGGTGGCTCAGTCGGTGACGCATCATGACTCAGGTCATGATCTCATGGTTCGTGAGTTTGAGCTCCATGTCAGGCTTTGTGTTGCCAGTGTAGAGCCTGCTTGAGATTCTCTGTCTCCCTCTCTCTGCCCCTCCCCTGCTCTCTCTCTCTCTCTCTCTCCCCAAAATAAATAAACATTAAAAAAAAATTAGAAGAGCAAATTAAATCCAAAATAAGAAGAGTAAAAGAAACAAAAGTTAGAGAAGAAATAAATAAAACTGAAAACAGGAAATCAATAGAGAAAAATCAACAAAACCAAATTCCTTAAAAAGATAAAAAAAGAAAATCAAAGATAAGCCTCCAGCCACACTTAATAATAAAAAAACAAAGACAAAAAGACACAGGTTACTAATATCACAAGCAAAAGAGGGGACATCACTACAGTTCCCAACAAGATCAAAAGGACAATAAAAAAAAAAGCTATATGGACAACTCTGTGTTCACAAATATGATAATCAAAATGAAATGGACCCATTCCTTAAAAAATACAGTCTGCCAAATTCACACAAAATAAACAGAATCTGAATAGGCCTTTTCTCTATTAGCGAAATTGAATCAATAATTAATAACCTTTCAAAAGAAAGAATCAGGCCCAAATGGATGCACCAGCAAACGTACCAAACACGTAATGAAGAAATTAAACTCTATATAATGTTTCCAAAAACAAAAGCAGAGGGAATACTTCCTGTCTCATTTTATGGGTTCAGTATTACCCTAATATCAAAACTAGACAAAGACACTCCCAGAAAAGAAAACCATAGATAATTATCTCTCGTGAACAAGATGCAAAAATCCTCAAAATAATATTACCAAATAAAATCCAACAATGTATAAAAAGAGTTATTAACTATGACCAAGTTGAATTTATTTCAGGTGTGCAAAGCTAGTTCAACATTCAAAATCAAGTAGTATAATCCTTCACATTAATAAACAAATAAGGAAAAATCATATGATCATAACAATAGATGTAGATAAAGCACTTGACAGAATCCAATGCCCATTCATGGTAAAAATTGTCTGAAAATTGGGAATGGAGAGGAACTTTCTCAATTTAAAGAACATCCATAAAAATCGTAAAGCTAACATTATACTTGATGGTGAGAAACTCTAAGCTTTCCCACCAAGATCAGAAACAAGACAAACATGTCCTTTCTCACTACTCCTTTCCAACTTCCTTTTGTACTGGAAGTTCTGGTAAATACAATAAGACAAGAAAAGGAAATAAAAAAACATATAGATTGGAAAGGAAGAAATAAAACTGTCTTCGGTGATGACATAATTATCTATGCAGAACATTCAAAACAGTCAACAAAACAAAACAAAACCCCTCCAGGAACTAACAAGTGATTACAGAAAGGTTTCAGAATATAAGCTTAATACACAAAAGTCAATCACTTTCTTATCTACAATGAAAAAGTGGAATTTGAAATTAAATGCACACTATCATTTGTGTTAACACTCCCCAAAATGAAATACTTAGGTATAAATCTAACAAAATATGTAAAAAATACGTATGAGAAAACTACAAAACTTTGATGAAGAAATCAAAGTAGAACAAAATAAATGGAGAGATATTCCATATTCATGGATAGGAGAACTCAATATCATCAAGATGTAAGTTCTTCCCAAATTGATCTATAGAGTCAATGCAATACCAATCAAAATTCCAGTAAGCTATTCCGTGGAAATCAACAAACCGATTCTAAAGTTTATACAAAGGGGCAAAAGACCCAGAAGAGACAATTTAATATTGAAGGAGAAGAACAAAGTCAGAAGACTGACATTACCTGATTTCAAGACTTACTGTAAAGGTACATTGAATAAGACAGTCTGGTATTGATAAGGGAATAGACACATAGATCAATGAAACAGAAGAGAGAGCTTAGAGATAGACTCACATACAGTCAACTGATCTTTGACATAATAGAATGGAGCAGAGACAGTCTTCTCAACAAACAGTGCTGGAACAACTGAACTTCCACAGGCAAATAAATCAAGATACAGGCCTTATACTCTTCGTACAAAAAATAACTCAAAATGGATCACAGATTTGAACATAAAATGCAAACTATACAACTATTAGAAGATAACACAGGAGGAAATCTAGATGACCCTTGGGTATGGTGATGATGTTTCAGAAATAACACCAAAGGCATAGTCCATGAAACAAAAGATTTATAAGCTGAAATTTAATTAAAATGAAAAACTTCTGCTTTGCAAATACACCGTTAAGAGAACGAGAGGACCAGCCACAAACTGGGAGAAAACATTTCAAAAGACATATCTGATAAAGAACTGTTATCCAAATATACAAAGAAATCCTAAAATTCACCAATAAGAAAATTAACCACCCAATTAAAAAAGAGGCAAAGATTTAAACAAATACCTCACTAAAGAAGATATACAGAGGGAAGATAAACATATCAGCAGACAGTCCACATGATATTAGGAAATTGCAAATTAGGGAGATATGACTACATGTTTATTTGAATAGCCAAAAAACCCAAAACCAAAACCAAAAACAAAATTGCCAAATGCTGGCAAGGATATAGAGCAATAGATATTCTCATTAATTGGTTGTGGGAGGGCAAAATGGTATAGTCACTTTGGAAGACAGTTTGGCAGCTTTTAAAAAGAAAAAAACAAAACATACTCTTACCATTTAATCCAGCAACCATGCTCCTTGATAATTTACCCACATGAGTTGAAAATGTATGTCCTCACAGAAATCTTTGTATATTAATATCAGCCTTATTACTAATTGTCAACACTTGGAAGCAACCACGATGTCTTTCAGTAGGTAAATAGATAAACTGTGGTCCATCCAAGCAATGGAAAATTATTCAACATTAAAAAGAAATGAACTATGAGGTCATGGAAAGATATGGAGGAACCTTAAAGGTATATCACTAAATGAAGGGAGACCATCTGAAAACACTATAGACGATATGATTCCACCTATTTGACTTGCTGGAAAAACAAAACTATGGCAAATAGTTTTGACAAAAAAACAAAATGAAGCGCGCGCACACACACACACACACCCCAAAACAAAAACACAACCCAGTGAAACAAAACAAAGCAAACAAACAAAGAACAAAAACAACAAAAAAAACAATGGTTGCCAGGAGTTTGGGGAGTAGACAGATGAATAGGCAGAGCCCAGAGGATTTTAGGGCAGTGAAATTAGTCTGCATGATACTACAATGGTGGATACAAGTCATTATACATTTGCCAAACCACACAGAATGTACAGCACCAAGAGTGAACCCTAGGGTAAACTATACACTTTGGGTGATACGATGTGTTCATGTAGATTCATCTATTACAACAAATGTACCTACCAGTCTTGTCCTAGATGCTGATGGTGTAGAGGGCTTTACATGTGCAGGAACAGAAAACAGAAGTCTCTGTACATTGTACTCTGAAAAATAAAGTCTGTTTTAAGAAAAAAGAGCCTTACCACATTTTGTCCAAGTTTATTGGACTACAGTAAGATATTTGCTACTCCACAACCGCCAGCACTGGAATTCCTCTGTGTCAAATTTTATAAACAGAAGAACAAGATAGGAAAGTGTGAGGGAAAATATTTCAGCGACAGATAGTTCACGTGTAAAGGAATGTGAAGTGGGTAAGAATAGGGGGACTTTAATAAGTAAGTTTAGTGAGATATGGTTGCAGCAGGAGTTAGTGAGAGACAGACACATGATGAGGGTGGAAAGCAGGTTACTGTCAGACCAAGTAAGGCATTTCTATTCTATTTACATTCTAGGGGCAGATGAGAGTGGCTAGCTGCTTTTAAGCAAGGGGATGATACTGAAATGTCTTGAAATTAATTACTTTCTAGCGTTCTGAATAATGGATGAATGAAGAACAAGTTCCTGATGAGGATGCTAGCTCATAAACGAGACAAGGATGGTAAGGTTGGGATAAAAAGGAACATCCCACTGAGACACATTACAAAGGTAGCTTCGCCATGACTTCGAGGTTAATTGTGTATGATCAATTAAATGCACATGAATTGGGTACGGCCAGGAGACAGAGAAGGAGCAACAATCAAGAATTTACTATGATCAGCTATGTCTACGGTTTTGCCAGTAGCCAAAACAACAACAACAACAACAACAACAACAACAACAACATAACAACAGCAAATGGAGAAGAACCAAATGCAATAGTGTGTCACTGGAGTTTAGACATGGGCACGTTGAGTTTACATACATAATATTGACAGGCATCAAGATAAGGGTAATAATTGTGACTAAGGGTATGACCCACTCTGAATATGAGAAAGAAAGGAGACTGACACAAAACCTTAAAGAACCGCAACATTTAAAGTACATTAGAGAAAAATAAGCCGTCAGAGCAGGTGGTGAAAACCAAGCATATGTGATGTTACTAATCCAGGGAAAGAACACTTCGATAATGTAGGAATATTCAGCAGTATTAAATGCTTCTGAGAACTCAAACCAGAAGAACTTTAAAATAAGATCATCCAATTTTACCACTCTGAAAAATGTAACAAATAAATATGTTTTCCAGACATACAAAAAAATGAAACCTCAGCCAGGAGAGGACTTATTTCAAGCTATTATGGAATAGTCAGCCTTTGTATGGTTTCAGTATTAGTAAATGTGAATGGGACTTATTCAGACTCCATGACACTTTTAAGAAATTCTGTGGTTTACCAGCAATGTAAAAAAAAATCAATAGTTTTCTGTGAAATTGAAAAAGACATGCATTTTGTGGAGACCTATTCTGTTTCTTGAGTTGGTATCAGTTTTATGTACTCAAAAATTAACTTATGGGGGTCACCCCTGCCCTGAGCTTGAAAAAAAAGGTAGCCTCAGAGTCCATATAGATTGGTAACCCTTAGCATTATTGGATTGGTCTACATATAAAAGTCAAATAAATCCTTTTCATTGCTACAACCTCCTGCCAAATGGAAGTAACCAACCTGCAGAGCCATTTATGTCATAATTTTTAATACATAGTTTTTCCTGCGATTAGGTCACACCATCTGAATTATACTTTTCCATTCTTGCGTCTAATTAACAGACATTTACTAGGGGCTGATTTTGCGTGACACTCCATCTTGGGTGACAGGGACACAAGGGTGAGTGAGTCCAAGTGTTGGTTCCCAAGAGGTTCACAGTCTGCTCAGGAATCAAGCAAAGTACATGAACCCCTTCTATAGAATCATACGTTTCAGCCTTTAATTATAAACTTTTCCTCTAACAGAGTACTATTTGAAGGGTCTGACCTACTTGTATTCTATGTCAAATCAAGAATTTGGCTGAGCAGGTATATTCCTCCCCTCTGATTTTAATAAAGGCATCAATTGTAGAGGTGTTTCTCTCTCTATGAAATGGCTCCTCAAAAGTCTAGAACATTTGTTGTTGTTGTTAAATTTAAATTTCAAGATTTACTAAATTATCACATATGTCTATACAAATAATAACTCTTCTCTGATCTACAGTCAACCTCTCTTCTCTGATCTGTAGTCAACCTCTCTAAGGGAGATAGATAGTAAGCATTTGAAATATTGCAGAAATCAGAGCTAATTACAGCCAGTAGGCCACACCAACTTTCTGGATTATGCCTTGCTGACTTATTTTCACTGTAGCTTTAATCAAATTTGAAGGATAGTAACAGAATAAATCCTTGTTCATAGGAAATATTATTTATAAGAATTATGAAAAGAGAGCAAATAAAAACCAATAATCCTTGGATGAAATTTAGGGAAGGGTTGACATCGAGGAATGGATCCTGAAGGAAGACCAACTTCTAAAACAAACGATGCTTTGTACTCTCTTCAGAAAATCTAAATAAACATCTATCTGAATAATATACTGTATATCTTAAAGTATGTTTCAAACACAATTCTTCTACATAAAAATCCACTCGTTGACAAATATGCTCACAAAATACATAGAAGTTTGCCTCGCTAAAGGCCACCAGTCTATTGCTTGATGAGCTGAATGTAAGTGCTGCTCATTCAAGACCTTGACCTAACACTCACCTTGGGTTAGTAGGGTTCTTAACTTGAATCTTCCTATCAGAGTAACCTGGGAAGATTTCGAAAAATGCAGTTGCTGAAACACACTCCCAGAAACTCAGGTTTCTGTAGTCAACTTTTAAAAGTTCCTACCAGTGATTCTGCATTTGGAACTACTATGTGGGAAAAGTAGCTACAGTAAATTTTTAAAATACATGGGCCCTGCTATATCGTTTCGACCTTTAATTACTCTGTGTGTTTAGTATTGTGGATATGTTTTAGTTGAGACAAAATCTTGCTTTGAGGAACATTGTGCTGTATACATTTCACTTAATAAATGAGGAAATTGAGATCTACCCCCAAGTAATTATGTGTTTTTATTTCTTTACAGTCACGATCTGTGAGGTTGTGTATGTGGGATGTAAACTGATATAAACACAGACATCAATTATGGAGATAGGTAGATGATAGAGAGAGAGAGAGAGAGAGAGAGAGAGAGAGAGAAAGAAAGACAGACAGACAAAGACAGACAGAATTAAGTTGTGAATTCAGTTCTATAGAAAATTATTAACAGCTTATTTGGAACACACATTATGTTAGGCAAAGAGAATACAAATACAAAACATGTTTTTCATCACCAAAAACTTCACAGGAAAAAAAAAAAGGTCAGAAACATTAATCAATAATTGTAATATGGTATAATGGACCATAAATATAGTGTGACATACTTTGATAGGGTAATAATTTGAAGGTTCAATTACAAGGTGATAAAGAAGAACAAAAAAACAGTATTTATCATTGAATATTTATATGACATTAACCTGAGGCTTGTTGTCCCCTTTTTAGTGGGAGAAAAAATGATAAAGGATTTCCTACATTATTTTTCTTCATTACAGGGTCGTGTTATTTCCTGGGAGTGACCTTGTATACCTCAAGATGCTAAGGAGATGATTAGTTAGATGATCACTTAGGATGTCAGTAATGGACCCCATAGCCACAAACACAAAATAGGAATTATTTTTAGTCACTTAAGCTTGGTCTGCCACATCCATTTTATGTCAAGCTGCATAGTTAGAAAACTCTTTCCCCCTCCACAGCGTGAGGGAGTGCCCCATACCGAAATGCATGGGCTCTGAGTCAGGCAGCCCTGACTTTCATTCTAGGTTCCACTCCTTGGGTAAATTACTTAACCTCTGTTGCATCCCAGTGTCCTTACTCACAAAATGGAAAGAATAATGCCTGAAAAGGTATTCTGGTCACCCACTCCAACAAGTGTGTTGTGGGAGGGTGGTTTCCCTATACTTCCAAGAAGCAATGTTCCAACACCAGCTGGGTGTCCGAAAATTCAACCCAAATCAATTGAATTCTAAAACCATCTACCCAGAGATAGCATCAGATTTCACAAGTTGAGGGTTCAGTCCAACAAAACCCCTCTTCCAGCCTCTAGTCACAAGACAAGGTACTTACCTGTCCTTCTGACCAATTGGCTATATATCAGAGGTTCCCATGACCCACTGCTTGGGTTTGATTCATCTGCTAGAGCAGCTCAGAGAACTCAGAGAAACATTTTACTTACTAGATCACCAGTGTATTATAAAAGGATATAACTCCGAAACAGCCAGAAGGAATTGGTACCTAGGGAATGGCATGAGGAAAAGACACAGAGCTTCCATGCTCTCAGAGCCCACCATTGTCCCCAAGTCTCCGTGTGTTCACCAACTGGAAAGCTCATTGACCTCAGTCCTTTCGGGTTTTTGTGGAGGTTTCATTACATCAGCAGGTTTCATTAAATCATTGACCATTAGAGATTGAACCCACCTCCATTTCTTCTCCCCCTCCTGGAGGCTGGGGTGGGCATGTGGGGTGGGACAGGAAGTGTCAAGCCTCTAATCACATGGTTGCTTTTTCTGGCAACCAGCTACCACCCTGAGGTTACCTAAGGGCTTTCCAAAAGTCATCTCATTAACAACAAAAGACACCTTTATCATTCTTATCACACGAAACTCCAAGGGTTTCAAGAGCTGTGAGCCAGGAACCATGGACAAAGAGCAAATACATATGCGAAATTTATTTTGGTCATTTCTAAAATACACTATGGCAATGCCTGGTTTATTGGGTTCTTACGGATAAAACGACACACACACACACACACACACACACACACACAAATTTTTTTTTGTAATTTTTAAAATTTTTATTTATTTGGAGGGAGAAAGAGAGTGCAAGTGGGGGACGGGCAGAGAGAGGGAGACAAAATCTGAAGCAGGCTCCTGGTTCTGAGCTGTCAGCACAGAATCCATGTGGGGCTCGAACTCAGGAACCACAAGATCATGACCTAAGCTGAAGTCGGATGCTCTACTGACTGAGCCACCCAGGCATCCCAACGACACAAAAATTTTGAAGCCAAGTGTACATGTTTGGTAGGGATTTGGAACTTTTTATTTCCTTTTTTTAAATAAAGCTATTTTTTTAAAGTTTATTTACTTTGACAGAAAGAGAGATGGGGGAGGAGTGGGCAGAGAGAGAGAGGGAGACACAGAATCCGAAGTGGGCTCCAGGCTCTGAGCTGTGAACACAGAACCTGATGCGGGGTTTGAACTCACGGACTGTGAGATCATGACTTAAGGTGAAACCAAGAGTCAGGCGCTTAGCTGACTGAGCCACCCAGATGCCCCATTTATTTTATTTCCTTTTAATCTGAAGAGATTATCATCGGTTCACCAGGATAGTGACCATTAGAGGAACCATGCACTCTGACGTCTTTAACAATTACGTAAAGCAGACTACTTGGTGGTGGTAGAAGGCATTGATGGGTGTGAGGGCTACGCTAAGGCTCTTCCCTTAATAAAAAGCATTCTAAGTCTGTGGGTGTGCACAGCTAAGGACTTCTTTAGCTGCCATTTGTGTTATATTTTCTGCCACTTAATACATTTCCTCCTCTTGGGTTTGGCCTGGGAAACAAAAGGTTGAATTAAAGAGTTGGGGAAAAAAATGAGTTTCTAATTTTAATGCGTTGCATTACAGGAAGGAAAGCTTTCACATTTATCAGACTGGCTCACTGAAATAATTTTAGTTTCCTATGATGAGTTAGCTGGCACTAGAAATACACCACCAGCTGCATTGTTTTCTTCACCGGTGCTCATCATAAAGAAGCAGAGGGCCCACCTGTGTGAACGCTCAGCTAGCTCAGCTGCCCTTGACTTGGCCAGGAAAAAAAAAAAAAAAGCAGAAAAGAAAGTTGGCTTTGCAGAAGCCATTAAAACGATGACCATCAACTGTCCAGACAATTTAAAACAAAACAAAGCAAAAAACTCTTCTCAGTGTAAGATGGGACCTCTATTTGTATGTTTGGAATTTGATTAGCTCAAGGGGAAAAAAAATTGTTTTTCAGAATTCTTCAAAACTCACCCAAAATGTCAACATGCTTTTTACTTTTTAATTTTTTTTTTAACATTTATTTATTTTTGAGAGACAGAGCATAAGCAGGGGCGGGGGAGGAAGAGAGGGGGATACAGAATCTAAAGCAGCCTCCAGACTCTCAGCTGTTTGTTAGCACAGAGCCCAAAGCGGGGCTCGAACTCACAAACCGCCAAACCATGACCTGAGCTGAAGTCGGATGCTCAAGATACCGAGCCACCCAGGCACCCCTTCTTTTCGCTTTTTAATAGAGAATGTTCCATTAGGATCAAGTTCAAAGAGATCAGGGCCCCACGCTTGTTTTATTTCTGCTATATCTTCAGTACCTAGAACGATAACTAACACGTTGTAAGTGCCCACTGGTATTTATTGGATAAGTAAATGAGGCAAATAATTTCTCTTCTCCAGCATGCTTTTTATGAAGAGCGACTTTTTATTACCCCGATGCGCTAACACAAATGACTGAATTTTAAAAGGAAATAGCAGTGCCCAATCCAAGAACAGATAAAACTGGGCCAGCAAGCTCATACATTGCTATGACAGCATATGCAGAAGCAATAAACGTGGCAATATTTCAACAGAGCCTTTTAAAATTATATGCCTTCTGCCCTATTAAAACCCACTTTCATTAATATACCCTGTATCCTGAAAGGGTAATCCTAAATTTGGAAGAAATCGGTCACATACAATTTTCATGGCTTCATGTATAAAGCTTTCATTTAAATGAAGCTGGTACAAGCCTGAAAAGCCAACAATAGGAAATGATTAAAATATGGAATATAATACAACTATTTAAAATGATGTGGTTATAATCTGCACTCTTCTAGGATTTTGAAATTCTATATCTTAGGTGAGAACCAGTAACCCTGGCCTCTGATTATTTTCTGAATATAGACCAAAGGGAGATAGGCAGGGTGGTAAATATTAAACACTGCACTGTCTTCCTGGGCAAGTTTGAGCTGAGGTATTATTCCAAGTCTCAGGTGCCAAAGATGAGACAAGGTGTCTGAATGAGGGAAGGTCTGATCTCTGGGTGGCAAACTACAGAATCAATAGATATCCAAAAAGTATCCATGAGGAAAACAGAACTAGACAAATCCTCAAAATAATGATCAGAGAAAAGGGAAGAAATTAATAGCTCAGGCAAATAGTTAGCAGCAACTAGAGACGAAATAAAATAGGTTCCCTATTGTGTATATGGTGGAGGGTAGTGCAGAATATAGGTCAATATTATCAGGGAATGCTTCTTCTTGTATACGGCAAGAGTCAAGAGAGATAGGTCAGTAAGGTATACTGAGAACACAGCTTCAAGAGGACAAAGGAGAAAACTTCATTCCTTCCTCATTTCCTACTCTCGTTTCTTAAGTATTAAGTTAGGCACTACTTAGGGCACTGTGTATGCGCTGATGAAAAAAAGAAAAGGAACTGTACTGGTCTCCTGCCACACATCTAATCGTGCTAATCTCTAATCGTGCTTCTAACAGAGATATGGCTATCCAAAACCTGCTTCAAGCAAAGACCTGAGTGAAAGCATTCTGGGAAAATCCACAATACACGCTGATGACAGGGAAAGAAAACTGGATTAAGCCGGATAATGATTTGGGGGAGATCAATCATACTACTGGAAAAAAGAAAAAAAAAAGTCCCTGCAAGTTTATCCTGACATTCAATTTTCAAATAGATAGAGCATGACACTACCAATTTTGTGGTGTAAGTTTTCTTACACTGTTAATGATTGTTTTTGTACAAACACGTCTTGTATTTGATTGGACAGGAAATACCTTAGAGATCAGAATCATGTTTTGCACTAAGAATCTGCAGCATGTAACATGTATATCCAACTGTACTAAAATTCTCAACGTGTTGACAGTGAGGACTGCAAGGGTTGTGATAATAATCTGCACGTTACATGTATGTTTCATTTAATTCTTAGAATATTTTAAGAAATGTTTACTACTGACCATGTTTACAAATGAGGAACAATGAATGACAATTTTAGTTCATTATAATAGTACCTTCTTTTACTGGTACTTTCCCTTCTGAGACTTTTATGTTGACGGAAGTGTCATGATAATTATATGGGTACCCTTTTATTAGTTTCTAAGGCGGGCCCATCTGATAGGGGCAGTAAGAGATAATCCAAAATGGTGGCAGTCCAAAATTTACATAATATAACTCTGTCTACTTGCTGGGCGGTCACTCTATGGCAGGATGTGAGCAGGTGAGAAACAAACTCGATGCCCTGTGACAGCCATCTGGACATCAGGTACTGGTAGGGAGATTCGGGTGAGTTGGATTATGGGAGCTACATCACCAGTGGAAAACTTGAGAACTTTGTAGAAAAAAAACACATACCCAGAAGACTGTCTCTATGGATGGAACCAAGGTCAAAGTGTCGAGGAAAAGACGAACACTGAATACTGTGGCGCTGTAAGCCTGGTGATGCCCCCCGTACTCACCATGGGTAACTGAGAAGCGTGGAAATAACAAGCCAGCCTGATCCCAGACCCCAGACCTTGGTGGTCTGGCTCAGTAACTGGACAAAGATAATCCTAGGGAAAAAGGGTATCAGATCATTCATCTAGGAGGAGCCAAGATGAACAGAGGCTGATGGTGAGCAATCTTATGTGATTAATTATGGGTGACCTGGCATCGAGAGACGACACGTGCAAAGGATGTCAATTAAAATGTTAGCCATCTCAGAGAAGAGAAATTGTATCTCTTACTCTTTGTTTGTCTCCAACCATAAAATTATGTAACTTTTACAACACTCTAATTTGAGAAACTGTCCTGACCGAAGAAGAAGAAAATGATTAAAGTCTTTTCTGTTTTAAACATTGATGTTCTGTTCAAAAATAAATGACCACGTCAACTTATTTCACCCCTTACAATTTATAACAGCAGCAGCCTTGTCAATTACATCAGAGAGAATTACAATACACCATTCCAGACAAATGTAACAGGTATTGACAGACCAAAGGTTGTAGGAGCATGCCATGAACGTTGTAGCATAGAAAATTTGCAAAATTGACTGCCACATTCTCATTTATTCATAAAATGCATGCTATGTAGGTCAGATAGGCTATATCTATGGGGGAACTAATCACTTCATATAGTCAATGGATTTAATGGTGGAGAAAGTCTTCAATAACTCTTCTTCCAACAGACATTTTTAGAGATAAAATCTTGCAACTCATTATAGCGCCAGGTACTAGAGGACTGTGGTTTTGGATCATTGGAGATGTTTATGGGCCACTGCTTGGTCGTCGTCTTTAATGATAACACTCCTGCCTTTTAATGTCTCAGCGCTTATTTTTTATGACCTGCTTGGATAATATCCTAATTGTTAATGCTCATTACTCCAGGGCAACATTGCTGATTTTTCCTTTCTTACTTGGAGATCAATTTCGCTGGTGGTGAACACATTTTATGGGAAAGAAAAGGTATGGCTGAAACCTGGGATGGCAACAGGACTTTGCGTTTGTGAAAGGTGTGACAGTATCTGGTTCTGCATAATGGTTATATGACCTTGAGCAGGCCGCTCACCTCCTTACTCTGAAGGCTGGCAATAGTCCCTTGTCCTTCTTATCTATGGCATCACCTGAGACCCATCCTTTCTCTGACCTTTGACGTGTCACCCGGCCAACCACATTCATGCTGTGGTCAAATATATGTGCTGTGGTCACATATACCACACGTCACTTCTTCAGAAACAAATCTGGGCAATTTTTGCTGTTGTTGAAAAATAACCCAGTCCCTTATTATTTGGTGTTTCTGAGTTTAGAGACCGTAGCTTTGTTTCTGGTCCCTGGATCTTAAATGAACAGCACTCATTCTCATGCAACTCATCTTCTCACTTGGCTATGCAGCACTGTCTCTCTCTCAGAGCCCCAAGCCCATCAGTGCAGATGACAGCCACACAGTTCTAAATCTGAAACCACCCCTCCCACCCTCCTTCAGTACCCCCAAAAGAAGTGGATTTGATCATCTTAATAATTAAGACATGTTGTGGGTGGAAGGCCAGGCCACAGCACCAGAGGTGAGGGAGATAACGATCAGTTTGACAATTATTTACTGCAGGCCTCCTATGTAAAGAGGTGTGTGTGTGTGTGTGTGTGTGTGTGTGTGTGTGTGTGTGCGCGCGCGCGCGCGCGCGCGCATCTTACAAATTTAAGATAGGTGTAACAGTTAAAGTAAATTATTTGGGAGATGCAAGCCATGGCTCTTCCCTTGATGCAAGACAGAAAGATATGAGAAAAGGGAAATGATGGGGGCTATTACAAGGAACTGAATGCCCAGAAGGAGAACGCAGCTTGTCCAAGGCCCTCAGCTCTGGAGGGTGACAACAGGCAGCGGGAGTGAATTATCCAGGCCCTTGGTGCCTTTGTGTGTCTTTGAGGTGCTGCTGGAATGAAAACCACCACTTTGCACAACTGGCCTCTCCGCAGAACCATGCTTTCGACCACAGGCTAGTCCAGATTATTCCCTGCACTTACTTGGAAGTCAGATCAAATTATACATTCCCGGACCTACTTCTTCTCTGTCATTGGTCCAGTTACATCTCTTAATCCGAGAATAGTTATCATACCCCCGCCCCCAGATGACTAAAACAAACCAACAAGTAAACAAAAATGTGACTGAACATAGGACTTAAGATGCTCTCAACTGCAAGCAACAGAGACTAGACCCAAAAGAAGCCCAACCCAATCAAAGCAATTTGATACATTCACAGCAGGAAATCCAAGGAGCTCATTAACACAGCCATGACCCCAGCTTGGAGGTGCTGCCTTGAGTAGCAGTTTCCTTCTAAGCTTGGTCCTTAGCATCATAATAAGGCGACCAAACAACCTGGTTTGCTGGGAAAGACTCCTTCGGACCTTTTACCCAGGATAATCATTAACAGCTCTCTTGTTGTCTCAGAAGTGTCCCGATTTGACAGTTGACAAATTATGAGGTCACCTGAAATCATATTTGTGCTGCCAGTTGCAAATGGGGACACATTAGTCCTCATATCCAGTGGGAAAAAGGAGGAATGCCCTTCCAGAAAAGTAAGAACTAATCCATAAGCATACAAAACCTCTCTCCTCTCATATTTGGCCCAAATTACAATGTAAAGGATGCAATGTTTATTTTAACGAGGAGAACCATCCTGGAAGTGGGATCAAATCCTACGTCACATGAGCTCCATACAGTAAAGAGGGACGGGTGTATGAACAATTAGAGCTCTAATAGGAAAGAAAAATAAGACACGCAGAGTGAAGCCATCATAAGCCAAGTCCTTTATAATGAATCTGCTTCCTACTCTCAAAAATCTTAATGAAGTCACATCCTGTAATGCTAGTGAGACTAGATAAAACTACAACCAGACTATGAAAAATTTCAGTGTCGGGTAAGATGGTAAATTATCACTCTCAGTGTTTTTGTGTGTAGCTCAAGGTTGTAAAGGAACAGTTGCTTAATGTATGTTTGCTGATTCACTAAGTGAAGGTCCAACTCACAAGCCCTTCACTCAGTCTTTGCTCATTTTTGCCCCAAGCACATAAACAAAATGAATGTGAAAACTCCGAATGAGAACACAGATGCCTTCATGCGAACCACATTAGAAATCTCTGTTCTATCAACATAATCAAAGCTTTACTCTTTCTGCCTGGGCTGTCAGTATTCCTCAGGTGAAAATGTCATTCCCACTGAACTGCATCTCTGAGTATGTTCAATTCTCTTTTCCCTCACCCTGTGTTTGATTTCAATCATCTGTGGCAATATATATATTTATATTTTTAACAGCATGTATCGCTTTACATTGTGGTTATGTTTTCACATTTATGCATCATTTAATTCTTCAATATAGACACTGACCACCCACTGTGTTTTGGTCATAATTTAGGCACAAGATAAACAAAAGGAATAGCAGGCCAAGTCCTTGCTTTCATGGAGTTTATATTCTTACAGAAGATAGTCATAAAGTTAATTAAGACACAATATGGGAAAAGGTGATAGGTGCTCTGGGAAAAGGAAAAAAAGGTAATAGGATTGGGAGTGCCAAGGGGGGTTGGGAAGGAGGGTGGTCCCAAAGAGATGGCACGCGGGCAGAATCCAAAACACTCCGTCTAGAGGAAGTGAAAAACCAAGCCATACCCATGTGTGCTGAGCGTTTAGAGGTCCTGAGGTCCAGAGCTGTGATTTATTTCTCTGCATGGCCCCAGTGCCTAACACAGTGCCTGCAAGAGGCAATTCAATAAATGTTTGCTGAATGCATGGAACTCTTATAATTATTCTTCGTGGCATAGCATTTAATAATCTGATCCCAATGATTGGATTGATTTTAGTTCCACCAGGACAAGGAGAAAACAAAAAGCCTCTAATCCCCCTTCATACCATATACGTCCTGGGCTCAACCTGACCTTCATTAATAGGAACACGGCCATAGAGGGCAGATCATTAGCCAATGGTTTTCTCTGATGATTAACTCAAAAAACCTCTAAATACATATGACCCCATTTTAATTCCTCTTACGCTGTTTGCCTCTGTGCTTTATGGCATGAAGGAAGTAGCTACTACAGTGATTGTATTACACTGGCTCCAGGAATTACCAGCCGTATGATGTGCCCATTACAGAGTACGTAATAAATATTGCTGCCATCTTGTAGTGGCTACATAAATCTGCCTAGATAATATTTTTCTAAGATGTTCTCAGATTCTCTATTTCAAGTATGTAGGAATCCACCTGCCCTGAAATTGCCCTTTATTGGATGAACAGGCAATCTGAACTATTATGCAAATGTGACCTTCTGGAAAGTGGAGGAGCAAAAAAAGAAAAAAAGAAAAAGAAGAAAGATACCATCAGCTGTCCAAGAGTATTTCTGCCTACATTTCTTTTTTTAATAAAGAAGCAAATCTGAGCTATGGAGCTCAAGTATAATAATCAAACTCATCATTTACATTGTGTGGGGTAGGATTTGCATAAAATATATCTTTCTGTCATTTCATTTTCAATCTTTTTGTATGCTTATATTTTAGATGTCTTTTCTAAAAACACCATGTAATTGAATTCCATTTCTGTGCTGGTCGTTCTTGTGCTATCTAACTTGGCAATCTTTGTCGTTTTGAATGGCGCATTTAATCCTCTTAGACTTAAAGTGATTATGTGTACATTTCAATTTCAATTTGTCAACTTGTTCCATACTTCCTATTTGTCTTATATGTTCCATGATTCCCTTCTCTCTTTTCTTGTGTTCCTGGCTTCATTACCACTTCACTTCTCCCTCGGGTCGTGTTTAACTCACACGCTGTATTTTGGACATTTTCGTGTTACCCAAGAAACTAAAACACGCACAGCTAATTTGGTACAACGACACCCAAACCACACAAGCTTCAGAACACTGTTTCATTTCTGCCCCCTCAGATTGCCATTAATAAGGCTGTTATCTAATTCTGTTCTTTTTATTTCAATCTCACAAATATTATCGTTCCATGCCTTACTTTTGCTGTCAGAGATGGGCTGTGGGCATCTTTTATAATCCCTACCCCCTTCTCTGCCTCTCTTACTTGGACTGAAGTTAGGAGCCTTAAACCACGTTTCTCTGGGGCTCATGGACCGGCAGGGCCACCGCTGAAATTCCATCATCGGGAGGCACTCGTGTGGCTTCGCGAGGCATCCAAGAGGCAGACGCCATCATCGCGCTGGCTGGTTGTGGGAAGGGCAGGTACGTGGTTTTTGGCAGATGGAGCACATGAGGTTGTGGAACCGGTTTTCGGGCAACGTCCTATAAACCGCTCCTCAGTGAGTGTTATGTCACCGAGGGAACCGGCGGTGGTCTGTTCAAGTGTTTGCCGCTTCCCATTTCTGACCTCTTGATAAGCCACTTCTTCCATGGTCACTAATCCAGCTCTCTCAGAGTTTTCATGAGCTCCTGTTTCTCTTGATTTAAATTATTTCCTTTTTGAAATTCTTCAAGTGGTTTCTTTTTCCAAGCCTACCTTGACTCATAGAGTGTTTAGCACCGTAATTTGTTCTACAAAACATACCTTCACGTAGGGGAATATGGGGTAAGCTGTTTATCTTGGTTACGTATAAAACAGGAAACTCATGACGAGTGATTTCATGCTGAATCCATGAGTGAGGGCGCCCCTGGGTGGCTCTGTCGGTTAAGCGTCCGACTTGGGCTCAGGTCATGATCCCACGACTCGTGGGTTCCAGCCCCAGGTCGGGCTTTGTGCTGACAGCTCAGAGCCTGGAGCCTGCTTTGGATTCTGTGTCTCCCTCTCCCTCTCTGCCCCTCCCCCATTCCTGTTCTCTCTCTCTCTCTGTCTCTCTCTCTCTCTCTCTCTCTAAAATAAACATTTTAAAAAATTACAAAATTCTGTAATGTGTAAGAATATGTTAAAGTGTCACCTTTACTTACCCAAGATGAACTACCTATTATAGACAGGAATTTGGGACACTAGGCTACTGTTGAAATACAACAATATGAAAAATTAATAAATAAATAAGAGCTATAAAGTCTACAGGGCGAATCCTAACCCAGATCGCACTGGAGAACTTTCAGAAAGTAAGCAACAAAGTCAGGGTTTCCACACCTTTCCCTAAGGCTTCATTAGACGCCTGGAGAGCTTTCACTTCTGTCCTCATAGAATCTCCTAATAACGTCCATGTTTCCTAGAGCTGGATCCTATGGCTCTTCGTATTTCGTAAGAGTCAAATGCTTAACAAAGATACGAGTACAAGTAGTTCTCGTTTGGGTGTGACATCAGGAAATATGAGGGGAACAGAGAACGGACACAGGAAAGGAAGGGCAGCCAGTACAGAGCACGCACCCAAGCAAGTTACTGCTGTGAGTGCCTAGAGCTAAATCTTGGCAGGAAATCCTGGTAATCCGTGAAGAGCAGACAACTCGGGTTCTCGGTCTCTCCTCCAAAGGTGAGGCATGTCTCTGGATCAACAGCTATGAGTCACTGGTTGATGACCCCTGGCGGTTGGCAGGATTCTTCACACTTACTGCCCGCCAGCGTGGATTCCTGCCACCAGAGAAAGTTCCGGCAAAAGATACAGCTGCTGTTACTTGGAAGACTGCGAATCAGCGCCCTAATCTGACAAGTCAAGGGAATTTGAGAGGATGTCTACGGAGTCCGCTACATACAGAGTTTACAATTAAAATGAAGGTTTCTTGTGTGGGCTTGACGGCATTACTTGGGGGGGGGGGGGATAAAAAAGGATGACCTTAAAAATTCTGCATGTATTTTGTATGAATTTCAGTGAATTTGACTACCCCAAAGCTACCAATCTCACAAAAAATGTCCAGTCCAGCCTCCCTCTTTCTCTGACTTGGGAGCTTTTTAATGTTTTTGCAGCACCTTGTAAGGGGTTGATAATTATTCTCTGCCAGGCACACCCGTATCTTCTTGGCACTCCAGACCCATAACCAGAGTTACAAGCGGCAAACTCTCAGGGCCATGAGGTCATGGTTTTATCCACATATTTACAACATCCTTTGTTCTTCATTCCTTCTTACAAACTCAACATCCCATCCCAAAACACATCATTTAGAATTCCCTTTGGTATAAGTCTGCTAATAAAAGAAAAGAAAAAAAAAAGAAAAAACCACCAATGAGTTTTTTGTTTATCTAAAAATATCTTTCGGGGCGCCTGGGTGGCGCAGTCGGTTAAGCGTCCGACTTCAGCCAGGTCACAATCTCGCGGTCCGTGAGTTCGAGCCCCGCGTCGGGCTCTGGGCTGATGGCTCGGAGCCTGGAGCCTGTTTCCGATTCTGTGTCTCCCTCTCTCTCTGCCCCTCCCCCGTTCATGCTCTGTCTCTCTCTGTCCCAAAAATAAATAAAAAACGTTGAAAAAAATTAAAAAAAAAATTTAAAAATATCTTTCTTCTGCTTTCATTTTAAAAAAGGTATTTTTTTCTATGTATAATTGATTTTGTTCTATCAAAAATGGCATTTTGTCTTCTAATATTGCTTTTGAAAAGTTAACTGACATCCTAGTTGCCCATTTTGGTACGCACACTGTTTTTCCCTCCTCCCTTTGGCTTCTTAAAATTTTATTTTTGTCATTTTGTGTTCTACAGTTTCTCTATGAGGATCTATTGTGAAGAGTTATTTATTTACATGTGTATTTACTTACACATTCATTCCTCTTACAGATTCTTTATGCTTTCTCAAAAATATGTCAATGACCAGTTCTGAAAAAAAAATGAACCTCTATCACTTCCTTACCTGCCCCATTCACGTGGTTGGATTCTTCATTTAAATGGACTTCCTTCAGTGGCACTTGAGTGGCTCAGTTGGTTAAGCATCCAACTCTTGAGTTCGGCTCAGGTCCTGAACCCCATGTCGGGCTCTGCCCTGACCGTGTGGAGCCTGCTTGGGATTCTCTCTCTCTCTCTCTCTCTCTCTCTCTCTCTCTCTCTCTCTCTCTCTCTCTTTCTCTCTCTCTCGCTCCCAAAAGAAGTAAATAAACTTAAAATAGATGATAGATAGATAGATAGATAGATAGACAGACAGACAGACTGATAAACCATTCTTCAAACTATCCAGTAAGGAAAAGAATGATTCATATAAGTAGTTAGGAGAGACAGAAAATTGCTCGTTTTTATATCTCCCAAGGACTGAGAGATCACAATATATCAGTACCTATATTCATTAACTGGGCAACTCACGTAGTGTAGCTGAACTGAGCTGGGTGAGACTGGATGGAGGACAACGTGCCACACGTTTGGTTAATGCTGTTGACAGGTGCAAGAGTAAGACTAGAGCATTCCCCGCACAAAGCGACCTTGAACACTCTGGTTTTGTCTTCGCCTGTGGGAAGTTTTATACTGGATAGTGACTCGCAAGCGAGATCATCTCAGGACTGAGAATCACGCTGAATCATTTTGAGTGCCAGGATTTGAATAAATGGAAAAATAATGATCCTTGGTTCCAGACAGCGATTTTGTGTTTTAATGATTACATACAAAATGTTCTGATGCTGCGGCTCGTACGGTTGTACATTTGCTAAAATAAAACACGCAGCCCTGGGACTCAAGTACAAATTATGGCCACTTTAGTAAAAGTCTGCAGGCAGGGAAAAGAACGGTGGAAGTATGATAGCCTTTCTTTTACAATCCATGTAAAATAAATCCTAGCAAAGAGGAAAGGAGCATACTATTTACATCAGAATTTGAGGAAACGGGAGGTTCCATCGAAGTAAATTTCTTACATCGATGAAGCATGTCTTTGCAGTTATATTGCAGAGATGGTGCCTGGAAAGAAATCCATCCGAAGTGATTGGGGCTGCCAACTCTCTTCCACATCACACTCAACATACTGATCATAATGTGAATGTTCTCTGATCACACGAGGGACATTGTTGCATATCAGGTATTTTCCCTATGCTGCAAACATTTGCTTTTGATGACCCTTATTTCTCCTGTCCTTTTCAGAATCAGTTTCACTAGCCAGTGTTTGCCCTCTCTCACATCACAGTCCCCAAGGACGTATTTGTCTACAGTAGTTTGATATAAAATGCAAAGTGTGGGGCGCCTGGGTGGCTCAGTCGGTTGAGCGGCCGACTTCGGCTCAGGTCACAATCTCGCGGTCCATGGGTTCGAGCCCCGCGTCGGGCTCTGGGCTGATGGCTCAGAGCCTGGAGCCTGCTTCCGATTCTGTGTCTCCCTCTCTCTCTGCCCCTCCCCCATTCATGCTCTGTCTCTCTCTGTGTCAAAAATAAATAAAACGTTAAAAAAAAATTTAAAATGCAAAGTGTTACATCAATTTTTGCAAAGTTTATAGCAAAAATTATGATAATGACGGTCTCTGTTAATACCGGCCCACTGTTCAGTTTCAAGATGCAATTTTCCACATTTAATGTTATTAGATTAAGGAAGGATCGGGGCCCCTCGAACTGTCTACACCCCAACTTTTCAGTGTGCGTGAGAATCCCCGACACATGCCCCACGTCCGGCCACATTACATTTTTTTGCCATTTCGTTATGGGTCACACCATCTCCTCTGCTGGAAAGTCCTCACATCCCCTACATTTCCATATTCAAGTTACCATTCATTCCCAGATCACTCAAAGTCCACTGCTTCCTTCACAGTTTCCTATCGCATCCTGATTATACTGTTTTTAGAACCATCCACAGTGAATTGTGGTAAATTAAAACCACATCTGCCTCCATCCCAAAGACTGGGCCCTCCTTGAGAACAGGAGTGTGGCCCACTTACATGATGTTCTCTGTACTTACAACAGTACAACAGGTGGGTGCTAAAATTCAGCACAGACGAATAGCTTTCTGTCTGAGTTCTATTGTCACTTACTATCAGCTCCGTCCAGTTTGCCACAATTTTGCTTGCACTCACGATTCATTAATCCGATAATGCATGTAGCCCTTCTTGTATTTCAGCATAATTCTTTTTGGACCCCCCCCCCCCCCACCTCAATTGACCGTTTCAGTAGACATGATGGGACGAGGGGAGGAAACTAGGAGGCCTCAGGGCAGAAGAGTGGGTAATACTCAAAGTGATGTTTGGGGAATTCTACCCTCAGAAGTTGAGAGAAGGAATAAAGGGAGCTTCTGGTTCTCTCTCTCTCTCTTTTTCAAGATCCTCTAAAAAGGGATGGCTACAAACACAAGATACTGTGCTCCAGCAACACCAGCTCTACCCAGCATCTCCGAATTCTTCAGTCTTTTGTTTTCCCCACTTCGGGCAAGGCCACAGGATGGCTTTCATGGGTTAGAGGCAGCCCAGAGAAAAGTTAAAAATTGTATGTTATGACTGAATTGGTAATGCAGTCGAATATTGCCCAGGCCGAATCTCACTTATTTTACTCTTTGGACTTTTAAAGCTACCGAAACATTTCCATGGCCCCTCGAGGCACGGTGAGGCGTGGGCTCCTGTACCCGAGGCTGAAGACACCAGACGTCAGGGCCTCCCTCTGCCATGCACCCTTTTTCCTGCGCTGCTCTTCCTTACTGTCCCGACTTCAGCTTCAATTCAAATACTCGGACAGTCCTTTCTGGACCTCCGCAGGCATCCCTCCGCCCGCTTCCCAAGTGAAATAAGAGCCCGTGGCACCATCACTCCCCTTTAGCAGCTGCACACCCTTCACGTGCACTAATTTGAAATTACTTTTCTACGGAAATGTCTATTTATTTTTAAAATATATGTTTTGTTAAGTTTACTGATTTTGAGAGAGAGAGAGAGAGAGAGAGAGAGAGAGCGCAAGCAAAGGAGGGGCAGAGAAAGAGGGAGAGAGGTAATCCCAAGCAGGCTCCATGTTGTCAGCACAGAGCCCGATGTGGGGTTCAAACTCACCAACTGTGAGATCGTGACCTGAGCCGAAATTAAGAGCTGGATGCCTAAGCGACTGAGCCACACAGGCGCCCCGCCATAAATAATTATTAATTAAAGGCCATCTACTCCAGTAGACTGTCAGCTCTCCTGGAAGACAGGAAATGCACCTGCTGAATTCTCAAATCAAATCACATGTTGACTTGCAGACTTTTTCTTCATTAAATGAAGCAATTCACTGTTCCTTTAAGAAGACCCCTCTAAGCTGTTCTAAAAATATGACAAGAGCCAAATGTCATAGTCTGAAGAAAAAACGTCCCTGGGCTCTGATAGAAACAATCATTTTGAATCACTGTCCTTCCATTGCCTTGTTACCCAAACGTAAGCCAGTCCCTTCCTGTGTCCAAAATGTACTTTTGTTTCTGTTTTAATTTATAAAACGGAGATCACATAGCTGTACAAAGCCATTGTAAGAATCAAATAAGGTACATAAAAAGAGAAAAAACCCCGGCCAATGTTTCCATCTGGAAGACAAGAAGAGAGAAATCACTGTAAACCTTCTGTTCTGGGAATGCATGGGGAGTGATGGCTGTATGCCCTTGAGTAGAGATGGCTCTTTTACACTGAGTGGAACTGAGCTGTACGGTCGCAAAGAGCCGTAAAAGCAGTAACTATTGTTATCGTCACCGTCACTATGTATTGTGAATCTGTATACTATTTTCTCTCTTTTACAATAATTTCTATCCGTGTGCCCATTTGATTTCTTCTGCCCTTTCAGACTGATGGTGCCCCTTCCTGGTGATCAGGTACTGACGCTCCTGGAAAGAGCACGAGGATGGCCCTGTGGTTGTCTGTAGCCTGTTCAATTACTGAAGCAGTGCATGAAGAGCTGGCGCCCTGAGCAGCCTGAGCACGGCGCCATCAGAAAGAAGAAAGGAAATGAGTTGGAAAAGAGTAATAAATCTTGAAAACGATCTTTTGGAATGGATTTGATCTGACGTGTGCATGCAGAAGGGAGTACTATTGGGGAATGAACAAACAGGAACAGGGTCGACAATTCAAGGGGAGGCAAATTAGATGCTACATGGCAAGGGGTATGGAGAGTTGGTTATTAGGTCCTTGCATCCTGACAAAGATGAATGCATTAAATAGATCATAGGAAGAATGTTTGCTAAAAGCAAGAATAATCTGTCCACGGTGAAGACTGAAAAAAAAATAGATACCTGGAGGAAAAAAAAAGGTTTTGGCTGTAAGACTACTTTCTCCCTTTAGAGAGAAAGAGAGGAACGGCTTGCCTTTAAAAGAAAAAGAGTATATGACTAAAGAACAATTACATTCTGACCACGGCGCATGGAACAGATTAAAATATTTTGCTAAGGCAATTATTTCAAATGCTAGTGTTTTTGTTGCTGAGAAAAACTGAAGTATCACATACCTTAAAGGAGTGGTCAGGCCAAATCTAAAACAACCCCAGGTTTATACAGCACCTTCTGGAATTTTTAACCCGTACAACAAGGCATTGTACCTTTACTGCAGCTGGGAGCCCTTTCTTTAACACCCTGCTCGTGCAATGGACTCTCCAAGCAATCACAAAGGTTGTATGGATACGATCACTTGTTCATTCATTGATTCACCTGATGCTTATTAGGATACAGACAGAATGTCAGGCGCGTGGAACACAGACGTTAACAAGGGAAACAAAGCCTCAGTCTTTTCGGAACTTCTGCCCCAGTTCGGGGGGCATCCAATTTATAAGGAAGCGGACAAGTAAGGTAAATTTAGGGGTGAAGAAAATGGGACAGCATGGTGAGTCTGGTGACTCCTCCACACGTCTTTGCCTGGGATGGTCGTTGCAGGCCATCCGAGGAGGTGGTATTGCGTGGGGATCTGAATAACGTAAAGGGAAATGGCATGGAAATCTCTGGGGGTGGAAGGGGAAGAGAATGAAATGAGAAGAAGGCAAAACAAGTGTAAAGAATCAAAAAGGGAAACTCTCGGTACATGGAGAACCAAACAAGTCTGGAGGGTCTGGGCAGTGAGGAAGCGGGGAGGGCAGGCAGGACCTGTAGTGCTCAGTACAGTTAAGGGATTGGACAACTTCCCTGGGTACTCCCACTGCTAAAACCAACCCACATCACCTCTGCACCACACTGTTTACAAAATGGTACCCGATCTGTCATCTCATAACGACCTGGGGAAGGGTATCTCTCCTATTTTCCAGCGAGTACACAGTGAGTACAATGGGTACACCAGAGTTAAGGGATGTTATCACTTCTCAGCCTGCGTGAAGTACGCCAGCGCTTTCACACGCATACCTTCATTAAATCCTCTTAGCAGCCACCAACATGAACTTTCCAGTGGCAGGAATGCCCTTTTGTCCTTCTCAAACCAGCAAGCTTGTTCTGTGCCAATCTGTACCTTCTGACATCATTACCCCTCTAAAGCATTCTCCGCCCCCCACCCTGTGTCACCATAATAGCCTTCTGTAGAACACATATTATTAAACCGTATTATAATCACTGAGCTCCTCATCCATCTCTTACTGGACTATGAACTCAACACAGTGACTCTATCTTTTTGTCCTCAGTGATGAGTGCAGTATCTATTACAGCACTATAGACAACAAGGGAAGGGCTTAATGAAAGTCAGGGGAGATATATATATAGATATATATATAGATATATATAGATATATCTATATATATATGATATATACTCTATGTATTATAGATCATATATATTTCATATACTATATATACTATACTATATATACATACTATACTATATATTTTATATATATATATATATATATTGAAAAATATATATGCATTTTTTTTTCAATTTCAGTTTCTTCTAACCTTAGCTTTATCTAACACTTCCTGAGTGCCCTTCTCCATTAGGTCTTTAAGTACTCACTGGTGTAAGACAGTAATGTTTGTTAAGGTGTTAATAGTTTCTAATGACTTCACACAAAAGCCCAGACAGGTAACACTCTGAATGTTAAGCAGCAGCCTCCTGAAGAGAGATTGCCTTAACCCAAGGTGGTCTAGATTCCAGGCTCTGGGGAAGACAGTTGAGAATATCACTTGTTATCACTTACCTAATTTCCCCTTGACTCAGAAGAGATCTTGGATTCATCCAATCACGTTTATAGAGATTATACGAAGAGTAAAGCACTGGGTTAGGTGTTAACTAGGTTAGTGGCTTAGGAGTAATCAGGAAAGATACAACTCCCCCCCCCCCAATGATGTCAAATAAACACACAATTACAAACGCATGTATTAAGTGCCTCCTACGAAAGCAGTGAGCACACGGTGTATAATGGCACACAGCAGTGTGGGTCTTTCCATTGTAAAGGACTTGGGAAGATTTAGCAGGGAATGTTTTCACTCAAATTTAGCCACTTGTCACATAGTAGATCATCCATAAATGTCTGAAGAAGTTTTGCTTGAAGTAATATCCAAAAGGAGTCCTTAAAGATAAGAACTGTTAGATGTGAATATGTGTCAATGAGTATGTATTAATATTTGGGGTTGAGGGCTAGTGATTTAAAATTAGCAGGCTTCAATTGATTCAAACCCCCACAGCACTGCTCTGCTAATATGGTCAGTGTGTTTAAGTCCCCTGACTCATAGTGACATCCTCTGGAAAAATACCAATGGAAAAGAGCAGTTGTTTAGGGGTTTGTTATGAGGGTTAAGTGAGATAATACACGAAAAACCCTTAGAACAATGTGTGGACAGTGAACATCCTTAAGTCTTGATCTTTGTCACAGTGGCTGCCGTTCTGTTATTGTTATGGAGCTAAAGCAGAGTACTTGTTAAAGGTGATAAATTATACGCGCAGGAATTCAAAATTCTTAATGTTGTACATGGGGAAAGTGAAGCTATAGGACTGATGCTACCTGACCTGTGATCATAGGTATCGCAAGCAGAGTGGAGAAATAGATGTCTGTTGATTCTCCTTCTAGTGGTTTCTGTTCCCACAAAACCACCTCCTGCGTCTCCTTCATACCCAGCTAGCCACTTTTCCATCATCCAAAATACATTGCTCAAGATGTGAGAAATTCACCACCTACTGGCCTCCACATCACCTAGATCACCAACCAAGGAACAGAGGTCACAGTATGAATGGGCAGCTCCTCTAGAAATTAGCCTGGGGAGAGGAGAGGGATAAAATCTGTGGCATATTAGATACACAGTTTTACTTCATCCTCTGTGACTCATCACCCACTCTTGTTTGCTCAATCAAACAGGAGAAAGAAAGCTAAGATATAAATAGAAATGTGCCACTGGCAGGCAATAAATTCAAAAATGAGGCAGCTTAGTCTTGATAATTTTTAGGAGATAATGATAACTCGAGGGTACCTGGGGGGCTCAGTCAGTCAAGCATGTGACTCCTGATTTCGGCTCGGTTCATGGTCTCACAGTTTGGGAGTTCGAGCCCCACATCAGGCTCTGTGCTGACAGTACAGAGCCTGCTTGGGATTCTCTCTCTCTTCCTCCCTCTCTGCCCCTCCCCATTTCTCTCTGTCTCAAAAACTAAACTAAAAAAAAAAAAATTTAAATAAGAGATAAAGATAACTGGATACAGAAAGATGATATTATTTCTTTACAATAAGGAGGCATCTAGAAAATACCTGATACAGAGAAACTGAAAGACTCAGCTTACCCGTCTCTAAGTCATTTGCTTGAATGGACCAGAGGAGCCCAAGGTCACACTACTGGAATACAAAATGTGCCTAGTAGCACACCCGGAGAGAAAGATGCCATGGCGAGAACATGGACATTGCCTCAAAGAAGGATCTCTAGGAGACTGAAACAAAGGAGATTATGACAATACTTGCAACTTAGAAGGATCATTCAGGCTGCAAGACAGAGGATGTGTAGGAGGTAAGACCAGAGCCAGAGTTCCACGCAGGCGGCTACTGTAACTACCCAGGCGAAAGATTGTGAGTCCCAAACTAGGGATCTCTACTTGGCGTGGAGAGTAAACAATGAGTTGCAGATAGAAAACATAGTGTGTGGTTGAATTTGGAGGAGTGAGATGAAACAAATCTTGGGAAAGAGTTGTGTTGGGTTAAACTGTTGGGATGAAAAGGCTGGAGAAGACAGGATTTTAGGAATAAAAGTACAGCAGTGCTGTCCCGGTGACTGGCTTTCTATATTTATAATTTAAGATATGTCATATACGTCACGTATATGTATCTTAAATTCAACACGTATGAAGAATGTGCTGCACACATCTTTGCACATGTTTTAAAATCATAAAATATGCAGTAATATATATTATAAACTTCATACACCAATAACTTCCACGTGACCCATTTCTTGCAAATTCTAGCATAACTTTTTACGATTTTATTGAGAACAGCAGGGTCACAAACTAAATTCGTGAATAATTGTTTAGTATCCACGTAAGCAAACACGTTGCTCACATCATTGACAAAATAATGTATGTTTGATTATATAAATAATGTTTTATTTATATTGCAAGTGAAATGAAACTGAAGACATCAAAGGTATATGTCATAACTCCCCTTACTGATCAGTTAGTGCCGTGAGCAACTTCTTTGTTGAACTTAGGATCATCTTAACCAAATGAATATTCCTCAGTGTTCTGTGCTATTCACAATGTAATGGTTACCAACATGACACACTTTATTTAATCTGTGTGATTCACACTGCTGTCCACCAAGCTCTGATTTGTAGCGTTTTCCAATTTCTGTGATGTAAACATTCCCACCATGGACTGTTTCAAGTTACCAGTATGACATTGACATCCCTGAAGAGGGATTTGATACAGGGGTCACCATTGTCACCATCATATAATATGTCCACCACACAGATACTCAACAATGTAGATAATACTGAAGTGCAGTAAAATACGTAGGAAGCAATGAGTCCCTATGCTGATCTACGTTTTTAACATATTAAAACGTACATAATCACAAGTGTCTATATAATTAAAATTTTAAGAATGGCTATGTTTAATGATCAGTTTGCAAAATTCCGGAAAATTTAACAATTGACATTCATGAGCCGATAGCATGGTTTCAGCATACCACTCTATGAAAGAAAGAAAGCTCAACGCTGAACAATCAAGGGACAATACGTAATCACCAGGTGAAGTCAGATTTGAGGCAATTATCACAAAGGTTAGTTTTCTGTCTGTGAATGTGCGTGTTTATTTACGCGAATATTTGCTGGGGACGGGTAAGTTCTTAAAACATAAAGACTTTTACCGAATTAGTCTCATGCTTTTCTCTGGCTATAGTGTTCTATGATTTTCTCACTGCATCAGACTGCCTGTTTTCCTGACTCAGCCATGGTTTCCAACTCTGAAACATGTGCCAGGGAGATGCTCGTTCATGTACTGGCTAGGAGGCTTTAATAACAGAACATGCCTACTTGTCAGGACCACATCACCCCGGTAGCGTGTCTTACCGATCACACAAACTTATGGTCAGCCTAGGTGCTTTTCCACTCCGTTTCCATCACAGCAAGGACCGAATCTCTCTTAAACTTCCAAATTTTGGCATCTGTCGATGCTGGAAAAATCTGTTATTTTCTAAACCAGCTTATTCCTTTTATTAGGCAAATTAGCTTCTCTAAAAAGGTCAATGCTGAAGACTAAATTGGAATAAACTTTTATTACTGATTTCAAATATAGGCATATACGATTCTCAAGGTCAGGAGGAAGGCCATCTTTGTCGTGATGGGTATGCCAGGAACCTTGATCCAATTCCATCCCTGAAACTTATCCCTGTGCACTCTGGCTGCCCCAGAGTCTACAGCTCTCTTGGGAAAGAATGAGCCATTGAGGAGGGTTTAATAACCCTGACCGTCTTCCTGGGTTCCAGTGTGCTTCTAGGCAGCCGCGAGTAAAAAGCTCTCCAGAGGCCAGTAAAACAGTAAAATCTCAGAGGTGAAAGGCAGCTCAGCTTGGAGAGCATGAAACCCAACTTCCTTGTTTCGCACATGGGGCTACTAAGATTCCTCCATGTGAAGTCGCCTTCCCAGAGGCCAGGCTGGAGAGTCTAGAGCTGAAGCCGGAGCCCAGGAGTCTACATCTCCACCCAGACAGACGTTTTCTTATCACGCCGTCCTTTCTAGATACGAGACTACACAGTATATAATTGAGACAGTGCTGCCAAACTCCAAATGCCACGGTAGTTTAGCAGGAGAGAATTCAGAGATAGGAGTAAAAAACAGTAGCGTAAATATTCGTACAAACTGGGACTGCAACAGAAACGGAGACTATAATACTAATGTTAGTGTAGCTAAGAGAGAGGGTTACTTGAGGGAGAGGATGCCGAGATGCACCTCGGATGATTATTAGGGAATCCCTACTCTCGAGCACAGTATTTGCAATTTCTTAGCAGCTGCATCGTAACACAGCACAGCACAGAGAAAGGTAGCATAGTGACTTTCAGTTATAATACTAGATATTACCCTTATGCAACCAATTGGTTCCTCACAATTTTTTCCCAATTTATAGCATAAAAAATTTAAGGCTCAGAGCTATTAACAAACGTGGGGGGGAAATCACTTCTCTATTATATAGAAAAAAACAGTTTGTGTCAGGATTTTATGAAATCAAGGAGAGTGTTCATCCTACTAGGAGAAGACAATTCTAAATATTAAAGAATATGTAATAACATACATTGATGAATAGATCTGATTATTAAAGCGTAATTTATATATGGTGAATACATGGGTCTTAAGCTTATTGTTTGAGGAGTTTTCCGAAATGCATACACCCATATAACACATAGCCGCATTAAGATCCAGAACAAGGGGTGCCTGGGTGGCTCAGTCGGTTAAGTGTCTGACTTCAGCTCAGGTCATGATCTCACGGTCTGTGAGTTCGAGCCCCGCATCCGGTTCTGTGCTGACAGCTCAGAGCCTGGAACCTGCTTCAGATTCTGTGTCTCCCTCTCTCTCTGTCCCTCCCCTGCTCATGCTCTGTCTCTGTCTCAAAAACAAATTTAAAAGCATCAAAAAAATTTAAAAAAAAGATCCAGAACAATACACAAACATTAAAAGAATTCCTTATGAGTCTTTCAAATCAAATCTCACCCCAACACCCTTTAGGATTTTATATGCATGCTGCCAATGTGCTTGATTATTTTGACTGGTTTTTGAAAGTTAAACCATGCCAGGATGAACCCCATTTAGTCTTGATGTATTATTCCTTCCCATATATTGCTGAATTTGATCCACTAATATTTTGTTTCGGATATCTGAACCCATTTTCTTGAGGGGTACTGGCCTATAAGTTTATTTTCTTGCAATGTGTTGTCTGTCTTTGGTGTTATGGATGTCTTGGCCTCGTAGATTCAGTTGGGGGATCTTTCCTCATCCTCTGTTTCCTGAGTTTGAGTGAAATTTATATTCTTTCTGGGGCGACTGGGTGGCACAGTCGGTTAAGCGTCTGACTTCAGCCAGGTCGCGATCTCACGGTCCGTGAGTTCGAGCCCCGCGTTGGGCTCTGGGCTGATGGCTCGGAGCCTGGAGCCTCTTTCCGATTCTGTGTCTCCCTCTCTCTCTGCCCCTCCCCCGTTCATGCTCTGTCTCTCTCTGTCCCAAAAATAAATAAATGTTGAAAAAAAAAATTAAAAAAAAAAAAAAGAAATTTATATTCTTTCTTTCATAACTGGTGATAAATTTACCAATAAGGGCATTTCTGTGTGGAGCTTTCCTCTGGGGAAAGTCTTCATATTTCATATTTCTTTGTCAGTTTCAGTTTCCCGTGTCTTCAAAGGAGTTCATCTATTCCATTCAAGTTGTTGAATTCGTTGGCAGAAGTTTGGTCATAATATGCCCTTATGGTTTATTTCTATTTTCTTTTGAGAGAGAGAGAGAGGCAGAGAGAAAGGAAGAGAGAGAATCCAATGTGGGGCTCCATCCCACGACCCTGGGATCATGACCTGAGCTGAAATCAAGAGTCGGATGCTTAACCGACTGAGTCACCAGGCACCCCTGCCCTTGCGACTTTTTAATGTCCTTTAGATGTGAAGCAATTTTTCCTTTATCATTACTGACATTGCTAATATGCTTTTTATTGATCAATCTCCCTGTAGGAATATAAGTATATAAATATATTTATATACGTATATATATTTGACTAGTTTCCTATTATCATTTTGTCAATGTATTATCTAATTTTTTTTCATTTCCCTCTAATATTTTCAGTTTATTTGTCCTTCTTTCTTAGCTTTTAAGTTGGAAGTTTATATCATTTAATTTCTGTATTTTCTAATAAAAGCATATAAAGTTATAAATTTCTCCTTTAAGTCCTTCTTGAGCTGTAATGCACAATTTTTGATATGTTGTGTCTTCATCATTGCTCAGTTAAAAATAACTTCCGATTTCTTCTTCATCCTGTGAATAATTTGGAAGTGTGTTGTACATAAGTATAAAGTTTGGGGGGATTTTCCAGATATCATTTGTTATTGATTTTTAATTTAATTCTTTTTTAAAATCAGAGGATATATACTGTATCATTTCCATTTCTAACATGTTGAGAACTCTTTTATGATCCAATATGTAGTATATCTTCTTTACTGTTCCATGTGCACTTGAAAATAATGTGCATTCTGCTGTTGTGGAATATAAGTTTCTATAAATGTCACTTATGTTATTTTGGTTTATAATTTTGAGTTAATAACTTTTTATTATTTTGTTATCTGCTAAAATCTCCAAGTATTATTGTAAATTTTTCTATTTCTTCATTTAATTCTGTCAGTTAAATGCTTCATGAATTTTTCCAGCTTTGTTGAGATATAATTGACATATAACATTGTGTAAAGTATACAGTGTGATGATTTGACACATATGTACATTGTGACATGCTTGTCACAATAAAGAGAGATCATGCATCCCTCACATAATTCCTGTTTAGTTGTTGTTATTGTTATGGTGCTTCCTGTATTATTATTTTTTTAAGTTTATTTATTTATTTTGAGATAAAGAGAGAGCATGAGCTGGGGAGGGGCAGAGAGAGAGGGGGAGAGAATCCCAAGCAGGCTCCACACTGTCAGCGCAGAGTCAGATGCAGGGCTCGAACTAACAAAACATGAGACCATGACCTGAGCCAAAATCAAGAGTCAGACTCTTAAACAGTGGCTCCAAGGGAATGTTGGAGTCCTGATACTTCTTTAATATTAAGCTTTGTTGCTGAGTGTCTATTTTGGACTAAGTCTTCTTGATGAACTGTTCCTTTTGTCATTATGAAACAGCCATGTTTACCTCAGGCAACACTTCTCACCTTGAAATTTACTCTGTCCAGAATTAATATAGCATATTATTATAGTCCAAGGTCTTGGAGTTCAGGTATTTTCTACTTGTTTAATCTCTAGTTCTTTATACTAAAACACTTCTCTCATAAAAGGCAAATAGGTTTTATGTTTTTGTCCAGTCTGATGGTCACTGTTTTTCAACTGGAATACTTAGTCAATTTACATTTAATATACTGATGCATTTGGTTTTAAGTCTATCATATTGTTATTTATTATCAATTTGATTTATTTTTTTCTCTCCTCTCCTGCTATGTTTTGGGTGAATCTAACTTTACCTATCTATCTATCTATCTATCTATCTATCCATCCAGTATTCCTTTTTATCCCTCCTCCTTTGGTTTTAGATGAATACTGATTTTATAGTTTCCTATACTTAGTAGGAATCTGCTAAGTGTCATCTGCTATGAATTAATATGCCACTTCTTGTAGTATATAAGGACCTTATAGAAGTATACTTACACATTTCCAATCCTTTGTTCTATTGTTCTCATGCATTTACTTCTACTTATGTAACAAACATTACAATGCATCACTCTCATTTCTGCTTTAAAGAATCAAGTGTCTCTTAAAGAAGCTGACGAAGAGGAAATATAATTTCACACATATTTCCCACCCCCAGTGCTCTACCCTCCACAGTACAGATTCAAGTTTCCGGTGGACATCATTTCCATTCAGCCTAAAGGACTATGTTAGGTTCTGAGATACTGAAAACAAAAAGGAAAACAAAAATCTTCTCAATTTTTACTTGAGTGACCACTCTCAAGGCTTATTAGAAACCCTAAAGATAACCTGAGCTAAAATTTTAGTTGTCAAAATCAGTTGGGTCATTTAAACCAATTACCCACATATATTCATCGAGGCTTGTGCCAGCAGTGGCACATAATATAATCAAAACGAGGCTCCCGACTAGAAAAACTGAAAATATGACAAACTGCTTATAAAACAGAAGTGTTATGATGGAACACATTTATTTTTAAGACTGCACTTAAATTTTACAAAACTGGTTATGACTTTTTTCCCCCTAATGTGTGTGCCTGGTTTGATGCTGAAAATTTTAAATATTTCCCTTGGATCCTGCACCATATATATTATCACCATCACTTTTTAAATGAAGAAACATGGGTCAAAGAACCGAAGTAACTCACTCCAAGTATTACAGTTTGAAAAGGTCAGGCCAGAATTTGAGTACAAGAATTTCACTCCAAGTCAATTCATTTTATTGTGTCCACAAAATATTAGCAAGAAATTTCTCCAATAGAAAGTTTATTGAGAAAACATTTTATGATTCACATGTGATTCAGTGTGCTAAGGACCTAGAGTTAAAAGAGTAGACTTTAAATGCCCTCAGGCAAGTTACTAAGTTTTCTGAGTCAACATTCCCTTGGAGCCACTGAGAATACTAAGTGGCTGGAATAGCATGGATGTTCCTTTTTTTTTTTTTTTTTAATGAATACAACCATAAATAAATGTAACCTTTCCACAATTGATAATTATATAAATGTAAGGATTCAGTTTGGATGACAGCAGAAAAGATATTCAGAATACCTTTATTTTTTACATATTTTAGATATAAATTCTAAAATTTAGAATTTTTTAAAAAACCTCATTTATTTGAAGTAGTTTCCATTAAATTACTAAGACAAGGGGTCTTTTTAAACCCATTTTAATACAAACATTTTAATCACTATATTAGTTGGTTTTGTTAAAATAAATGTCATTTGGTTTCTCAGAATACGTGATTCGTTTGCAGTGATATTTGACTACATACAATAATTTGTTCGTATTATGCTTTCCAATTCCATAAAATACATAGAGGTTCAAAAGTTTCTGAAATGTGATTACTTTTTTTTTTTTTTTTTTTTTTTTTTAGAATCAAAGAGCCTTCAGTCACATATAAAATCTGAGATATAGAAAATCAGAAGCAAGACAGCTTTGGAGCAGAATGATGTGATAATTAGGAGAATGATATTTGAAGTCACTGAAAAATTCATCTTAATTCTCAACTCCAAAACATGATGTATGATCTTGAGCAGATTAGTTGACATTTGTTTGCCTCAGTTTCTTGATCTGTGAAATTAAGATAATAATAGGACTTATGTCATACTCTTGCTATAAGAATTAGGGGGGTACGGCATATATTGCATTATCAATTATACAGTTTTTAATAGATTATAGATTGAATAAGTGAGTAATAACAATTAGAGGTGGTGTATTATACTCACTAATTTGATTCAAGTCATAGGTCTCCTATATACTGTCTGTGTGACCTTGGGTGACTCCGTGCTCTCTCTAAACTAGAAATACCAATAGTAATTGCATCGTAAGCGCACTGGCATGTTTAAGTAAGACAGTAATAAAGCTAGCGTTAACTGAAAATCTACAATACGTGAGACATGATGTTCTGAATCTCGCTGTGTTTAAGAGGTAGTAAAGTGCGGGATGAAGAGTGTCAATCTGAACCGTCTGGCCCAAGTTCATATCACATCTGGGTCCTGCCACTCATCAACTATCAACATCAGCAAGTTGCCCGACCTTTGTGTGTGTCGGTTTCCTCACATGGAAAAGAGATGATGATAATGTCTAACAGGTAGTGTGTGACAAATAGGGTTGCCGTGAGTACTGGCAAATGGGAAGTACTCCATTCCTGTCACTTGCTTTATCATCTGTACTAGAGTATGTACAATTATGGTCTGAGCTTGGAAATTAGCTTTCGTTTCATTCTCAGGGCTTCCAATAAGCGGCTTGTTGAATATCAGATCTGCCACTGAGACTTTCTGTGCCTCATTATTCCTCTCTGTGAAATGCAAATACTAAAACCTAACCCGGCCACATGAACAGGTATCAGACGTGTACATGCCATTAAAGGGATCATAGCCTTAAACCAAGAAGGTCCTGGAGACCCAACTGCCTAACCATACATTTCCTATATTAGGAACCTCACGGTCCCTGACTTGTCCACATTCACACATAGGGACTAGTGTTCCCAGATTTGACTTATGTTTTTTCCATATCTACGTTGCTTTTCACCACATCTCCCACCAGGGTCTTTGGATCTTGAAACAGGGGAGCCAACTGTCAATTTCTTTCAGCAAAAACACCAGGAACAAACCCGTTGTTGAATATGTTGGAAATCTTATCTACAGGGAGGGCAGGCTCGAATGTACAATAAATCTAATTGGGAAAGAAGTAGCAATCGCTCAGTAGCAAATCCCCGTGGGGGGCGGGGGGATTTGGTATATGGTGGATGGCACATGCTGACGCTGCGTTTTCGTCTGCACTTACACAAGAGCGCGAAGGCGACCTTACTCATTGAATCATGGTATCAGATTAACCTTGTCTGAGGTTGGTTTTCCGTGAGACGATGTAGATCCAACAGAAGAATAACATGGTCAGGCAGTGAGTGCTTGGCCACATTCCAGAGGTCAGGGACTACTTTTTGTTTTTCCTTCCTCAGAGTTAAACTCTATATTCAACTGTCGTTTCTCATCAGCGTGACCTTGGCCAAGAAACTTAACCTTTCTGACACTCAGGCTTCTCACCTGTCTACTGAGGATGTTGCTGCAGAGACTGAATTCGGGCATCTATTTTGGTGACCTGCCTTGTGGCTGGATCTTCAAAAGGGCTCAGAGACCGCGAGTGTGTTCTCTCTGATGCTCTGGGGTAACACTACACATAACTCTGTTTTTCAGAGTTTCACACATAAATGTTCCGGTACTTCTTGGATTCCACTGTTTAATTAAAGCCTCCAAGTGATTGGCTCACTTCTCAGATGGCTTCATCTGCTCCGGAGAAAACCCTAGGAGAGATTCGCAGCCAGGCAACCCAGCTGTTCACCCAGAAGGGAAGCAGCTCGAACACAGTATTTCTGCCAGCACGAGACTCCCTGTGGGATCACTGTGCGTCCTGCCTTCTTTGCTTATTTAGTGCTGATGGGTCACGTGTGACAACGGCATCTCTCCATTTTGCTGTCTAAAAAGGTGGTTATAGTCCTCCTCCCAACTGCCAGGGCCGGCCAAGGAGGTGAAAATGGTGGCAATCTGCACCTGCTCCTGAATGCTGGATTGTCACAGGCCTCTGCTTTAGGGTATTCAGATTTAGGAGAGCCCATGGCCTTAGCAGGTAGGCTGGGCTGTATTACAGACCGGCATCTCTCTCTCTCAGTTCAAAGAAAGCAGGGGAGCAGACAACTATCACATTTGGGGTTCCATTCTTCACACACAGTCACGGGCAATCTTGGGAGAGCTAAAGCCTCAGCCCTGCTTTTCAAAGGGAAAAACAACGGACAATCCCCAAGTCTTAACGGCTGGTGCCAGAACCGACAGAAAAAACATTTCCAAACAGTGAATAATCGCCAACAAATAAAATGAGCAGGAATGTTAGGGAAAGGTGACTCAGTTAACCGTCAATTATCTCCAAAGAAAATTATATCACAAAATCACTGTTAAGTGAAGGCACAATACAAAATGTGCAAGTAAAAATTAAGAGAGCTACTACCAAATTTTGTCTGGCAGTTAATTAATACAAATATTAGGTTATTTTTTATAGATGTGATATATGTTAGCTTCTTCATTTAGTACTTTTGAGTGATTTAATCATCCTGGTTAAATACCCAGTTTCCTGCCTTACTTTTTTATTTATATTTTATATATTTTCTTTAAACAGCCTCCCAGCCCCAAACTTTTAGCACCTAAAAACCTGAAGCCTAAAGTCCACTACTAGATTATAAGCTTTGACAGACCACTTTTATCAGCAGATGACTCAATCGTCACATATTTTGTTGCATCTCTGCTAAATCTGCTCATATGGAAACAAAAAAGGTTGGTGAATGCCTTAATATAAAGTGAAAGAAAGAAAGGGCGTTGATATCCATCCATGCTTAACCCGGGAGAATTAATCACACATTGCAGGCTGTTAGGGGTAAAGACTATGATAAAGATATCTGGAAAACGTGTCCCTTCTTCTCTGTTTCCACTGAATAATCTGTCACAGTCTGTGTGGCTAATTGCAGTGGCCAGCTCTTTCTTCTCTCCCCTTCCAGTCTCCGTGCATCTATTCCAGGCTTCACACAGCTACCAGAATCTTCTTTTTAAACCCTACATCCGCCATATTCTTCACATCTTGCTGAGGTCGCTACTTGTGCCTGTGATGCCTTTATCCTTTCTCCAGATTTTAAAAAGGGACAGCTCCAGGAGGACAAGCCTCATGAGCACTGGCTTAGTAAAACAAGGAATCTCTGTACCAAAAAAAAAAAAAATGTTTTAAGTACCAGACTTAGGAGACAAGGCTTGGCTTGGCTTATAGAGCTCGAATGAAATTTTATTCTCAGCTGCTTCTTCGTGCAGGTGATGCATGTATTTCACATTCTGAAGAGGTGTTAGAGGCTCACCTCACCCGCCTTGCTTGCAGGTGGATGCCAAGTTCCCAGGCATATTGCATAAGACCTTTTATCACCTGCCATTCTCTCTTTTAGACCATGGAGCCTAGTCAAATGAAACTAACTGCTGGTGTCTGCACTTTGAGTTCTCCTTATTTTTTATTTTGTATGTTTATTTATTAATTTATTTATTTATTTATTTATTTATTTATTTATTTATTTATTTATTATTTTTACTGTGGTGCCGTATTTCAAAGTTTATTTTTACGGAGCCCAAGCCCATCTCGGCAGAGTCATTTCCAACCATCTCTGAAACTCAGGTCAAGAGTCTTACTCTTCAAAAAAGTGTCATTGACCCTGTGCCTGCATGACTATCCTCTTCATAGGGTAAGTCCTATCCTATCCATCGATGGCACGCCGGACTCAGCTGCGCTGTACTGATCGTACTGTATCATACTGTGGGGTTGATCTATTCACCACAATGTGAGCCAATGTGAGGAGATGCGAGGCCAGGGATTTCATCTGTGAGCTCTGTAGCCTCGGTCTCTCCTAATGCACCCGAAACACCCTTGTTTCCACCATTATCACTACCGTCCTCATCATGACGATTTAATGGAGACATATACAGTGACTCGCTTACTCACATAAAGCCAGGGCATTGGAGCATCTTCTTATTTAATGCAGACTTTTCCCACAGTAGCTCCAAACACCACCCCCTTAATTTGTCTAGACTTTAAGTATCGTATCATTAATTGATAGAAGTAATTTTGGTGCTTTTTAATATAGCAAATCTCTAGTGAGCAGTAAAATCACTGGAGAGCATAAAATATGCAGACCCTTTTAATTTCACAGTAAGTTCAGAGCTAATTTAAACGTGGAGCTCCAGGGATTAGAGCCTAGTGGACTTTGGGTGCATTATGGTTTATTCCATCGTATCACATAACCTCATGTGGCACACTGATTCTCTCATTAAGGGACAGGGCGATGCCCTGTAACGTTCTGAACAGTGTAACACCATTCTGTGGGTCCTCACCGCCCATACCATGATCCTCAAACAGGGTACGCATCCCCCTGGGATGGGGGTGTGTTAGAGGAATAACACGCCAGGCGCTGCTAAACACGGGCGGGATCCCCGGGGTATCAATTCTGCCTACAGATTCGGGAGAGATCGATCCTATCAAAGTGAGTAGCAATGTATCATTGGCCACAGAATATACTTACATTTTAAAGATGAAACATCAGAGTTCAAAGAAGTTTTCAACTTATGTCAGGCCTCTGTGTGCTGGGTTACTAGACTTCCCTATGCTCTCTTTGCTCTGTCTTTAGAGTCATGTCGGTGAAAAATATTAAGTAGTGCAGACCTATCGCTCACAAACCCAACTTCTCACCACAGGATACAAAATCCTTCAAGATCTGGCCTCTGGCTACCTTTCTCGTCTCCACTTCTGCTGCCCATTTCTTCATACGCTGTACTTGCTAGCCTCTGGGACTTAGACTAAGTGCTCACACAGTAGACACCCTACATGTTTGTCCTAAAACAAGCCAGCCACGTGCACACGTGGCTTTTCATGACTGTGCCCCCAGATCTTTCCCTGCTTGTCCCGGATGGTTTATTCTGTCTCCAGACAGCTGTGACTGCTTGGCTTCATAGAGAAAATAGTCACCTCCATGAAACTGCACCCTCAGTATTTGAAGCTCCTTTTTCCCCCCATTTTCAGACCTAATATACTGTAGGCTTGTCAAATTACTGGGAGTCTCTGAAATATCTCCTAATATTTCCTGCCTTTGTGACTGCTTCCCTGTCCTTCACTTCCTTGAATTTACTAGAAATTCCTCCCCACTCCACTCTTCCCACCTGACAGGATACCCCTAACTCTTTAGGGCAAGAGCCACATCAATGCCTGCTCCAGCCTCAGTGATATGAGAACTTAAGTTGGATACCACAGTAGAATGTTCTTCAGCCTTGCAATGTGGTTCTTGCCCTATGCCTCTCACTCAATAGGCTAAATCTGTAGAAAATGGGGAGAGTATAATATTTTTGTGTGTCTTCAGGGACTAGGATACTGTAAAACACACAAATACGCACACACCAACTTACTGAATGAAGAAAGCATCAGTGATTGGGTAATGTAAGAATCCCCAAAATATATACTGAACTGAATGGAAATATTTATTGTTTATACTTATAGGATATGTTATTTTTATTTATTTTTATATTTTATTATTTAAAAAAATTTAAATGCTTATTTATTATTGAGAGACAGAAAGAGACAGAGCTTGAGCATGGGAGACACAGAATCTGAAGCAGGCTCCAGGCTCTGAGCTGTCAGCACAGAGCCCAACACGGGGCTCAAACTCATGAACCGTGAGATTATGACCTGAGCCCAAGCCAGATTCTTAACCGACTGAGCCACCCTGGTGCCCCTTATTTCACATTTTAAAAAGTCAAATACAGAGAAATTTTGGAGAATATCTGCTAGACACAGTGGCTGACTTTTAGGAACAAACAAACAAACAAACAGCAAAAAGCACTACAATTAGACTTCCTGGCAATAATTCATCACCAGGTAAAATCTGTCTCGAGCCCACCGTCACTGACACAATTTGAACCAGAGCGCAGTAGATGCTGCTTATTTGCATTATGTCCTACAGCCGAAAGATGGTGCAAAGGGCAAGGAGACATATACTCAGATGAATGGAAGGCGCTGTAAACAGAGAGAACAGCCAAGGGCCAAAGATCGGAAAGGTTGTAGCAAGGGCAGAAAATTTGAGAAATGGAGAATGGTGATTACAGTGATTGAATGACTGATTAGAGCACTTGGAGACTGGATTAAACCTGATAATCACCATGGATAAGCTCGTGGAAGAATATTGGCTGATGTTGAAACACATTTTCCTTGTATGCTTCTTAAAAAGGGGTTCTGAATTCCATTTCCAAAAAGGAGGTCCAAAAATGGTTGAAGTGGCTCTATCCTTATGGTGTGTTTAAAGTCTACAAGTTATGCCTGAAGCTCAAGCATACGTATAAAAATGTGTGATCGATACATAGTCACTCCTTTATGTGACATGCATAACTCTAAATACAAGTCACGTTCTGATCTCTTGAGATTGACATTCTCAAAGGAAAACCATGAAGACTGTGTTTTTGCTTTCTTTCCTTTTTTTTTTTTAATCACCTGTCCTTTTCATCTCCTCATTGCATTTACCCAGTTCCTCTATGGAAAAGGCACTCATCAGACAATTGTGCAATGACTAACGTGAAAAGACAGGAGGTGTTTAAGGGTAGGACACATCAATATATATTTTGCTAATGTGGAATTTGGATTTGTACAATTTATACTTATTTCTTTTCTCTTTTGAATACAGAATTTACTTAGCCTTTTACAAATGGATTATACTTCCTGGCATCACATAATTTTATTGAAATAAGAAGTCTTTGGCCAGCCAATGTCAATAATAGCAATTAATATTTATTAAATAACATTATAGATAACAATTGCTTTGATTGGGTGATTCTGTGAAAACACAACCACCCAAACAGCTATCGAATGAGCTAGATGCTCAAGGTCAAATAACTTGTACATGGTTGAGAAGGGGTCTACCTCTGAATCTGTTTCACTCTATAACACATGCTTTAGTGTCTATGTCTCAGTTTCCCAGGTACCATTTTGTCCAGGACTATTACTTTTTTCACGTGGGGAAAAGGAGGTCTAGGACAGGGGTGAATGACAAAGATCAATGGCTTAATAGTGGCAGAACTAGAATTAGTGTTTAGGCTCCTGAGTCCCATTATCTTTCAAGTATACTTTTCAATTTGCTTTAGATGATAAAAATCAGAATTTCAAGGTTTCTTGGGCACCTGGGTGGCTCAGTCAGTTGAGCATCCAACTCTTGAGTTTGGCTCAGGTCATGATCTTGCAGTTTTTGAGATTGAGCCTCATGTCAGGCTCCATGTGCAGAGCTTCCTTGGGATTCTCTCTCTCCTTGCTCTGCCCCTCCCCCTCCCCCAAAATAAATAAATAAACTTAAAAAAAAGAATTTCAGGGTTTCTTAAAACCTAAGAGTCACTCTACAGAGAAAGGGGAACACTACTGTACTATTGGTAAGTATGCAAACTGGTACAGCCATTCTGGAAAACAGTACAGAGGTTCCTCAAAACATTAAAAATAGAACTACCCTATCATCTGAAAACTGCTCTAGTAGATACTTATCCAAAGGACACAAAAATACAGATCTGAAGGGGTACATGCACGCCAATGGTTATAGCAGCATTATCAACAATAGCCAAAATATGGAAAAGAGCCCAAATGTCTATTAACAGATGGATGGATTAAGAAGATATGGTGAGTGTGTGTGTGTGTGTGTGTGTGTGTGTGTGTGTGTGTGTGTAATGGAATACTAATTGGTGGTGAGAAAGATTGAAATCTTGCCATTTGCAACAATGTGGATGGAACTAGAGTGTGTTATGCTAAGTGAAATAAGTTAGTCTGAGAAAGACAAATACCATATGACTTCACTCCTCTGTGGAATTTAAGAAACAAAATAGACGGACATATTGGAGTGGGGGGGGGGAGAAAAAAGACAGAGGGAAACAAACTATAAGAGACTCTTATGACTATGGAGGGAGGTGGGTGGGGATGCGCAAGATGGGTGATGGGTATTAGTCCATCCTAGTGTGATGAGCACCAGGTATTGTATGTAAGTGACGAATCACTCAATTCTACTCCTGAAACCAACATGACACTGTATGTTAACTAAAATTTAAATAAAAATTTGAAAAGGAGAAAAAAACAAAGAGTCACTCTTTTTTTTTTTAATTTTTTTTTTCAACGTTTATTTATTTTTGGGACAGAGAGAGACAGAGCATGAACGGGGGAGGGGCAGAGAGAGAGGGAGACACAGAATCAGAAACAGGCTCCAGACTCCGAGCCTTCAGCCCAGAGCCCGACGCGGGGCTCGAAATCATGGACCGTGAGATCATGACCTGGCTGAAGTTGGACACTTAACCGACTGCGCCACCCAGGCGCCCCGAGTCACTCTTAATTTAACACTTAACATTGTGCTAATTATGTGCCAATCCTCTAACCCCCTTACATGGACTAACTCATCTAATCTCCACAGCAACCTTCTAGGTAGGTACTATGACCCCCTCTGTTTCACAGTGAGGATCTGAGGCGCAGATTGGTTAACCCATCTGTCTCAGAGCACATAACTAGTGAATGGCAGATTCAAGATTGAATCCAGACAGTCTGGTTCTAGACTTCACACTCTTGACCACTCAGATAGGCTCCTTCTTTTCCAGCTATAGCTAATAGGTGGCAGGGCCATTATAGTCACACAATCATGCGAGGAGGAATGGGGGTCTGTCCAAATGTCTTCTCCCCACATATTTGCCACATCTGAAATAACTCCCTTAGAATTACTCTGAACTAGAACATTTTTCTTTCAACCAGTAGAACAAAAATGAAAACTGCTCTAGATAAAACCTATTTCTGCAACACACTGGCATCGGTGACCCTGCAACAACTGACTTGGTGAAGTTCAGTTTCCACAGAAGCAAAGTTCCTGCCCTGTCTACAACCCAATATTTATTTGGAGGAACAGACAACAACATTTTAAGTGTACGTATATGTAAAATGCTTTAAATAAAAATTATAAATATGAAAGAAAAGGCTGTTGTTCTTTTTAACAATTATAGTAATTTAGCAGAATCATGACCAATGTCAGTTTCAAACACGACATAACCTCTCTCAAAATACAGCAGTGTCTGGGGTGTATCATGTTACATCAGTATACTCCCGTAAATATTCAGTAAGTACATTCATATTTTATGTCATTCTTTCTTTCGATGGATATTTTCTGAGGACCGAAAGTGTAAGATGTTCACTTTTTCAAGACCGACTTATGATCATTTAACTCATTGGGAATTCTGACCCTGAAGTTAAATGGTTCAAGATGAGAGGCATCACAGAGGTGGGCACTCTTTGTCAAAGGGAAGGCCTTGTTTATGTTAACACTGTCCTTATGTGCTGAGTACAATGTAGAAACTTAATGAGTGCTTCTTGAATCAACTGAAATAGACATTCACCCAAAACACACAGCTTTCCTCCATGTGTTTATTATAGAAGCATTTTACCAGCGCTGGAGAGGAAACTGGACACTTATTTTAATACTATGTCCCAATTCCTGGAAGCAAATTTGTGTTCATTACTAATTACATTAAATCTAAATGTGTATGCCTCATGCTCTCCATACTGATGGGGCTACTGGATATGACTTGAATTAGATATGAAGGATACCATTCCGTACATCACCAAGCTATTAGAGATTTTTTTTTAAGTTTATTTAATTATTTTGAGAGACAGAGAGAGAGCATGGGAGGGGAGGGGCAGAGAGAGAGAAAGAGAGAGCATTCGAAGCAGGCTCCACACAGTGCAGAGGCCAACTTGGGACCTGAACTCACGAACCGTGAGATCATGACCTGAGCTGAAATCAAGAGTCAGACGCTTAACCTACTGAACCACCCAGGTGCCCCAAGTTATTAGAGATTTAAGAACACAGAGAGACTTGGGATGACTTCCTATCACGCTTATTGTGTATCCTATAGTAACAGTATCTGTCTGAGGTCAACTCTAGTGTGTTTCATGAGTTGTCGTGAGGGGCGGGGGTCGGGGGAGGAGGAGAAAGAGCTACACTTACAATAGTGATGGTTTCAACTGCCCAGATTCGATACCACCCTCTTCATTCCTTTGGGGCTGTTTCCCAGCACTTATTATATTTCACTGGAATTTTACTAGTTTGCTTCTGTCGTGGAATAACTTTTGATTATAATAATACTTAAAGGTAATCACAGAAATTGTTTGGCCCGGTTTTGCACATTAAAAATATGGAGAATGTGGCCATTTAGAAGATTCCCCTAAGATTTCTCCCAAATGATGCAGTTGGATGGTAGGGAAGCTGAGACTCAAGTTCACATTTCCTGGTTCTCAGCTCAGAGATCATTTTCCTGTAAGTGGCCTTATTTAGGGTACAATGTCTAGGTTTTTATGCACGGTACAAATATCCCAAGCTTCTGTATCAGTTGAATTCAGAAAGTAACTCTCCCAGTGTGCATGTGCACACACTCAAACACACACACACACACACACACACACACACACACACACACACACAGAACTTGATACAACTTTATACAACTCTAGCTCTGAGAGACGTCTGGAAGGGCAGGCGTCAAGAACAACACAAAGTGGAGCACCTGGGTGGCTCAGTTGGTTAAGCGTCCGACTTTGGCTCAGGTCATGATCTCATGGCTTGTGAGTTCGAGCCCCACGTCTGACTCGCTGCTGTCAGCACAGAGCCCACTTTGGATCCTCTGTCTCCTGCTCCCTCTGCCCCTCCCCCCTCATGAGTGCATTCTCTCTCTCTCTCTCTCTCTCTCTCTCTCTCTCTCTGTCTCTCAAAAATAAACAAACATTAAAAAGGAACCATACAAAATTAATCACGTGTGATCTCACATCTTCTGTACACAAACCAGGTTTTTTTTTTCCCTTCTGATTTTATAAATGAGAATGAAATGTTCTGATTCTATGGCTGATGAGATGAAAGAGATTTCCAGTATCACGACTGGTCGTGACAGATGCAGGTTTCCCGATAAGGCATGTGTCACTGTGTCACAGTTTACTCTCAACGCTGACCCTCCTTTTGATGATTTCTCACAGGTCAGTGAGTTCTGGAGAAACACAAATCCCTGGCTTATGTGCCTTTTTTCATATGTACAAATGTCCGAGAACTTGGGAGGTAGAGAAGTAGGCTTAGGGAGGGAAAATTCAGAAAGTCAACATTATTTTCTCAATATCTGTATTAAATTGTTATAGGAAATAGATCTCGGACCAAAGTGTCCATTTTTTCAGGGAGATGAGTTCCATCTCATATTATGAAGGGATTTCTGTCAAAGCATCAAGTCAATGGGATTGGCTGCTGGGACATGAATTTCCTATTTTCTTAGGTATTATGCCTTAATTCTGTGACTTACTTTTCCCATTTGTCTCCTTTCTCCTACTCTACCTTTCTTGCACAGTATTTCTGTAATACCTCATGTGTGCTGAGCACTATGACCGCCGTTGAGAATAAAAGCAAGAAGAGGTTGACACTTTTTAAGAATTGTCATTCTATTGGTAGATACAGACTCACAGAAAATTATAATATAATGTGGAGAATGCAAAGATAAAGGCAGAGAAATTCAAGGACATGCAGAGGGGGAGACCTAATCCATGCAAGGAGGAACTAGAAAATACTATGTGGAATAAAGCTAAGGATAAATGAATAAGGACCAGTAAGGCCAAGGGGACAGGGTAACAAAGGAATGTGGGCATTTGAAGCAGAAGAAATGGACTGCTTGTAAGGAGCCACAAAAGACAAAGGGGAAGAGGGTGCTTGCTGTCCAGGGGATTAACATAAAATAGTTATTTTTGTATCTACCTGTCAATTTCTTTGCCTTTGATTTTACGTTCCTTGCGGTGGCCATGAGCTTTTCTTCAGGACGTCTTCAGCTGAGAAGTAAGTTACCCTACGTTGGTGAGAAGGGTAAGAATTTTCCCAGAAGATATAAAGAGTCAGAGGTGAGGGGGGAAAATTCCTTTTTCAAAATGAAAACATAACGTGGTTATATAAGACTTTGAAATAAATTATTGACCTTGTGGGCCAGTGGTACCACATGGAAGATAAGCATCCATATCATTGGAATATCAGGAACTGCCTTGCAAAACAGCTCCGCAAACTGCAAACTGATCAGGGATTTTCCACCGTGACTGGCAGTCTGGACGACTGAAAAACGCACAAGTGTAGGAGGCAGGTAGACCTTCCGACACTGACCTTCTGTCAGTTGTTCGCCTTCTCTGAGCTTTCTTCTCCTTATAGGCAAAATGAGAATTAAATTACCTAACTCTTTACCTCAGAAGAAAATTCAACTGGATTCTGTTCTATCCGCTGCCCCTCGATGAATGATGATGGGTTCTCCCCAATATTTTATATGTACATCCAAAGAGGGCATAGTAGAATTAGAGAATATGAGAGGCTGAAATTTCTTAGAGAGCATTTCATGCCTCTTAACGCATTTTTTCATCCACTCATTTTATTATTCATTCATGTAATCAATGTAATTGGTCTCCTACTACAACTTGGGTGCTGCACATGCCCCAAGATAAAACACAGCCTTGGTGTAGAGGAGACCACAATGTGATGAAGACAGGAACACAGAAACAGATAGTATCCAGTCTAGTGGGTTCTGTAATAGAACAAGGCGTGGTGAGGAAAGGAGGGAGCGATTTACTCTGCCATCGGGTCAACTGCCAGGTTGGGGACCAGCGAATTCGGAGGAGTGCTCCCTCACGTACAACAGAGGATTGTCCAAACCTCTGGCCATGAAGAGTCAGAGGCAGGAGGCAGCTTCGTGGCGAGGCTGCTGAGGCAAGAGGAATGGGAACCAAGAGCACAGGCTGCAACAGCAGTTTCTTCCCTTCCTTCTGGAGGCCCTGCGAACTCTCTGTCCTTTGCCCAAATACCTGGCTTTTCTCCCATTTTGGTCCTGGGTTTGCTTAATCCGAACTGGCAGTGCCACTGCAATAAAACTGCAAAAAACTGAAGGATTCTGGGTGAGTGGTCAGGACTCCTGGATCCCTGCCCTTGATTAGCTGGTAAGTGACCCATCCTCGCCGTATTTACAAATTAGAATTTTTTTTTTTTTATAATTTGGTGTTCATGCAATCCCTTAGCTTAAGTTCCATGCAAACACACAAATGGGTGAAAAAACAAAAAGAGCTCTGAGTTTTATTATTCTAGTTCATGTTAACATATGCATCATTAAGTATAGCATTCATTGATAATGCTAGTGTTGTTGCTGGGGAGTTAATGACCAATAAGTCCCGAAGGAAACATGGACTCCAGAGGGAAGGTGTCTGTGAAAGGCAGCTGTGTGCCCAGTGATACAATAAATGTAGCATAACCACCTCTCATTGGGTTTTCATAATAAATCTCTGTGTTGGGTATTTGAATCTCCACTTTACAGGTGCAGGCAACAAAGAGCGGACATATTTGAAATTTTCCCAAGGTTAAAAGAATTAGCAAAAAATGGAAAGGACACTTAAACCCTCGGCTCAATGACACTAAAAGTCTCTCCTCCTCCCTCTCCCCCTCCCCCTCCTCCTTTTTCTTCTTCTTCTTTTTTTCCTAAAAGACTCAGCTGGGGGCGCCTGGGTGGCTCAATCAGTTAAGCATCTGACTTCAACTCAAGTCATGATCTCATGGTTCATGGGTTCAAGCCCCGCATTGAGCCCTGTGCTGACAGCTCAGAGCCTGGAACCTACTTTGGATTCTGTGTCTCCCTCTCTCTCTGCCCCTCCTCTGCTCCTGCTCAGTCTCTCTCTTTCTCTTAAAAATAAATAAATGTTAACAAAATTTTAAAAATAAATAAAAGACCCATCGAACTGAAGCTGTCACAGTGATTTCGCTGGTTTCAAAACGATCACCATGGCCAGAGTGCCGGCAGGGTCTGCCCACTTAAAAGTGTCTCTTTAAGCTTAAAAAGCTCACTTGAAAAAATAAACACTAACACATGTTCTCTGAGACCCCGAAATTCTCATAAAATATCAGACATCAGAAGGAGAGGCAATAAATGTCACAAGCTGCCTGAACCAGTGTATCTCTCCATTAGCCACCATCCAGGATAATAAAGTTATATGCCAGTCAAAGTTACAGTTAAGTTCTTAGCCTCTTTTCCAAAGTAGATTCTTACATGGGAAAAGGAAAGAACAAAAGAGAATCAGCCAAGCAGAGGGCATTCTAATTAGTGTGCCATGTGTCACAACCCTCACGTTCATCACTTTCTGAAACTGGCTCATAGCACCTCAAAGATGACAATTTTTCCCTGTGTAACACTCACCTTCTATACACCTGGGTCTGGTAGATATTTTAGTCTCCTCCAATTATTTTTCCTGTTAGTACTCTCACGCAGAAATATTAATCATTTTGAACACATCAGATGAGGTTAGGTGCTGAATGAATATCGCTTAAAGAATATGTCACATGACGTCTCACTTATGGGATCACTGATGTTGAGGATAAAGAGCTTACCATTTCAAACTCTTCCCTCTACAGATGAAAAAACTGAGGTTCTGAGTAGACATGTGCTTCGACGCGATCTTGCAGTGACTAAGGGCACGATCTCAGTGCCATCTGTGTGCTGGTATGTGGGTGTGGGTGTCAGGGTACTTGTCTGAACTTGTGTGTATATGTTTCAGGGGGTTAACCTATAGTACCCCTGGCCCTTCGCCTAGAACACTTTCCATACAATGTGGTAATGTAACTACAGATGTACACGAAGAGGGGTAGAGTGAGAAGTGAGATGTGGTTGACTTTCTGGGGACCCAGAGAAATACTCACTGAACAAAATAAAGTCTGAACTGAGCCTTGAGTAAGACTACTTAGTGTGAAAAAAAGGCATATGCCATCTCCGACAGAACTTCATATAGAAAGGTAGAAAATTTGGAAGGGCTGGCTTGATTTGGAAAACCAGAGCCCTGGATGCACATCAAGAAGTTGTATTTAAACATCCCTAGCGTGGTGCCTGAATTCCATAAATGTTTGTGGGAAGGGGTGAAGTGAGAAAGAGGAGGGTACAACGGAATATAAAAGACAGGAGGAAATGAGTGTACTGCATAGAAAATTCAGTTTTTCCAGAATTTCCTGGGGAACTCTCCTGTTTTTATTAAGATTAGTGAAAATACTGATCTTCGTCTAGCTTCATAAAAGACTTTTGTTCAGAATTTCAGTAGATGGGGGCTCCTGGGTGGCTCAGTCAGTTAAGCGTCTGACTCTTGATTTCAGCTCAGATCATGATCTCACGGTTCATGAGTTCAGGCCTGCATCAGGCTCTGCACAGCCTGCTTGGAATTCTCTCTCTCCTCCCCTCTCTTTCTGGCTTTCCCCTGCTCGCTCTCTCTCTCTCTAAGTAAATAAATTAATTAAAAAAAAAGAAATTCGGTAGATGAGGGGGAGAAAAACTTCTCTTATCTCAAGGTGAAATCCACATGCCTTCATGGCGCATTCAAAATTACGTGGCTCGTGCTTTCTCTCCTACACTCAGCTCTCACTCTTTGCCACCCACACTCCCGTTCATCCCTGTCCTCTGCTGCAGCCTAGTTGAAGTGGCATTCCTAATGAACAATCATCGCCTCTCAGGTTGCTGTTTCCTTGCACTTGCTGCTGCCTAGTATGATCTTACCAAAACCCCTTTTTCTTTGCTCACCTAAAATCTAGGTGCCACCTCTTTGGGATGGATCAACAATATCTTCTTTGGAATAACCATACGCAATCATTTTCTACTCCTCCTCTGCCCCCATATCTAAAACCACCAACATCTTCCTTAAGGTCACTGAGCTATTTGACTCATCCCTCCATCACTAGCCTTTTGCACCATTTCACCTGATGTGCGCTCAGTAAAAATTTGCTCGCGGAATGAGTAAGAAAGTAAATGAAGGGTAAATGAATGATGTCATGAAAGACAGGTCCACTCCGTGAAGATACCTGGTTGTATAAAATCATGAACTCGATCCCAGACACATGTTAGAAATTAAAGTCATGAAACAAGCAATAAGAAAACACTGACTTCACATACAATTTGTTAATTATACAAGATGTATAATTTTGTATTTCCTTTACAGGAAATGATGCCTGAAAGTCAATCTCTTTAGCTGAGAGATTCTTAAGGAAAAGGATCATATTTTCTTCATCACAGCATTCCTCACAATTATACACAATAGTTTCTCAGTAAATGGGAGGGGTAGGGAAAGTGACATATCATTTTCTGAGTATAAAACATGTATCAGATACCTTGCGATCATTTTTGAATACATACTATATATGCAATATTTTCCACTCTTTACATCATCTGAGTCTAATAAGTATCTTGAGAAGTAGGTGTTATTTCTTCGTGCTACAGTTAAGTAAGCTAAGTTGCAGGAAGAGTAAGTCCTTTTTGTAAAGTAGACTACTCATAGCCAAACATGCTTTCTCCTTCCATCAAGAAGTTGAGTTTAGGGGCACCTGGGTGGCTCAGTCAGCTAAGTGTCTGACTTCAGCTCAGATCATGATCTCAAGGTTCATGAATTTGAGCCCCACATCATGCTCTGCACTGTCAGTGTGGAGCCTGCTTCAGATCCTCTGTCCCTCTCTCTCTGCCCCTCCCCTCCTCTCTCATAAATGAATGAATGAATGAATGAATGAATGAATAAAAACATTAAAAAAAGAAGGTGAATTTATCTCCCCACTTCTTGGAACTGGACTGAGTCTTCGACTTTTGTCTAATAGAAAGCAGTGGAAGTGATGTTGTATTACCCACAACCTTCGTGTCAGCTCCAATTTCTAGGTGTGCCTGCCTCAGTACACCCGGGATGCTCCAGTTCAGGTCTGAGATGCCAGACATTTGCCGTCTCATGAGTGAAACCTGACAAGTCAGAAGGAGAACTGCCCAACTGATTTCAGTCAGCCCTAATAGCTGATCCAAGTAACTATGAACTAATAAACTGTTATTTTAAGCCATCACATCTTGGTGGTTTACTTTGTATGTAACGTAAAACAGTAACAGCTAGTAACTGGCAGAAATAATATTACTCTCCACTAACATAAGCTTCCTCATGGTAACCATGTTAAGTTCCATTGTATTTGTTCTCCTTTTATGTATTTTTTCTGTGTATATTACAATTGGTTTTAGAGGAGGTTTGATACTACTTTTAACACAATGTTAATTTATTGTCATTATCATCATTATTATTCACTATTATTATTATGTACTGTCATTATTATTACATTCTTATTGCTTGGTTTAATATCTATTCAACTAGAAGAAAAGCTCCTTGATGGCAGGACAGTGTTTAACTTATTCAAATGATACATCATCAAAATCAACTACAGGGTTTGGCCCTTATTACATACTTAGGACAGTTTTGTTGAATTAAGTGTTGAATGAATTATCTCTACAAAATTATGAAGCCTTTGAGAGATTTTGATATGAAACAGAAAAAGGTAGGATTTAAACATGGTCTTTGGAAATACATTGAGGCAGCTATGTAAAGGATGGTTTAAATTGGAGAAGGAGGATCAGGGATAGACATTAAGTCCAGAGTAAATATACCTTCAGTAATAACACCAATATTGAGTCTTGGCACTTCTGAGGATATATAACACTCAGGTTGTGTAATGTGCCTCAGAGAATGAGAGTTTGATTCTTTCTAATCCCAGGATCAATACCGGCGACAATAACAGAAAAATCAAATGCTTATCAACATTGAAAAAAAAAAAGTCTTCAGATTCACAAGGTAACATACTGACTACTTCCCCTAGTACATACCTAAGAGCAACTCATTCCTGAAAGTATTCACATCCAGACAAGACCCAACACCAGGACTTCCCTGGTTCCTGATGAAAAGAAAGCCCCAGTAAAAGTTCTCGGTGCTGTGTCATTTCACATTGGGTTTCTAGCATTTACCACACAACTGACTAGTAACTGACAAATTCAGATGCTAATTAGATTGTTTTTCACATGTGCATTGAAGGAGTTCTAAACAACACACATTGCACAAGGCCAAAACACTTCCTTCCACATTTGTTAACTCTGTTCCCAGGAATCTCATTTTGAGAATGCGTATTCTGGCAGGGATTTATGCCTGGACTGGCTTCCACTTTATTTCTTTGACACTACATATTCTCTAAGGAATGTTTTCTCTGACTTGGAATTTCCTTCTTTCTTACCTTCTCACGGTTGGGACTTTTCATTGTTAAAGTTCAGGCAAGATCATTACCCCTTCAGAGAGTACTTCTCATCCGTCCAATCTGAAGTTGATTCCTCAACACGGTCTGATCATTTTCAAATTACCTTACATTATTGTCCACAAGTAGATAACACAAATTTACTTTGACTTTTTATTTATTTAATTTTTTTTGACTTGCTCGTTTTTTGTATGATGCCACTGGAATCTCACTAGGGTAGAAACCGTCTTCTTCCCATGTTTACCACTGTACCTTAGGGACAAGGATGGCAGTTGTCACACAGAGTGCTCAATAAATATCAGATGTATGAATAAACAAGGGAGAAAACTGAGGATCAGGGAGAAAAGCTAATTCACACAGTTAATGTGCAACACAAACTAGGGCTTTCTATGGCAAAGTCCAATGTGCATCTCACTGCATCATGACCAACTTCCAGTAAACTCTGCTATCAGCAGATTGAGCTATTAGGTTAGCAGATCACCTCATACAATATACGACATATAAGAAAAAAATATATGTATATTTTATATATACATGGAAATATACAGAGGCAACACCTCCGTCAAGTCCTTTCTTTTGTACCTTTAGACGACCTTTACCCATTTCCCCCACCCTCACCCCACATCTCAGGCAATCACCAATCTGTTCTCTGTATCTATGAGGATTATTTTGTTTTTGTTTGTTTGTTTGTTTGTTTTTAGATTCCACATATAAGTGAGAAGATGCAGTATTTGTCTTTCTTTGAATGATTTATTTCACTTAGAGCAATGCCCTCAAGTTCCATCCATGTTCTTGCCAATGGCAGGATTTCCTTCTTTATGGCTGAATTATGGTCCATTATTTATATATACCATCTCTCCTTTATCCATCCATCCATCAATGGTTGTTTCCATTTTTTGGCTATTGTAAATAATGTTACAATGAACATAGAGGCACAACTGTCTCTTTAAGATCGTGATTTAGTTTCCTCCGGATATAAGCCCAGAAGTGGGGTTGCTGGATCTTATGGTAATTTTTTTTTAAGCTTTATTTATTTTTGAGAGGGGGGGAGGAGCAGAGAGAGGGAGACACAGAATCCGAAGCAGGCTCCAGGCTCTGACCTGTCAGCACAGAGCATGACGTGGGGCTCAAACTTACGAGCTGTGAGATCATGACCTGAGCCGAAGTCGGATGCTTAATTGATTGAGCCACCTAGGTGCCCCAGATTGTTTTAAACAGATTGTCTTTTTGTTATGGAGTTGTATGAGATCTTTGTATATTTGGAGATACATATATATTATATATATAGATATATATATATAATATATATAATGTATATACACACACATATATACACAACTTATATGTATATATATAATTTCTATATATTTATATATATGTACATACATATGTATATTTATAAACAATGCCTCAGTTAAGTCTTAACCCTTTGATGATCATGCTTGGGGCTGAGATCACCACGTTAAACACTCACACTCCCAACACTCTTTGGTTTTGTGATTTTTAAGCAAAGAATCAGTAAATGCACTGCTGAATTATGAAGTGTGAGAATGGTGAAAAATGGGATTCTTAAAATAAAGTAGGACTGGCTGTTTTGTGATTCAGGATCTCTGTCTTCAGCACTGCCTCTGACTTGCCTTCTTCTCAGCCTCAATCTTCTGTCACCCAGTTTTGAGTGTCGTGTGTTTTGTGTTCTGTGATTTTTTTTAAGTATCTCTGTGATGGATGAAAGTCCATGCAGTGAAGCATGCTGTCAGATTCAAGCTATTTGTCACCAAACGCTGGCACTCATCTCTGCCAAGTTGCTGGGTCTGAGTCATGTCTTTGCTTCTGACAAAATGTCAGTGTTATTTGTCACCCTCTGATATTTATGCCACATCGGATTGCCACTTCCCGGCCATGGGTCAGAAGCATTGGATAAACAGCAGTCTTGAATGATTCTTTCACATTTTTGCCTCAAGACAGCCCCCTCAGCTTGGCTCCACCCACAGGGCAAAGGTGGGATCGTTACTACATGTAAATGTTCCGAATATCACAACTGATGACAAGATTCGATTTGCCTGACCATTTTCAAGAAATCCTGAGTCTACCTCTTCCCCAGTATTGGTTCTAACCCCAGAAGCCCTAATTGGTATGGCATTCCATCAAATTCTTATGACACAGAATTCCCAGTTTCAGAAGAGATACACTTCTTCAAGTACTCAGTAAATGACTGAGAAATAGAGAGTAAAAGGGTCAGTCCAATGAAAGATTTCTATGAAAGACTAAGGCCAGCCTTCTAGAAGAAAAAATCTCACCAAAGAAAGAGAGGAGTTACCCCAAAGACAATGAATGGGATGTGATTATGAGTACTACCAAATGTGAGCTACATAAGCTTCCTTAGTTTCCAGCGTTCGTTACAAGGACTTATACCAAAAATCTGAGATGGGAAAGTGATAAAAAAAAAAAAAGGGGGGGGGAGGCGGGAGGGGGGAGGAGTTCTTGTTGATAGTGATGCATGCCATGGTGTTCACAAGTGAAATATTATGATGTTCATGATTTGCTTTTAAAATACTTAGGGGGTGGAAAAAGTAGGGAGGAGACAGCTAAAGCAAGACTGACAAAATGCTGGTGATGGTTGGGACTGTGATGGAGATCTGGGAATTCACTGTGTTATTTTCTCTACTTTGTGTTTAGGTCACTAGTGTGCCGAGGTTAGGAACCAGGTAGGCGAATCAAGGTAAATTTGGGAAAGGCAAAGGGATGTAAGGGCTTATTCAAGAGGTAGAAACCTTTATCCAGAAATGGAACAAAGCTGGAGACAGTGTCAAACAAGCAGAAAGAGGCGTAGGTGCACTGAAGACACTGAGAAGGAATTCTGATACCTGGTTGGGCTCCCTCCCTTGATATTTTCTGCCTCCTCATCTTAAGGATACTGGTCATGGTTTCTGGCACTAGTATCACTTTACGGAGGTCTTTTCCTAGCTGACCTTTCTGATCCAATCCATCAGCAGTTTCTGTTCTTTCCATACTGCTTATCAAAGTCCTTGGCACATTGTAGGTGATCAAGACGTACCTCTTGAATTTGTTATACAACACTCCCATCTAGATATAAGCTCAATCCACCCGCAGCAGAATGGGGATTAGGGGTAAGAAGGCATGGAAGATAAAAGGGAGGCTGGTTGGGCTTCCCTGTCCCTGATCAGATTATTGGCAAAAAAGGTGCGAAGGTGCATCCAAGAGGTTTTTAAGAGGACCGACGCAACTTTGCAGGGTACTATCTACAGAGGTTGTGGACACACATTCATTCAGAGCACAAATATTCATAAAATCTCTATTGTGTATCAGGCACTGTCCTAAATGTGGGGTAAATAACGGACAATAAAATAGAGACACTGTATTCTCCGTTTTGCAGGGATAACATATACACAGTGGGGAGACACTAGAGTTCATGATCTGTTTCTGCTAGTTAATAACAATGTGTGACCTGGGCCATACAATTTACCCTCTCTGAGTTCTAGTTTTGGGTTTCTGGAAATAATGAACATACCTACCACAAAGAGGGATTTTTCCCTCCACTAACACGTGTCAAGGACTTCCGGTGTCTGCCCTGGACTCTCACAGTCATAATTAGGCACAGCACCCTGTTCTATACTTCTCCTTTCCAGCCCTTACCCGCCTTTCTGTTCCCATTAATCGCCAGAGCAGGAGCCACAACTTACGTTTGTTTAGTTGGATTTGCAGTTGATAAAGTGCATTAGCTACAATACGTCCTTTCAAAGAACTCGAGAGAACGCAGCATCTTAAAAATCCAAAAGCTTGCTTCAGAGCAACTGAGAAATAATGCTACAAGCAGTTAGCTGCCGCTATTGCAGAATGCTGATTAAACCGGCAGAGCAAAAGGAACAAATTATGACGACCTGTGGCCCCACACTGGGGCAACACTGCGAAAGACAAACAAAGTCTCTTTTCGCGTTGGATTTCAAAATAGCCACCCCGAATGCAAGTCATTATCTCTCTATTAAATCCAGCCGTGCAACTCATTCTTTCAGCAATCGTGCAGAAGCTGAGTTAACGTGAACCAGAATATACTGACGCCAACCCCAGTGTTGAAAACTGAAACTGAGCAAATCCCCCACTGCATAGTTAGCTTCTTCACATTATCACCCTTTCTCTTCTTTTTATGATTTTTCACATGCTTCCGCTTCCTATCCAACACATATTTAATGTAATTAGCAAATGCAATAGAAGTTTTAACACCATTAATCTGTTCTCAATTCTACATAAATTTAGTAAATCCTTATACGCACATAATGAATATTACTTTAAATCCAAGGGGGAAAAATCGCTGAGATACGTTCATGAAGAATATGAAAAGATGAAAAGAAGTACAGTTGACTCTTCAGCCAGGTTGGAACTGTATGGGGCCACCTATACGTGGATTTTTTTTTTTTTTTGATACATGCAATGCTGTAAATGTATTATCTGTTCTTCATGATTTTCTTGGTAACATTTTCTTTTCTCTAGCTTATTTGATCATAACAATAGAGTAGAATACACATAACATACAAAATATGCATTAATGTGTTTGTTATTGGTGAGGCTTCCAGTCAACAGTAGGCTCATTCATAGTTAAGTTATGGGGAAGGCAAAAATTATACATGGATTTTCAACTATGTAGGGGTCGGGGGCCCCTAACCTCCTTGTTGAAGGGTCAACTGATACGAGCCCTTGTCCAGTTCAACTGGACAACTGTTGACGTCTGCAAGTTTACTTAATCTCCTTGGTTTACAGTGTTCCTGTCTCAAATGAGGTCAAGGTCATCCAAACTTGCCCTTTCCTGGAGGACTTAGGTTAAGAACAAAAAGTATGTTTAAGAATTTGGTCAACTGGATACCATCATCCAAAGGAGCCAAGAATTCAAAGGCTCTAGATTAAATAACAAGCTACCGTTTCTCTCTCAACAGTTTTAAACACAGAAAATAAAATTATCTGAGTGTTTAACTCTCATAGGTATGTAGAAGAAATTTTACACTTAAAGCTATCAACCTCCAAGTTATTTTCCCTATAAAACTAGAATAGTATTTAAAATTGTATGTGTTCATAAACACTGCTGGAGGAAAACACTATTCTAGTGAACATTATCCTACCATTTCAATTTCTAATTTATTTTTCCATCTTGTCCTCCCTTCCTCTCTTTATTTCCTTCTTTGTTTCTTTCTGTTCCTCTCTTTCCTTCACTCCCTCCCTTCCAAATATCTGAATATGTTTAATTTCAGTGTTCCGCATTTTTTAGAGTTTTTTCTTAACTTTATTTATTTTGAGAGACACAGAATGTGCGAACAGGGGAGGGGCAGAGAGAGAGGAGAGAGAGAATCCCAAGCAGGCTCCGCACTGTCAGCGCAGAGCCCAACATAGGGCTCAAACCTATGATCATGACCTGACCTGAAACCAAGAGTTGGATGCTGAACCAAGTTAGCCACCGAGGCACCCCTGTTCCCCATATTTAAAATGTAAGTGAATATATACTTTCCTCACAGTGCTGACATAAGGATTAAATAAAGCCTACCAAAATCTATAACACATTGCCCCATACAGTATTTCCCTACCCTATCTTCATTTTCTTTCTGCTGCCTCTTTGGATTTCTTCCCTTTCTTCTTTTTCTCACTCCTTTCTTCCTTTCCTTCCTCTTTTCCCCTCTCCCTATATAATCTCTTCTCTTGCCTCCTCTTTGCTTCTTCTCCCTGAATAGGACCTATTCGAGTATTGGTCACCAAGCAATCAAGTACAAATGTGTGGTCGGCACCAAGGATTTAGTAAACATGGTCATATATATTTTTTTATTTTTCCATGTCATTCCTTTTTTAATTGTTGTGTTACATATTTATTAGATATTGAGCTTATATACAAGAATGTTTCTAACATGTGTCATGTGTAAAGAATGATACAGAAAGTCTGAGTCTTCCATATTTCCGAAATCTAGGAAAGAGAGTATGATATTTAACTCTGGGCTCAGATCTGACCTTCCCCAATTATGTGTGTCTCATGTGCTAGTGTTTTATTTCTATTTTCTGTATGTCTTCAAGTATTTGCAATATGTGCATTTTTTCTCAAGTTGTTCATGTTTTAGAATTCTACGTAGAAGGACAAAAACTATGTTTTCCTCTATAGCTTAATATTTTCACTCAACATTGTGTTCTGAGAATGGCTGTGATGTTGTATGTCCTGTCCTCTCTCTTACTTTTATGTGGTATCCCAGTGTGTGACTATCCCAATTTATTTAGAAGTTCAAGTATCAACTTCTCTTAGACTTTTGGGGTTGCTGTTTTGGCGCATTTTCTAATTACCTGTTGTATGCGAACATACTGATACATGTTTCCTGGGGGTCCTGGGGCAAGAATTTCTCTACATCTGTCAGCAACAGAATTGCTGGTCACAGAATGTGCACCTTCTATGCTACCAGATAATGTAAACCAATTTTTCATTTCTATCAGCGCTGTATGTTTTTTCTCTGCCTCCTAAGAATCACTTGAAATTATGGATTTTTGCAAATCAGAGGTGTGGGGACTTCTGTCTCATTGTAGTTAAAAGATTACGAATGAGGTTGAGCCTCCCCCCACCCCCATTTGTTGCCATTTTTTGTTGCTGTTTAAAAAGTCTCCTCCATTTATTTGTCCATTTTGAAAATTCATGGGTTTTTTTTGTCTCTGTCTTTCTGAATTTTGGTAATTCTTTGTGTATCCTGGTTAACAACACTTTTCCATAATATTTGTAACAAGTATTTGTCGTAGGTTATGTTTTGTCTCCTTTTACTTCATTCAAATGCCATATTAATCTTCAAGCTTCTCGGTTTTTAGAACGTGTTATTTCAGTCAGAATGCTCCCTTACACGCGCTGAGGTATGGATCTTTCCATTTTCCTTGTCTTAAAACTAGCCAGTGACCTAGTCAACTGATATGCAAGTTCCCTTCCTACTGCGGAATCATGCCCCTCTGCCTAACTTCAGGCTATATAAACTTGATTTAATAACTTAACTTCTAAGAAAAATCAAGAGTAAGGGGCACCTGGGGGGGGGGGGGGGTCAGTCCGTTAAGTGTCCAACTCTTGATTTCGTCTCAGGTCATGATCTTACGGTTCACGAGTTTAAGCCCTGAATCTGCTTCTGCACTGACAGCATGGAGCCTGCTTGGGATTCTCTCCCTCCCTCTCTCTCTCTCTGCCTCTCCTCTGCTCGCTCTCTCTCTCTCTCTCTCACACACACACACACACACACACACACACACTCACACACTGTCTCTCTCTCTCTCAAAATAAAGTTAACAAAGAAAAAGGAAGAGCAAAACAAATGGTAAGAATAAAAAATCTTAAAGGAAGGTAGAGTAAGGCTTTGGGAAGTGCTGGTATTTCCATTTTAAGTGGGGAGTCTAATCCACTGGAAGTAGCCCACTTGGAGCACTGGAAGGGCTGTGAAGGATGTGTGGTCACATGCCGAAGGGAACAGCACTTTTCAGGGAATAGCACCTGCCTTGGGCATTGTGTGAAAGCAACGGCCTATGTACCTAGAGCTTTCTGGCTGTAATGATGGGAAATACGCACTAGAAAAATCTGTGAAGGATTTGAACGGAGTTTTAAAATAATATCGATACTCTTTGACTAATTCTTTCCACCAATGTTTACTGAGCACCTACCATGGTCTAGTTGCCGGAGATAAAGCAGTAGGAAGAAAATCCTGCCTTTCTACAGTCCAGTGAGAGACTGTAGGAGAGAGAGAGAGAGAGAGAGAGAGAGAGAGAGAGAGAGAGAGAGAGAGAGAGAGAGAAGTAAATTATTTAGGATGGTGGAAAGCAACAAATGTTTTGGAAAAAAATCAAGCCGTCAAAGGTGATCGGGAGGAGGAAGAGGGTGTCTGCATGCAAGAGGGTACATATACATGACACACAGCTGGTTTACATTAGTAGAAATTACAGAATCAGCAGGTGCGGTTAGATTTTCCATGTCATGTTAGTACTCTAAAAAAATGACTCTCTTTACCCTGATTATTAAGGAAATTCATTGTTTAACCTAATTAATGGAAACTTTCCTTTATGGGCATAAGGAGAAAATAGTATTGGTGGAGATTGTTAGGTGCCAGTTGGACATCCAGTTGACTCCATTAATCATTTTACAAATTCATAACTATTTGAACTCTTGCCTTGCACTAAACTCTGGAGGTTAGTTACATCAGTGTAAAGGAAAAAGTTGCTGTTCTCACCTAGCACACAAACTTTAGTGTCCACAGTAGTCAAATAAGATTGGTCTTGATATCTTTTTTGCAAGTCACAAAAGACAGGCCAAAAAGTATTTAAGTCTCTTTCCCAAGCTCACATAGATGTTAACTTAAGGATTTAGAGTCCACATTCCCGGTAGTCTGTCTCCAAAACCCATTCTTACACTGTCCCACACTGTATTTATTCGTGTGACCTCAATACTTGGTGTTATAAAGACATACATATCTGCCATCCCAATTAAACAAAAGGTAGAACTGAAACATGAATTTAAAAAAAATCCAAGTGTTTGCTAAATGCCTGTTTCCATTATGTGTGACACATGGTTGAATACTTATATATTTTGTTTTGTTTTGTTTTTTGTTTTTTTACTTATATATTTTTTTTAAAAAACACCAATTGATTTCTTTACTGCAGCATGGAACATAATAGTTGGAAGTCCTCAGAGACAAAATCTGATTTACAGACATTATATAGCTTTCCTAGGATCGCATAAGTAGAAAGTGGCTGAACTGGAATTTAAAACATCATATTTAAATAAATTAATAAATTAGTTAATTAATAGCACAATATGAAACTCTCCTCTTTCCATCCATGATACTTCCCCTCTAGCAATTCTATAAATTCACATACTGAGTTATTATAAATCTGTTAATTTAGAAAACAAACCTACATTGCATGTTTATTCTCAATGTTTACTCTCAATTATGCAAAATGAGTAAGTTCTAGAGATCTTTTGTACAATACTTAAATACTTTTTGTGCAAAGAGCATACAAACATCTGTCCAAGGAAATCAAATGACACGCAATGGATACTGTTGTGGAAAATGTGTGTTCCTATTCAAACAGATGTACAGGAAAAAAAATGTTCAACTTTATACTATTTGTTAGGCCTCTCTAAAAAGTGACACAGGAACTGGCATTTCTCTTGTATCTGCCTACCCGGTATTGAGGAGACCTGTCTGTGTTCTCCCAACGTCGACCCGACTAGCACTTGAAGTAGTTTCTGAGTCTGGTGTTGAGGGTACAATGTTTAAAAAAAAAATTCTCATTCCTTGTGGTTCTAAGAAGCCCTTGCTCTGAGAAGCTGAAGGGTGGGAACACCATTAAACAGAACAATGGCCTGATGGGAATTTTTGTTACCTTTTGTGGCCATCAGCATCTGCATAGAGGCCTTTCTTACATAAGCTGCAAATCCCGCTGTGTGGCTCAAACACAAGCCTTATCCACGTTTGTAGCTTTGGGACGGGATGAATAACAATGACGCAGAATGGGTTCCTGCAACCCAGGTGACGTTTTTCTGAGAACTATCCATTGTTTTCTAAGAGGATCTACGCATTTCCTGGCATATGCCATGTGATTGATTGTGGCTTTGAAATTACCTTTTAAGGTAATTTTCTTGTCCCTGTGTGGCTTAGTGACAATGCAGTCTTGCTTGGTCATTTAAAGGTCAACATATTCAGTACGTATCCAATTTGTGTTCATTTACTTCAGTTCCATAAGTACTCCTTTGTTCATGTGTGCATGAGCCATATTTCTCTAAGGAAGGACTTTCAGTTCTGAAACAATCAACTTGTTCACTCCTACAGAGAAATTTACAGTAAGATTGGGATACATTAGTAGCAGGTGACTTACACTATACTGTTACTGTTACTATATGAGAGATTTCCAAGGTAATGATTGGGACTCACCCATCACGTCCTCAGGGGGATGTATAACCACGGAAATAACACAGCCTTTAAGAAAAAGATGAGAAACAAATAGGAGACCATTGGCATCTCTCTTCAAGAAAGATGGAAGATGAGGGGGATGCCTGGGTGGCTCAGGCAGTCAAGCGCCCAACTGTTTATTTTTTTTTTTAGTATTTTATTTATTTTTGAGAGAGAGGGAGACAGAACACGAGTCGGGGAGAGGCAGAGAGAGAGGGAGACACAGAAACCAAAGCAGGCACCAGGCTCTGAGCTGTCAGCACAGAGCTTGACGCGGGGCTCGAATCCACCAGTCATGAGATGGTGACCTGAGCCCAAGTCGGATGCTTAAACTGACTGAGCCACCCAGGTGCCCTGTAAGTGCCCAACTCTTGATTTTGGCTCAGGTCATGATCTAGTGGTTCCTGGGATCCAGCCGTGCCATCGGGCTCTGCGCTGACAGCTCGGAGCCTGCTTGGAATTCTTTCTCTCCCTGGGTCTCCTCCTGCCTCTCTCTCTCTCCCTCTCAAAATAAATAATTAGCATTAAAATAGAAGAATGATGGAAGAGGAGATGACATGACAGAGAATGACACTGACCGGAGGTAGGAAATATGAGGGAAAGAAGGGAAAACACCCTGTTGAAGTATAGAGGATCAGGTAGGTTCTAATCCTTAGTCTACAATTAGTAACTCTGACCTTGGGAAAGGTACCCAGTGATTAATCTTCTACGTCAGTCCATTAGCAAAGCAAGGGGAATGTTGTATTTATTACAATTCTTGTGATGGGGATTAGAGAGCGCACTGGTGGTGAGCACCGGGTGATGTATGGAAGTGTTGAATCACTATATTGTACACGCGAAACTAATATTACACTGCATGTTAACTCACTGAGATTTAAATAAAAACTTAAAAATAATGTGATCATAAAGTGAAATGGCAGATGAAAGACACTAAGCATCGTGGACAGTATTTAAGAGAAGTTAGTTCCAGGTCTCTTTTGCAAGGAGCACTGCTGGCTTTGAGTTTTGGAAAGAAGGGCAGAGAAAAGCTAACGGATATTCTGCCTTGTGGTGTGCGTGATCTGAATGTAAAATAAGCCACACATACGTGGCACGTGTGTGTCTTTGTGTGCATAAGTATTTGTGTGTCTGTGAAAAATTGTATGTGCTAGAGAGAGGCAAAGATAAAAGACCATGGGAGTTTACAAAAGGAGGGAATTGGAAACTGAAAGGAAAAACATAATTTGGTTCAGCTACCGCATTTCACATTCTGAGAGACGTCCTAGTTCTCCCTTCTTTAGAATTGTTTCCCCACCTCCTGTCTGTCTAATCAGTGCATGATCTGTTGAGTGTAACTACACAGTGCCCGGCTCTCTGCGTCCACCTTTCTTTCACCCACACCGTCCTTTCCTCACACTGAGGTTCTCCAATGTTTCCCCCTCGCCCGCTTGCCTGAAGTTCAACCTTGAGTCCTTCAATCCATTCTGCATACAAGGTGAGACAGCTGCCATTACCCTCTAAATACATCCATCCATCGATACTACATAAAATCTATTAAGAAGGACCTAAGAGCTGAAAGAACAGAGAATGGTTTAAAGGCCCACAAACATATCCCTATACAAATAAGATGTTATACTCAATTGAATTAGGAATCACAGTGAGTTATATGACCTGACTGTAGTAATTGTATTAAGCAACCATATTATTTCAATAATAAAATAAACCCATTGAAACAGATTATTTTCTGGGATAATTACTTAACTAATTTAAAAGTGACAGTAGGATGAATGTTCCAATCTTTGCATTTTATTGTCTCTTCCCTGGATTCAGCCAGAAAAATACTGTCTTTGGCATCTGAATTTCTTTACATTTACAGAGAATTCCCACTTGTTTTCCCAAAGTTAAAGTCTAACATATGGGACGGTATTTCATCTGGATGCAAAGATCTCATTCCCTGGGGCTCCTATCAAAACTCCTTCTTCAAGGTGGTCTTTCTGGAACCTGAAAGTGGATCCCGTCACCTGCCTGTATACCCCAGAGGAGCTTGTGCACAGCCATCCATGGCTCTCACTGAAGCTGCACTGGACCCTCACAGAGTATCTGTGGAATGAATGGGGGAGGGGCGACATCGGTCTTGCAGCAAGATCTTGGATCTGCCCAGGGCCTGGCCCACATCAGCGCTCGCAAAGCAGCTGCTGAGTAGATAATGATGTGCGTGGACAAGGGTAATGCTCTTGTCTGCATTTCGTACTTCAGGGCAGGGTGCCCAGTTCAGGTATTAATGAATCCAGTTCCTTCCGCAGATAGTAAGTGCTGGCTTTGAACACATCACATAACTAACGCAGCAAAATCCTGACTTGCAGCATCCTGCCCAGAGTTCAGTTTCTCCTCAGTTCTAGATGCCGATGAAGAGTATGCACTCTGATCCACACAGCTTGTGTCCAAAACCCGCCTCGGCCATTTACTCGGGGTGTGACCTCAGGCAAGGCACTTAACATTTCTGTGTCTCAGTTTTTCATTTGTAAATCATGGGTGGTAAAAGTGCTTCTGGTAAGGTCTTTGAGAGGAATAAATGAGCTAAGATTATAGGAAATACTATAATAGGAGTATTAAGTCCTTGCTGTGACTCATTATTGTTTACATTTTTACTGTTACTATTTAAATGAGATATTATACTATACTAGACACAATATAATGAGACAGTACAAGTAAAACGCACAGCACAGCGCCTGGTACAGAGTACACAAATTAGAATAGACATGATTATTTTTAGTCGTAGTAGCAGTATTAGCAGCAACCGCATTATCATTTAACCTTATTATTTACTAGGCCACAGTTGATCACCAGTAGCACAAGAAAAATTAACAGAAATATTAATAGTTGACACTAACTGTATGCTTTCTCACCCCTTTACATGCATTCAAAGACCCAGAAAGAATTGAGAAGCAGTAACATAATGGAACCTATAGCCCCATTACTGAGGTCTTCACCCCTGAGCCGCTAGCTCACTATGAGGCTGTGGAGGAAACCTTCTGTGCCTCTCTTTGCATCAATCATAACAGTACCTACCTCACAAAGGTGAGCAATAAAAGGGGTACTTGAAAAAAGGAAAAGATCACAACTAGCATTTAGTAAGCATTCAGTTCAATACATGTTAGGTAGTATTACTATTTTATTCTCCTAAGAACCTTAAGTTATATGGGTGAAGGTTAGCTGGATTATAGAGCCACAGAAGGTGAAATACAGAGGGTAAATAACTTTCCCAAGTTTATACAGCAATTCAGTGTCAGGACTGGTTTTTGACCCAAGTTAGTACAATTCTAGAGCCTGTGTTCTTAACCAATATATGATAGAGCCCCCCGAGAGACAGGTGGGGTTTCAGGTACACTGGTGTGGGGGGTTATGTCTGCCATGCTGCTTGGCCACCATCCATCTCTATATGATGATGACACCCCACTTATCCCAGCTTGTCTAGGGTAGAGCTTGTGGTTACAACGCTCTTACTATATGGGCTTTTCAGAATCGGTCCCTACAGGCAAACACTTTGCAAATATTTCCAGATATTTATGAAATGACATCTTATCAGAAAATAGGCAGTGATTTCTTTTTTCAATCTTGACAATGTAGCCCCCCTTGACAATTTGTACTGTGTACACATCTAGTGTGGCCCCACTTTCATTAGTATCTCCTTCTTTTCCTCCCACCCTACCCCCCAGTGCAAGGCGATCATCCACAAACTCATTATTCATTCTCCCAACTGTTTGTTACTACACATCAGACACTGTTGTACATGCTGGAGATGCAAAGATACGAACACGATACGATCTTGGTCTCTTTTGGTGACACCAACTAGTCTGGCTAGTTTTAAATGCAGAACATTTTTGGCCTTGGTTTACCCAACTAACATCCCTAATTCCGGTGTTGAAATGGACACTCACCTCCACTACCGAAATTCTTGGGATTTTAGTACAGTGTGCCTGTGTCTTCTTTGGAATCATGCACCTACTGACCTCCTCACTTCCAAAACTTGTAGTCAGTTCTTAGGGCTGTCTTTTTTTCTGGATTCCAGGTTCTATTCTATTTTCTAGTGGGACAGAGATTTGCTACTCTACCATAAACGCATTGCTTAAAAGCTGGATTCTCCTGTTTTAGGTTCCTACAAGCCTCTCAGAGCTGAAGGCCTGCCAGGACTGCTAGTAATATGTTTTATCAAGGTGAATAATTGTCTACACTGGATCCTATCTTCTGCCAAAAGGCCTGAGTGTCTGTAAGTCCTTATCTGGGAATTCGTCTTCATAATCCATTCTCCCAAAACTAACGCCTTTGGCCTGGGTGGGATATGATTACACTACCCTTCTCCACCAGATAATTTTATTATAAGCCTCTGTGTTATGAGGGTTCATTATTAAAACTGGTTAATTTCTTACTAATTCTACTGCTATCAAGACTTAGACCCCTCCATACTCCTTTTCCCAGTCCTGAATGTTCTATATATGAGAAAATGCACATTAACAAACACTCGTCTTAGAAATGCTATGAAGAATAAAAATACTTCACTTGAGATATCCCACTGAGAGAGTCACACAAACTCAGATCAGAAATTCTTTACATATGTCACTAATCTCTTTCATTTTTCCACTTTCTTTACATTTCCATCTTTAATACCAAACCACTGACATCTTCCACTGACAATGGATCCCAGTTTGTGTGAAAAGACAGAAAAAGGATATTGCAAAATGTTTTCCTATGGGTTGTATAAATACTGCTTTCTCTGAGTATAGTCATAGAGCCCCTCTTTTTCTGCTAGCCTCACGCAGAGATGCTTCTCTCCAATGGTCATAAACAAAACACCAACAGATGTGAGGAACAAGTGAATATCAAGAAGGCAGTCACCATGGCAACAATAACCATGGAAAGTCCTCTAGACAACCACCCCTGCACCAGCGTCTACTCAGAAATTCAGGGCATTCAGCTCACAAAAATGCCAAAAAAAAAAAAAAAAAAAAAAAAAAAAAAAAAAAAAGCAAGAGAACGTCAGTGCATTGAGTAGAAATGAGCTCAAAGTTGAAAAATTGTAACTCTCATCAGAAGTTTCACTTCTCTAACCAAACCCAGGGCTTGCTCAAGGCAAAATTATGAAGGGAAATATTTTCTGTGGCTTTCCTTTGCCTACAGTATAGAGTGTAGTTTAGTCTGATATTTGAGGGTTTCTGAAGCTTACGTTTTTTTTTGCATTGTTTGTCACTTGTCGAGCTGATATAACCGCTCAAATCAAAATAGTGTAACTCATTCTCTCCTGGACATAAAACATGCATTTCTAATGCTGGCGCACATTGAATAGAGACTCCCCTTTTATGAAAAGTATAGTCCTTCTCAAATTCCTCGATTAATATCCCCAATCAACTCTCCTACGTCTTTGAACTTCCATCTCATCCGTAAAGTCTTCTCCGGCCACCGTAACTCATAGTTATTTCTTGAAACAGGAAGACAAAATCCCTGGGTTCAGCTCTCAACGTGAATATTTAAAGCTGGGCAGCATTACACTTACACTTAACTTCTCAAATGTAAAAGGATGCCAGCAAAATACTTTCTTTTGAAAAGAAAATTATATAATGTAGTTAAGGTAAATGATACAAGGCTACAAACATCATTTACATTATTATCTCCGACTAATAACATTTCTCCTCTCTCTAATTTGCTATCTTCACATCATCTTCATGGAAGAATATCAATTGGCATGTCAAAAAAACTGTCAATATGTATAAATCATATTGGTGGAATATAAAATATCGAGGTGGAGCAAATATTTCAACAGATATTCAAATAATGGAACAATATGGAAGGCAGAGCTGGAGGAATATACATATGCATTTTTCCTTATCATAAATCAACTTGAATTTTAATCTTCTTTCACTCAAGCTGTGCCTTGCCCGTAGTTAAAGACTCAGCGGAGATATTTTCGGTAACCAATGACTCAGTTCACCAAAAATAAATCCATGAGACATTTTTTTCAGGATAGTCAAAACTGTAAAATGAATAGACACTTTTCCAAAGAAGACATCCAGATGGCTAACAGAAACATGAAAAGATGCTCAACATCACTCACTAGCAAAGAAATACAAATCAAAGCTATGATGAGATACCACCTCTCACCTGTCAGAATAGCTAAAATTAACAACCCAGAAAACAACAGGTGTTGGTGAGGATGCGGAGAAAGGGGAACCACTGTTGGTGGCAATGCAACCTGGGGCAGCCACTCTGGAAAACAGTGTGGAGGTTCCTCAAAAAATTAAAAATAGAACCACCCTACGGCCCAGCAATTGCAGTACTGAGAATTTATCCAAAGGATACAGGAGTGCTGATCCATAGGGGCGCATGTACCCCAACGTTTATAGCAGCACTATCAATAATAGCCAAATTATGGAAAGAGCCCAAATGTCCATCGACTGATGGATGGATAAAGAAGATGTGGTGCATACCTATATAACTGAATATTACTCGGCGATGAAAAAGAATGAAATCTTGCCATGTGCAACAACATGGATGGAACTAGAGGGTATTATGCTAAGCAAAATACATCAGTCAGAGAAAGACAGATAAGAGAAATATGATTTCACTCATATGTGGAATTGAGAAACTCAACAGATGATCACAGGGGTAGGGAAGAAAAAAGAAGATAAAAACAGAGAGGGAGACAAACCATAAGGGACTCTTAAATACAGAGAACAAACTGAGGGTTGTTGGTGGGGTATTGGGTGGGGGGGGATGGGTTAAATGGGTGATGGGCATTGAGGAGGGCACTTGTTGGGATGAGCACTAGATGTCATATGTAAGTGATGAATAACTAAATTCTCCTGAAACCAATACTACACTGCATGTTAACTAATTTGTATTTAAAGAAATAAATTTTAAAAAACTAAAAACAAACAAAACCATGATCACAAATGAGCACTGAGTGAACTAAAGAAATTAAGCAAACCACCTTTCTCCTGTGGACTGATGCTTACTCATTCCTCCAGATTCTCTTAGCTGTCACTTCTTTCCAGAAACCTCCTGCCCTTTCCCACACACTGTGGGCACCCTCTTTGACCCTTCCACAGCATCTCTGCTAGCTGTATAGTATTATCACACTATTAAAATACTCTGTTAATTTGTTAGCCTGTGTCTCCTCCATTGCTCTATTTGTTATTCTGTATTTCCTTCATTGTTCTGGGTCCATAACACAGTATAGTGCCATCCACAGTGTCATTATTTGTTGCATTAGTCAGTTTACGGATGAAAGATGGAATGAATGAATAAAAAAGGGTGAATAAATCAAATTAAATAGATGTCACACACATGCAAGCATCTATATAATTTCTCAAAATTACTCAGAAAAATTTGTTCGAGATTTCAGAATAATCTTAATTGGGTGATAGCATATAATATTTTATCATATGCATTTCTGCAAGCTTGACTTAAATTAATCTGAAAAGACTAGCTGCATATGCATTATCCCGTTTTACAGGGTAATCAAGTCCTGTATGTCTTTGCAGATCATCTAGCTAAGTGCTTCTCAACCTATCTATGGTTGTGAAACTTAATAATGAGCTATTTTGTATATATCAAACACTCTACAGTAAAATGTGTAAACGTCCATCATAAAGCCACAGAAGCTACGAGGTAATGCAGTCTGGCACTTAGTAGTTTCAGAACATTGATTCTGAATGCACAGAAATAAATATATATTCATATAATTTTTAAATGAGGAAAAGACTGGGAACAATTAGCCTGCCCCATAGCGACCCCTGGGAAACAAATTGAGGTCCAAAGAGACAAATTTACTTTTTACTTGGTGGTGGAGTCAGGAGAGTGAATTCATTCCCTAATCCCAAGGTCAATGTCCTCTTGATTAATCTATGAAGGGAATTGTACCATGCTCTGAAACACCTATAACATTTCCTATTCTCTACCTTCCCTTGCAAGTGTAACTGCGAGCCAACTATCATAAGAATCATGATATGTTCTTCTTGTTTCCTATGGGTTGTTTTGGCTAATTTACTGGCAATTCAACAAAGTGCTGGATGTTTAAAAGATATAGCTGAGTTTTGGGGAAAAAGCTTGCAGATGACAAGTTTAATGTCGTTTTTAAAACGATGCCATTCCCAAGATGACCTAATGATTTAATTAACTCCTATTAAAAAAGTATGGAGGTAGGAGATGGAACGAGTGATGTCCATTATTTTTAATTAAATTTTTGAAAGCAACGGGCCTTGATCACTGCCTGGGCTGTTATCTGTAGCTCATAGGTCTTAAATTAGGGGATTTTAGTATCTAATTTTATATTAATAGAAGAGAGCTGGACAATTTTTCTATAGCAGTAAATGCATAAATATACATTTTATCTGGCATTAAAAAGACATCATTGATGCAGAACGCCTTTTTAAGGAAAATAGACTACTTTTATATAAATAGTGCATATATAAAATGACTTATATATGATGCATCACATGCATAATCTGAACATATTTAGTCATAGAATAGAATCAATTACATTAACGTAGTAAGATTGGAAAACACAGGTACAAAAATAACCATGGAAATTTTTGGTTGATGCAACTTGAGTTACATTTATGTTAAGTTGCAGAAGTTATGAAAGGGCCAGAGAAGAGCCTAATGTGCATTTACTCAACAAGTACAAGTGCTCACTTGCTATGACCCAGGTACTGTACTAGGCACTGACAATACCACACAGACAAGGTCATTATCCTGAATTTACAAACTAGAGGTTTGCTAGTGATAAGACTGTATCTTATAAACTGGAACTATCTGCTAGCAAATATCAGGAAAAGACTTGCTTACTTGCTAGACAGAGCAGGAAATACACGTGTGTGTGTGTGTGTGTGTGTGTGTGTGTGTGTGTGTGTGTGTGTATGATATCAAAGTGGGAGACATCACTACAGCAACTACTCAATGGTCTTGTGAAGGAATGAATAAAATTCAGTTTTTCTTCTCTTTGTGTCATCCCTCTTATAATTGAGATTCTCCGTTATTCAGGAGTTTCAGGGGATAGCATTTTCCAGTGACCCTGGTGCTCACTCTGGATTGCTAGGATCACCTCCAGTCTCTCAGCCAGGACACTATGCTCAGGCACAGTGTAAATAGGTACTATTTTCATTTCAACCATTACAGGCACAGAGGTTAAAAACAGGAAGGGTAGGACAGGAAGAAAGGAAGAAACGAAGCAGAGAAAATCACTTGAGACCATTTTGCATGGGCTGTGGTTCAATTCACCAAAAAAATTGATTACCTGAATGGCAACTTTTTTAAATAACCAGTTTGTTTATTTTATCGAATTACTGATTTACTAAAATTTTATTAATGCTAAGTATTTATGAAGTTTATTTTATTAATGTTAAGTATTTATGAAGATTAGGATTGGTTTAGCAACTTCTGATTGGTTTTCTTTTGGGGAAAAGTTCTTGATTTGTTTTTAGTCTGTCTTCACATAAGAAGTTTAGGGGCACCTGGATGGCTCAGCTGGTTGAGCGGCCGACTTCGGCTCAGGTCACGATCTCGCGGTCCGTGAGTTCGAGCCCCGCGTCAGGCTCTGTGCTGATGGCTCAGAGCCTGGAGCCTGTTTCAGATTCTGTGTCTCCCTCTCTCTCTGACCCTCCCCCATTTGTGCTTTGTCTCTGTCTCAAAAATAAATAAACGTTAAAAAAAAAAATTAAAAAAAAAAGAAGTTTAAGCAATGGATCATCTCTTCAAAGCCGAGAGTCATAAGTAAGCTTGCACTATTTGTTAACAAAATATTTAATGTTTAGAAAAATATAGGGGTGCCTGGGTGGTTCCATCAGTTAGGTGTCTGATCTTGGTTTCAGCTCAGTTCACGATCACATGGTTCATCTGGCTCAATTGGTTAAGCGTCCAACTCTTGGTTTCGGCTCAGGTCATGATCACATGGTTCGTGAGTTTGAGCACCACGTTGGGCTTGGTGCTATTGGAGAGAAGCCTGCTTGGGATTCTCTCTCTCCCTCTATCTCTGTCCCTCCCCTGCTCCCTCCCTCCCTCTCTCTCTCTGTCTCTCTCTCTTTCTCTCTCTCAAGATAAATATATAAACTTAAAAAAAATATATAAACTTAAAAAAAAAGAAAAAATATTTAATCAGTAACCAAAATATCAGGATAGAAATAGGATTCTGTATCTGAAATACTTTTACTGTAAATGTAATATATTTGGGATTCATTCTGAAAAAATACAGATTAATATTTTAGTTACTAATAGTTAAGAATCTAGGATTAAGTTTGATGTAGAATTGAGTAATTGGTGAGTCAAAAATTAAAAAATCACCTAAAGATTAACAACATTTGACATTTAAAGAATGTGGGTATATTCTCAGAGGCTGATGCAACCCAGCCACCAAAGAAAGTATGAAAATATGAATGATCAACTGACAAAGTCAAGTTTAATAGGACTTTCATGAAAGTGGTAGAACTTCATTAATGATAGCTGAATTTTAAATGAAAATTAAAAACATAAAAAAGAAATTGGAAGTAACCTAAAAAATCCAAACAGTAATAAAATACTGAAATTTTGGTATCTAACAAGAAGCAACCTAGATACATCAACTTGGCAAGAGTTTAGTGAAAGATCTGATTTGTGAAGTAAAATCCTGCAGAAGAACAGAGAGGAAGACTGTCCAGAATTAACTGTTATAATGGGCATCGTGGATCAATCAGCCATTAATCATAAATATGAAATTATAATGGAATGTTCAAAAATATTTTAAAAATCATAGACATAAAGCAAGAAATAATAGCAATGACATAGTTTTCCTAATCTAAGCTTAATAAACTAACATTAACTTTATATATTCGTGAAAGCACTCTTTAAAAATGTGGACAAAGCTTGAAATGATGTTTTAAAAAGGGATTCAAAAGCAATCAATATAAACTGAAAAACTGCATGATAAATGCTGACATTAGGTGCTGGTAATGAAGTATTATTTTCTCAATATCAGTATACCCAGGAAAAGATAATCACTCTACAGCCCCTTAACTTCTGTCAATTAAACATTTTTTTAAGATTTTATTTTTAAGTAATCTCTACACCCAATGTGGGGCTCAAACTTACAACCCCGAGATTAAGAGTTGTGTGCTCTACAGACTAGGCCAGCCAGATGCCCCCGTTAATTAAACATTTTAAAAATGTTCCAATAACAACAAAATAAAAATCTGCTCAACTAAATTTGTGCAAAAATTTTCAGATACCAAAATCAGCTCTCAAGTGTTACAAACTTTATAATTTAAATTTCATGTTACACAGGTAAACTTTGTATTTGTAGTAAATTGGTCACTTACTAGTCCGTCATCAGTGAAATGGTCTTTAGGTATGAATTATCTGTATTTGCTTTTCAAAGAAATATTCCACCTCCTTTTAGAACTCCTTACCAATATATAAGATGCACACAAGACAAGCCTACATGCATCACTAATTCCATTCTTTCTGTAATTGGAAACATGGAGATTTTTAGGAAGAAGGTATCAACATGAATTCATGAAGAGTCTGCAGTCAAGAGAGACCTACTGGATTAAGTCAACACTAACATACGATAAGGAAAGGAGTACAGACAACAGAGATCTCAGAAACTTTCCAAGAAAGGGAGTCAGAAACTATAAAACAAAGGCCCTAAACTAAGAATTCTTTATGATTCCTTAAGCTTGCAAATCTTCCTCAAGTTTGCCATATATTTGTATATAATCCATCTTTTCCCTTTCTTCTTCAATGATAATAAATGTGCAACAGAAAGGGGCAAGAGTTCCAGAAGCTTATGAGCTACAGGAAAGAAAGATGTTTCATTTATCTGGAACCCCAGGGGCCAAGCACAATGTCTTAATTTAGATGGTGTTAAAAATGAGAGAAACAGAGAGAGAGAGAGAGAGAGAGAGAGAGAGAGAGAGAGAGAGAGAGAGAAAGCTCATTTATTTAATTAGTACATGCATGAATTAACTGCGTACAACCAAGATGAACAAATAATTAAATAAACACTTGCCTTCTGGTGTAGGATAGGTGGAGAGACAGAGATATCACATCTTACTTTAAAGCCTGATTTTGGACTAAAGAAACCCCAAAGGGCAGATGGGGGCATGTTGACTTGGAAAGAGAACAGAAGGCTACAAATATGGAATCTAAAATGAAGAAGAAGGAAGGGCTTTGGGAGGCAATCTGGCTTACAAAATGAGCCCCAGGTGAATCCTAGAGCACTCCCAACAAAACTTTGAAAAATGGAGGATTAAATTCCTCAAGAATCAGATGAGACCACAGATAAAAGTACCCTTTTCAACCAGGGAACTCTGGAAAATTGATTCTTGATTTTGAAAGTAAAGCGATTTTTATGTGATTCAAAGACATCTTCAGAGGGCAAGAAAAGTTTAATGTGTATACAGTGTGTTTGAAGACTTTTCTAGGGTCCAAGAAGATCTCCTTTGGGTACCATAAGCTGGTTTATTATCCATTATCTGTAACACAAAGATAATGAAAGCAGTACAATTGTCTGTTCGGAAAGCCCACAGGAATACCAAGATTTGACAGCCATGATATATCTCAGTTAGTTTTTCCCGTGTAAAACCATCACAAATCATAGGACAGACAGTGTGTTGGTTAAAGAGACTACACATGGAGATGATGGAGTTATTCATTTATCTTCATTGAAAGAACTCAGACTGCACCATGGTTGATAACATAAATCTCATCCTATACAAGATCCTCTCTCCTAATGATTTCTCTTAGCAGTGTGATTAAAATTGTCTTTTTTTTTTTTCGGGTACACCACAGTGATCTGACTTTCCTGATTAGTCACTGAACCTTTCAACCCAATCCATGGTGCTGAAATCTACAGAACGAGTAGATTTGAACAAAATGAATGATTAGAAATGCCCTTGTAAGGGGGGTTAAAATTTTTTTAAATGTAAGCATAAATAAATTGAGCTCATCTTACTGTTTCTGATACTTCACTCATGTGGTATATCATTTCTTGAGAGATAATCTGATTGATGTAATCACATCATGTTAGTTGAAGAACTTTAATGGTGTAGAGTGAGAAGTTTGCATAAATCGGTAACATGATCAGCATTCAAAAAGCAAATGATGATACAGACCATCAAATGTTGCAAAATAAAACAAGAATATGGATATTCTTGAGTATAAGTACAGAAAGAGAAGATGAAAAAAATAAGGATAAAAAAATAGAGAAAAGCATGTTGGAAGAAGGAAAAGAAAACAAGGAAGAAAGGAATGAATGAATACATGAAGGAAGGAAGAAAGGAGAGGGGCAGGGAGAGGGTAGAGACAGAAGGGAAAAAGGAAGGAGGGAGCTCGCTCCCTAACATTCACTGTGTTTTTACTATATGCCAAGGACCACTGTAGGTGATTTCTTATACATTACCTACTTTAATCCTCAAATCAACCCCTGCCAGGAAAGGGGTTTTGTTTATCTCTTTGATTGCATTACATTCGAGGAAGTTTTTCTCTTTCTTTGAAAGGAAAAAAAAAAAAAAGACTTCCCACAGAGAAAATAAGCAAAAGACACAGTCCAATTTCTGCTTACGTGAAAATCACTTCCTGCCACTGCATTTCCTCTTATGTTTCCTTATTTTCCTTCTATTTTCCTTCCTACAGAAGAAACTAATCCAAATGAGATGGTCCCTACACTGATACCCGAATTTCATTTTGCACAAAGCTTCTTGCTAAACATTTGACCTTTTAGTCATTCCTCATGGACTCTTTCCCATTCTGCTGTCCTTAAATTGTTAACTGTCACTGCCTTAACTGCTCAGGTGAGGACACTGTCTCTTACAGTGAATAAATACTGATACAAGACATAGGTCCACTTTTCCCCTCCTACCTACCTCTACTGTTTACTCTTTCCGCCTGCCTTCTCTCCTCATGCTAGGCCAGAAGAAGAGGGACATCCCTCCTTCCTAAAACTAAATACTCCATCTGCGACTTTGACCATGACTTCCACACCAGCATCACTTTTTACAATTTTTCTCTTCCTTAAATGCTACTTGTCAGGAAAACCAACAAAAATAAAAATTAAAAACAAAGCAAAACACTAAACTAAAATTCCATCCCAAGGTCTCTGGCTTAAGTCATGTTCCTGAGAAGTAGTTTTGTCTAGATGGGAAGGATGACTACACATTTCCTTGGTACATTCAGAGGTCTTAATAAGGCTCTTACAGCCACACTATCCATTGGAATGCAGTCTCCAAATCCAGAGTCTCGTCATGTACATCAGACCTGATACTACTCCACAGACCTAGGAACTGAAAAATCAAGGTACCTCACTCTACACACTCAAGATAAAGCAGTAATGGGGTGATGGAAATTTCTATTATCATTTGCCCTCAAAAAATAGAAGAATAAGGGCATGACAGACACTGGTAAATAGTAAATTCAAAATCCATGTGGGCAAATGTTACAAAACTCTTGAGTTCAGAGGTAGAAAAATTACTTGACTGGCCTTTGACTATGCTTTCTGCACATCTTTCTGGATGTGTGCCCCAAGAACCATGACTCTATCCTTTTCCATTGTCCTCCATATTCACTGACGAAGATGTTGGAAATATGCCAGTGAGCAGAGTTTTCAGCCTGCTTCCTCCCTGCAAAGACCTGGAGACCTCGAGTTCTTTTTAAAATTAACCATTCCCGCTTATTTTAGTCCAGCCTCTGGCACCTCCCTTTGCACAATCCTCTTAGAAATTTTGTGGGCTTGCTGTGAACTTGCTTTGATACTCCACAGATCCTTAGTCACTTAGATATCCACTTGACAAAGGTCACACCCAAGACATGTCTCTTTGTCTAGGCTGAATCACTCCAATTTGGGGATGTCTTACTATTTGGGGAAAATGCCCATGGAATTCCTTGAAGTTATTTTGTCTACAAGTAACAGCTGAATAAAACACTCTCTTAATTCGTCCAGAAGCCTTAATAAAGGGCCTTAAATCTACAATCCTGACTTAACTTCTGTGCTGACTGATGCCTTGTGTTTGGTATTTTACCAGCTTGAAAGGCTAGAGATGATAATCAGTTTTCATTTATTTCCCACATATGTTCACTCTAAGCCACATTTTGAAGTGTGCCAGTTTGTCCTTTGACTTACCTCATTCTTATAACCCCTTATCATACAAAGTCTAGGCAATGGGTGGGTTCTGGTAACACTGTACTGGGAAATTTTGTTGCTCAAATCCACAATTCCACTTGGTAAGTCGTTCTGACTTCCAACTAATCACTGAAGACACTTTTATCAAACGTTTTCTACCACATAACATGGATTACTATTTTGCTACTCTCCTATCACTTCCAAGCCACTTTCTCAAAATCCACAAATAATTTCCTGTTTCTCAATCCTCTACTATAGCAACTTTACTTGCTGTTTTCCAGCCAATGCCACTTTTTTTTTTTAATGAGTGCATTCCTCTTCTGGTACTGATTTTATATCAGTGAGCTATTTGCTGTGTAACAAAACACACCAAAACAAAATCTATCACTAGTCTTGAACCTATAGCCTAGCTGGGTGGTTCTGCTGATTTAGCCCAAGATCAGCTGACCTCAGCTGGGCTTGTTCATGTATGTATGGTGGGCTGGCTATTTAGTTAGGAGTTGACTATTCTAGGGTAGCTCTAGATCATACTGTGAGGCTCTCCTCCAGATTTACACCAATTATCTTTTTCTATGTAACAAATCATCTAAAACTTGAATGATTAAAACAATATTCATCATTATGTCATCCTGACTTTGTAGATCAGTCATGTGGTCTATGCTCAGCCAGTCTTATTTGAGCTTACCCAAAAGCTCACTTTGTTCTGCTCAGTCCGCATATTCTAAGATGGGCTTAATCATATGTCTTGCAGTTGGTGCTGATTGCAATGATTCTTATCTCACTAAATGCTCTCTTAACCTCAGAGAGGCTAGTTTGGGTTTCTTCAGATAGAAGACATTACGCTGCATGGAAGTGACAGTGAATGCTGCCAGGTCTCTTGGGGTCCAGATCTAGAAGTCGTAAGATCCCCTTCTACTATATTCTACTGGGGAAAGCAAGTCACAAGTCCTGGCCACATGCAAGGGAAGGTGAAACGGATTCCACCTTTTGATGGAAGGAGCAACAAATTGTAGGCATTTTGACTTCTATCAGTACATGTCTTTTAAATCCCTCCTAAAGACGGGCAATTGAAGAGAAGGAAAAGAGAGCAAACTCAATGTTACAGAGTAGAAGTAGAAATGCACACACACATTTCAAGAGTCCACTTGTGTCCCACTTGATAACAACCCCCTAGCCAAAGCAAAGGGCATGGGGCCATGGCAGAGCCCCACGTCAGAATGGGAGAAAATTATAAGCTATTGAGAAAGCTACAGATATAAGAAGGTTATTAATCCGAACCATTAACACAATCAATCCACAACAGCTAATGACTGATGGAAATAAAATTTAAACATAGTCTTAACTTTGCTACAAAGCTGAAATCAAACAGATTTACCTTAACTGAGTAATCTGAAGACTTTTGCCTTAAGAATAGTTCCTTCAACTTAAAATGATCTCTATAGTTGGAAGAATTTAAACTGTAGTTTTTGGAGTGCCTGGGTGGCTCAGTCGGTTGAGCTTCCTACTTCAGCTCAGGTCATGATCTCACGGTTCATGAGTTCAAGCCCCACGTCCGGCTCTGTGCAGACAGCTCGGAGCCTGGGGCCTGCTTCGGAGAGACGGAGACCCGTCTCTCTTTCCCTCCCCCGCTCATGTTCTGTCTCTCTCTGTCAAAAATAAATAAACGTTAAAAAAATTTAAACTATCTTTTTCAAAGAAAGATAAAGATATACTAGATCAAATCCCAATTCTACAATAATTGTTGGATCTCAGGTAAGTTCACGTAACTCTCCTGCATTCAGTTTTCCCATTTATACAAAGTGTTATCAATACCTACCACAATGACATGTAGTGAAGTTAATTTTTTTAATGTTTATTTATTTTTGAGAGAGAGATTGAGTGTGAGTGGGGAGGGGCAGAGAGAGAGAGAGAGACAGAGAGACAGAGAATCCAAAGCAGGCTCCAAGCTCTGAGCTGTCAGCACAATGCCTAACGTAGGGCTCAAATTCATAAATGGTGAGATCATGACCTGAGCTGAAGTCAGACACCCAACCAACTGAGCCATTCGGGCGCCCCGAGTTTAAATTAAATAACGATGGATCACAAGGTCAAACATTTTAATATCTTTTGGATCAATATTCTCACCTAGAACTTAGAGGATTTTTGAGGCATTGTTATTCCCATGCCAGCTAGACAATTCCCCTCTTACATTCCAATTTTAATTACCCTTCAACCATATTGTTCTACATTTATCTCATTAAATAAAAGTCCCAAGTTTTCCTCAAAGGTTCCCTTTGTCTCTGTCTTATTCGGCTCAATGCTCACTGTTCTTATCAAGGATACTTGTTCATCGAATTCTTTTCTGATCCATCTCCCCTGTAAAATTTGCTGCATCCATATTTTATGTTTCATTAGATTCCAGAGATTTCTAGCACGACTCTTCTTAAACCTTGCAGTGTTTATTTATTTATATGTTTTGCTTCCCCAGCCAGACTCTGAACTTCCCTAGGGTGGTGTTAACCTTAAACATAAACCACCAGTTATTTTACCCGCAAAAGTGGGTTTATTCGGGAACCGCAGAGAGTTTACAACCCAGCACGTGCAAGCCATGGCAAAATGATTGGCAAAATGATAGGCAAGTCCACAGAACAAAGGAGAGGTGTGCTCTTTTATAGAGGAAAGGGGGAGTTGGGAGGGGATGTTGCAAACTCGAAGTCCATTGGAGTAAACCGGGAGCTTGAAGTAAAGTGGCTTCTCATTGGCTGAGTTGCGAGTCTTACTGGCTGGGCTGTTGCCTGGGGAGGAGGAAAGCCTGCCTTCCTCCTGCTGGAGTGGGACCCTGCAGGGTCCCTCTCTTTATATTAGGGCTGCAATTGAGTTGTAGGGCATGAGAGCTCCCCCTGCTGGCGTCCCTACCCCATTCTCAGTGAGGTTTCCTTTACTAATTTTCACAGTAGACACTGAGAGTCTCGTGTAACCAGAGTTACACAAGTTTTGAATGTTAAAACTTGGCAATGTTCTATTATAGAATTATTTTATCTTATTTTCGGCCAATTCTTTCAATCATTTTCTTTGGAATTTCCTATTCCCATTGCACTCTAGTACACACGTTTTATATGGTTTTCAGGAATTAGTTACATTCAGTTTCTTGCTTTTTGGATTTCTGGAACCAATTCCAATGTGGAGTGGGTTCCTTACACCAACAAGCGATTCTCAGGACACCAGTCAGGTCCTGATGTGATTTGATGTGGGGGTCCTGGAGTGAATGGTCAATAAAGAATTCTTGAGACACTTTCAGTGCAAAAAAAGTTTTATTAAAGCACAGGGACAGGACCCACGGGCAGAATCCCAGCTGCCCTGGTATCTTGAGGAGGCATTGATTAACTACTCCTAAATTGGGGGGGGGGGGGTGGGTAGAGACAAAGGAAGTTTCCAAAAGGATTTTCAGATGTTAAAAGAAACTTACAGGATCCTGCAGGTCTGGCTATTGTCAAGCTAATGTTATTTTTTGCCTCTAGCAAGACATTAACAGAAGACAATTGGGAGTTCCTGGAGGAATATCACACTCTGTAGGTCTTCAATGGGCTGCAAGTTGCAAGGAGATTGAATTTTATCTACCTTTTGCCTTTGTTCTCCCCATCAGGTCCTGTAATTCAACTCAATTCTGACACTTCTACCCAGAGACAGCATCAGAGTCCGTCCACAGGTTAATGGCCTGATCTACACAACTGTCCCCCCACCCCACTTGGGCCCGGTTACCTACGGTCACTTGTGCTTCTAACATGCTACAGGCTATAAATCAGAGGTTCCCAGGACCCCATCCCTGGGCGTATTAATTAACTAGAACTACTTCCAGAACTCCGAGAACATTTTACTTAATAGATTGCCTGTTTATTATAAAAGGACAGAACTCGGAGCAGCCAGGGTGAAGACATGCACAGGGCAGGGTGCGGGGAAGTGGCAGGAGCTTGCTTCCATTCCCTCTTGACGAATCTCCATGTGTTTATCAACCCAGAAGTTCTCTGAATTCAGTTCTTTTGGGCTCTGTGGAGGCTTCCTTACATAGGCATGGTTGAATAAACCATTGACCACTGGAGACTGAACTCCAGCCCCTCTTTCACCCCAGGAGGTGGGGTGGGGGTGGAACAAAAAGTCACCCTTCTTATCACAGGCTGGATCCACTGGCCACCAGCTCCATCCTTAGCTGACCTATGGGCATTCCAAAAGTCACCTCATCAACATAATAAAAGACCCTTTTATCTCCCTCAACACTTGGGAAATTCCTAAGATTGTGGGAGCTGAGAGGCAGAAACCATGAACAAATACCAAGTATATATGAGAAATATTTTGGTTGTCTGAATAACCAAATATATATTTGTCTTATAAATCACAATATCTCAATATCACAACCCTCGTGTCTCAACCCTTGCCTTGCCTCCCCCAATCCCCGCACTCTCACCCAGAGCTATTTGTAACCCATTTTCTCCTCATCTTCCTCTTTTGGTCTTCCTTCCTCCAGCATGGAAGAGAACAGAAGCAAGGTGCTCTGAAAGTGGTTTTTTTGAAGCGCCCCCTTGTGGGAAGAGATGGTCATTAAAAAGAGGAGGAAAAGGCCAGAGAGCCCAAGAAGCAAAGAATTGCCCTCAGTCCTACACAGATCTTGATTACAAGGGACCACAGGGAAAGGGACAAGAGAACTGTGAAGTGTCGGGGCGGGGGGCAAACTGAAGCCAAATTAGCCAACATTTACTAAGCCCTGGAGGGAGGATGAGAATCACAGATAATTGCAGGTTGTTTTTGAGCAATGGCTCTCAAACTTTGCATGCCCATTGGAATCACCTAGGAAGCACTCCAGATATTCTGATTTACTTCATCCCTAGTGCAGGCTGGGTACCAGAATTTTTAAGACCTCCTCATTGTGTTCTAATGTGTTGCCCTGGTGGAGGGCCATTGCTAAAGAATGTAGTGCATTGCCTAACCTCTCTGTTGACTCAGGGTGCCCTTGTAGGAGATGACAGGGACCCAGAAAGCATACCCCTAAAGATCCCATTCTACTTCTATCTCCTAAATCTACACTATCCCTGATCCCAAATGAGCCCTTGGTGAGTGCTTATCTAAGGACATAGTGCATTGCTGATGCTTCTACTACTTTGTGAGCTTGGGAAAGAGCTTTGATTGGTTGACTTGTTTAAGTTCTCCATCTCTTAAACTTCCCAAGGCAGGGGTTTGCACATAAAAGGGATTGAATAAGCATTTATAGAACTGAAACAAAACGTGGACATAGTCACTGCTTTTATGTCACTGGCATTTTTTCACACTGGAGGGAAAAAAAAATCACTGTGATCACTTATGTGCATGGCTCTTTATAACTTACAAAAAGCTTTCTTTCAATTTCAGTGTGTCTTCTTATCTTTACATCATTTTATGTGTGGGTTTTATTCTTCCTTTTAAAACATAAGGGGGAATTGAGGCCAGGAAAATTTAATGACTAGTCACCCGGTGGTTCAGACTAAAACAGAGACTTGAACCCTGACCCTTGACTCCCAATTATATGTAACTCCCAGGATGCTTAGGCTTAGCCATTAATTCCGGTGGCTTCTAAAAATGTTAACATATATATGCGTGTATATATATATATATATATATATGTGTGTGTGTGTGTGTGTGTGTGTATACGTATATATATAAATATATATATAAATATAAAATGTATATGTTTTATATATACATGTGTATATATATATATGTATATATAAAACATATGTATAAAACATAAATATATATTTTTAACCAAAACTCCCATAAAGGCGCCACAGGGAAATTTGATAAATAAGAAAAACTTGCTTCCTTTGGTGAGACTGTGACACATTTAGCAGCAGAATCAGCAGCAGCCAATATCTAACAAATAAGAATAATAATTTTAAAAAGACAATTACATGATAACGACCCACAAGGTGTTACAATCAAGCAAGTATGGTTAACATAGGCAGCCCTTTGCAAATGTAGCTTATTGTCTCATTAGAAAAGCCCGAAGGAAGAAAAAGGAAATTAGTCCAAATTAGATGTTAATTAGAAATGTATGATGAATTGTCTATTGCAGATATATAGATATTAAAAAGAAAATGTGGATGTTACACAAGTTATCAAGGAAAATATATGCCTTATATTTGGGGGAAGGAAGAAAAGATACATTAATTGCAATTCACTTAAGATTTATCTTCCATGAAGGCTAAAATAGGCATGGTGCAAAGTTTACTCAAACCGCTTCTGCTGAGCAGGCCAGGAAGAGATGGGCTTTTACAGAGATGGGAAGTGATCAATGAAGTAGGCCTTACAGTTGATATTTTGATATGAAATTAGGTAGCCAGATTTAGCAAATAGAAATGCAGAACTCCAAAGTTAAATGTGAATTTTAGATAAACGATTTTGTTTTGGGGAGCCTGGGTGGCTCGGTCCATTACGCGCCCGACTTCAGCTCAGGTCATGATCTCACAGTTCCTGGGTTCGACCCCCGCGTCGGGCTCTGTGCTGACAGCTCGGAGCCTGGAGCCTGCTTCGGATTCTGTGTGTTCCTCTCTCTCTGCCCCTCCCTCACTTATGCTCTCTCTCTCTCTCTCTCTCTCTCTCTCTCTCTCTGTCAAAAATAAACATTAAAAAAAATTTTTTTTAATAAAAATTTTTTTTGTTTTGGTAGAAGTGTGTCCCATGCAACCTTCAGGACACAGGACACACTTATACTGAAAATCAATTGTTTACCTTACATTCGAATTTAACTGTTCATCCTGTATGTTACCTGGTAATCTTAAAATGGGGTCAAGGACCATGAACTTCCTAATACAAATCCAGTCACTTTCATCTTAGGTAAATATTGTTCCTCACTTGAACATTATATAATCTGGATCGAGAAATACAGGTTTCCCCCCTTTCTGAAAATATCTATTGCTACGACATCTTTTGGAAGCCAAAATGGTATAAAGTGAAGAAGGGATTACCATTAATCTATATGGAAACATTTTTGAGTGCTCCTGACCAAAAAAAACCCCACACCTTTTCTCGGCTTTTCTGATACGTTAGCACACATGTTGCTAGTAGACTCATGATAAAAATCAAGACCAAGCACAGATGCCCCCAGACCCAGGTCAAAGCCCTGGGGCTCGATGCTGAGACGCTGAGGGTAGTTCCCGGGGAAGGCGCTGGGTGGCGTTACTCTCCCCACTAGGGCGCACTGCCTTTCTGAGGGCTTGCTGCAAAACAAATGTTGAACACGACTTTCACTTTTCGTCTCTTTTTTTCATAAAGAAATCCCTCTGGGGATTCCTCTGGGTGAACAAAAACGGGTCATCAAAGTGCAATGGCTGACTTTCGGGAAGTGGGGCATACCCGTCTACAGAAGAGGAATTCAGGTGAACTCGTGTGAAGTGAAACTTTTTATTAGTACTAACTACCGTATTAACTATATTTTCTTATTTTCTCTACTGATGCTCTGGCATGTGGGGCCTCGCTGACTGGGTTTGGGGGAGGCTTTCCCACCGGGACAAACCCAATTCTTAGAAACCGCAAATGACCGTCCTGTGAACACACCTGACCCGTGCACACCAACCAATCCGAAGCCCGCATCCCCTGTCCCCCTCCTGCTGCCCCACGTCGCCCCTGAACACCGGGGCCAGGAATCAGTCAGCTCAGGACGGTCAAAGCCCACTGATTCAAACTAGCCGACCCAAGCCTGATGACCCTGCTTCAACCATTCTTTCCCAGGGAAACCACAATAAAGGCTCTTGTCCACATTTTCCTGTCCCTTCTTCTAGCTCCAGACTGACCCTAGTGCCCTCTTGCAAGTGGCTGTGCCTCTTGCGTCTTGGAATTTCCTTCACGACGGGCATCTCCATGTCTGTGTGTCTTACCTTACCTAATTAAAACAAAATCTGGGTACTTTTAAAGCAAGTATATTACTATGAGAAAGCTAAAACCCCTTCTTAAAAAATTTTTTTTCACGTTCATTTGTTTTAGAGACAGAGACACAGAGCATGAGCGGGGGAGGGGCAGAGAGAGAGGGAGACACAGAATCTGAAGCGGGCTCCGGGCTTTGAGCCGTCAGCACAGAGCCTGACACGGGGCTTGAACCCATGAACCGTGAGATCGTGACCTGAGAGAAAGTCAGGCGTTAACCAACTGAGCCAGTCGGGTGCCCCTAAAATCCCTTTTTAAAGTACAAAAAACATGACCTCAGTCATAACGTATCTTATTATTCATTCAGATAAAGGCTACGTGTAGACAGCAATCATGTTCTCAAGAAAACTGTGGAGACCTCACATCTAGCCTGGCCCTCTTAAGGTATGTGATTTTATCACGTCACATTTTTCTACCTCTATAATTTAGATAAAGCACAACAGAAAGCAAGTGAACGTAAAGCACATTACACAGAGTACACCCACATAAACAAGATACAAGATTGCAATTCTAGACCCTCCTAGCCGGTTGTCACGCTACCTGGAATAATCTCCCATCCTACAGCTTTCTACTCATGTATATCCTTCATATTGCAGTGTTGATGGACTACTCAATCCCAGATCACATGTCCCATCAATATGTTCTGTTAATACACAGAATTCCCCTGTCATTGTTTAAATCATCGATGTTATACATCCATAAGCCATATGTCTTTCAGGTACATTACTGGAATGAAATTAAGAGCGCCTTTATTTTCCTTCTACTTTTCCCTTAAAATTCATTCAGAAATGGAAGCTTTTGGGGGTGCCTGGGTGGCTCAGTTGGTTAAGCATCCAACTTTGGCTCAGGTCACGATCTCACAGTTCATGGGTTCGAGCCCCGCATCGGGCTCTGTGCTGACAGTACAGAGCCTGCTTGATGTTTTTGCTCTCTCCTCTCTCTCTGCCCCTCCCCTCCCCTCCTCACACTTTCTTTCTCTCTCCCTCTCTCTCAAAATAAATAAATAAAAACTTCAAAAAAAAAAAAGACACGGAAGCTTTTTTTCTTACATTAATGGAAAGAAATAAATGGACAGACTTTATGACTTTTCTGTTCACTCTTGGTCAAGTCATTGTCTTAAAGTCACTTGAAATCATGAAACACTCTTATCCTCATAATTGCAATGGCCAACTCTTTTAAGAAGCAAAAAATCTAGACTGGCTTCAAACACTGCTGTTGTCCATATCCACACCCTGCCCATGCCCTGACAGCCTCGCACTGTGCACTTACTTCCTTCTCACTGTCCTGCTGCTCTAACAGATGCTTGTGAGGTTGTGCACAGGCAAAGTGGGGAGAGGGAGAACAACTAGTCTCCGGATGATCTCATGATGGGTACTTTTGGGGACAGGTGGATGCTTTTTCTCTGATGGGCTTTAGCTGGAAATTGCTCTGCCTCTCTGACATAAAGCTCCTTTGCCTGGGTAGATGTATCACTACTCCAAGAAATCTCTTGCAAATATTTCCAGAGCATCTAAGAAATTAGCATTCATCTTTAGCTTCTTTGATCCACTTGGCAGTTCTGTTGGACAAGACCCAGATGACACTGTCGGATCTCTACTGGACAGTCCATGGTGAATCCTTACATCCCCCTAAGAAACACACCCTGGGAATAAACGTAGATCTGGAGACAGACACAGCTCTGCTGGCTTACCCATCAGGTGGTTAGGCCCTCTCTTATCTTGAGGATTTCATGGGTAGGAGTTTGCCTCCCAACCGAAGGGTCAGATATTTTATCTCTCCACAAAGTCCTTTTAAGCTTGAGGTAAGGGGTCAGACCTCCTCAAAAAGGGGGAAATCAGAGCGCACTTAACTGGCTGTGTTCAATCCCCCTCCCAAGTCCTCCATTTTGTCTGCACTTTGCCTATATCTCCAACTGGTCATAACTCTATAAAGGCATTGTTCACACTCAGCTTTCCTATGCATTGTAGAGGATTAGTGTGTGTAATATATTGCTATGTACTTTGCAAATGTCTGATATCTATTTTAAAGTAATTAACTAATTAAATGTTTTTGTTTATAAAAATTTGCTAAACCTTGGTAACCATCCAAGCAAAAACAAATAAGCATAAAAACAATGTATTTACAAAATGTCAAAGTCAGCTGCCTCACGTTTCCCCTGTCTAAAAATCTACAGTGGTTTTTTAGGGTTAAGGATGTGAAACTTAGCTCACTTGTCAAGGTATCAGAAAGATCACAATGAACATGGGATCAAATAACCTAAAGAAATAATTCACCCAACAAAATATACAAACGCCTAATCCATACTTAAAGCTTTGATCTTGTGAGTAATCACATTAACTATTTCATCAAAGGACAGTCTTGATTTTTGGAAGAACATCTTACGTTAGCCCTGGTACTCTTTGTTAGCAAAAGCTTGGAAACCATGCTAGTAGCACAATTAGATGTTCATCCCTAATTTTGTAATGCTATTTCTCAGAATCCAACCCAAATAATTCAGTAAAACACTTTTAAAGCAAAGATCCATGTGTAAGTATCTTGACTGTTGCATAACACATAATAGATGGTATCGTAAAACAGCAAGAAAATGTTTAAGCATATTATGATAAATCCGTAAAAGAAGACAGAACTTTTAAAATGTTGACCCTATCAGCACTGAAATCCTCCTCCTAAAGATCCCAATTTATACCATATTTTAGAATGTGCATGTATGTGTGTTTCCATGAGGTTTAGAGGGTGTCGATCATAGAAGGAGCCATGGATGCAGTCTATCTGTGTATTATACACTGGTGTTTTCTCCTTTGTATTGTATTGTGTTGCATTGTTGTGTTGTATTTCCTAATCTTTACAGTGTTCCTACAGGTCAAGTGTTAGACCCATTGTATAGATTAAGAAACCACGTAACAATTAAGAGGTAGAAAGTAGACTTTCACTTAAGTCTCCAACTCCCAGGGAATTTACCCATCTTGTTATTCTACGGGTTTTGGAATAAAGTCGATGTTTTCTTATTAACATTGTGCTAAATTTCCACATAAGAAATGAAGAGATAAAATAGCCTCTGCCTTCAAAGTGTTACATTAAGGAAAAAAGGTATGTGACTAATGACCACAAGGGAAGGAAGTAAAGACAATATTAAATACCTGCACTAAGGTAGAATGATATATCAGAGCAAGAATCATCAAACGTGTCCGTTCTTTCCCTTTTAGCTTCCGGCTAGGTGCTAGATACCACGGGTTTGCAATTTTTTAACCAGAATGATACCAACCACGTTAGGTGTTATGATGATTAACAGCAGTCATCCTTGTAATTAAACTAATACCAAACCTGATAAGTGAACAGTAATGCAGGTTGACTCCCCCTTTGCCCTGGTCTCCAGATGTACCTACCAGTTCCTGGACCAACAAATCAGCCGAAGTATGTGAAGGAAAAAAGGCCAAAGTAAGGTACATCGGTCAAAGAAAATGGCAGAAAGAATTACACGATATTATTCCAAAGACAATTTAGTCTCCGTTGATTTGACAGATTGACACCTTGTAAATATGTCACTTTTCATAATTGGGCTGTCAGAGGTACAACTTGGCCTCACATAAATGGCTGCTCTAATAGTTACCGGCTAGCACTTTCTTTCTCCATAGCTTAATTCCCAGTACGCTAGTGTGTCATGATATTGGGGGATTCTATGTAGTCCAGTAGAATAGCTCCATTCTATGTCGTCTCCTAGATCCTTCACTGGGTTGGACAACGAGCTTTTATGTTAGTGCATATAATACCAGGTCTACATTCAGTAAGATTCCCTTTACTTTCCGGGTACGATGACAGTGAGCTCAGCTATCTATGTTTCCTTCTACCATTGCAGTTTCAGTGAGGACGATAAATAAATATACATATATATATATGTGTGTGTGTGTGTATATATATACACACACACATGGATGGATGAGAATAAAGTGTGTGTGTCTTGGGGGAGGTTGCTGTATATAAATCTTGGGGATGTTATCGAAGCAACCCAAAGTACCACTAATTTCTAAGCTAAATGGGTGATTACACTGCTTGGGAGGAAGTTACAGCATTCCAACTCATTACTGCTTCCAAGAAAGGACAAAATGCCAAAGGGTAAGTGGAAGTGACCCAGGACAAACCATTTTACAACTCTCACTTAGAGGAAAGGTGGGAGGTAAAACACTGGAAGAGCAAATTAACTCCCGCCTGCCTAGAGCAAGGTCTAGGGATCGTGCTCAGTGTGTGTGGTTGCAGAGGAGGGATGGGATGACAAGACAGCAAATAGTAGGGAAAGTGAACTGGAGTACTCAGTAGATAGCCAAGGCGCTCAACCTATGTTGCGCCTGCACAACTTGACTTCATTAAATACGGCAAAGGAAAGCAGAGGCGAATTGCACTGCAGAAAATGCCCATGATTCCAAGGACCGCTCAAGTGTCTAGGTCAGTGCAATTCTGAACATGTGCTTCTCATTAACAATATGCTTAAACAATCCAATCGTACAAAGAATAGCACTTACTCCCATATTAATGGTTGGCAAAATCGATTTTTAAATGTTTAGATTGAGTACCTAATTTGGAACAAAGAGAAAAATCACCGAATCTAGGAAGATATACTCATTTAGTACTGCAATTCTGTAGAAGAGAAGCTCTTTGAAAACTCAAAGTAATGTTTTACTCTCCAAAAGATGAAAATATACATAGGAGCTGACTTTAAAAGCTAACTGGAACTCTCAAGAGAAACTGAAAAGACACTGCGCCAAATGAAAACAGAGAAAGTAGTTATTAAAATAAAATTATTTAAAATCAAGAAAGACATATGAGCTTCATGACCAGGTAAAATATTCCAAATTTTGAGATTTTAGAAGCAGTGTATGCTGAAGCCTTTAGAAACTTAACGCCAGGAGAAGTCAAATTTCCAATTTCCTCCCAAACATAAAAGTAGAAACTGCTACAGAACTGAAAAGGCTGTAAGAAAGAAATGAGGCATTAATAAAAGAATTACGGTATAACACAACACAGACAACAGAGTAAACAAAACAGAAGCACGGACTGAAACCCAGAGAGTAAGACTTGATTGAGGTTTTGACAGACTAATGGGTACCAGACTGTCTCCTCAACTGCAAACAGCCATAAAACTGGAGGAAAATATATGAGACAACAGTTTATAGGCACTGAAAGACACCTGTGATTTTTAAAAGTAGCGAATCTCATGAGGTGATGCCCACAAGGAGCCCAGCCTGCTTCTACCTAGAATGATTTCTCAATTATCACACCTTAAGCTTTCTTCCCAGAAAAACAGGATAGTTTCTTTGAGCTAAGGAGGCAGAAAGCCAAATTGGGGGCAGCTAAAGTACTTGAAATTTACAGGACAAAACATCAGAGGCCAAGGAGTTATGCAAGAGGACCAAAGTCCATGTTTGATCCCCCAGGCGTCTTTGGCTTGAGGCCTGGCTGACCATGTGGTAGGCAGGCAAGCACTTACAAGTTTCTCGGGACAGAAGCTGTGGGTTGGGAGCCTAATAGAGGTACTAGGGCTTGGGAGGCTCCGGACGATGTTTAGGTTCCGACTGAGGTAGAGGGCAGGATTTTTTTTTAACGTCTATTGCCACCCTAGATATCCAACTGAGACATCAGAAATTCTATGCCTTAAAATTAAGACCGAGACCTTAAAAAAAGATGTTCTCTAGACATGCCCTAATAAAGCCAAAGATGAAGCCTTGATCTGCCAGAAAGACAGAATATGAAGGTGGAACATGGGGGCCGTGTTGGGCTTCCACAGATCTGCCCGAACGAAACATAAAACTAAACCTTCACAAGTGTGAGCTGATCATTCAATAACTGAACTGCCTCCTAGAACAAAATAGCAAAGGACCACAACACAATCGAGAGTTTCTACGGTGTATCAGTCGTAATGTCCTACATATGATCACATATTACTAAACAACCAAAGAAAAGTTAAAGTGTCACGGAGTAGAAAACAATCCTGAAATGTCTGGGGGTTGAATTTAGCCCCGGCTTTTGAGAAGCTAATTTGAAAATGTTTGAAGAATTAAAGGAAAATTTACTTATATTAGTTATCTGTTTCTGTGGAACAAATGACTCCAAAACTTAGCAGCTAAACAAACAAACTTCTATTACTTCACGGTTTTTATGGATCAGTAATTTGGGCACAGCTTAACTTGTTTCTCGACTTCTGGGTACTCCGAGACTGCAAGGAGTCGACCAGAGCTGCAGTCTCATCTCAAGAGTCAACTGGGAAAAGATATTCCTCCGAGCTAAACGGGTCTTGGCAGCATTCGGTTCCGTGTGGGCCGCTGGGCTTAAGGCCTGGACTCCCTGCCGGCCACCCTCAGTTCCTGCCGGTGTGCACCCGTCCAACAGGACAGCTCGCTTCATCAGACCCAGCCACAGAGAGTCTCTGCTAGTAAGATGGAAATTATAATCTTTTGTAAGCTAACCTCAGAAATGACATCACATAACTTGACTGTATTCTACTGCTGTGAAACAAGCCGTAAAGCCAGCCCGCACTCAAAAGGAGGGGCCTATAACCAGGGCATGAATGATGAAGAGCAGAAGGTGAAGATCGTTGGGCACCATTTTAGAAATCTACATACAATTACATTAGCCACTAGGGAATGCAAATTACAATCACGGCCAGAGGGGCGCCAGGGTGGCTCAGTTGGTTAGGCAACACACTTCGGCTCAGGTCATGATCTCACAGTTTGTGGGTTCGAGCCCCACATCAGGCTCTGTGCTGACAGCTCAGAGCCTGGAGCCTGCTTCGGATTCTGTGTCTCCCCCTCTCTCTACCCCTCCCCTGCTCATGCTCTGTGTCTGTCTCTCAATAATAAATAAACATTAAAAAAAATTTTTTTTTTAAGTCACGGCCAGATATCAGTGTACAACCCCTGAAGGGTTAAAACTGCAAAGACTGTAAACACCAAATGTTGATGGGTTTGTGGAATGGAAACTCTCTTCCATTGTTGGGGAGTATGGGAAATGGTGCACTGCTTTGGCAAAACAGTTTAGTAGTTTCTTAGAAAACCAAGCAAACATTTATATTATAATCCGGCAACTGAATTTCATGTGCTTACCAAAAAAGAATTAAATATACATGCCTGTGCAAGATTGTGCATAGATAAGAATGGTTTTATTCACAATAACAGAAAACTGAAAATGGTCCAAATAGCAATCAATGGGTAAAAGGATAAGTACAGTGGAACACAATTAAGAAAAAAAGCACAGATTACTGACACATGCGACAGCACAGGTAAACCACAAAAGCATTATGGTGAGTGACAGAAGAAGCCAGATATAAAGAATATATATTTCATGATTCCCAAATGTATGAAGTTCAATAACAGGTAAAATTAGGCTTCGGTGAGGGAGTCAGATTTTGATGCAACTTGACTGGAAAGGAGAATACATGACCTTTTGGAGTAATGGGAATATTCAATAATTTAATCACAGTGGTGTTAAATGCGTGTTTATCTTTATCAAACTCAGAAAAATATATATACTTAAATGGATTATTATTTTTTTTAACGTTTATTTACTTTTGAGAGAGAGAGACAGAGAACAAGTGGGGGAGGGGCAGAGAGAAAGGGAGACTCAGAATCCAAAGCAGGCTCCAGGCTCCGAGCTGTCAGCACAGAGCCTGACGTGGCGCTTGAACCCACGAACCATGAGATCATGACCTGAACCAAAGTCAAATTCTTAACCAACTGAGCCACCCAGGCAGCCCTTAACTGGATTATTTTTAATGGAAATATATAAATTATATCTCCAAAGAGTTACCTTAAAAACTACGTAGACGATTTTAAAGACCTAAAACTGAAAAGTAAGCACATCTCAACCAAACATAAATAAAATGAACACAAGCTTATAATTCTGTAAAACAGGTGAATTCAAGATTGGCCACATTGTCCTAGAAAAGATAAACAGGTTAGCAATGGGGGAGGGGCAGTGAGTTTTTGCCAGCATCATCTTTAACACTAAACATCCGAAGAAAAGAAGATACCAACTAACAGTGTGTGGGAACCCTAAAGATGTTCTTAAACAAGTGGTCATTAATGTGTCAATGAAGTATTTTCGGAAAGCAGGGCTCTACGAGTGTACTACCAATGTCCTCTGTGTGCATCATTAAGTCCAGGCAGATCTACCAACACACAATACACTCTAGATGGCCTCTGGAGTAGTGCGACATACCTACCTGCTCTGGGTCACTCACATGCCTTTTCTCAGAAGAAGTGTGCGTGCGTGTGTATGTATTTTGTATGTAAATATCACATACATGCATGTGTATATGAATATATGTGTGTACCTTCTAGTTACTGAGATGTTAAGCTCTTCAAAAAAAGGGAAGACATTTTATAAAGGGAGTATCAGATAAAATTATATATAAAGGCAGTATTTAAGTAAAATTATTTGTATATGGATCTATATGAATTTAAATATATGCATACTCATGCCATTATAAAAAGTAGTTTTGAGATACAAATAAATCATGTAATGTAATGCAAATATATTTGATAAATACCTACAGCTAAAAACCTTGGTTACTTAACAAAAGGGAAAACATACATGGACAGAGGAAAAATTCACGAAAGTAAATTCTTGATAAATGAATCATGCTACTTAAAGGAGCCTTCTTTTTCTTTCCAAGATGGATAATCAGAAACCAGTGGATCAAAAGTATTAGAAAATTAAAGGCAGGTATTAGTTAAATTAATAAACCTAATGTATTACTTCTCAGTTGGTTCAAAGACAACAATACTTAAATCCTAAAGCAGAACTCATGGATTAAAAAAAAAAAAATCACTAAATTCTGCACCTGAAACTAATATCACACTGTATATTAACTAACTGGAATTTAAATAAAAACTTAAAAAAAAAACTAAAAAAACAAAAACAAACAAAAAACACATGACTACATAGAAAATAATTTGAAAAAGGAAAACCAAGAATCAAAGCTATGGAAATAGATGTAAGTGATTCAAGTAATGGAAAAGATTTTCTTATACATATATAAGTATTTTATAAATTATTAAAATACATATACAAGTATTTTATAAATGCCCCATTAAAATGCTTAATATAAGAAAAGGCAAATACATAGTGTATTTGTGTACATAACGCATGTGAGATTTTATTAATGTCAAAGTAAAACATAAACTAATTAGGACTGTAATATACTGATTAGATTTATAAGCTACAGTGAGTAAATAATTGCCCTAACCTGTAAAAACCCAGTAAAGAGTACTGAAAAGTTTAAGTACTTTAATCATATTGAAAGATTTAGAAAGTCATAGCTGTCATATGAGATTTTAACTCCTTTTCATCCTAAGCAGTAAAGAATATTTCCTTCTAAAAATATTACATTAAGAAAGTACACACATATGTAGTTAAAAGATATTCACTGTGGTTTAATTAATGGTAATGAAAGCATACAATAAAAATATTAAAAAATTAAAGACAATTAGACACATAGCATGGCCCTATAAAAATGATAATTCTATATAAAATGTTTTTAAGGGAAAACATACAAGACTTGATTATAACAGAAAATAGAAAAGAGCAGAGTAAAAAAATAAAATTGGACTCTATTGTAAAAAAAAGTACATTTTGACTTTTTTTTTTCACTTAATGAGTGAAACAGAATAGCTGTTTGATTTTCGGTACTTTTACATTTTTACCAATAAACATTGATTAGGTATTTCTATGTGTATTTGCCATTTGTTCTTATTTTTGAATTATCTCTTTATGTTCTATGCTCACTTTTATAGTTATTAATATCTAAGAGTTTCTATACATAGCGGTTAAATGTTTAGTTGTGGAATAAATGAGTACACGATAGGGACTCCACTAATTGCATATTAAAATAGTCATAAGTTTATATATGAGGAAAAATAAAACAATATCCTCATAAATCAATTATAGCAAGAAGCTGAAGGAAATTTTGGCATTGGATATAAAGACATTTTCCTGCACTTTATGCAAACTTACTCAAGAGCTCCGCCTTAAATCATTTATCTTAAGAAAAGTCAGGAGAGCAGAATTAGATAGTATATACCCAATGGAAGTACCTTTTATAATTTTTAATATGATGGGAAACGCTTGTGGTAGAATGTTAGAAAAAAGTATAGAATGAAATAACAAGTATAGAATACGAGCTCCAGTCAGTAAAGAAAATGTTCTAGAAGCATCTCTGAAAGTAAAATGTTTCCATTCGTGGTCTCAACGATCTGATCATTGGCGATTTTGTTTCCGCTTCTGTCAGTTTTTGGTAATTTCTGTATGTCCTACAATAGGCAGCATCACTTTGCATAGTAAGGTAAAATTGTGAAAACTTACTGTAAAATATTTTGGCATTTAAAAAAATCAATAACTTGAGGGGCACCTGGGTGGCTCAGTCAGTTAAAGCATCCGACTTCACCTCAGGTCATCATCTCACGGTTCGTGGGTTCAAACCCTGCATCGGGCTCCGTGCTGACAAAAGCCTAGAGCCTGCTTCATATTCTGTGTCTTTCCCTCTCTCTGCCCCTCCCCACTCAATCTCTCTCTCTCTTTCTCTCAAAAATAAACATTTAAAAGAACTGTAACTCAAGATGCACTTAAAGGAAATAAAAATATCTATGATCAGTGAGTAGGAACTTAAGTAAGAGCGAGAAGAAGAAAAGTTCCAGGGTAGAGAAATCGGGACAAGGGTGCTTGGTTGCACATGACAGTTTGTGAGTTCTAGAGGAACACATTAGTCTGCTATTCCCTTAGTCACAGACTTATGAGTTACTGCCTCCTTACAGAGGAGAAATTGAATATACCATTGATAGCGTTATGTGATCAGTAGATTTACCAGGTAGTCTTTCTGGTTATTATTGAAAAACATGTCCTAGGTGCTCACCATGAGCTCCATACGGTGTAAAGAAGGCTAAGTTGAAGAGATCTCTGTAAATGGATTTTGTTGTGGCTGAGCAGCCGACTCATAGTCAGGGGTTTGGTACCCTGAGAGTAGGATCCTTCAAAGAAAATTGTCTTGGGTTGGCTCGCTTCTTCGTAGGCTTGGGACAGAGTGCACTGGGAGCACAGTACATGGGCACTGTTCAAGGCCACAGCTGCCTTCTTTGTCCAGCATAATATCCTTGGTATTGTCTCACCCCCAAGCTGCTCTGCCAGATCCTTCCCTTCCCACTTCTGTAGGAGACATTTTGTTTAGAAACGCCAGCTTTTCCACCATTTCCTAAAACACCTTATGCTTCCCATTATCTTCTTTTGCTTGTTCCTGCAATCAAACCCATTGGAAGTGAAAGGGCGGGCCTACGCAGGCCGACTCCATCTTGTTCTGTGTCCTTCACCTTGAACCTCCCGCTCACCCGTTCAAACTTCCTGATCAAAACACGCCCTGCGACCTGCATAACAGGACTCTGACAGTTCCCCAGCCAATCGGCCAAGGCCACGACCCTTCCCCAGCCAATCGGCTGAGGCCACTGCCATTACCTCACCAACTACCCCTAGACCCCTATAAAATCTTTGTGCTTTTGAAACTTGCTCTCTCTGCCCGGCATCTCACCGCTGCGTCGGTGCAGGTAGGGGATTGAGCTCGAGCTAGCTCAAATAAAGGCTCTTTTGCTTTTGCATCGGACTCGGCTCCCTGGTGGTCTTTGGGGATCACGAATTCTGGGCATAACAGAAGAAAGATAGAGACAGAGAGACAGAGAGAGGAGACAGAGACAGAGAGGAGGGATGGATGGATGGATGGATGGATGGATGGAAGGAAGGAAGGAAGGAAGGAAGGAAGGAAGGAAGGAAGGAAAGAAGAAGGCAGGCAGGCTGTTTCAACTCCCTTTTGCTCCATGTATACTTTTCAAATTCTTTCCAGCTGCATTTAATATTGCTTTTCAGTGCACTCCTGTATAAATTTACTTTTATCATAGCAGTAATCACAGGAAGTTTCATATTAGGATCTTTTTTAGGTAAGCACCTTTGCCTGGTAACTATAAACTGCTGGAAAGAAGCTCTCTCATTAATCTTTGCATCCCTTGTAACGCCTAATCTAATGTCACAAACACTGAAAATGCTTGAGAATGAGTTGCTGGATTTTAATTTTTAAAAAGCTGTGTAAAAATATTCCATTCAGGCATTTGTACATCTAATTCAATAAACATGTACTGCATCTAACTGTACATCAAGCTCTGAATTAGATATAAAAGATATAAAGATAAATGAGAACTTACATTGAAGGGGTGTAATGACTATGTATCATTTCTGTCTGAAGGCAGAAACACATTCTTCCTTACTGAATAATAGGCAAAAACATTTCTATAAGTTTATAAATTTTCTGTGTAACATGGATCCCAAATGACAATGAGGCAATTAAACCTGACCACAATTCAACTTCAGGAAGACTCTGGGATACCTGTGTTCGAATGGTTCATTGTGAGGGGCTCTTTGAACTCTTTGTCCTCCCATCAGAAAATCATACAATGCGGTTCTCTGTCTTGTGAACATGCTGTTACAGAGAAGGTCTGAAGGGAAGAAATCAATTGAATTTTGTCATCTTTAAACCAGAAGGGATTATTCTCAGACCATCTCCCTTGTGTGTAAATGTGTGCATTTTGTTAGATCGTATCATTTGTGACAAGGAAATCTGTTGAACAGGCACGTGGTTTAGATGAAAGCCAGTGGTAAGGAAAGGAAAGGAAAATAAACCATCAATTATTAAGTATCATTTGGGAACAGTGTTGGACATGCTCACATTTTAGGTGTTATCAGTGCCATTTCACAAAGAGACTACAGCTCAGGGAAATAAACCAACTGAAACATGGTCACTAATTTTAAATCACTGGACAACTATTAATTCCCAGATAGTATATTTTGTTGTTGTTGTTGTTGTTGTTGTTGTTTTATTAGGAATAGCTTCCTAACAGATTGCCCTCATCCCTCTAACCTTCCATTCGGCTCTCCAGTGGCTTACCAAATAGTTGCAGTGGGAACTATGGTGACATTTAGATGGCTATTCCATATAAAAATATTAAAATACATGAAAATAGTTTTCACCTTTCTAGGGTAACCTGAAACTCCCGCCCGGTTCCTCCTATCAGTTCCTGACTACGGGAAGACATATCTACAGTGGAAAAGTGCTCAGCACATCCTCCTTCCAGCAGGGGATTAGCAGCTTCCATGGTCTTCTATGGTAGCATGCAAGGCTTCCCAAGTCCAGCAGCTACGAGACTCCTACATTCAACTGACCCAGCTCCACAGCAAATGACCACACACTCTCCCACCTGAATTTTACAGTAACGCAATGACTTGGGGCTGATCATCCACCCCCTTGAAGTTCAAGTACCCACATCTCAGTTTAATAAACTCAAGCTGTATCTTTTTTTTTTTTTTTACCATTATTCACCATGTATCTTGGATCTAGTAGGCCGCCATAAATTAACATTTATTACAGGAAGCAGATGGAAAATGGGCAAGTGTTTGAAAATTCTCATCATGTGATTTTAAAGTATAATTTAATCGTACATTTGGGGTGTCAAGGAATATTTAGTTCATGTCTTTCACGTTCAAATGAGGAAACTAAAACTAATCATGCACTCCATTCATTCAATTATGCAACTAATACAAATATTGGTAGAAATGAAATCAATGGCTAACATTGATTGATTTATTGCTCACAATATGGCAGGCACTGGTCTGAGAATTTCATATATATTAACTCACTGAAGTATTTACTGAGCACCTAATAGGTACCAAGTCCTGCTGTACCTTGGGGAGGAAGTGGTTAATATGGAGATGGTCCCATCTTGACAGAGGTGGTATTTTAGTGGAACGGAGAGACAAAGAGTATGCAACCCAAGAATAAGACCAGTAGAGATTTTCTAAGTGTAATGACAGAGCTAAACAGGATCATGATTCAGAGATTAACTGAGGTTGGTTATTTTAGTTAGCATTGTCACTTTAGTCCTCTCTGAGCTCCCACATAAAACCCATCAGCTCTGTGCAGAGAGAAGTGTAAGTGTAAAAAATGTGGGACAAATTGCTCTGGGCCAGGTTATTCATCCTCATGGTCCATGGTTACATGTTTGAGTTTTAGTTCAGGTTTAATAGGGAGATACTGAAGGGCTTTAAGTTACAAAGTGAAACAATATAATTTACATTTTGAACAACCACTCTTAGTATATGCGGAAAATGGTCTAGGGAGAGAAAGGCCTGAAATCCAAGGAGACCAATTACAAGGCTATGTGGTGATCCATCTTGGGCCAAGGTAAAGGCTGTGAAAAAAAATAAGGCAGAGACTGACTATATTTTGAAACAGAATTCATGGATTTGGAAATAAAGTGTGTAGGGATGGGGAGGGGAAAAAGAAATATTAAGATGACTCCCAGGATTCTTGCCTTAGCTATGAAATAAATAGTTCATGCTACAACTCACACAAAAAGATAAAGCCTAGGTAGGAGAGAGCCAGGTAAAATGGGCAATCAAGAGCTCTCTTTTGAAGATATTCACTCTGAGGTGTCTTTAGACATGCAAATGGAAAATCCAAATAGGCATTTAAATCTACTGGCTTGGAGTTTAGAAAAGAGTAAGAAGCCTAAGCAAAAGGCATGGAATCATTAATGCACAGACATCACTAAAATCTTGGAAGTTGGTGAAATCACCTGGAGAGAGAATATAAGAAAGGAGATAATCGGGGTGGATTCCAGGACAAAATGCAATTGAGAGGTCAAGGGGGGGAAGTGATTGGCAAAGAATAAGTAAAGTGTCCCTGTGGGAAGGGATGAAGGAGTAATCCGTCAGTGGGGGGGGAGAGGCAAGGCTTGAAGGTTAGTGTAGGCTTGCAGAGTCCCTGAGGGAGAGATGATTAGGGAGGGCTGGGCAAGGGAAGGGCCGAAGGCAGAGGATTTGGAAGCATGTTAAGTTTATGGTGAAAGAAAAACAACAACAAAAAACATCTGTATAGTTTTGGATTTGAAAGCAGATGGGAACTGACTGAAAAAGAGAATTGGAATTGAAGACACGTGGACAGAGCACATCCAATTCATTGGAGAAATTTTGTTGTGAAAGGGAACAGAGTAACGTGTGTGCGTGTGTTATGTACTTAGATACATATTACCGTCGTTATTACGTTATTACCTGTAACAGACTCTGGTATGTTCATGCTGGCACAGGTCTTAACCATCATTTAGAGATGGAAAGGCTTGCTCTGGGAGAGAGTGGGGTTAAATAAAGTAACATTCTTGAAAAGATAACCGGGATTTTGAGACAAGGGTGTGTGTTTTGAGTTTAAAACTACAGAGAGAATATAAGTGAGACAAAAGTACGAGTCTCCTGATTTGTGGAAGGAAAAAGATTATACTGGAAAGAGCCTCAGCTTTGAGATCTGTTGAAAACCTTACTTGCCGTTTATTATCTCTGACACTTGGGAACTTACTCGATTTCTCTCAGTTTCAGTTTCTTTACCATAAAAGGAGGGTAATAATATAGAAAACTGACAATGCTTAAGGAGAAGTTTTCACAGTCCTTCTACCCCTCTGCCTCTGGCAGACTTATGAATTATGATATTATGAATGAATGCCTCTCAACCACTTTGCAAATTTCCAGGTTCCTCTTTATTTCCCACAGTGCCTCTTCCAGCAGAGGCTCAAAATTCTTGAAATGACATCAACTGGGTAAATATTACATTCCGGGAGCACCTGGGTGGCTAGTTGGTTAAGCATCTGACTCTTGGTTTCAGCTCAGGTCATGATCTCACGGTTCGTGAGTTTAAGCCCCGTGTCGGGCTCAGTGCTGCTGGTGCAGAATCTGCTTGGGATTGTCTCTCTCTCCCTTTCTCTCTGCTCTTCTCTTTTCTCTTTCTCTCAAAACTAAATGAATAAATAAACTTTAAAAAATTACATGCCACATTTTCCCTTTGTTCCTTTTGGACTCCACTTGATATAAAATAACTTCACACAATAATGACATTTTTAATCAAACTTGCAATTAGTTTTGAACTTATTTCCTAACTCCAAGCTCCTGGATGACATCTTTTTTATTCCTGTGTTTGTTAGCATATAGAATTGGATTAATAATCACAAATGAGAACAAAAGAGAGGTTCTTATTATGTCACCCCATGGTTTAAATGGTAAATAGATTTCCCGCTAATTTTGAAGACCTTCATAAACTGCCCCAGACCCGCTGGAATGAGGCTTCTGCTCTCCTTTGCAGACTTCTGTCCTGGTTGCTCTTTGCCTCATCCCGAAGAGTCTTTGGTTCAGCTCTGCTCAGCCCTGACAGCTCAACAACATGCTAGTTCATGCTTCCTTGAGGCCTTTTCACATGTGGCTGCTTGTACCAGAATGCCCTCTTAATCCTCTGCTTATTTAGCTAAAATCAGTTACCGTTCAAAACAGGGTAAGAATTCCTTGCTCTAAAAGACTGAAATCCCAGTCAGATCTAATTGTTCCAGTTCATTAAAATCAGACCCGAGGCCAAGGGTAGAAGAAGGGTGACAGGCTGGCTGCGAAGAACGGTGAGGGAATTTTGGAGGGTGAGGGAAAGATTTTTAGCTTGATGTTGGTGGTGTTTGTACAACTCCGTGCATTTGTCAAAGCTCCTGGAACTGTACAATGAAAAGGGTAAATTTAAACAAATTAATATTTATTTTTGAGAGAGAGAGACAGAGATCCAGACAGACAGACAGAGTGTGGGCTGGGGAAGGGCAGAGAGAGAGGGAGACACAGAATTCGAAGCAGGCTCCAGGCTCCGAGCTGTTAGCACAGAGTCCAATGCGGGGCTCAAACACACAAACCATGAGATTATGACCTGAACTAAAGTTGGACACTTAGCTGACTGGGCCACCCAGGTGCCCCCATAGTATGTAAATTATACCTTGAATTTACAAATTATACCTTGAAAATCTGTCTATAAAAATGGCCATCTGTGAAGTGTTCAGGTCATGTGTGAATTACAAAGATGATTTCTGCATTCTAACTTTATGGGGCAGAAGAAATCATTTCCTTGACCCCTCCCCGCCCTACCCCCGACCCAGTCTGACCTGGGCATTATGGATCGTCTCATTTCACTTATAAGAGAGAAGAGAGAAAGGGAGAAGTCTAGGATTTCTCACACCATGCCCTCTTTTCCTTATGCATCTCATTCCAATCTTCCTAGACCTGGTTCAAAAGCAGAATCTCCTCAAATAGAAGACAGTCCAAGTCTCTTGAGGGTGCAAAGGACAAGGGAGGGAGAAAAAGAAGAAAGGAGATAGATGAATAGAAAAGCAATTTGGTTAACTAGAAACTGCACATTGGATAAATATGCTTATCTTCCCTCTCCTCTTCGGAAAAATTACTAAATATCATAACCTAAATTATATTAAAGGGAGAAAAATGTATTGGTCTCTAAAGACAAAGAGAATGGAAAAGAACACAGAATATGAGAGATGAACATTTATTCATAATGCAATTATAAGGACACTAGAATTCCTTATCCAGCTACACTGTCAATTAATATGAAGATTATTTTTATAGGCATTCCAAAGTTTACTGTCTCTTCACCTATTGTTAGGAATCTACTAGAGATTTGTTCTCCACCAAAATGAGAGATTAAAACAAGGAAAAGGAAGGTGTGGGATCCTGCAGGGGCTCTAAGATAAACAGAAGCAAAGTGAACTTCTACAATCCAGGTGAAGGAAAATCCCAGGAGAGTTAGGAGGCAATTACTAACTTTAGGAAAAACAAAAAGTTGTACAGAAGGAACATGTAAGCAAAGAACATCAGATGCCTATGCTGAGTAGTATAATTACATAATTATAATAATAGAGGACATGAAAACAGAAAGCAATAATAGTATAAGCTTATTGGTTTAAAATATGGCAGGATACAAGAATGAACAACCCTAAGAACTGAAAGTGGTTCCCCTGTGACACAAAACTCGAGGATGAAATAGAGGGGAATGTGGAATCCTGTGTTACTTCCCACCATTCTGTCACAAGTTGATTTTTGAAACTATGTACATTTACTGCACGACATTTAAAAAAATAATTAAAGAGCCACCTGGGTGGCTCAGTCAGTTAAGGACCTGACTCCAGCTCAGGTCATGATCTCACAGTTCGTGAGTTCCAGCCCCACGTCGGGCTCTGTGCTGACAGCTCAGAGCCTGGAGCCTGCTTCGGGTTCTGTGTCTCCCTCTTCCACTGCCCTTTCCTTGCCTGCATTCTGTCTCTCCGTCTCTGTCTCAAAAATAAATAACCATTAAAAAAAATCTTTAATAAAAAGAATTAAAAAACCTTGTGGGTGGATACACAAATGAGGTAACAGGAATTTCCTAATATTTATCACATTATGCCGTGCATGTCGATTTATTTCTCTATCTCTCCTTCCAGGAGCACTTAAGGCAGGGAACATGTCATAATGACCTTCTGTGCCCACACAACTTGCACACAACTAACAACATATGCTAAGATACTTCTCTTTGATTTTTAGGCAAATAACATATGAACAAATGAATAGTTGGTGGCTGTGGAGAATCCACGAAATAACAATGAACACATAAAAACAAGGCCAGTAATTGAGGGGACTCAATAGAGGTGACAGAGTGACTGACTTGAATCTTCTGACTAAATTACAGCTTTTGGCATATCCTGGGTTGAGGGCATAAAGCTTCACATCCAGATTGTTTTAAATTCACAAACGTCCACCTCTCTGTCAAGAAAAACACAAATGCTCTCTTGATGTTTTCTCTAGAAGTGTTGACAAACTTCAGAAGTCATCCACAAATTATCCACCTTCTTTGGTCCTCTATAATTTCGTTAATGGAACCATCATATACCTGGTGATGTCGACTCACCCTCTACTCACCGTTCTTGTCTCTGGCCTTATATTTATAGAGTGATAGGAAGTTAGCATAGCAGTGAGGACCATTCTAAGATTCATTAAAAAAAAAAAACTTTTATTTTAAGATGATTTTAGGTTCACATGTTGCTGTATGAAATAATATAAAGAGATTCTATGTACACTTCACATTTCCCCCAGTCATGATACCTTGCGTGACTCTAATACAACATCACAACCAAAAAAAATCGACACTGACATAATCCATTGGCCGTATTCAGATTTCTCCAGTTTTACATAAATTCATCTGGGTATCCCTAGATTCCATTTTTTAAAGATTTTTTTCAGTTTATTTCTTATGTAGAGAGAGAGAGAGAGAGAGAGAGAGAGAGAGAGAGAGAGATTCAAATGTGAGCAGGGGAGGAGCAGAGAAAAAAGGGAGAGAGACAGAGAAAGAGAGGGAGAGAGTCCCAAGCAGGTGCCATGCCATCATCATGGAGCTCGACACAGGGCTCAAACCCACAAACCGTGAGATCAAGACCTGAGCCAAAATCAAGGTTGGACACTTAACCCACAGCCACCCAGGTGCCTCATCCTTTTTATTTTTTTTGATTTTTAAATTTATTTTATTTTATTGTAATTTTTTTGACAGCAGCTTGATTCTGTCCATAAAGCCCGTCCAACTGTGTGATACATGTCACCACATGAGGTTCCTCAATCAGATCACCAGCCTTGGGAACATTTCATCATCCTTGAGTCTATATTTAAGTAAAATGTGGTTGAATTGCTACTATGTCCCAGAACCTTTGCTTGGAATACCATATTTTGACTCATATTATTATCTCCAACAACCATATAAAAGTAAGAATTATTATTACCTGTACATAAGAATGATGAAGTTTGGAGAGGTACAGTGTCTTGGACAGTGCCACATGTTATTAAGTGGCATATCTAGAGTATTTACAATTGTCAAAAACAAGACAACAGGCCCCAAGTAGGCTTGCTTATGCTACTTACGCCCCCTGTCACCAAACCCAGATCACCAAACTACAGTTTTGGCTCCTCCAGAAATGGGAATCTTCAACCAGTCAATCTGTAATGACCTGATCAGCACTAGTTAGGTAATCTGCCCAAAACAGACCCCTTTCATCCCCTGAAGGAAAGTAATCTTGCAATAACCAGCTTGCCTTTTTTTTTTTTTTAACCTGGTATAACTTCCTTGTTCCCAGTCCCGTCTGCCTATAAAAGTTTTTCATCTTGTTCAGCTCCTTGGAGCTCCTTTCTATCTGCTAGATTTCAGGCTGCCTGATTCGAATTGATTTTTGCTCAGATAAACTCTTAAAATTTTTAATATGCCTCAGTTTATGTTTTAACACACTTTATCTTAAAGGCCAGCTTTTTTCTGCACTCTGAGAAAAATTCTTAACTGTTATTGCCTTCTTAATAACTTGTTGTGAATTGTCAAATCAGATAGCTGGAGGAAAAAAATGAGTAGAATGGATTTTAGTCCTACCAATTTTCATCTATTATCCATCCATTAGCCTTCCTGCACACAGAAATGTTGGATAAATTTCCTTTGATAGACATTTTGAACTCTAGCACAAATTTCAAAACATACGAGGTATGACCTTCAAAGGAATAGGAACTCATCTCTTGTGTATCATGGTTTTTATTTCTGACTTTTACTAGGCTAAAAAAAGCAATCCTGGTATAAAAATAAGCACTTATGGTCATTGAAACCCTCCTCTTATGATTAGCTATAAAAATATGCCCATTTCAAATATACCCTGAAATAGTAACAGAATCAGCATGTAGTTCAATTCCAAGAATTCCAAGGGTGTTTTTCCACTTTCATTAAAATGCATCGCAATGAGGAAATTATGTGAATATCATTTAGAGCTTTACAAGGAAACTTTTTAAAATTGATAGTTATAAGTGTTTACAATACAAATTCAAGGTGATTACATGATGATTAGCACTTGCTTATATGTCTCTTAAGAAACCACACAATCTGATTCCAAACAGCAATCTCTTGGAATACTTGACCTTGATGAGCTTGATGCTGATTTTAGTGACAAACTTTTTAAATTAAAATTGTATTATAATTCTGTGACTTGTCACTTTCTAACATTTATATATCAAGGCAGAAACAGAACACTCGCTTACTGGTAGCCTAATTATGGTTCCATGAATGCAGGTGGCAAATTCCAGGGGTAACAACAACAATACCTAACATTTTTGAGAGCTTAGTACATTCCAGGCATATTACAAGCACTTTTCTTGGTATTATTTTATTACATTCTGCACATTTTTAACAGAAACAACTGTAGTATTCTTTAAAAGAAACTTAGGATCAAATTCTACTTTGTCAATCCTAGCTAATGGTGATTCCTTAATTTCTGTACAATTCCTTGTATGTAAGTTCTTCATGCCAGCCTCTAGATGGGGCTCAAGTCCTCTTCACCTCAAGGGATGTAGGAGCTGGATATGGGTCAATAATGATGTCTAGGTCATTGAGACTGTTCTGCTAAAGGACGCCATATAGCACATGGCACCTACTGAGATAAGTCACAGTTGTCTTTGAACCTTCTACATTGAAGATTCTATTTACCCCCTTTTTTACGCAACTGTTAGAACCAAGCAGGATCAGGGTGAGGTCCAGAGAGACTGGGGTAAAGAGAAACACCATAGGGGACTATTTTTAGTGTGCAATGCAGAAAAGTGTAAAAAAGGCTTGGGATTTTAATATAGTCCAGCTTAACTAACAACACAGGAGATACAGCTGCTATTCTAGTCATCAAATACTTGCCTCACTCTCCCTCCCACACACAAAATACACTCACCCAACTCCCTTTTATCAATAAAGGTAATCAGGTATCATATCCACTTATGACGACAAGTCTACCTATCAGAACATAGTCTCTATATCAGGTGCAGAAGTTCTCTGTATTTTGGAGGCCAGCAAACTAGAGACAAGTTGTCTCCATCAGGAATACCCAACATGAGAAAAGAAAACAGGAGCAGGATAACAACTGCATTTGGAAGGACTATGGGAAATCAAGATCAGATTTTACTCTTAGAAATTCTGATACCCCTCTTACCTACTTCTGGGGTGGGAAAAATTCCTTGATTACAGTTATAATCCACTTATTTTCTGGGAGTAGACCTCTTTGCCATCATTCTTTGGGGCACTTGATCACTCTCAGGAAAATTACTCATTCCCCATTTTCTGATTCTTTAACTACATCTGAAATGGGCAAGGGGGAGTACGTCTTCCCTGGTTGCTAATAAGCTTTCTTAGGTTGGTTCCTGCTTTAAAAAGGTGAAGGATACAGCGTGGTTTCTATCTCAAACAATCTCACTCTTTTTTTAGTCTAGGCTGGTAGGTCTTTGGGCAATACATCTCTTTCAGAAATTTAACCATCTTTTTAATTTTTTTTCTTTTCAATGTATTTGAATCCCATGAAGTCTATGTGGTAATTATCATACACGGATTTTCTTTTTTGGAAACCTAATTCTGATATATTACTTACTCCACTATTTCCCTGTAGTTTTTTTAATTGAAGTATGGGTGACATCTATTATATTGCCTTTAGTTTTTTATTCAACTACAAATATATTTTTTAGTCCATCAGCTTCGGTGGGAGAATCACTCCTTTGGTGGGAAAATCACTCCTTAAAGTTCTTTTCCTTGAGCCAGTTAAAAAGATCTACGGAATGCCATAATCTTGATTGAGTCCCCCCAGTCCCCTGGGGATATGTGCTCCAGTTTGAATTACAGATTTATTGAGACCAGAAATGAGACTTCCATTGTAAAATTAAGTTTTGAGTGCTGTCTTAATAGTAATATGGCTGATAATGAAGGTGAGAATAGATTAGGGGAAGGAAAGTCAAGTTCAGAGACTTTTCGTTGCATTCAATAAACATGCATGATGTACCCACTATTTTCCAATCAGTATTCCAGATTTTAGAGATACAAAAGTGAAAACAATTGGTAAGAATTTCTGCCATCTTGGAGCTTCCACTTAGTGAAGGAAACAAGCAGCATTTAGGTGGTGTATTTGAAAGGTTTTTCTGGCCTGGACAATGCACATATTCTAAGACCATGAATTTTTTTTTTCTCCTTCAGGGTTCCTATCCTTAGTAAGCACCATCTCCTTTAGGCTGCTGCGTTCCTCTGATTCATTTTTTCAAGTGTGGAGTAACATTCATTAAGATGGGGCCATCTGGGATTCCTCTAAATTGGATGAAATTCTCCCACTGCCCAATTTCCTCCGTCCCTTTGACACCACTCTATCCTCCTCAGAATGTCAGATCCTAATATCCTTGCTAATTAAAAGGGAGGCTTTGATGAAATGACTGTTGAGAATTTATGAATTCCAGGTAAACGTTTAATGGACTATTCTTATTTTATTTTGGTTTGTCTTTCAATCACAAGGTGTTTGGCATTTGATCACTGGGCACTCTTCTTTTTCAAAACAGAATGTGGTACTTTTGGATATTCAAAATGCTCAGTGATCAATTAATGACCCTTAAAGGAAAAGAAAAAAATTACAGGGTAGAGGAAGTGTAAAGATGGTTATAACTATACAATTATAACACTTTCTATAAGCTGATATAAGGAATTCCCTAAAGAGTTTACTGGGAAGTAAGAGCCTTTTTCCCCCTCTTTATGAGAATATCAAAGCTTTGATATGACATGACTTTTAAGTTATTCTATGACAAAAACTTTTTTACATTTTTTTCAAGAGAGAGAGAGCATGAGTAGGGGAGAGGGGCAGAGGGAGGAGAGAACCTTAAGCAGGCTCCATGCATAGCATTCAGCCTGACATGGGGCTTGATCCCACACCCCTGAGATCATGACCTGAGCTGAAAGCAAGAGTTGGATGCTCAACCGACTGAGCTCCCCAGGTGTCCCTCTATGATAATAACTCTTGAGGAATCTTTCTAGAATCATAGGACTATTAATTGCTACCACTGGAATATGCTATTTTCTATGACACAAATCTGAACTGTTCTGGAAGAAAAAATCTAGATTTTTTCTCCCTCAGTTTGATATTGTCTGGAATGAAATTTAAGAATGTGAGCTAATTTCTGGATTGCTTTTATTTGTCCTTCTTCAGTAGCCCAAAATATCAACAGGATAATTTTCTCCTGAAGAAAAACATATCCATTTCTTTCACACAGGGAAAGAAAGGACTCCAGAGACCAGTGACTTAGATGTTGCCTCTGAAGGCAGCTCACCAACTCAACGAGTAATGGATGAGTAGAGTATAAAGGACATCATCAAGTCTATGCGGAAAAATGACATTGTCTATGAAGGGGACTGAATGTTCAATGTTTACACAGCCACTTAGTCTGCAATAACTAAACCTGTTAACCAATTTTGCTGATAACACACCATCTACTCTCCCTTCCTTTATCTCTGCCTCTCAATGTTCAAATTATCCCCATGTTAAATTAAAAGAAAAAAATATATATATATATATATATATATATATGCTTTATTTTAATTATACCTTTCTTTCAAATGACTGCTTTATCTATCTTCTTCTCTTTATGGCCACATTTCTAAAAGACATAAGTCTACCATTTTGTTTCCATTTCTTTCCCAACATTCGTTAATAATAATAATTATTATTCTTATGTTAATATCACGAAAATTCAGTCATGGTGAATCAACAGTCAATACCCATTCCAGCCTCTTCCCTCCAGGGTGCTCTCTGTAGTAAGGGTGCTGGATGTCCTAGATGTGACTCCGTGGTTTGTCAATCTGATGCACACAAAGGTGACCCAGAAGGTAGGAGTGAGAAGGGTGTGACTTCTGCTTTATCCCTCAGCAAGCTCAGTTTGGAGCTTTTCCTTTTTCCCAAGGCAGCACTGGCACCTTCCAGTGCTTGATCACCAGCCTCATGCTGTTGAGATGCAGGGCGCAGGCTTCCATTCTCCTCTGGCGAAACCACAGCCTAGCTCTAGACCTGCCTCCAATAGCCACCAGACTCTGGGCTGGGGCATGGGTGGAGATCCAGAGCTTAAGGAGCGATTTCTGAAAGCTGAATCTAGGGGGTGGTTTTCTTTTCTTTTCTTTTTTTTTTTTTAAACCCTGAAAAGAATCTTGTAATCCATTGCAATAAATCCTTTCACACTTAAAATAGCCAGGGCAGATTCTGTCTCTGCAACTGAACTTTGACAAATTCAGTATCACTTCTTCCCTATTTTATCACTTGTCTTTTTCCCCTAACTCATGTCTGAAGGCAAAATTCACACCGGCTTAATGTCATTATTTATTCTTCCACAGCCTCACAAGTGTCTAGTGGGAACTTAGCCACACAAGATGCTCAAAAAGTATGTATCTGATACAGGGAAGTTGCTCAAAAATAGCGGGCCAAAAACCATACACCCTTTAACAGCAACACAACAACATGTCCATTAATCCCAACAACCTTCACTATAAAACCAAGATAATTTTTCTGCAAATATTATATGTCAAATGTTCTCTTTAAAGTTTTTTTAAATGCTTATTATTGTTTTTAATGTTTACTTATTTATATTGAAAGAGAGAGAGAGAGAGAAAGCGTGCACGAGCGGAGGGGCAGAGAGAGACACATATTCAGTGTGGACCCTGACACGGGGCTCAATCCCATGACCGTGAGATCATGACCTGAGCCAAAATCAAGAGTCAATCGCTTAACCAACTGAGCCACCCAGGCGCCCCCCCAAATGTTTTTCTTTTTTACTTCTTTATCCTTTTTTCTATTTCCTTCCCTAGAATTGTCTTTCGAGTAGAATATGATCAAAGAAAGGGATTCATCTTTAAAATAAATATACTTAATACACAGGGCTGTTAGGTGATTTAAATAGATCATATAATTAGGATGTTGAAACTAAATTTCCATTTTGATCTCGCTTATACTTCCTATCTGCACTTGAGTAAAGCAGAAGAATGTCCAACTTGGCAACTTTAGAAACCTCAAAGATCATCCAAGATGATAATAGGATTTGATCTGTTTTTGTTTTTTTGTTTTTTTCTGGAAACACCCATCAGATTTCAGAAATGCTTTATGCACAGTTCCTATTTTGTCACATATAATACTGGAAAGCTGTATATTCATGACATGAGATTTAATTAAATTAATGTTTTACTGCTACTGCTTCATCAAATCTAATGCCTGTAGTAACTTTTGGTGCCACAGTCTTGATTCATGCTGAGGGACCAGTCATTTTACTAACATCGCTCTTGTGAAGTCCTCACTGAAAATGCCAACACAGTGAAAAGTGTATTAATTAACATCTTAATATTTTGCTATGAAAAGAGCTTTTACCTAATGGACTCCTTGTAAGAGTGTTGGGGACATTCAGAGGTCCACCAACCACACTTTGAGCATCTCTAGTCTGCTTCTATATCAAACTAAGTCCGTCCTCGGGAGTGTGTACACTTTAGGCAAGTTTTAGTGGAAATGAATTAATTCCAATATTTGTTTATGGCACTGAGCAGGGTTAAGTATTTTCAATCACGCACTTTTATTTCTTTTTAATCTCCCGACATCTGATTTTGTCTCCATTGCATAAAGGGTCACTACAATTTTGTTCAACACAAAGGCCTTAAAAGGGCAAATGTAGTTTACAAAGGTAGACTTTATCTAACTAGAAGAGATATTACCAAAGGTTCTTTATAATAGATATACTTCCTATAAAAGTAGCCCCAAACTATAATTTTGATTATAATCACTAAGCAGATGTTTTTGTTCATGTGTAGTATTTTTATTTAAAAAATACACATAAAAATGAAACTGGAATTATCACAACTCCAATAAACAAGAAAAGGCAATAAACAAAACAATAAAAACTATACCAAACATTTTCTCCCCTAAAATCATGAGTTCTGCTTCAACTTAGCCATGGCTGGACTTCCAATTGTCATTTATTAGCTGCTTAAGGGAACTAAATCCTTTTAAAGGGGAGGAGGCCTTGGACTTTTCTTACCCCACTGATCTCATTAGAGAAAAGACATTTTAAAGAGTACATTTTTAAGACTACAGTTAATGGAATGGGACTCTTTAAACTCTAGGCTTATTAAGTCAATAATTCTCAGCTCAAGGTGTCCAGAAATTTGTGCCCTTTTTCTTCAGTCTTAATTATGATTTCTTTTTTCTTTTCTCAAGCACAATGAAAGAGGCTTGGACTTCTCTATTAAAAATGTATTTTTTTTCCCACTAATGGACTTTTTTTTTTTTTTCCATTTGGCACATAAGAAAACTAAGAGGCTTAGATACTAAATGGCTTTCATAATCAACATGGCACCTTTAGTAAGGGTTAGGGGGCTGTTCTTAAGTTTTCAATAACTTTTCATAGGTTTTATCTCTGGATCTTTTTAAATGGCTGGCTAAAGAAATTAAACAATGAATAAATAAATGCATGTACAGTCCAGTTACTTTTTGGTAGAACTCAAGCCACTGATCTTTTTTTTCTTTTGATACACAGCCAAAGTATTTCAGGCCAAATATCATCTTCATTCAATTCCAATCTTTTCCCATCTGATTTTTTTCCACCCCCACAGGACAGCTCACTAAAACCTCCCCCCCCCCCACCCCAAGCATCCATTTAAAGAGCAAATGCAGTTAATTCTCAAAGTCAAATTTAGTTTAACTAGAAGAACAGTTACTAAGGCCTTGTTGTAATTGATGTGTTTTACATAAAAGCAGCCCTCCATCCATTCATGAGTTCTTAACATAAAAGACATTGCATTTGAATGGAGACTGCAATTCGCCTGATAACTTTTCATCACAACTGGAGTCTTTTATATTCTGTCAATCAACACTGGGCAGCAGGAGAGTTTTATCCACTCTAAGTAACAGAGAAGGAGGTACAGAGCAGTCTTTAAGAAGACAATGCTAGAGATGTTTATATCTTCCTTTACATGCCCTGTCTAAACTAAAATGTTTTGCCCAATCGTAGACAATCTGGACTTGTTATAAATAATTACAGATTTTAAGTCCTAGAAGGTGAGTTATCAAAACGTAACTACTTGATTTTAATTGCATACATTCTTCCTCTACCTAACTTCATGCTGGTATGTAATGGCAGTTAAATTACTTAATCACCTATCAATGACCTTTGCCTGCTGTCTATATTCTTTCTTCAATAACATTTATAGAGAAACAAAATGTGTGCGGTTCTTTATTTTCTGTATCCTGAGAGCTCTCAACAACCATTAAATCACAATGCCTACACTGTAAGAATGAAAACTAATCACTGACCCTTACATCTTTATTTGTACAGAATGACATTTCCGTACATCAGCAATAGTTCAAACATTTGTTTGTTGAGTACGGGAGGAGATCAAAATGAGTCACTCAACTTTCATTCATGTTTAGGATTTTTGCAATGAAAAAGAGGTTACCGTTCCTTGAATTGAAGATATCATTTTATGGATAAAAAGACTGATGTACAAAGAGGTTGGGTAACTTTCTTAATTCTTAGTATTAAAATGGAAAATAAAAGAAAATGAGATGTTGTCATAAAGATAATTTGTACAGTGCTTTGTCCACTCTGCCATACCACATTCTAAATCAATTCAATTCTATAGATACTTATTTTCCCCTTCTGTAATCTTTTATGTTTCCTTATTTTGAGGGAGGGAGGGAGGGAGGGAGGGAGGGAGGGAGGGAGGAAGGGAGAGAGAGAGAGAGAGAGAGAGAGAGAGAGAGAGAGAGAGAGAGAGAATCCCAAGCAGGCTCTGCACTGTCTGCACAGAGCCCAAAGTGGGGCTTGAACCCACAAACCATGAGATCATAACCTGAGCCTTTATCAAGAGTTGGACACTAAACCAACTGAGCCACCCAGACACATCCCACTTCTGTAATCTTGAAGTGAAGTAGGGATTACGCAGGAAGATGAGAGGGAGAAGAACAATTAAATCAGTGGCCAGAGTGTATGAAAATCCATGGGAGTATAAAAGTACATGGTATACTGAAACACACTGGAGTTGTCTCTACAGGTTGAACTGAGGAGTAACGGGAGTGGATAATAGAGAAGCAGAGGGCTGTCCCTAGACCCCCCTGTGTGCTGTGCTCAGGAGGTGGAACTCTACCCTGAAAACCTCAGGAAGGTATCTGTGAATCTTCAGCAAGAAGGGGACATAATCATAGGTGGTCCATATGTGTGTTTGTATGCTTTGGAATTTTTTTAAGAACACCATGGCAAGCGTAGAGAGTGGATCATAGTGCCGTAGTGGAGACAGAGACCCTGAGGAGAGTTTATAGAGGTTGGAGGGAAGTCTGTAGTGGTGAATCTATACAAGGGGTGGTTTTGCATGGTATTTGAGGAGTGGCATTAGAGTGGCATGTCTTGAATGTCAGGGGAGGAATGGAAACTTAAGAAGGCTCTAAGATTTCTCCCTTGGATGACTGGGTTCCATTTTCATTAACTGGGACAGAGAATATACGCCTATGGAATTTCTTTTGGTAGAGATCATTTGTTCACTTTTGAGTGAACTTTTGAGTGATATAATACAATCAAATTGTATTATATTTAGAGGACAGTGCCCAGCATATGGGAAGAATAAAAAAATATTTGTTTAGTGAATTATGGCCATAGATTTCTACGCTGAAAATAAAAATTTTTTTCAACATTTTTATTTATTTTTGGGACAGAGAGAGAGACAGAGCATGAACGGGGGAGGGGCAGAGAGAGAGGGAGACACAGAATCGAAAACAGGCTCCAGGCTCTGAGCCATCAGCCCAGAGCCTGACACGGGGCTCGAACTCACGGACCGCGAGATCGTGACCTGGCTGAAGTCGGACGCTTAACCGACTGAGCCACCCAGGCGTCCCATAGGCTGAAAATATATAGTTAAGAAATATTGGAACGAAGAGGTTGGAATACAGAGAAACCGTATGGAATACGGAGAGAGAATGAATATTAACTTTGAAAAAAGTTTTTTAATGTTTCTTTTTGAGAAAGAGAGAGAGACACAGAGTGTGAGTGGGGTAGGAGCAGAGAGAGAGGGAGACACAGAATCTAAAGCAGGCTCCAGGTGCTGAGCTGTCAACACAGAGCCTGATGCGGGGCTCGAATTCATGAAGCATGAGATCACGACTCGAGCCGAAGTTGGATGCCCAACTGACCGGTCCACCCAGGTGCCCCGTACGAATGTTAACTTTTAAGGAACAGTGCAAGATGTGAGATTTAGGCTGGAGGTCATAGACATTAAAGAGACTTCCGGAAGAAGTCAAGTTCACACAGACAGAAGAGCATAGTGAGGAACAGAACTCGTGTAGAGCAATACCTTCACTGCTTTATTTTCTCTTGCAACAAAGAACCATTTACTTTGACCTGAATTTGAATATTTTCCCAGAAATCTAATTTGTTCCATCATTCAACTAATTTCCTTAATCAACAAACATTTATCTTCTTTACCTGATACTTTCCAGGGTTCGGGCTGATAAGATAAAAATTGTAGGAGCTTTTATTAGCAAATATTCTACGACAAGCCACCAGATTTGTTGAAGGATGTAAAATGAACATAAAGCTTAGTGCCACTGGTGCCCTTTTAATCTCTTTGTTATCAGCACTATTAGTGTAGAAACCTGAATCAATCTATGCCCAGGAGTCCCCATCTCCCATAAGAGGTTAATATAAAAAAAGGTTTTCTTAGGTCAAAAATATTTTCCCACCACTCTGTGCACTGAAAATTTGTACTGCTTCCTTTCTTTTCGTCACTTAAAAAGAAGATTAAGTAGGAATATCCAGTACGCTCTTGCTTAGCGGGACACATTTTACACTCTATGTCAATGTGTTATTGACTGATTCCACTGGGTCATTCATCCATTTCTTCACTCAACATGCACAGACTGAACACCTTTTGCACGTCACTGACCAAGCTAGTCTCCGGAATCACACTAAGAACTGAAGGAAGACCAGAAAATCCTGGGACAGAATGTGATGCTTGATGTCGAGCTGTCGGCATGAGCAAAAAGAAGTCAGACGTGGAAAGAGGTCCCTAGGCAGGTAACAAATCCGTGTGAGAAGGAACGGCCCAATGTGAAGAATGTGAGACACCGCAGGGAAGAGTATCTGTAGTGAGCTGAGGGAAGATGAAGTTACAAAGAGAGTGAAAATGAAAAACAACAGATGATGAACAGGCTTCGGTGCTAAATTAAGGACGTGGCACTTTATTACAAGTCTGCGGCGGTCTCTCAGGGGAGTTTCAGGCTGGAGGGACAATTCAGCTGGCATCTTAGTCCCTTCTCCCTGGCAGCTGAGCCGAGGAGAGGCTGGCCCAGAGGCAGCAGACACTGAGCACAGTTATGATGCCAGCTATAATCTTGTCACCTTGTCATTTATCCAGAGGGGCAAATTACTTTGAATCACTATCATAAACATCTTCGTGAATTTTGACAATGACATTCCAATCAATTATGATTAAAGAGATGACTTTTATTTTGGTTCCTGGGAGATTTCTCTTAATACCTCAAACTTCTGATATTTGCCCCCAAGACTGTTTTACCTCTTTTGGAAGACACAGTAAGCACGGCAGTGTAGACAGTGGGCAGAGAATAAAGCACAACGATAAAGTAAAACAAATGATCCAATAGTAGGAGGCAAGAGATGATAGTCCCAGGGGCAGAATTAGGACGTATCAGTATGCTGACATCAGTATGTACTATAGAAAGATGCCATCACGTGCTTAGCGTGACAAGGGCAAAGTTAACGAATCCTCTTGCAAATCTAAAGAACGTACAATATCACGTAGAGCAAAGAAAACAGACTTGGAAGGACGCCCGGTCAAATGGCATACTAGGTCATTTACCTGCACTGACAACGGAGCTCTAACAGCTGACTTGGTGTATTTCACTCTTCTCTACTGGTTTCCCTCAGGCCTTTTCACAGTTTTGCATCTGTTGTTCCCAGTTTACTCCTAGTTGGTAAATAGCTAAAGTGTCACGCACAACACTGATACCGCTTTCTTAAACACTGCGTGGTGACACTAACAGCTCTCTTAACTTCGTCGCACCTGCCCTCTTTTCCTAGCCTTCTGACAAGCCTGACTTTGCCCGAGCCTTACTTTTCAGTGCTCTGGTCACGGCTGCGCTTCCTCAGCCTCTCACGTTACCGTTGCCCTTCGCTTTGCCACGATGCTGCGATGCTGCGTTGTCTACCAAGTGCTCTTGAGTCCTTCCTCCTCTCTCGTCACAGGCAGCGTGGTTAGTGAGGCCACCTGATGGCTGTGCTCCGCTTGTAACCAGACGGCTTTAAATGAAACCAGTGACTATACAGTAGTAAAGCAAACTTTACTATTTCACAGGTAAAATAAAAATCATATCCATAATCTCAATGGAACCTTCTAGGAATCCTACGAGGGAGGTATTATGATGACCTTTACATAAATAAGGAATGTGTAACTGGGAGAAGCAAAGCAACTTAATTTCAGAGGACATACCTTTTAAGGGGGTGAGGGGATAGGACATGGGGGCAGATCCTTGCTCTGCTTGGCTAGTTGTAAGACCTAGAGTAACGCCTTTTTCTCTCCTGAGACTCAGTTCTTCAGGCAACAATATTGATGACGTCTATGAATCTTGCCGCTTTATAATTTCAGTACCACTAGGTCATCACTGCTCATACAATCTTAGGTTTCATCTCTAAATATGACCTTATATATATGGTCATATTTGGTGTGCAATGACCCACCCCCCTTTCCTTTGTCTTAAGAAAATACAAATGGATTTAAATTTCTAAAGCCACTCTTGACAACTTAAGAAGGCAGACAGGATCAGAAACTTTGATATTATACATTATTTGTTTTACATATATTAGGATTTTTTTGAAGCAACAAAGGGAAACTGATGATTAACTATGCTTAAGCCTTCATTCCTCGCATTTTTTCTTAATTCAACACTACCAAACAACCAAAAAAAAAAAAAAAAAAAAAAGAAAAAAGAAAAAAGAAGAGAAAAGGAAAACAACCCAAGACTCTGATATAAATAAAAAGTTTTTTCTTTTTTCTCTCAAAATCCTTTTGGTTGCTGACATTCAGTTTATATAAGATGGAAATTCTGGAAGTAAAGCAGGACTAGAATGGTAATGTAGCATTCTGGCTGCCACATTCCTTCTGCACAGGACAGCAGAAACACGCTTCAAAATGCAAATGCTGGGGTCGGACTGCCTGGATTTGAGTTCTAGCTCTATCACTCATCTGTGTGAACTCGGGAGCCATCAGCGAGACATGACACTGAATCAATCCCTCCATGCCAGTGTCCTCGTCTATAACATGGGATGATCAGTGTCTCATTCCAGACTTCTTGTAAGACTTATAAATACCTAGCAGAGCGACTATTAAAGCGTTAAATATCTCAAACTGGGATTTAACACTTATTAGTATGTTCTAGGTTCTAAGCATAGTACGTATGATCTTATTTATCTTCAAAACAACTGGATTAAGAAGTGGACAATTTTATCCTTATTTTACAGACGAGGAAACTGAAGCATACTTTTCCCATTAAAAGGTAAAGAACTCTTAATTACCGAATACCTACTATTTTAAGCACTGAAAACCTGTCTCATTTAAGCATCACAAAATAAACTTAGAAGTAAATATTCCTTCCTCCATTTTTGAAATGAGGAACTTCAGTTATAAGTAGGGCATACACAGTATGAAGGGTCCTCAAAAAGTTAAAAATAGAACTACCTTACAATCCAGCAATCACACTAGTGGATATTTACTCCCCAAGTAGAGAATACTAATTCAAATAGATACATGCACCCCAATGTTTATAGGAGCATTATCTACAGTAAACAAATTACGGAACAACCCAAGTGTCCATCAATAGATGAATGGATAAGGAAGGTATAGATACACAATGGAATATTACTCAGCCATAAAGAAGAATGAAACCTTGCTATTTGCAATGACATGGATGGAGCTAGAGAGTATGATGCTAAGTGAAATAAGTTAGAGAAAAACAAATACCATACGATTTCACTCATATGTAGAATTTAATACACAAATAGGTACCTGGCTACCTCAATGTCATACATTTGGTGAGTGGAGATTCAATCCCAGGCTTATTGTACATCAAAATCTGTTTCTGTCTCTATTTTCTTCTTTTACTGGGTCATGCCTTTCACCTACTAAAGCAAAAGTTTTGCTATTCAAGGAATATAGGGAAGAATTAATAACTTTGAATGAGAAAAAATTAAGCATGTTTGGTCAGAGATTCTGAAAAACTGTGTTTTTTTAACATGAACTATGATGAACAAATGAGACAGACAGAGAGAGAGAGAGAGAGAGAGAGAGAGAGAGAGAGAGGGAGATTGAGATACTGTAAGCTCTTTCAGGCAAAGAAAGGCAATATACTATTGTTGAATCCTGAACAAATAAGGCACAATTACTATTCTGAATGACTTGGCAGTATAGATATTTGTAAAAAATAAAATAATAAAATAAAAAGTTGAGAAATCACTTTGTGATTCTGCTTTCACTGGCTGCATGATATTGGGCACATCACTAACCTCACTAAATATAAATAAGTGTACCTTTAAAATGCAAATAAAAATACCTACTTTCCGAAGTTGTTGTAAAGATTGAGTAAAATAATATATGGGAAGATTAGGGCCAATTCCACTTTAAGTGAAACAGCATCGTCAAATTTGCAATCCCCTTATAGTCTTTAAATCTGCTTTCATTTAATTCTTTACACTCATCCTAAAATGAAATCATTATGTTTTATTTACTCATTGCTTATCACATTTATTGAATCCTAAAGGTCTGCTCCAGTGCCTGGCACTGAGGGAGTGTTAATTACGAATGAATGATTATGAATGAATGAATGAATGAATGAGCGATTACCATCCAGAACCTAGCATATACTCAACATTGTTACTTTTGTATTTAAAACTATCATTCTGTTAGTAGCACAAATACATATTTTTCTTAATAAATATGCTGCAGGAATAGTAGTAGAGGACGTCAAACAGAGAGAACCACACGATGTGATCTCTGTAAGGCCTCTACCTGCCTTCCTGGTGATAGGTTTCTGAGGGTCAAGTATAGGTCAGGGTGACCAGTAGGATGTTATCTCTTCTTATTTTTTAAAATTAATTAAAAAATTAAGAGAGAGAGAGAGAGAGAGAGAGAAAGAGGAACAGAGCGGGGAAGAGGATCCAAGGCAGGCTCTGTGCTGACAGCAGAGCCCAGCAAGGAGCTCGAACCCACGAGCCACGGGACCATGGCCAGAGCTGAAGTTGGATACTTAACCAACTGAACCACGCAGGGGCCCCTCTTCTCATTTTTATATTAATTCTCATAACAAGCATTTAAAATGCCAATTAACATTCTTGCTCCTTTCCATTATATAATTTTTCTTGGTTTAAATCAAGCTGGGAAGTGTGGGAGTACCGCACTATTGCAGCTTACAAAATATCTCTAGGCACATGTCCTTTGTACAGACCAGGAATGTATGATTTGGAAAAGTAATGAGGTGGCTGTGGGGGGCTGCCAAACAACGAATTACAGGACAAGGTTCAGACCCTGCAGGTCTACTTGCTAAAAAACAAAGGACACTTGTACCAGAGGTGTGATGGCAAAGGTATACCTCAAAGTGGTCAAATTCAGAGAACGTTTTGAAGTCAGTTGGCAGGGTCTGCTGATTGATTTAGTGTGTAATAGGAAAGAAATAGAGGGGTCAGAGATGACTGTTAGATTTTTTGGTCGGAGCGACTCAAGGGATGACTGCCACTTACTGCCATGGGAAATGCGGTGGGGAGGAGATGCGGGTGAAGTCAAGGTCATGATCTCACGGTCTGTGAGTTCGAGCCCCACGACGGGCTCTGTGCTGACAACTCAGAGCCTGGAGCTGCTTCGGATTCTGTGTCTCCCTCTCTCTCTGCCCCTCCCCTGCTCATGCTCTCTCTGTTTCTCTGTCTCTCTCTCTCTCAAAAATAAACATTAAAAAAAACTTTTAAAAAAAGCGGTTAAGTTGAAGAGGACACTAGGTGAGGTGAGGACACTCCGAAGTGGTGTATTGGTTACTTACCTGTGCTGGGATGAACTGTCGTAATGGCTCAGAGGCCATAGTGACAGTCCCTGGCTCTCCCAGGGACATGCAGCCCCCACAGGCCCACGGGGCAGAACGTGAAGCCACAGGGTGACTTAAAAGCTTGGAATCTAATGGAAACTGACTGGCTTGATTTTCAACTTACTTGAGACCAGTCACCCCTTTATTCTTCCAATTTTCTTCTTTTTGGAGTGGGAACCTCCATCCCTGGCCTGGCCTGCGTTTCGGGAGCAGATAACTTACTTTCTAATTTCTAGTTTCACACATCCATAGATGGGGACAAATTTTGCTCAAGATGGACCCTGCACAGAATCTTAGCCATACTTTATTTAAATGATTCTGATGAATACATTTGGGACTTTTAAGTTCATGATATGTAAACAGGACTCTGGACACAGTAAATACTCTAGTGAGTTGAGATTTTTCTATGCTGGGGTGAATTAATGTAGGCTGCATGTGGGTTGGACAAGAATTTGAGGGGGGTGGTCATAGGACAGGCTATTGTGAATTAAAGGAAGTCCCCCTAAAATATACGTCCAACTCCCAGAAACTATGAATGGGACCTTATCTGAAAAAGAGAGAGAGAGAGAGTTCTTGCAGATGTAAGTAAATTAAGAAACTCAGGATAAGATCACCTTGGATTATCCGGGTGGGAACTAAATCCAGTGACACACATCCTTATGAGAAAAAGGCAGAGGGGGATTTGGAAGAGAGAAACAGAAGAGGAAGCCAAGTGAAGGTGGAGGTGAGGTTGTGGTTATACAGCCACAAGCCAAGGACCTGAAACCACTAGAAGCAGGAAGGAGAAAAGCAGCATTTTCCCTCTTCTCCCCTAGAGTCTCCAGGGGAAGTGCAGCCTTGACTGTAGGGAATAACTGTCTATTGTTTGAAGCAGCCCAGTTTATGGCAATTTGTGACGACAACCAGGGGAAATAATAAAGGTCATCAGAAATATGGGACTAGAATCCAGGAGAGAAATCAGAGCTGGAGCTATGACTTTAAAAAGCCGTAACAGGGGCGCCTGGGTGGCGCAGTCGGTTAAGCATCCGACTTCAGCCAGGTCACGATCTCGTGGTCCATGAGTTCGAGCCCCGCGTCAGGCTCTGGGCTGATGGCTCAGAGCCTGGAGCTGTTTCCGATTCTGTGTCTCCCTCTCTCTCTGCCCTTCCCCCGTTCATGCTCTGTCTCTCTCTATCCCAAAAATAAATAAACGTTGAAAAAAAGAAAATTAAAAAAAAAATTAAAAATTAAAAAAAAATTAAAAAAAATTTAAAAAAAGCCGTAACACTGGCTAGAATTCCACAGGAAAAACAGTATATATTTATACATATAATAGAACAGTGTGTGTGTGTGTGTGTGTGTGTGTGTGTGTGTGTATCGAGAGAGACAGAAAGAGATAGAGATAGAGACAGACACACACAGAAAAAAAGAAAGACACAGAGAGAGATACAGACACAGAGAGTGACAGAGAGAGACACAGAGAGACAGAGACAGAGAGAGAGCAAAGGATTGAGCTCTGAGGCCACACCATGTTTTGGAAAATGATAAAACTGAGAAAGATCCAGAAAAGAATACTGAAAATAAGTAAGCAGGAGAGAACAGAAGAGCCAGCAAGGAAGAGGGCCCTTGAAACTACAAAAAGAATTTCAAAGAGGAAAGGCTTAGCAGTGTGTCAAATGTTGTTAAATGTCAAGTAGTATGATGGCTAAGAATTTAACACTGGATTTGGCAAGAAGCAGTAATTGATAACCTGAACAATGATCCTTTCTATAAAGACCCAGTTTCAAATATAAAGACCCAGGGCCTCTTAGGCTCAAGAGAGATTATGGAGAGAGGCTATGGAATTGCAAAGACAGAGAATATACTTGGAAATTTTCCTATGAAATAGAAACAGAAAAATCACGCAAAATTTTTCACACCGTGTTTCGTACTACCAATGCATCATTTCCCTGCTCCCATGCCATAGGAAATATGTTCCAAATACATTGTATTTACAGTAACGAAGGAAAATAAAAACACTTTGCACAGGAAATCCCATCGAGAAAGATCAAAAAAAGCAAAGAGATGAACGGAAACGTGTACAAGTCGGAAGGTTTACAGACAGGAGTGGACACAGTTCCTGCAGTGCATTCTCCTCCACGGGGTAGGAGGGGTGTTTATGCACACCTGGGGCCTCTGATGGGAGAAATCCACTTCCACACTGAGGAAACACAGACACAGTTTTCTTCAATGCACTCTGGTCATAGATGCCTAAAATGTAAATACCATGATACCAATTATCATGCCAACTACTGGACATGATGTAGTCTTTAAATTAAAAAAAAAAATCACTTTCAGATGGAGCCCAGCCTTATCACTAAGTATGAGATCTGAAACAAGTTACTTAACATCTTTCTTGATCTGTCAAAATAAAATCGCTGCCTTGCCCATTTGCAGAGGTGGTAAGGATAATTTTAGATAGAGCACAAGCAGGGGACGGACACAGGGAGAAAGAGAATCTTAAGAAAGATTCTTACGCAGGCTCCGTGCTCGGTGTGGAGCCTGATGAGGGCCTCGATCCCACACCCTGAGATCATGACCTGACCTGAAACCAAGAGTCAGATGTTCAACCCACTGAGCCACCCACCCAGGCGCCCCGATAAGGGGTAATCACTGATACTGAAATATGGTCCCATGGGGCACCTGGGTGGCTCAGTCGGTTGAGCGTCTGACTTCGGCTCAGGTCATGATGTTGAGGTTTGTGAGTTCGAGCCCCGCATCGGGCTCCGTGCTGACAGCTCAGAGCCTGGAGCCTGCTTCCAATTCTGTGTCTCCCTCTCTCTCTGCCCCAACCCACTCGCATTGTGTCTTTGTCTCTCTCAAAAATAAATAAACATTAAAAAATTTTTTTAAATAAAAAAAAAGAAAGAAATACGGTCCCTGATCCTGAGCATGAATAATAGTTTTGTATGTAGTGGTCTGAAGACAAACGACTTCAATTCAAATCTTACTGTTGTATCTCAACACTCATGACGCTGAGATTCAGATACACAAATTCTTCAAACATCCATTTCCTCATTTGAAGATGAAGACAACTATTTCAACGTCACATGGTTGCTATGAAAAATTTACATAAGATAATGAATTCAAAGTGCACAACCTATATTGTTTCATAAATGAACATCACTTTAGGGGCGCCTGGGTGGCTCAGTCGGTTAAGCACCCAACTTTGGCTCAGGTCATGATCTCGCAGTTCGTGGGTTCGAGCCCGGTGTCGGGCTCTGTGCTGAGGGCTCAGAGCCTGGAGCCTGCTTTGGATTCTGTGTCTCCCTCTCTCTCTCCCCCTCCCCTGCTCATGCTCTGTCTCTCTCTGTCTCTCAAAAATAAACAAACATTAAAAAAATTTCTTTTTAATAAAATAAAATTAGTTACTTTATTATTTTGATGCTGCCCTCATTCCTTCCCTCAAGTAGCTCAGAGTGTAGAGGAGAGAATGTTAGTTAATAACTACGCAAATGCGTGGCGGTCCAGCATACGCGCTCCGTCGGAAGGCCAAGTTGCATGTTCAGGAGTGCGCTCACCTCAGCCGGCCGTACCACTTTGTCAGTGCTCAGTTAAACACAGCCGTAGTATCACATTTGGAACTGCATTCAGTCTGCTCAAGAGCGCACAGTGATTTATGGAGTAATGTGCTAGGCTCCAGCAGGACTTCATTTGCATGAGAAAAGGACAATTGGATCCCTCAGTCTGTAATTCTCAGAGAAATGCTTTCCTTGAGCCTTATCCTTGGTTTGTTTTCACTCAGAAAGGAATTTGTCATTTTAGAAATACTTGTTGTAATCACGCGGCAACCTACAGGAGGAAAAGGTTGGAGAAAACAATTTCTGGCCTTGAATTACCTCGTGTTTGGGTAAGAAGATTAAGTTGCTGTTGGCATTTAAAATTGTCTGTCTGAATAGCAGTCTCCCACGCACACTTCATTCATTCAATAAATTCCAACAGTTTGACTGAATGTTCTACGATCTGAAAGTTTAAAGCGGAGAGAGCGCTGTGTGCAGGTGGTTCAATGATTGCCTTCCGACTGGCTGTAAGGGCACCAAAGGGACACTGTGGACCCATGTGATCTCCCCATGGTGGTGACGGTGCCACAGTCCTACTTTGTTACCATATGCCAACTAACCCTGCTCCCTCCTCACCTTATTCAATCATTCTTCATGCTACATTGGCCTTTATTACTGATTTACATAGAATCCTTCCATGGTCCTCCATTGGTCTCAATACACTGAACATAACACACAAGGGCCTCCATCATCTGTCCCCTCATCCCGTTAAACTCCCCACCCTTTTCATTTGGATTTATCTCCTGGCTAAGAGGAAGTGCTTGTAGATCACCACATTGATATGTTCTTTGCTTCAGCTGTTTCCCTTGGGAGTCATTTTCCTCCTCCTCGCCTGACTTGCTTCTGGTTAGGCAGGTTCTGGCTCCTGCACGTAGCCTTTTCCTGATCCCAGCTTTGAAGTTCTGCAAGGGGCCCCAGTCTTCGCTCCCACTACCCTGTTCTCATAGACAATGCCACAGCGAAGTACGTCACTCCCAACACTTGGTGGGTCACCGGTACCTTTGGGTATCTGTAGAAATTTATGGAGTTTCACTCCAAAATAAACAAACCCGCAGCCTCACACAGACACGTGTTATATCTAGTTTCGGGTGTCTGTGAATTCTCTTGAGGCTTACCTCTAGATGTATTTTGGAGAATTCCCCGCTCTTGATTATGAGTTTCTTAGGGTCAAGGACTGTAAGTTGCTGTTCCTAGGTATAGCACAGTTCTTCACTGTAAAAACTATCCACAGATATGTGCCTAAGTGAATCAAGTTGAGAAGCCAAGTAATGACTAAGTACCTAATATATTCCAGTCACTGGACACCAAGGAGTCAGAGGCCAGCATCTTGAGATACATAACTTGGTGTTTACTGGGATACTGTTAACGGCTAAAATTGGAGATGAGGGTGTACGTGGGACAACTTCGTGCTGAGGAGTATGAGTGGAGAGTCAAGTCCCTATTCTTCTTTTCCCTTCCCTTCCTAACTCTAAACTCTGTCATAAATCAGCATGGTTCAATTACTTGCTTTATGCCAAAAGCATTTGCATTTCTGTCTTTACCCTGTGATTGCTTCTCTTAGCCCCTGGCCACCTAAAATTCTTAGATATATGAAAGGCACCTCAAACAAGCATGTCCAAAATAAATTTTATGATCATTTCCACCACGTGTGGTTTTCTAATGGCTCTGCAGTTCACATATCTGTATCTAGATCTAGACATGTCTCACCTCAGGTATATTATGTTTGATATCTCTTCCACTTTACCACCAATGTTTAATCTATTAAATATGTATGCTCATATATCCGGTTGTGTGAATGTATATAAAACCTAAATACTTCCTACCATATAGAATCAGTTCATATGGAGTCAGCTTTTCTCATTCTTGTATTGCAAGGGCCTACCACAATGCCTGGAACTGAAACCTGCTAGACACACACACATGCATGCGCGCGCGCGCACACACACACACACACACACACACACACCAAGAACAAATATACTGTATGTGCCTGCCCTCTGTCACTTTGTCCTTCCTACAGATTAGGATCCAGATTTGATGGCTGGGATGGGACAGCCACCTTGGCTTGAGCTCTGGAGGCTGTGAATTAAGGATGATGGATCTGTAATATGGAAGTGTCCTGATAATTACGGAGCCACAGTACTACCTATGAACTGCTTATATCTACTAGAACAACAAAGAAACCTCTGTGTTGCCACACTTATCCTGAGTATTCCACCACTCAGAATAAGGCTAATTATATCTAATACCTCTCATGAAGCTTTCTGAATATTTCCAATTCGCCTTATGTTTAATTTCTATTTAATAAATATTCCATCTTGCCTGAGATAAATGTTCCAGTTTCTTTATAAGGCATTATGTTTACTGTGAAGCCTTTTCGGGTTTCTTGTGAAAACCTGCCCCATCACACTGCTCTCCTCCTTCAGCCTACAGTGCATACACCCGAGTTCCCACGTCTTTGTTCATGATCTCTTTTTTTTTATTATTGGAAATGCACTCCCCTGCTTCCTTTCTCACCTAACTCCTCCTGGCATAAAGCAGTCATGCCCAACAATGTTTATTGCATAAGTGAATTTATTGAAAAAGAATAAACAAATATTAAATTTTGATTCTGAGTATAAATGCAGAAATGCTTACATGGGAGGAAAGATTCTTGTCAACTTTAATATTAAGGAAAGGCTCCTAGTGAGTATTAAAAGTGGCATCTGGTCCTTGAAGCTCCTGGGTGGCTCAGTGGGTTGAGTGTCCAACTTTGGCTCAGATCATGATCTCACAGTTCATGAGTTCGAGCCCCACGTTGGGCTTTGTGCTGACAGCTCAGAGCCTGGAGCCCGCTTTGGATTCTGTGTCTCTCCCTCTCTCTCTGCCCCTCCCCCACTCATGCTCTCTCTTTCTCTCTCTTTCTCTCAAAAAAGAATAAACATTAACAAAACTTAAAAATTGACATGGTCCTTGAATATAGGAAAACATACATTAAAGGAGCTAAGGAGGCAGGCAGAAGTTCTTTCATCATTCTTTTTGAAGAAAAAACTCCACAAACCAAGAGACAATGCTGGAAATGATCAGATATTTGCTGAATCTTGCTACAGAATTGCTATCATCATCCTTAATGTGACTTACGCTGCACACTGACTCAGCTTCTTTCTTGATTAATCGTTGTTGATCTTTACCAATCCATTTTCACACAACCCTCTCATTTGAGGGACACCATCTAGAATACATGATGCTGCTGTTTGTTCGTAACAATCCTCAAGGTGCAAATATTATGCAGGTAATCAATCTAATTAGGCAAATCCATACTTTCTGTTTCTTCTCAATAACCACTCAAGTCATCTATACCATCATTTTTCTCTAAATCTCCACATGATTTGAGTCCATTTAAATGCTTAATTTTAATATAAATGTAAATTGCCTCAAATAATGTCCAACTTCAATCATTCCTGAACTTCGCTCTATAAAAACAGAAAGTAAAAGTACATTTAACAACTCAACCACACAAAATAAACCTTAAAATCCTTAACTATGGCCAAGTCTCTAAATTTCAAATAAGAGCCTTGTGTCAAAACCAAAGCTCTTCTACATTTTTCTGTTATTTTGGACAAGTTACTTGAGCTCCCTGGGTCTCAGATTATGTAGGGATAATGGTAAATATCCCATGCTTTGATTCTTTATCAGATTTCCCCAACCGACTGCTAAATTCCTTGAAAACAGAGTTTGTGGCATATTTTACTTGACTCTTAATTACCAATAAGGTATTCAGTAGGTACTCCACTTATATTGAATGAAAAGCTTTTGTTAGATAGATTAATCTTTATTGAATAAACAAACGCCACTGATAGAGCAAGGCAGGCAAACAGACAGGAAAGGAGGAAGAGAAGAATAATATATGTTAGGTGCTCCCAGCCGTGATATCTCCAAGGCCCTTTAGTATTTATTGGTCATACTTCCACCTGGAGCAGTAAACACTTTATCAGTCGTAGAAGCCCCACGGTTCCATCTTTTCTCCAGCATAGTACTGGTTCTCAAAGCCAGCTACAGAGATTGCTGCCAGCTGTTTCTATTTCAGAAGTGATTTTCTAAAATCATGCTCCCTGTGAAAAGTTTGTCCCCCTTCCTCTAACCATATGTGTGTGTGTATGTGTATAATCATATATATATAATTACATATATAATTATAATAACTCTATATATATGCATATATACGTATATACAAATGTGTGTGTATATATACATACATACATATATATATATATATATATATGTATATATTTCTCTTAAGCTACTTACTGTGATCATATCTTAGGATCATTTAAAGTCTCAATTTTGCTTTTTGGAGAAAGGGATGGTCCAACCTGATGGCAGAGACTCACTTCCTCCCACAGACACACCAGGTCTACAGCTCATCTGAAATGATTCTCTCTGAAAAGGACCTGAAAACTAGATGAACATGTCCTTCACAACAAACAGCAAAAGAGCCACATGAGGACAGGTGAGAGAGACAGCAATTTGGTTCTACCCAAAACCCCACCCCTGGCATAGGGACCACAATCAGGAGGGACCTCAGAAATCTAAGGATTCTTCCTGAGGATGGAGGGGTTCATGCCCCATATTAGGCACCCCAAACCTTGGGACCAGCAATGGAGAGACAGGCCCTCAGAATGTCTGGCTTTAGAGACCAGTGGGGACCAAGTCCAGGAGACCCAAAGGCTGCAGGGAGCTAAGGCACTTCTCATAAAGGGTTGCAGTTGGACTTTCTTGCTCCAGAGACCAGCAAGAAAGCAGTAGTTCGAAAGCAGGCAGACTACTCAGGAGGGTTATTCATTTGTTAATCTCAAAGTTGCTGCCAGAGGGGCAGGAACTTACTGGGACTCTCCCCAGGACAGAGGTCTGGCCGGAGCCATTTCCGCACTTTCCTTCGCCTTAATGGCACCAGAGGCCATTCCTCAGCCATGTGCTCTCCCACAGCCCTGTAGATGTGGCAGGCACACCCAGGCCACCCAGAGGACCCTCCTTGATTGCCTGGCTCTGGTGGCTGGACAGGCTTCCATTCCTGGGTCCCACGGGACTGTAACAATTGCAAAGATAGCTCTCGGCACTACACATAGAGCCGACTGAAACATATACCCAGTCTTTCTGTGACAAAGGCCTATTTACTTGTCCTGGAGCTTCAGCCTGAGGGGAAGACTTCAGATTTGCCATACATCAAGAGGCAAAAGAGCAGCTCTCAGGAAAAGTAGGCAAGGGGATGCCATCTTTGTGCTCTCCCTGGGCATTACTACGGCTTTTCGGTAACTCCCACCGGTCTGAAGCCCTGATTTTTGCCGTTGTTGCCCAGGGGACATGTCCAGATCCTCTGGTCTGGAGGCCAGCAGGGTTTGTGATTGCAATTCCAAAGGATCATAGGTATTTGTATACTTTAAAAGCTGCTTCCTGAGGGTCTGGCTCCAATCAGTCTGAAACTAGATGCTAAGATCCCTCCCTTTGGAACACTGACAGCTCTTGGCACATCCTTAACAATTTGGGCCCATCAATAACACATCAAGCTGCTTAGACAATCACAAAGGTTTGAGAAACAAACAGGAGCTAGGGCAAGGATGGAAGACAAGGTTCATGTCCTACACAAGTGCACTCATTCAGGACTGGAATAGATAGTGGTTTCCCTTAATACATATGTTCCAAATGAAAGAACAAGGTCAAACCTCAGGCAAAAACCTTAATGAAATGGAAGTAAGTAATTTGTCTGATAGAGTTCAAATGGTCATAAAAGTTGCTCACTGGACTTGGGAAAAGAATGAGTGAATTCAGTGAGAACTTTGACAAAGAGATAGAAAAAATAATAAAGTACCAAACAGAAGTCACAGAGCTGAAGAATACAATAAATGAACTGAAAAATATACTGTATCAACATCAGACTAGATGAAGCAGAAGAAATGATCAATGGTGAAAACCTCCAAACTTTCCCTCTAAGATCAGGAACAAGACAAGGACACCCATTTTCAACATAGTATTAGAAGTCCTAGCCAGAGAAAGTAGGCAAGAAAAAGAAATAAAGGTTCAAATGGGATAGGAAGAAGTAAAACTTTCACTATGTGCAGATGACATTTTATATTGAGAAAATTGTAAAGAAAAATTCTGTAAATAGTAATATTTCAGGGCACAAAATAAACATACAAAATTCTGTTGCATTTCTATCCACTATCAGAAAGAGAATGAACTATCAGAAAGAGAATTTTTTTTCAAATCTCATTTACATTTGCCTCAGAAAGAATTAAATACCTAGAAATAACTAAAACTAAGTACATGAAAGATCTGTTCACTGAAAATCACTTTAAAACATGAAAGAAATTGAAGATACAAATAAATGTACAAATATTCCACGCTCATGGATTAGAAAAAGTATTGTTAAAATGTCCATGTTACCCAAAGCAATCTACAGATTCAATGCAATCCCCATCAAAATCCCAATGGCATTTTTCACATAAATAGAACATCTAATCTTGAAACTTGTATGGAACTGCAAAAGACTCTGAACAGTCAAAGCAATCTTGAGAAAGAACAGCCAGGCTGAAGCATCATGCTCCCTGATTTCAAACTGTATTGCAAAACTATAGTAATCAAAACAGTATGAAACTGGCATAAAAACAGACACAAAGATCAAAGGAATAGAAGAGAGAGCCCAGAAATAAACCCACATGTATATGGTCAATTAATTTACAACAAAGGAGCCAGTAATATACAATGGGGAAAGGACAGTCTCTTTAATAAATGGTGGTGAGAAAACTGGAGAGTCACATGCAAATGAATGAAACTATTTCTTATTCTCTTACACCATACACAAAAATTAACTCAAAATGAGGGTAAAGACTTGAATCCTGAAACCATAAAACTCCTAGAAGAAAACAGAGGTGGTAAGTTCCTTGGCATTGATCTTGGCAATGATTTTTTTATTTTTAAATCTCAATCCACAAAAAAAATGAGTGAAAGCAAAAATAAACAAAGGGACTACATTAAGCCAAAAAATTCTGCACAGCAAAAGAAATCATCAACAAAATGAAAAGTCAGTTTACTGCATGGGAGAAAATATTTGCAAGTCATATATCCACTAAAGGGTTAATACCCCCAAAATATAAAGAACTTATACAACTCAATAGCAAAACACAAACAATCCAATTAAAAATTGGTCAAAGGATCTGAATAGACATTTTTTCCCCAAAGAAAACATACAGATAGCCAACGATGCTTGATATCACTAACCATCAGGGAAATGTACATCTAAACCACAAAGAGGTATCACCTTACATTGTTTAGAATGGCTATTATTGAAAAAGATAAGAAATAACAACGTTGCCAAGGATGTGGAGAAAAGGGTACCTTCATGCACTATTAGTGGAAATGTAAACTGGTGCAGCCACTATGGAAAACACTATGGAAGTTACTCAAAAAATTAAAAACAGGACCACTATATGATCCAGCAATTATGTTTCTGGATATTTATCTGAAGAAAATAGTAACACTAGTTTGAAACGATATGTACCTCATGTTCACTGCAACATTATTTATAACAGCCAAAATATGGACTCAATCTAAGTATTCATTGATGGATAAATGCATAAAGAAGAGATGATATATATATATATATATATATATATATATATAATATAAAGTAAATAGATGTAATATATAAATAAAGAAAATGTGTACACACATATACACATAATGGAATACTACTTAGCCATAAAAAGGATAAACCATTGACGTTTGTAACAACATGAATGTAACACACAGCAGTATGATGGTAGTCATTAATATTGTAGTGCATATTTGCAATCTTAAAAATGTTCATCCCAAGAAAAAAAATTTGGTACTTTGTATGGTGATGGATGGTAACTAGACTTACTGTCATGATTATTTCACAGTACATACAAATACTGTTTTTTTTTTAATATTTCAAGTTTTTATTTAAATTCTAGTTAGCTAACATATTGTGTAGTATTAGTTTCAGGAGTGGAATTTAGTGATTCATCACTTATACACAACATCCACTGCTCATCACAACAAGCAGCCTCCTTAATAACCCATCACCGTTTAACACATCCCGTGACCACCTCCCTTCCAGCAACGCTGTTTGTTTTTTACAGTTAAGAGTCTCTTTTACAGTTTGCCTCCTTCTCTTTATTCTTCTTTCCCCTAAGTCCATCTGTTTTGTTTCTTAAATTCCACATACGAGTGAAGGCATATGGTATTTGTCTTTTCTGACATTTCACTTAGGATAATATATTCTAGCTCCATCCACGTCATTGCAAATGGCAAGATTCCATACTTTCTGATGGCTGAGTAATATTCCCTTGTGCGAATGTGTGTGTGTATGTGTGTGTACCACATCTTTATCCACTCATCAGTTCATGGACACTTGGGCTCTTTCCATAATTTGGCTGCTGTTGACAGTGCTGCTGTAAACACCAGGGTAGATACACCTCTTTGAATCAGTCTTTTTTATCCTTTGGGTAAATGCCTACTAGTGCAATTGCTGAGTCATAGGGTAGTTCTATTGTTAACTTTTTGAGGAACCTTCATACTATTTTCCAGAGAGGCTGCACCAGTTTGAATTCCCACCAACAGTGTAAGAGGGTTCTCCTTTCTCCACATCCTTGCCAACACCTGCTGTATCCTGTGTTGTTCATTTTAGCCATTCTGACAGGTGTGAGGTGGTATCTCATTATACTTTGTATTTTCCTGATGATAAGTGACATTGAGCATCTTTTCATGTGTGTTAGCCATCTGGATGTCTTATTTGGAAAAAATGTCTATTCATGTCTTCTGCCCATTTCTTCACTGGATTATTTGGTTTTGGGGGTGGTGAGTTTGATAAATTCTTTACAGATTTTGGATACTAATATTTTACCAAATATTTCATTTCCAAATATCTTGTCCCATTCTATAGGTTGCCTTTTAGTTTTGTTGATTGTTTACTGTGCAGAAGCTTTTTATCTTGGTGAGGTCTGAATAGTTCATTTTTGCTTTTGTTTCCCTTGCCTCCAGAGATGTGTCTAGTAAGGAGTTGCTACAGCCAATGTCAAAGAGGATGCTGCTGCCTGTGTTCTCCTCTAGGATTTTGATGGCTTCCTATCTCATGTTTAGTTCATTTTGAATTTCATCCATTTTGAATTTATTTTTGTGTATGGTGTAAGAGAGTGGTCCAGTTTCATTCTTTTGAATGTTGCTGTCCAATTTTCCCAACACCATTTGTTGAAAAGATTTTTCCCCCATTGGATATTCTTTACTGCTTTGTCAAAAATTAGTTGACCATATAGTTGTGGATCCATCTCTGGGTTTTCTGTTCTGTTTCATTATTAATGTGTCTTTTTGTGCCAGTACCATACTGTCTTGATCACTACAGTTTTGTAATATAACTTGAAGTCAAAACTGTGATGCCTCCAGCTTTGCTTTTCAAGATTGCTTTGTCTATCCAGGGTCTTTTGTGGTTCCATACAAATTTTAGGGTTGTTTGTTCTAGCTCTGTGAAAAATGCTGGTGGTATTTTGATGGGGTCGCATTAAATGTGTAGATCCCTTTGGGTATTATAGACATAACAATATTTGCTACTCCAACCCATGAGCATGGAATGTTCTTCCACTTTTTGTGTGTGTCTTCTTCAATTTATTTCATAGGTGTTTATAGTTTTCCAAGTACAGATTTTTTACCTCTTTGGTTTGGTTTATTCCCAGTTATCTTCTAGTTTTTTGTGCAACTGTAAATGGGATCAATTCCTTGATTTCTCTTTCTGCTGCTTCATTATTGGTATATAGAAATGCAACAGATTTCTGTATGTTGCTTTTTTATCCTGTAACTTTACTGAATTCATGTTTCAGTTCTAGCAAAATTTTTGGTGGAGTCTTTCAGGTTTTCTACATAGAATATCATGTGGTCTGTGAATAGTGTAAATTTGACTTCTTCCTTGCTGATTTGGATGCCTTTTATTTCTTTCTGTTATCTGATTGCTGAGTCTAGGACATCCGGTACTATGTTCAATAATAATGGTGACAATCTTGTCTTGTTCCTGACCATAGACGAAAAGCTCTCAGTTTTTCCCCATTGATATGACATTAGATGTGTGCTTTACTTATACTGCCTTTAGGATGCTGAGGTATTTTCCCTCTATCCCTATGTTGTGGAGGACTTTTACCAAGTTTATATGCTATACTGTGTTAAACAATTTTTCTGCATCTACTGAGGGGATCATATGGTTCTTATCCTTTCTTTTATTAATGTGGTGTATCATGTTGATTGATTTGTGAATACTGAACCTTGCAGCCAAGGAATAAATCTCACTTGATTGTGGTGAATGATTCTTTTAATGTATGTTGGATTCAATTTGCTAGATTCTGGTTGAGAATTTGCGCATCCATGTTCATCAGGGATAGTGGCCTGTAATTCTCCTTTCTTAGTGGGTTTTTTTGTCTGGTTTTGGAATCAAGGTGATGCTGGCCTCTTAGAATGAGTTTGGAAGTTTTCCTTCCATTTCTATTTTTTTGGAACAGTTTGATAAGAATAGGTATGAACTCTTCTTTAAATGTTTGTAGAATTCTCCTGGGAACCATCTGGACCCAGACTTTTGTTTGTTGGGATATTTTTGACTCCTGGTATACAAATACTGAATCATTATGTTGTACGCCTGGAAGTAACATAATGTTGTATGTCAATTAATAAAAAAATAAAAATAATAGTTCATGATTACATGACAGTTTTATTTACAAAACCTACCTTTAGTTTTCATTAATAATTAGTAAATATGATTAAATATGTTTTGACATCACATAGGTCTTCTGATTACATTTAAGTTCACAGTGAAGTTATTGAAAAACTGTATAACATCTCAAGGTGGTGTAAAGTCATTGGAAATCAGGACACAGAAATAAAATTCAGAATTTGCATTAAGAAAACAAAACAAAATTAAACAAATCAAAAACTAATCTCAACTTTAAGGTACCTTTGCAATTTTACACAGAATATAAAGCAAAAAAATAACATTAAGAGAACTTTACATATTTTTACAGAATCAAGGCTAAATTAAATCTAGGAATAAGGAGACAATATTAACTTTTTGCATCGCTGATAAAAACCATTGGCTCAGCTTGAAATCCAATTCTTTTTGCAGAAAATCTCTGATAACAACAACAAAAAAGAGTCAGTAGAAAAGGTCATATCAGTGATGCTGCAAAGCACAGCAAATGCCAGTGCTTCCATGTAAGACACTAATATCATTCTGTCCGTCCAAAAATTCTCAAAAATGGCCTGCCTGCCATCTTTTAAGAAATCCCAGAACACCCATATCTTACATGACTGAGGTAACACAGTTAGCCACAATTACTCAATAGTATATGAGATCAAGATAGGAGAGAAAATATTAGGGAAAGCATCTGCATGTATCAAAAACAAGCCAAATTCTTAAATTTTACTTTATTTAATTTTCTTAATGTTTATTCACTTTTGAGAGACAGAGAGAGAGAGAGAGAGAGAGAGAGAGAGAGAGAGAGAGAGAGAGAGAGAACGGGGGAAGGGCAGTGAGAGAGGGAGACACAGGATTCAAAGCAGGCTCCAGGCTCTGTCCGAGTTCTCAGCACAGTGCCCGACGTGGGGCTTGAACTCACGAACCATGAGACCATGACCTGAGTGGAAGTCGGATGCTTAACTGATTGAGCCACCCAGGCACCCCTTAAATTTTATTTTTTTAATTATATTTCCTAAATGGAGAGATTATTGTTATTTGGAACCATCTTTAATTATCTTTTTACTGGTTTCTAGTCTGCTCTAATTCCACACTTCTCTCTTGGCTCCTGTTCTTTAGAAATTATTTAAAGCTTGTTTCTATGGCTCTTGTCTCCTCAGTTCTCTTATAGATATCTTGCCAAATTCTTTCTCTCTTGTTTTTCTATTTTTATTGTCCTACCGTAATCTGACTCCTAGGCCCCAACTACTTAATACTGATTTCTTCAGTACTCATGGGATTAGAACTGGGGCAAAAATGGATCAACAGTGTCAAAGAAAAAATTTCTCTGGACAAGGTTAAACAGTCAAAGAGGACTTTACTCAAAGCTATTGCAATAGGACAGAGAGACCAGACCTAAGAACTCAGCTGCTGAAACAAAGGGCAGTGAACAGCAAAGCACTGGAGGACTTTAGGAGTGAGGTTGATCAACGGGATGTGTTAACTCATTATCTCCTGATTTGGCAGATATTTTCAACTGTGATCAGACCATCTGTGTTTGCTAATTGGTGCCCACCCAACTTAGCTGCTACCCTCCTGCAGAGACTGTGGGAGAGGGATAGTTTATTTGATGATTGCATTTCAAAGGGGTGGCTCTCAAGTATCTGGGAAAGACATTCTTGTTTTGTAAAATTGATAGAGACTTTTAAAACGATTTACCAACAGCTCAAAAGGGCAGAGAAAAAACTTACAAATGCAAGTTTTCTAAAGTAAATACTTAAGGAAAGGGAGTCAGGGTCTAAAACAAAGAAGCCTGCCTACAGTGTGGTCCAATGTAGGGAAATGTTAAGGCATCTCCATAAACAGAAGCAGGATTTCCCATTCTCTTCCAAGGTTCTTTGTTTATTTCTTTTGTTTTAGCTCCCAATTACTCTATATTCTATATCCTTTAGTGATTAGTAAAGGTCACATGTGGAAAAAAAATCACACTGTTTAATGATAAAATATATTTTGGAAATATAGTATTAAATACAAGTTAAACACATTTCTTTTTTGGAGGGGCCCTCAAAGTCTTTTGTACGTGGATGTGCAACATGAATCTGATAGAGAGGATTATACTGAGCAGTGTTTACAGGGGATTTTTCTTTTTAATAGAAACATCTTCAGGTTTAGTTTTCTACAGAGTCAATTATGAGAGCAGTCACTCTAGGATACTGTCTTCTTAAAAAGTTTTGGTAAGTTGCATCATTTCTCTGTCAGGATGGGAAGTAAGAAATGGTGATGAAATGAAGCCAAATTCTTAAATGTGCTTTTTAAACATTTTCATGCGCTAAATAATTATTTGATTAAATCATGTCTGCCTCCATTTGTCATGTTTTACACTAATTCTTCTATATAAGACATGAAATGCTAAAACTGAAAGTGTATAAACAAAAAAATCTATTTTTTTTTTTTGCTTTTCAAAAGGCATTAATCAACAATTTTACCTGATCTACATTTACAAGATGAAAAAGAGATTTGTAATTTATCCTATGGTTCTCTAGACATAGATCTCAGCTGGATCAATTGAATCAAAATCAACTCCTATTTCAAAAGAATATTAACCAGACAGAAAATGGATTATGCAATGTTAACTCTACTAAATGGTCTAGATAATGCCCTTTGGCTTCGCCACTCTACTGCAATATGGCTACCTTGGAGTTACTTGGTTTTGAAGAGGAAAGTTCTATTTACCCTCCAGACCATTGTCTTGTGGGAGCACTGAACTTAGCATATGAAAAAGTGTCCACAGAAAATCTGCAAAAATGGTTCCCTCTCTCCAACAGGAGAAACTAAGTTGAACAGTTGAAATTGGCAAGAGGAATGCAAGAGCAACAGGCAGCCCAGTGAGGGAAATCTCTCTGTCACCAGGGCGTGAGAGTCCCTTTCCCCTTCTAGAAAGAACTGCAAGCCAGCTTGAAAAAAGCCTTTCTTCCCAACAGGCAGAACCAGCAGGGACTGATGGGATTTCCAGATACCAGATTTTCAAAAAAAGTCAACATAACATTACAAAGGCTCTCAAAATCATTGAAATCAACAGTTCACAAAAGTAGAACAGCGTCTGCTGGTATATAATCATATCAATTGACATAAAGAAAGCACTTGACAGAATCCAATATTCATTAACGGTACATGAAACAAAATCCAACCGTATTCACAGCATGAACTCTCAACAAGTCAGGAATAGCAGGGAACTGTCTCCACTTGATAAAATAGCATCTACAAGAAAACCTGTCATTAACATCATATTTAATGATGGAGACTGAATGATGTTTTCCCCCCAAGATCAAGAACCAGGCAAGGATGTCCACTCTCAGCAGTCTTCTTCCAGTAGAGTACTGAATCTCTAGCCACTTCAATGACGCAAGAAAAAAGAAATAAAAGGTATAAAGGTGGAACAGGAAGAAATAAAATGGTCCTATTCTCAGATTACATGATTGTTTACATAAACAATCTTAAGGAACCTACAAAAAAAGTTCTACAAAAGTGAATTCAGCATAACCACAGAACACAAGGTCACAAAGACCAATCACAATTCTGTATGTTAACAAACACAAGAAACTGAAACTCAACACTCAATATGATTCACAATTGATCCAAGTGGGGGGAAGATAGACAGACAGATAGATAGATGACAGATGTACATTTTAAAAGATATATACAGGATCTGTATGTTAAACATTATCAAATGTCAATGAAAGAAATCAATGAAGACGTAAAGAAATTAAGAGAAATACCATATCCCTGGATTGGAAGATTCGACATAATATAGATATTTATTCTTCCCAATCTACTTTTAGGCTAAAGGTTAAATGTAAATTATAGCAATATCTCAGTAAAGATTTTTGTAGACACATTCAACATTATTATAAAACTTATATGGCAATATACAGGCCTAAAATGCTCCCAAACAACTAGAAAAAGAAGAATAAAGTAGAAGGTTACATTCTACTACATATTAAGGCTTACTATATGGCTACCGTAATCAAGACAATGTGGTATTTGTGGAGACATAGATAAATGGAACAGAAGAGAAGACACAGAAATAAAACTATACAAATATACTGAACTGATTTTTGACAGGGAAGCAAAACCGATTTGATGAAAGGATGACAGCATTTTCAACAAATAATACTGGAACAATTGGCCAAAAAAAAAAAAAAAAATGGACCTCATCCTACATCCCATGCTTTGTATCAAACAACCACAGAGTGGATCACATTATAAATGTGAAAACAAATTACACATTTTAGGAAAAATAGGAGAAATCTGAGGAATGTGGTTTATGCAATAGATTTTTATCCTTTATACCAAAAATATAATCCATAAACGGAAAAAAGAATGCAAAGACTAGATCTCATAAAACTTGTTTTATTATAATCTCCATTTTTTGTTTTTTTTTTAATTATATTTTTTGAATTTATATCCAAGTTAGCATATAGTGCAATAATGATTTCAGGAGTAAATTCCTTAATGCCCCTTACCCATTTAGCCCATCCCCCTCCCTCAACCCCTCCAGCAACCCTCGGTCTGTTCTCCATATTTAAGAGTCTCTTATGTTTTGTCTCCCTCCCTGTTTTTATATTATTTTTGCCTCCCTTCCCTTATGTTCATCTGTTCTGTGTCTCAGAGTCCTCATATGAGTGAAGTCATATGATATTTGTCTTTTTCTGACTAATTTCGCTTAGTATAATGCCCTCTAGTTCCATCCACGGAGTCACAAATGGCAAGATTCCATTCCTTTTGACTGCCGAAAAAAATGTTTTTTAATTGCTCTGTGAAAGTCCACACAAAGAGGATTAAAAGAAAAGCCACTGAATGGTTATAAATGGGCCAAGTGTGGGATCTTTATGGTGATGAAACTGATATATATTTTTTAATGTTTATTCTTGAGAGAGAGACAGAACTCGAGCCGGGGAGGGGCAGAGGTGGGGCGGGGGACACACAATCCGAAGCAGGCTCCAGGCTCTGAGCTGTCAGCACAGAGCCCCACACAGGGCTCGAACTCATGAGCCATGAGATCATGACCTGAGTTGAAGTCGGTCACTTAACCAACCGAGCCACCCAGACACCCCCAAAACTGTTCAGTATCTTAACTCTGATGGTGGATACACAAACCCACAAATGTGATAAAATTGCATAGGACGAAGTACATGCACACATATACACCAGTATAAGTAATACCGGAGAAATAGGAGTAAGGTTGTTACATTGTATTAAGTGTATGAATTGACACAATGTTGTATCAGTGTCAGTATCTCAGTCCTGATCAAAAAATGGCATATAGTTGCAATGATCAGCAGGTAGCAGAGTCCAGATACAACCCAGGCATCCCAGCTCCAAGTCCTGCTCTTAAAGTAGCACACATACTATCCCTTATGCAGGGGGTGTGGGGATGGGGACTTCATCTGGAAATCAGGGCACAGCTTGCATGTCTATTCTGGTCACTAAGTAGCTGAATGAGTTGTGCAAACTGTTATTTCTTCTCTAGGTGACATTTTTCACCTAGAGAAGTTAGGAGTACAGTTACTGTGAGATAGACACCTGAGTTTAAATTCTCTCCTGGTACCTGTGGGCAAATCGCTTAACTTTTCTGAGAGTCTTCACCTGCCAAGCTGATCCTCCTTCAGAAATGTTAGGTGTACCAGGTGAGACCACACTTGAAAAGCGTTTTGTTAATCACCCGGAAAAGAGGAAATATGCACTGCAGTCTGATCTTCACTTACCCAAGCATAATGAAGAAGTTAGAAGTGAAAAATTTATCCGTGACAGTTTATGATATAAATTTAGATTTTTAAAGTCATATATTTAAATCATTTCCAAAGTCTCTACCATTGAGAATATTTTATGAAATTTGTATGATTGTGATTTGTTAGTTAATATGTCAGTGGGAGTCACTAATTATGTTATCTTATAGTAGATTTATTTTATTTAAAAAATGTATGTGAGTCTAATATGAAACAGACATTTGAAAACAAAGTAAATGAACCTATCAATCCTAGAGAACTCTCTATTCCAGTAAAAGCAAAGTCTGCAATACAAATTCTGTCCAGAGAAGTGAGCCCAGTAAAATTTTCTGTGTTGATGAAAATGTTTTATATCTGCTATCCTGCCAATACCACAGCGTCTAACCACAGGCAGCTATTGAACACTTGAAATGTGGTTAAGGCAACAGGGCAACTGATTTTTAATTTTATGTAAGTAATTTACATTAGTAGCCACGTGTGGCCAGTATCTTCTATTGAACAGCACAGGGTGGGGGCAATTTTACAGTAAGTAACCTTAAACTTGATGAGGCAAAGCAGGAGCCAGATACAAAAGCAGATTAATGAAGTCTTTTTTTCAATTTTTTTTTTCTGCTTTCATACATGCTAAAATAATTTCTGAAAAAATATGTATACTCCCTCATACTTTTAGGTGAAATCATTAAAATCTTTTATCTTGGGTCAAAGTACTTGCAAAGGATACTTTGAGTACAATGAGTCAAATGGAAGTTAAGTATTAAAATAACTTGATAGCCATAAACATCCATTGATAGCAATCAATAAATAAGCTCCTTTTAACAGTCTAGAATATTGCAGTATTCTTTTTTTTCTCCTAAAACATCATTTTATTGACGTTCTCTCTCCGAATTTCTTTATAATGAATATTTTTTTTGCTTTAAGTATTTCATCAATCAATACCCATAGTTCTCTGCAACAAAATTACGTTTATTTTTGTTGGTCATGTTTCTAATAATATAAAATTAAATTAAAAGAACACTTGATTTTATTTTTCATTATCATTATCAGAAATACTTTTAGCAAAAAAATACTTTGCACAACCATATATACCTTATGATATAAAATAGATCTGATATGAAATAATTACAAAATATAATTGTGTTATTATTCATGATTTAAAATATCTTATTCTCAGAATAAGACATATGCCAGTTTCAGTTCTGTTTCTATGTCTTATTTTTATGCTTCAAAGTATTGAGATATTTTGTACACAAGAATAAATGTATGGAAGTGGAAGAAGCTTTGTTCTAGCAACATCCAAATGTTTAAACTCCTACCAAGTTACATGTCACAAATCACAGTGCTCTCTCATCATATTTTAAATCTCTTAGGTGACAACTCGAGCCAAACCTTCTCTTACTTTGTTCACAGGGAAGAATGGAAACCTACCTGTCTTGCTAAATGATCAGTTACTATTAGAGTCATAACCGTGCCTACATTAACACTAACATTATTACTAATTGATGTCCCTTTTAATGAATTTAAGATTTTGCATTTATGTTCAGATTAGGAAAATGCAGACATATCACATGATGGGTCAAAGGAAGAAGCTTCTGCATAGCAAAAGACATAATCAACAAAATGAAAAGCAACCGATGGAAAGATGGAAAATATTTGCAAATCATATATCTGATTGGGTACTAATACTCCAAACATATAAAACTAATACTCCAAAAATACAATTCAACAGCAAAACTCAAACCATCTAATTAAAAAATGGGCAGAGGAGGGTCACCTGGCAGCTCAACTGCTTGGGCATCTGGTTCTTGATCTCAGCTCAGGTCTTGATCTCAGGCCTGTGAGTTGGGGCCCTGGCCCCGCGTTGGGCCCCATGTTGGGCTCACGCTGGGTGTGAAGCTTACGTTAAAAAAAATGGGCAGAAGAAGCAAATAAACATTTTTCCATAGAAAACATGCAAGAAAAGATGCTCAACATCATTAATGATCAGGGAAATTCAAATCGAAGAACACAATGAAATATCAGCTCACACCTGTTAGAATGATTATCATCAAAAAGACAATAGACAGCAAATTTTGGCAAGGATATGGAGAAAAGCGAATCCTTACACACTGTTAGTGGAAATGTAAATTGGTGTAGCCACTATGGAAAACAATATGGAGGTCCCTCAAAAATTAAAACTAGAACTACCATATGATCCAGCAATCCCACTTCTGGCTGTATATCGTCAGGAAATGAAATAAGTCTTGAAGGGGTACCTGCACTCCTGTCTCCACTGTAGCATTATTTACAATAGTCAAGGTACAGAAACAACTTAAGTGCTAATCAAGAGATGAACGTGTGTGTGTGTGTGTGTGTGTGAGCACTACAGAATATTATTCTGCCATAAAAAGAAAAAAAAATTCCTGCCATTTGCAACAACATGGATGGACCGTGAGGGCATAATGCTGTGAAATAAGTCAGACAGAGAAGGACAAAGGCAAATACCATATGATCTCACTTATATATGGAATCTAAAAAAACCCAAAAAAACCAAAAACAAAAAACCACCAAAAACAAACTCATAGATATATAAAACAGATTGGTGGTTGCCAGAGGTGGGAGGTGGGAAATGGGCCAAATAGGTAAAGGTGGTCAAAATGTATAAATTACTAGTTATAAAATAAGTAAGTCCTGGGGTGTAATGTACAGCATGGTGACCATATAGTTAATGATACTGTATTGCATATTTGAAATTTGCTACGAGAGTAGGTCTCAAAAGTTCTCATCACAAGACAAAAATTTTTGTGATTATGTACGGTGATAGATGTTAACTAGACTTGCAGTGATTAATTCACAATGTATACAAATAACAAATCGTTATGTTGTACGCGCGGAACTAATATGCTATGTGTCAATGAGATATTAAAAGAATCATCTGGCCAGTAGGCTGCAGGACCAAGCTGACAGCAAGGTCTGTGCTCAGTGGACTACACCTCAACCAACCCAATATGCTGGGGAGTTTTCTGCACCCCAGGGCAATGTACCAGAGTAAGGGCTTGGGTAGATGAGAGCCCGACAGGTTCTTTTGTGAAATTTAAGGACAACTGTGAAAGGAACAGTGGGGAAGGGAGGACTCCCCCAAGAGCCCTTGAAGGTAGGTCAATACAAGGAAAGAGAAAGTTTGGAAGCTCTTGCAACCAACTGCCTTGAAACTACCCATGGCATCCCTTGCCGTTGGGAGCCTTTGTATAATTACCTGCGATTTCTGGAGCCACGGGCCGTCTGGTGTGGTTGGAGCATGATATGTGGAAGAGAAAGAACCTGAGGCCAGATTACGACAGCATCACACACATGATCACGGAAGTGGCCGATACCAAACGTACTGACACATTCACTCATCCAGCTACACAGGCAGGTATGCGTTCAGCGGGTTTTGAGTTCAAATGTGAGCCAGGCACCCGGCCAAGCCAGCAGTCCTCAATCTTGGAAGGGAATCAGAGTCACAAGTGGAGATTTACAAGATCAGATGAATGAATCCGCTTCTCCGAGGTTCTTATTTATATATTTTCAAAGGGACACTTTGACCTGAAGACAGGGGGACTAGTGCTGTGTAAAAAACGCAAAAGGAAGACAGTTAAGAGCCAACCCCGGCCAAGGGGGCGCTGGTGAGCTAGAAGCAGAACCAGAGACCTCACCATGGACAAGAAACCCGGCAGGAACCGGGCGGCGTTCCACAAGCACACGGGGCCACCCACTCACGTTCTGTGCGCCAGGCCAAGACGGACGTTTTTCTGCCTCGTCCTGTTTTCCCTCCAGCCTCCTCAGGACCTCGCATGTGACACAGAGGCACTGGGGCCCGCACAGATAGGCCTTATTTAATGAAAAGCTGTAAATACGCACTTTCATAATGCCGAGGGCATCTCTGCACACTTCAGTTGAATCTCAGCAAGATTACTCCTGCCCCAAATTGCTTTAGATGTGGTTATATTTATTGTGGATTATCATATTCTAAATTACTTTTCCTATTGTATCTTCTTTTGTCCTTAATCATCGGGCGCCTCAACCCGGTCAGCGGCAATTTCAAGGAAGATTCTCCATTTTGCATGTGGGTATAAAATTGAGATTCTCTTAGGGTCTGATCTTCAGGAGCTGCACAGATTCGTTTTCGTTTTCATCAGTCTCTCATTCAATATACTCCCCTTGTGCCCCTGAGCTGGATGACACACGAGCTGGGACTTGGGGCATAAAAAGAATGCTGACAAGTATCCCCTGGTAGGTGGAAAGCCCTACAGAGCATATGGTCTTAACCCCTCCTGCTCCAAGAAGCCTGAGGTTTAAAAGCTGGGGTGACCTCACCAAAGCTACATAGCTCGATGGCTAAATAGGGATGTAAGTATTCCACGTGTCTCTTCATGTGTTATCTCTTCTCTTCACCACATACTGATGGAAGGGGCTATGCATGCCTGTTCATGAGGAAGAAGTCACCTGAGGACAGAGCTCCATCAATTTGCCCACATCTACTGGTACTCGGTGTGACCAGATTTCTGCCTCCAAATGATCTATCCCTTGGAACAGGTGCAGGGCCCAGTTTTCATTACTTGCTTGAAATGAAAATCCTGTGACAGTCACACCCTCACCTTCATCCATAAGCTTTTCTCCCATTAGGTATTACCTCCGCCTGTATAGTAGAAAATTTCCTATCTCATGAACCACGTGCTGCCACGTCCCACGCTTTCGTATATATTGTTCCACTTGCCCAGAGTTCCATACCTGCTTCATTACCACATGGGGAAGATCACTATTCCTTCAAACACTCTCCAACAATCTTCACTTCTCTGAGTAACCTCTGAGAGGGTCAGGCTCTACTCTTGTGGGGTGTACCCCTTTAGTATTGGGCAACATCCTTCTGTCCCCCACATACTACTTCAGCTTTCTATTATTCTTTTTTTTTTCCTAGGGCTAGTCAAAGAAGAGAAGTTCTCAATTTCCTCCACTTATTTATTAGTTAGTAAGCTAAATGTCATAAATAAAGCCCCCATAAGTTTTTGCCTGTAAAATACAGAAATATATAATAGAAGCAGTAGAACTTTATTTTAGCTCATGTAAAAATATCACGTGGGTGAACAACGGGTCATTACGATAGAGGTACTCCTGATTGACGGGGCTCTGCCCTCTTCACCACATGAGTTTTGAAGTCATCCTGAAGGTTGTGTCCATTAAAGTTCAGCTGCTAGAGTTAAAAGAACAGAGAAGCATGCATAAGGGTTCTAGAAATAGACCCCATCACCACTGTTCAGCTTCAGTGGCTTAGAATTGGTCTTGAAACCACCTCTGAATGCAGGGGAGGCTGAGCGATGTAGTCTAGCTTGGTGTGCAGAAGAAACAGGTTTTTGTCAAGAGCTGTCAATCTCTGTTACAGTACAGACTTTGGTTCACCAAACCTTCCTAAACAAAGAGCACTGAAGCATCTGCCCGTAAAGAAAGTGGCCCACCATCCATCCCGGTTACCATATCCAACTAAATGTTCAGGGCTTCTGTGTGAAGAGCAGTCCCTTCTGTTCGGTCTAGATGTGGTTTATTGTGCTGTAGAAAACCAGCAACTACCAAAGTAAGCGATCTTCACTCTCCAGGCATGCATGCACGTGTGCATGCACACACACACACACACACACACACACCACACACACAATCAGAATAAGAACAGGATAAGCTCATTTTTGTAAAACACCTGTTAAGAAAATTTATATACAATAGACAAAAGTAAACTTATTACCTTCTTCTGTTTAGTAGAAGGTGTTCCTCAATTTTCATATGAATGAGTTAAATTTGTGGAGTCCAAAATGATAAGGTACAACTGTCTTTTCCTTCCCATATGGTAATTGTCTTCCTACAGCCAATGCACAAGGTTTTTTTAAAAAAAATGTTTCTACTTAGACACAGAATCAGAGCTCTTGGCTGATCCCTGTGTGCCAGCTCTCTCCTGTCTCTGTAATTATCCTCCGCCATCTCTGCTGGCTCATTCAGTTCACTAAACTTAAGTGTCACCTTCTCTGGGCACCCTGTCCAAGGTCACCAGACATTATCTGTGGAACACAGCACCAAATTTACTTTCGAAGAATGCATCAGCATCTAAAATGAACATGTATTTACAACCTATCTCCCTCCAGCTGACGCCAACTCCGTGGCAAGTAGGATTCTTAGTCGTTGCTTTTATATCTATCACGTTGAATACTATCAGATACATATTTGTCACTCGATAAATATTTTTAATGAATCAATTAAGTAATTCCTTCTCTATCTGTGACTCAGCAGGTTCATTGTGGCTTTGTTCACATGCGCATTCAACCTAGCTGTCAACACACTATAAAGTCTAAAAGGTGAGTTTTCAGAATCAGTACAGAGGACTGGTTAAAATGCATTTTACTGTCAGTTACTCTTGAGTTCCATTGTCACCTGTCACTTACTATGAATGGCCAAAGGATAATTATCCCATCTTCTAATCTTCATTTTTCTTATTTGTAAAATAGGAATAATTAAAACATGTATTACTCACAGTGGGTTGGTCCATGGGATAAATATTATATAGTACACACAGAGTGTTAGCTATTCAATAAACACTGGCTATGATACTATTTATATTTTTAATCTCAGTACATCTTGATCCCCAGGCCTTCTTGTACTGAAAACATGGTTGATTAAATGTGAAAAAAAACCAGAGTAGCCAATCAAGGCAGGGGCCAGTCATTGAGATGTCAGGAACTCAGTGTCCATCTGTCCTTCGTGCCGCTGGTCAGTGGCTGTGCGTGAGGACACTGCGTTTTTAATGAGTGTGGGGTGCTTTCCTCCCCAGAAAGCAGCCTGGTGCTCCTCTAAGTCTGGGTACCATAGATATCTCTAGACTATAAATAGAGGTTCTGTCTCATTAACTACGGGTTTAATAATCACTCCCTATTGAAGTAATAGATGACTAATTGTGCTAATAACTTTAAATTGGACGTGTGCCTATGAACGTCAGTATTTTACTCTTGGCATGGTTTTAAGTCCCAATTTAGTTACTGGGGAGGAGGAAAGTAGCTGGTTTTGTGTTTGTGTGTATATTTTCCATCTTTTTAATTTGGTAGTGGCCAGGAGCCTGTTGTATCCAGCTCTGAACCTTGGCTCATCCACTTTACTATTAACACTATCACCTCAGGCTAGATACAGCGCCTCTTTGAGACTCAGTTTCTCTATCTCTCTAACAGAACTAAATACTAATAATAGCAGATCTTTATTTTGTGTGTGTGTGTGCTTTCTACTTGCTTAGGTGCTATCCTAAACCCTTTACTCATTTAAGTCATATAATAATCCTATCAGATAGGTTAATATCATCCCCCATTTTGCAGATGAGGAAACCGAATTACAGAAAGAACTGGTAAACTGTCTATGACTGAACAGCTAGTAAAAGATAATACCAGCACTCAAAGCCAGGCTATCTGGCTCTGACATCTGTGTCTTGATCACTATGGTATACTGTCCATGAAATGAAGCATCCGCTGAAAGGGGACGTGAATTCTTGAACCTCTGATTAAAGTTTTTCTATCCCACCAACTTAACTAACTTTCTTGCCATGTAATTACAGGGCTTTAAATGTGAAGGCATATACTAAAAAGATTAGAGTAGTGCCTTGTTCACTATAGACCCTAAACAAATTTTTGTTTCCTTTCTATTTGCCTTGTGAATGAAGCGATTGACTGTAACACCAGAGGTCCCTATGAGAAGCCCAACATCTCAGCTCAGATATGATCATGAAATCAGACAGCTCCTTAGACACATCAAAGAAAATCACTAGGGCACTCACGTATTATACACTTATACAAAGATACCTTCCTTTTCAGAAGTCTCTCCTACCTTGCTACTGGAGGGGAGGGTGGATGGAGAACTTATTTAACTTGGCATTATCATGCCATGGAGATCAGGTTTGTGTGACATCAAAGTTTAGCCCTGCACACTGTATTGTCTGGAGGCTCTCATTTGAATAGACTTTGTCAACATCTCTTGCTTCGCTTGAACTAGGGGTGTCTAACGCAAGGGGCGTGGGATCACCAGATCTATGACACATCATACAGGCATCCGCTGCCCAAATGATACTTGGTGCCTTTGATATATGGCTCCCTCTTCCTCTGACATCTATTGGTCAGTCCTGTCATCAATACACCAGGAGAAAACTCCCAGTACATGCACGTGATTTTGCTATTACATTCACTTCTGGGACCCTGTCTCAAATCTATAGCAATCTCTGGGTTTCCATTTCTTCTTCCCCATCACAAAATCAAGATGTACACAATACCCTAAAATTTAAGGACTACAGAGAAAGCATGAACTAAGAAATGAGGTGAAAGGATTTGGTTTTGTCATGGGGCAATTTCCTAGAAACAGGGTAATACCAAATATCTTGGAAGTTAGTTATCAGTGTGAGGTCCCCAGTGAGAGAGACCTCAGCTGGAAGGTGCTGGTTTACATGAAGAAGGCATGAACCAAGTGATTTTCATACCACGTCTGCTGAAATTTATTATGATGGGGCTATTCGGGTCCTAAGGATTCCTGCGTGGGATTTATAAAAACTGCTGAGTGTAACCCAAAATCGGACTCAACATTTTTTCCTCCTCAAACATCATTTACCCTACCTCTACCTAGCCTCTTTTTATGGACAACTGGAAGTCATACATACTACAATCTTCACCAACCTCTTTGGATCCTACTCTTTAAAACTTAAAAATCGAATTCTCTGCATCTGCACTGACACTTTCTGGCTTCAGAACTTTGTATATTCTCAGCAATTAAACATAATGGTAAGCCCACAGGATTGGAATTATTAGACCACTGTTCCACCACACAGTACTGCCATGGAGGCCACCAAAGAGAGATCTGGATCAAAAGAGGGAGGCTCTCTAACAGAAGAGGACCCTCAAGAGGCACAGTACATCCTGTAGTAGCTGCCCAACGCCAAGAGACTTTTCCTCTGCCTTGACAACCTTAGATTCTCAAATTCTTTGAAAATCGTTTAGATGCCAATCAGCTGATTCATGAGACGTCTATCAATTAAAGTGAAAATACGGTATGAATAAAATTAACAGACTTGGCTTTTCTGTATAGCTCACAAAACAATGCCAAAGGGACTTCCAAATAGGAAAAAGAGACGTCTTCACTGATGACAACCCAACAGTATTTGCATGAAGCTACCTGTAAGTCAAGCATCCAGAAGGAGCTGTCACACTGTGTTCATCCTAAATCAAAAGTACACTTTTTAGTACAATTACATCTGCAGAAAGATGCAAATAAAAAGGACATTAGCAACTAGGTCTCTCAATCGAAAAATAGAGTATGATAAATAAACTGAACTCAAGAATTTTCAAGGAGGGGCACCTGGGTGGCTCAGTTGGTTAAGCGTTGGACTTCGGCTCAGGTCATGATCTCACAGTTGGTGAGTTCGAGCCCCGCATCCAGCTCTGTGCTGACAGCTCAGAGCCTGGAGCCTGCTTCTGATTCTGCGTCTCCCTTTCTCGCTGCCCCTCCCCTTTTCATGCTCCATCTCTCTCTCAAAAATAAACGTTAAAAAAATTAAAAAAAATTTTTTGAAGGAACTGTAGGATAATAGGAAACCGTAGAGGTCTGAGTTTGCTTATGATTTTATCACTGCCTACCAGTTTATACTGCTGTTTTGAGTAATATATTACAAATATACCTAAAATCCTGTTTTATGCATTGAAACACTACATATGTGAAATATTATTCTCCTTTTCCATCTCTTCCTCCTCTTTCTTTTTCTTCATCTGTCCCTCGTTAATATGGTTTTCCTCTGTAACGGATTGGCTTTCCTATATTTTTACTAGGAACTCAGTTTACTAGAAAAGTAAAGCATCCTATACTCCATATAATTAAAATTTGCATTTTAGTATGGCAAGAAAAAAGTCATCAAACACAAAAATAAAATATTTTTTTTTATTTTTATTTTTTTTATTTATTTTGGGGACAGAGAGACAGAGCATGAACGGGGGAGGGGCAGAGAGAGAGGGAGACACAGAATCGGAAACAGGCTCTAGGCTCTGAGCCATCAGCCCAGAGCCTGACGCGGGGCTCAAACTCACGGACCGCGAGATCGTGACCTGGCTGAAGTCGAACGCTTAACCGACTGCGCCACCCAGGTGCCCCAAAAATAAAATATTTTTAATGCAAAGACATGACTACGTGTAATATGAACTCTTTGATTTTATAAAATTACATAATGCTCAAACTATAAATATACATACATTTTATTCTCTATCTACCTCTCCACTACCTTGATGTGGTAGTGTCTCTTTGGATGGGAAATGGGGTAAGTGACAGAGAGAGGAGTCAAGGATCGCTCCCAGGTTTGGGCGTGGAGTCGGCACAAGGTTCTGTCTGATCCTCAAGCCTGGTATGAGCTTGTTGTCCTGGGACAATTATTGATAGTGATCCACTTACACACTCAAAAGCACCTGGTTTGGATGATAAATTATATGATCCCTCTACTCTTATCCTGCCATGGATATTAACCTATTTTCTCCCCTACATTGTGAGTCCCTGCCTGGTAGGTCATGAAGCACAGCCTGGTCATTGTTGCATCCCCAGCGGCTACCACAGTGCTTGGCTCGATAAGTGTCTGTAGAATAAGTGCAAACCTACTTGTCAGAGTCACTCAGGCCTGCCTGAATCCACACATCACGGCCTTTCAAAATACCACATGGGAGGAGCACCGGAGGGGCTCCATCAGTTGAGCATTCGACTGGATTTCGGCTCAGGTCACGGTCTCACACTTGGTGAGACTGAACCCTGTGTTGGGCTCTGTGCCGACAGCACGGAGCCTGCGTGGGATTCTCTCTCTCCTTCTCTCTTTCTGCCCCGCTCCTGCTCTCTCTTTCAAAATAAATGAATAAACTTTAAAAGAAAATAAATAATAAATAACGAGAGAGCACATGGGAAACAAGCTCACTCACACAGAGGCACCGGGGCAAGTCTTTCCCTCTCTCTGATGCCCGTCTGCAATGCTCCCTTCACTACGGGGCTCCTCTGACCCTCCACCCTCAATCCCCATCTCCCTCGCCCACCGCACCACAGCATCTCACACGCGTAATACAGCACAGCACACCTTGCGTTACATTCTATGATCTGTCTGCAGTTTCCTAAAGGCAAAAGGCACGGTTTTAATCACCGGTGCACACGGTACCACAAATACGCCCACTACTAAGAAATGCCAACAGTGGCTCCAGGGTGTCCCTGTGTTAGGTGGAGTGTCAGGCAGTTCGTATGTATCATCTCACAATCTTTACAACAACCTCATGAGTGCTTAATATCGTTTTAACCAATCTGACACCCAAGGAAAACAATATTCAAAAGGTCAAATAATACATCCAAGTTCACACTGCGAATAAATAGTAGATTTGAGATGCAAACTTCAGATTTCTCTAAAGCCAGATCATATTGTATTTATTTTTACATGATGAGAATCCTTCATTTCTTTAAGTCAGAATTTTCCTAGGCATACATCTATATCTGTGTCTACATCTATATCTGTTTCTATCTCTGTCTCTCCCTCTCTCTCTTTCCCTTTTGGTATGTTTTCTCTCATAATTCTAAGCCCTGCTTCAGATGTCTTCTGAAAAAAAAAATCCGAATGAATATACAGCACTCACTTTCCTTCTCTTCTTATCTGACTGAGCTGAAAGAGAGGCGTCTGGATAGCACTGACAATTATTGAATTGTGTGTGATTTCTTCACTGTTCTCTATAGAGATACTCATTATCCCTTGATCCAAACAAAAAGGGAGGCTAATACCAAACTCTGCCTTGCCTTCGGTCCCAGTGGAAGGAATTTAATTCTTGGCTTATTTCACAAAATCCACCAATGCATCTTTCAATACTTTAAGCCAGAGACATTGCTAAAGAAATAGTTCCCCACGGGTGTCTGGGTCATGTGGGAAGCGAGGCTCTGTATCCACTTATGAGCTGGGTGTCACATCTTGTCCTATTAACGATGCTGCCTAACTGGGAAAAACAAAAACCAAAACCTGTTCGATGCGTTGCCTCAACAGGTATCTGTTAACTTTGGACACATACAGAACACTTGGCAGTTCCCAGCTTTTTGCCTTATCTCCCTTGATTCTGATGAAATAAGCAGGCTGGAGATTAATGAGCCCGCCACTTCCAGAAAAAAAATGTCAGCGAAGAAAGTTAAATGAAGCAATCATAAACTAATAAAGAACAGAGATGGGTCTCTAACTTATGTCTCCTTGCTCTAATTCCACTTTTCTTTCCACCCCTTTTACTCTGTAATGCTCATTTATACAACTGAGTTATCTCAAAGTGAGGCTGTTTTGCAATCATGTTAACGGGGTATCCTGAAAAACTTAAATTCATGAACTGTGTATTGAAAGATGTAAATTATGTGCCATACACAGAAATGTCTGCAGGGACCAGCCCGTAACTGGAATAGCTGTAAAGTCCCGAGTTCGCAGCCGCCGTGGTGAGAGGCAAGGGTATCTGCACAGGGCAAGAGAGCAAAAGGCATTCATGCCAAGACAGACTGACGAACCAGACCGTCAATCGTTCTCCAGCCCATGATTACCTCAACCTCGAACCGGAATTTACCAAACGTTTACAATAAGTGTTCTACAAAAATAAGGTTGAAAGAATCAAATGCATTTGGAAAATCTGGGATCTGTATTGTGTTCACGAAAATTCCAATTGCAACTAAAATAGTAAAACCTTTGACAAACCTTTCACTTACCAAATGAATTTTAAAGTGTTTATCCTTCTTTGGTGTAAAATTTATTATTGAATAAGTTAAATGAGATTTTCCAATCCACTCTGATACGTGTTACTCTCTTTGGTATACAGTTTGAGATCACTTGCCTAAGATAGTTTAGCAGTTACTGAAGGATGCTTAAGTTAAGGGTTTATATTTCTCTACATATGTTTTGTAAAGCTTATTTATTGAGGGGGGTGGGAAGAGAGAGAGCATGAGAGGCAGAGGGGGCAGAAAGAGAGGAAGAGAGAATCCCAAGTAGGCCCCACGCTATCAGCATGGAACCAGATGTGGGGCTTGAACCCACGAACCTTGAGATCATGACCTGAGCTGAAACCAACAGTCAGATGCTTAACCCACTGAGCCACCCAAGCGCCCCGATATTTCTCCACATATTATTTTAGTTCCCCTTAAATTCCATTGGCAGAATCTGGAGTAGTGAATATAGGGCCTATAAACACAAACGTACAGAGAGAGTAGCAACTGATTTTTTTTTTTTTTTTTTTTGGCACGTGAAATTTTTCTTTCCTTTTCTTTCTTTATTTTTTTGGCCATTAGGGTAAATGCAAGGTTTTATATAAACCCTTGATGGGTCCTTTTCAATCGGTTCTCTGATTTGTTTTCCACAGCACACTACACCCAAAAATCCACACACTGGGAGGTACAGTGTCTTCTTCTCTGCAGGGAAATACCAGACCACAAGTTCAGAGATCTGAAAAATTGCTTTCAATTTTACACTGGGGTGTGTGCGGTCGTTTTAAAATGTGTCCACGGCTCTCTGACAATCTTACCCCTCAAAAGGCGGAGCCTGCTTCCGTCCCCTGGCATTGCCTGAACAGGCATGTTAAATTCCGACACTCAGAACACTGGCAGTTCCCAGGTGAGCATGTGCACGTTGTCTTTTCTGATGCTGATGAAACGGAGACTTGGAACTTTCCAGACCCTAAGGAACAGAATGGCGGAGCCTGCAGCCGTGGGGGGTCAGCAGCGGAGAAAGGGACGGGATGCAGCCGGTAGCAAACTCCAGTGCAGAGGTCACAGTGCAGGTCCCTGTGATGCCGTGGCAGGTGGCAGGCCACTTTATCCACAGCAAGAGAGTTTATGTCCTTTTGGCAACAGCTCTTGGGTGTGTTACTAATCCCTGAGAGAGGTGGAATATTTGGTCATGGGACAATCATAAGACAGAGCAGGTCTTTTCACCCAGTGGCTTTAAATGAAAGTTGATCAGACTACGGATCCTCTGTCTTTGTGAATCCCCAAATATCAGCATCTCAGCATCTTTTCACTGGCCCATTTCCATTTTTTGATATTGGACAACAGCATCTCCAACATCAGCCCTGAGGACGCAGTCTCCGATGGCTCACGTGCGTGCTGGCCGTGAAGAGCGGGCCCAGGAGCCTGAGAATCACACAGTCTGTGCAGAGAATCACAGCTGGTAACCATTGCTCCCACCCTACTTTCCACCACACGTTTCACAGCCACCTCATATTCCAGGGCACTCGGTTTCCTTCTGGAGTGTTTTCAGGGGAAACTGCTTTGGATTTTAAGACAATACCCTTATACCGTCTCTGTGTCATAACTTTCCCTGCAGCTGTACCTTTTTGAAATTTGATGTAACTTTTTTTCTGTTATAACTGCCTCCTTGGACCTTATAAGATACTACATTTTAAACACTGATTTTTTATTGTAATTTTACAGGGGTCTTAGGAGGGCGGGGAATCAAATGCTGGTTATTAGTCAAGCATTTTAAAATGTAGATCCAAAAATGTGTTATTTATGTAGAATTGCCTAATAGGAGAGAGTGAAACCACATCAGACTTTAAGATCCACAAGCAAGTAACAAATACACAAAAATAAAATGACAGATTAATTTTCTGAACTCTCACCTCTCTAACAAGCCAATGCATGATTTTTGATACAATTTAAAATCAGTCTTTACTGAACATCTAGTTTGTACCTCTTTATTAAGTGCCTTATGACTCAGGACAACACATAGGTCTAAATTTTCAGTGATTCAAGACAGGAACATTCTAGCAACTTGTCCTTATACCGCTGATAAAATCTGGTTATCTGCTACTTCACCTCAGTTTAAAAGTGCTTTTACACATTAAAATAATATGATCTGGTAGACAGGGTGAGGAATGATCAGTGGCTAACACAATATGCACTGCACGCTGTATATTCTGTTGTTCGCTAGTGACAAGGAAGTGAATAAGAAGCCCCCACGGCCTTCAAGATTTTACGCTGCAACTGTGGGAGAGGCATGCAAACAAACGATTATAATACCACTGGAATTGCAAGCTTATAATTACATGAGCTCCCATATTTACTCTAAATAGGTGTCTGTAACACGTATCAGGATCAAGCGTCTAACCCTTCCTAGAGAAATCGGGGATGCCTCCTACCCCTTAAGACTCACAGTTGTAAGGAAACACCAGAAAATGACTCACGTGTGTGTAAGTCCATATGAAAGCAACTGCAGATGTGTCAGATGATGATTTTTTATGTGTGTGTGTGTGTGTGTGTGTGTGTGTGCGTGCATGTATGTATTTATAAATTTCTGGGGTTTTTTAAAAAAGTTTATTTTTGTTTATTTTGAGAGAGAGATGTGGGGGAGGGGAAGACAGAGAGGGAAAGACTGAATCCCAAGCAGGCTCTGTGCTATCAGCGCACAGCCTGATGCAGGGCTCAAACTCATAAATGGTGAGATCATGACCTGAGCCAAAATCAAGAGTCGGATGCTTAACCGACTGAGTCCCCCAGGTGCCCCATACAACTGTTATTTATTAAAAGCAAGTATTTCAGTATATCATTTAGATTCCTTAGTCTTTATTTTACTCATCAGTACAATGGGGACACTCATATCTATCTTTCAATGTCACAAGTATCACATATGACACTATAACTGAACTGGATAGCTCTAGACTTCATGAGAAGACTGTAATGGTGAGGAGACTGGTAGGTAGGAGTTTATTTCCCCCAAATATTGCACCTGATGAAAAATTTTCCCACAGGGGAAAGGAAATTGCATTCAGAAAATCCAACGGTGGAGATATCTAATGGAAGTATTCTTTTTTTTAAATTGGTTTAATCTTTATTTATTTTTGAGAGAGACAGAGGGTGAGCAGGGGAGGAAAAGAGAGGGAGGGAGACACAGAATCCGAAGCAGGCTCCAGGCTCTGAGCTGTCAGCACAGAGCCTGATGCGGGGCTCAAACCCACAAACCGTGAGATCATGACCTGAGCTGAAGTTGGCCACTTAACCACCTGAGCCAACCAAGTGCCCTGAATAGAAGTATTCTTACCATTAGGATCCCTGGCATTTTTTTTAAGTTTTTATTTATTTTTTGAGACAGAGAGAGACAGAGCATGAACAGGGAAGGGGCAGAGAGAGAGGGAGACACAGAATCGGAAGCAGGCTCCAGGCTCTGAGCCACCAGCCCAGAGCCCGACGTGGGGCTCGAACTCACGGACCACGAGATCATGACCTGAGCTGAAGTCGGACGCCCAACCGACTGAGCCACCCAGGCGCCCCTCCCTGGCATTTTTCAAAAGTGGAAGCTCACTTAGACCCAGGCTCTCTGAGAAATCACAAGGGTGGGGTTCCCATGCAAATATGGCTGACTTTTGAGTTAGGATTCTTAACCACTTTATCATTCTCCTTCTTCAAGTCATGTCTTCCCTGACAGAGGCAGCAGGTAATGAAAACTTTTTTCAGTGATAATGTTGTCCAAATGCAGCAGATTTTTGCTCCTAAGTACAATTCTGAGATGCAGTCTTATAGCCATTTGGAACCACATACCATGACAGTTAAAGACTATGAACACTGACATTGCTGCCTGGATTTAAATCCTGGCTCTGTCACTTGCCAGCGATGTGACTTGGGGGCAGTTTATTCAACCCTATGTGCCTCCTTTCCATATCTATGACACAGGGCATAACAATAGAATCTACTCCATATGATTGCTGGGAAGATTAAGTTAACGTCATGTGCTAAATGCAACATACATGTAAGATGCCACTGATACAGGGTTAGGAATGGAAGCATTGACGTCTAAGCCTTGCCAATCAATCGTAGGCAGAAATAATACACCATGAAGCAACGTATGAAGCAGAGATGGATCTATGGCCAGTGGGGAAGGATGGCCAGGGAATACCAGGCAAAGGGTAGTCCTGATACAGATAGGTGTGAAATGAATTCATGTTCACAGTCTCGCTTCAGGATGAGAAACTTCCCGCTGGCTCTAATGGTTTGCAAGAACTGTCACTTTCCTCTACAGTGAAATCAAACAAATAAAAAAGATAATTGCTCCTCACTGGAAGAATTTCTCAAAGGTTAGTAAATCATTCTTGTGCGTGTGCTTCTCGTAACTACAGACACGTAGATACACATGATTTGGTTTCAGTCCCCGGCAGTGGCAGAAATGAGGCTATTTTGAGATAAAACTAGGAAACAGATTAATCTGAAGGGACCTTTAATGATTTTATTCTCTCTTCAGCTTGGACACTTGGTTCATGGAGCCACAGGACTGAAAGCAAATACGTGTATCTTAGGAAGCAGAGGCAGGTTCTGCTTGTTATCATGACAGTTACCTCAAATTTCAGATATGCGGTGACATTCACCGGACAAGTAAGGACAGGGATGCCGGGAGCAAGGGTGAGGCGTGACGGAACCATTCTGAAGACCGAACCCGTGGTCCAAGCTCAGCTGCTGGCCAGAGCCAAGAGCTTGGACAAGTCCCTCTACTTGTGTGGTTTCGGCCAGTGGCTTCATCTACTACACAAGGAGTCGATGAAGGCCACCTCGAGCTCCTTTCAGGTTAGTGCAGAGTCAGGGTAAATGATTTTCTACTGTTCTGTTTGTTTGTCGTTCTGTTTTCGGTTGTTTAACCACCAGCTCCTTCTCAGGGCTTTTCGCAGCTCCTCCCCACCTCCCGTAAAACTTGCGGCGGATTGGCTCCCCAACCCCTCCACAGCAGAGTACCTATGACCTATTTGCGTCAAAATATGCAATTCCTCTGGCCACACAGCGTTAGCTGGGCCGATCACAAGCATCCCCGAAAGAGCTTCCTGGCACTACAGAGGCAAACCGCTCTTTTTTCTGCTCCTCCGAGTTGTCACAGGAAGAAGGACTTGGCTCCTAGACCCTCCTGCAGCACCCTCTGCCACCGATTTGGAAAAAATGTTGTGTAAGAAATGAAGATTCAGCCCCTCGGTTATATTGTCTGTACACCCGGATGAAGCCAAGCCTGAAGCTATTTGTGACTTTCATTTCAGTTGTACGAGCTAATATATTTACCCATTCCATGCCACATTGGTTTGACCTGACTCTGATACTTACCGGCAAAAGCACTCTGGCTAATGCAGCTGAAGAAGAGAAAGGACATATCTTTGAGAAATTCAGCCTTTGGACAGCACCATCAATGCACAAATGACCTATGATATCTTAGGCAAATCATTCAACTATAGTGGGATTTGTTTTCTATATTTACAAAGTGATTCCCTGTATCTCCCTGCGTTGTTCAGAAAATGCTGACTCTATGTTTTGTTAGAGTTCCATTATTTGGGTTTACACCTTATCTCCTTTAAAGAACTGTAATTTCTCAGGGATGTGAATTATTTTCAACTTTTGATCTACAGTGCTGCTACAATGCTTATCATCTAGCAGTATATGTGAAATGAATTATTTCACTGAAAATCAGCCTACATATATTTTTAGAAATTTTTCACAGGCTCTATTATATGATGAGACGGCAACGGCCTGAATAGGAACATGTTACCATATTCCCCTTTGTTTTCCTGAGGATTTCATGGCCAGAGACCATGCTGACGGCTGTTCCCTATTGCAATGTAGACCACTGCTGCATCGGTAATGTTTCTTTTGGCCAAAATTGATTGCCAATATAGAAAACATCACATAATAGCTCTCAACGTCCCTTTCATCCAGAAAAATTCAAATAACTCAATTAATTAACTTTAAAAATTCAACCTCTCAGCCCTCCCGCTTGCCGCACCACCTGGATCAGCCAGAGCCTTCCAGAGTTCCTTGGTGCGACCCAGGTGAGTAGTCCAGGGTGATGAAAACAGATCGAGTGCCTCGCGCTCTCCCAGCTGCTCCAGCCTAAAAGAACACCGCTAAACCCATCTGTAGATGCAGGATATCGTTCAGCAGGATTTCCCCTAAACCTTCATTGAATCAGAGCCATAGCTGTCACTCACTGATGTGTTCTTAACTATAAGCACCTTTCAAGCCAGTCAGCAGCTTGATGAATTTGCTGCTCACAGCACCAGGTGGCGAAGGAAAAAGAGAGCAGAACCCCCTGCATACAGCAGCGGCACCCAGTTAAGAAATGAAACAGTGAGAAGTCCTCTTAGGCACTTGTAAGTGTGTTTGGCCCTTGAAAATGCGCAACACAGTGTAGGGCCCCAGAGCTGGGGACGCACACGCAACAAGCAGAGATCTGGGGCTGCTGGAATCGGAGAGAAGCAGCCACGATGCAGAACGCCTGAATTCTGTGCTGGGTTTTGTTCCGGACCTGGTCACCGGGGGTACTGCTGCTGCGTATCTTCAAGCTGAGCAAACCAGTAACAAAGGGGCCAATGCCGGATTGCCGGCAGATTCCGACACGTGGTTGTCTAACTCTGCTCCTTGGAAAATCGAGGTCTCATGACAGCTCAGCAAGGAAACAGTGTGTAGTGAGACACGGCTGAAGGAAGGGAGAAGCTGGTTGGTCGCAGGAGTCAGAAAGAGCACAGCAGACTTCAGACTTCCTTTCCTCATTTCAGCAGAAGGAACTGCGGAATTATTTTATGTATTGAGATTTCTTGGCAGATTTTGCTTGGGTTTTAAAAAGAAGGGGACGATGAAGACAAATGAAAGTCACTGTCTTAGGTTAGGTCGCAGACCGGGGACATCATACTTTCTGATCAGGACACTGCACAGGCAAAGGAAAGGTGTCAAACACACCTATCAGGGGAGATTTCCACATCCAAGAACACAGGGAGATGTGTGTGCTCTTGAGAGAAAGTTCTATAAAGCGATGTGAAAGGTGGTGACAAGTGAAACACAGGAGAGGGGCAAAGGGCTGAATCACACACGGCACTCCTCACAGGCAGATGGAGAGGTTGCCCACCCTTCCGGCTCAGTGTAGGCCAAGAAAAAATTTCTGAAAAGTTCTGTGTGGTTTCTTCTGAGACTCAAGTGTTATCGATCCGTGTCTTTTTGGTTCATTTGACCATGATAAGCCAAAATGTGTGCGGAAAGTTGCTGAGGCAGCCAATGGACAGATTTCCATCTGGTCTTGTTTCTGGGGAAGTTTCTGGCTCATCACCCTTTTCTAAAACAAACTAAAATCACAGGATTTTGTTGGGGTGTTATTTTTGGTTTGTTGCCCTCCTTTTTTTGCTTGTCATGTTTTTTACCCTACCTCGTCCACTGATTTAAAAATGTATCCCTATCACCCAGCATATGAGTATGGGATGCTCCCTCTCTCTAAGGAGTCTGCAGTTTGGATTTAAAAAGCCCCCACAAACAACACAATTAAGAATCCAGTAACCAGGCTGCATCTTGCTCCTGCAGATTATCTGACCTTGGAATAATTACTTCCATGTCTCCGTCTCCTCATATATACAGTGGGGAAAATAAGCATATCTAACTGAGGGGGTTGGGATAAGAACTGGATGAAGTAAGTAATACACGAGTGTTGGAGAGAAAAATGGCTCCTTCAAAATATGTCCATATATGGATGCGTTACTCTTCACAGCAAGAGGAACTTTGCAGATGTGATTCAGTTAGGCATTTTGAAACGAAAAGGTATCCTGGATTATCTGAGTGTGCCCCAGGTGGTCACAAGGGTCATTATAAGAGGAAGGCAGAGATGTGGGAGTCAGAGAAAGGTAATGAAAGCAGAGGTTAGACAGAGAGATGGGAAGATGTTACATCCTCATCCTTGAAGATGGACAAAGAGACCACAAGCCGAGGAATGCACAGAGCTTTTCAAGATAGAAAAGAGAATGGATTCTCTCCTAGAGCATCCAGAAAGAATGCAGTCCTCTGATACCTAGATTTTAACCCAGTGAGACAAATGTTAGTCTTCTGATCTCTAGAGCATGAGATAATCAATCTGTGTTGTTTTAAGCCCTTAATTTTGTGATTTGTTAGAGCAGCAATAGAAAACTGATAAAACACAAAAGGCATTTAGAAAAGAGCTTAGAACATAGAAAGTATTCAGTAAGTGTAAGTCATGGCCAGTAGTAAAGAGGAAGAATGTATGAGAAGAAGAAACGTCACACGTCTGAGGCTCATCTTGAAGGACTGCACATGAACCAGAGACTGGCGGGCTGAACGGGCCACCACTATGGAAAAGCACAAGGCTCTCCACCAACAGCTGAGCTTGAGTTCTGACCCACCAGCGTACTTAACCATATGGAGCTCAAGGATCCTCTGCTCTAACTGAAAGTAATGATGCGAGTCTTCCCAGGCTGCTGTGTGAATGTGCACTTCTGTAATTACACCATCATGGAGCTCTTTCTCTCCACTCTCAGCCACCCCGGAGCAGAGTCTATTTTGAATGCTATCTGGCATTGTTAGGACTTCATGGAGTTTTCTTCCACATGCAGAAGTATGTGCAAACAAGTATGATTGCAAAGGGGGAGGGAAGGGCTCAATGCCTGCAAGAAGATGGGGCTCTGGGAAGGGCTCAGAGAGATGACCTTGGAGATAGCCGGAAATAAGACAAATGCACAGGTTTCTACCTCAACTCGCTCTGCATTGTGAGGCACTGTTAATGCAAATAGCTCTCACTCACTGAGCACCTATTCTGTCCCCTTTGTTAATGCATTATTTCTGACCCTCGAATATCCTCACAATTGACCATGCTCACTGCACATGAAAGGAAGAGATGCTCAGAGAGGGAAAATAAATGCAAAGCCACACGATTTGCAAGTGGTGAGAATACTACATCATCTTTGTCTTATTCCAAAGGATCGTGGCCAACTCCCTTTGACGTGAATTCCTGTGGAAGGGACAAGACGCCGTGGCAAGTGCTGGTGCCGATTTGTGACAAGTCTAGCATGAGACGGCCTCTTTCTCTAAGGGATGATGACATTTCTTTAAGTGTTTTATTTATTTTTGAAAGAGATAGCATGAGTCGGGAGGGGCACAGGAAGAGTGAGAGACACAGAATCTGAAATAGGCTCCAGGCTCTGAGCGGTCAGCACAGAGCCCGACGCGGGACTCAAACTCACGAGCTGTGAGATCATGACCTGAGCCGAAGTCAGTCGCTCAACCAACTGAGCCACCCAGGCACCCCACGGGACACAATTTTAAAGACGGTATGTCTTCACTGGATTATTTGTTTTTCCAGTGTTGAGTTTGGTAAATTCTTTACAGATTTTGGATAATAACCCTTTATCCGATATGTCATTTGCAAATATCTTCTCCTATTCCTCTTGCACTGTTGGTGGGAATGCAAACTGGTACAGCCACTCTGGAAGTCCCTCAAAAAATTAAAAATACAACTACCCTACGACCAAGCAATAGCACTACTAGGGATTTATCCAAGAGATACAGAAGTGCTGATTCATAGGGCACATGCACCCCAATGTTTATAGCAGCACTATCAACAATAGCCAAATTATAGAAAGAGCCCAAATGTCCATCAACTAATGAATGGCTAAAGAAGATATGGTTTATACGTACAATGGAGTACTACTTGACAATGAGAAAGAATGAAATCCTGCCATTTGTGACAACATGGATGGAACTGGAAGGTATTATGCTAAGTGAAATAAGTCAGTTAGATAAAGACAGATATCATATGTTTTCATTCATATGCGGAATTTGAGAACCTTAACAGAAGACCATGGGTGAAGGGAAGGGGAAAAAGTAGTTCAAGCAGAGAGGGAGGCAAACCATAAGAGATTCTTAAATACAGAGAACAAACTGAGGGTTGATGAGAAGGTGTGTGGGGGGGGGGAGGGGAAAATGGGTGTTGTGCATTGAGGAAGGTATTTGTTGGGATGAGCACTGGGTGTTGCATGTTAAGCAATGAACTGTGGGAATCTATTCCCGAAGCCAAGAGCACACTGTATGTGCTATATGTTAGCTAACTTGACAATGAATTATATTAAAAAAAAAAAGAGGGTATGTCACTGTGTTCTTTCCTTCTGATTAAAATGGTGACCTTAAACTAGAAAAGGGGTCCTGGGAAACACCCCAAATATTTATGTAATGTTTTGTCTTTATATGTTTTCTTTAAAAGGAAAGGGCCCATGCGCATATCATAGTCTCAACTAGACCCATGACTTCAAAATGGCAAAAAAAAACCCACAAAAAAACCACGAAACAAACAAAAAAAAAAGCCCAGATGATAACTGAAATCATTTCCAATCACAATATTATTTTTCTATGACTCACACTGTGCTGCAGGCCGGTGCAAGTGGCTAACTCCAACTTACTTCCTTTTTTATTTATTTATTTAGAGTGCTCGTGTGAGTGGGGGAGGGGGGGAGAGAGAGAGAGAGAGAGAGGGGAGGAATCCCAAGCAGGCCCACCACTGCCAGTTCAGAGCCCGACGCGGGTCCGGATCTCACTGTGATATAACCTGAGCTGAAACGAAGAGTCAGATGCTTAACAGACTGAGGCATTCAGGCGTCCCATCAACTTATTTTCTTTAATTCAAATAACAGTAGCAACATTAGTTGATGTGTATTGGGTTTTTATTTTGTTTAGGCACTTTGAGAAATAATCAGAATCCTTGGGGCGTCTGGGTGGTTCGGTCGGTTGAGTGTCTGACTTCGGCTCAGGTCATGATCTCACAGTTTGTGAGTTCAAGACCCGCGTTGGGCTCTATGCTGACAGCTCAGAGCCTGGAGCCTGCTTCAGATTCTGTGTCTCCCTCTCTGCTCCTCCCCTGCTCACACGCTGTCTCTCTCTCTCTCTCAAAAACAAATCAAGATTTAAAAAAATTTTTTTAAACCAGAATCCTTGATTTTAGTCTTCTCAGAAACACTATGAGTTAGATATGATTTTATGAAGATTTTTTTTTATTATTTCAGATGAAGATACTGAAATTGAGATGGCTAAATAAATTTCGAAGTTTGCGATTCCCATGAGTGGTAGAGCTCAGGTGAGAACCTACCTCCAGAACCGCCTGTCCTCTCAATCATAATGTGACACAGTGATCATTCCCATACTCACACTTTCCAAGTGAGTTCTCTGCATTGTTTCTTTTATCATGCCAACAATCCCACGTGGTGCCTACTGATCATATCATTTTCACTTCACGGTGGAGGATACTGTCCTAGAGTGTTTGTATAAATGTCCTTATATCAAAACACTTCTAAGTGGTAGAGCCAATATTTGAACCTCAATGTGTTTGTTTTTTCCTCTTCCTGTAAGGCATTTTATTTTCTCTCCCATCTAAATACATCATGGCCATGTATTAGACTTGCTCTAGCTAAGGAAATAGGAGCATAAGTGATGGGCAGAGGTTTACCCCTGCAGTCTTTGCTCTTACCATCCCTCCTAGCATGTGAGGGTATGCGGGCATGGTGCATGGTGCGAGTCCCATGGGGCGGGCATGGGTGCCAGGCTGAAGACACTACTAGAGTGAAACACGGGTCACAAGTGACTCATGAAAAACATGTAGTATGAATGAGAAATAAACTTGCTGTTTTAAGTTCCTAAGATTGTGTGTCTTTCTGTGTCCTCAATATAACTTTGTCTATTTTTAGGTTTATATGAGGTCGCCAGGTTTACATGAAATCAAAGTCCATGTAATGATTCTCCTGATAGGTATTACACTGAATTATTCCCATGTCTCAATGGGAACTCAGTTCACCCCACGGGACAGGGAAGCCTAATATTGTCTAACCCTTATACACAAATGGTCAGAAGGTCTACCTTTTCTCCCTGTCCCTCTCTCATCTGTAGGACTGGTCAGACAGGAGGAGGCGTGAAGTGTAGGGCCCGGGGCTGAGGTACACCTTCTTACACACCACCAGTTATGTGGTGCAGGTTCTGTGCTGGGTTCTGTGGTTGGGCAAAGAGCTCAGGGGTGTTGAGGAGTGTCATAACCAGGCCTCCCAGTAGGTGAGCCATGGCAGGGAGCTGGGCAACTAGGAGAGCATCACAGATAGTATGGATTATCAGAAGGACTCATCAACATGACCTGGGTTTGTGGCTACAGAGCTAGAAGGGGGCAAGAAGTCCATGGTACTTCCTCATATTGGGTCCAAGGGAGCATATGTGTCTTTATACTCAGTCTAAACTCTGAGAAGGTACTGTGGGAGCAAAATTGTAAATGATCATATTATATGAAAGAACAAACTGCCAAAAACAATACCTGCAACAGTAATTATTCAATAAATGGGTGATACCTCTTAGTTTCTCTTTTTCTGACCTAGAAGTAATGTTGAGTTTGGGCACTAGTTCCGGAAATGATTTATTGAAATATATAAGTAACATCATTTCGGTAAAGAAATCATATGTTGACAGAACATTTCTTTGCTATGAAAATAACTTTCCATATCCTTCCATACATTATTTTTAGGTGAAACTACAACTTTCTAATGTTTTAGTTACATTTCTCCCCCTGCTATGTTAAAATATTCTTTTATTGCTTTCTCTTCCCAGTATGAAAAATAGCTGACTGTGTTACTTTTTTTCAAAACATTTATTTATTTATTTATTTTGAGAGAGAAAGAGAGTGCAAATGGGGCAGAGGCAGAGAGGAAGAGAGGGGGAGAATCCCAAGCCGGCTCTGCGCTGAGATCATAACCTGAGGCAAGACCCAGAGTCAGATGCTTAACAGACTGAGCCACCTGGGTGCCCCCTGACTCTAATAACTAATTAGAAGTTATTACTTCTAATAACCCTCCACGTGAGCCCACGGAAATCACTTCCAAACCTGGAGGGCTACATACTACATGGTTCCAACTGTATGACATTCTAGGAAAGGCAAAACTATGGCGACAGCAAGAAGATCGGTGGTTGCCAGGGGCTGGAGAGTGCTAGGTGGAGCACAGAGAACTTTCAGGACAGTGAAGATACTCTGTATGACACCATGATGATGGATATATGTCATTACACATTTGCCCAAACTCATAGAAGGTACAGTATCAAGAATGAACCCTAGGGGCGCCTGGGTGGCGCAGTCGGTTAAGCGTCCGACTTCAGCCAGGTCACGATCTCGCGGTCCGTGAGTTCGAGCCCCACGTCAGGCTCTGGGCTGATGGCTCAGAGCCTGGAGCCTGTTTCCGATTCTGTGTCTCCCTCTCTCTCTGCCCCTCCCCCGTTCATGCTCTGTCTCTCTCTGTCCCAAAAATAAAACGTTGAAAAAAAAAAAAAAGAATGAACCCTAATTTAAACTATGGGCTTTGGATGATGATGACGATGTGTTAACGTAGCTTCATCAACTGCAACAAATGTACCACTCTGGTAGGGGAATGTGGATAATACGGGAGGTTATGTATATGTGAGAGCAGAACACGTATGGGAAATCTCTATACCTCAATTTTGTTATAAACCTAAAACTACTTTTAAAACAAGTCTTATTAGGGGTGCCTGGGTGGCTCAGTCAGTTAAGCATCTGACTCTTGACTTCGGCTCAGGTCATGATCTCACAGTTCGTGAGTTCGAGAGCTCCATGTGGGTCTGTGCATTGACAGTGTAGAGCCTGCTTGGGATTCTCTGTCTCCTTCTCTCTCTGCCCCTCCCTACTCACGCTCTCTCTCTCTCTCAAAATAAATCAACTTAAAAAAAAACAAGTCTTAATAAAAATATGTATCTATGAAGCGCATACTATATGGTAGGCAATAAATATGCAGAGCAACAGGGTAAGTGAGGTAGGTCCTTGCCTGCATCTGAAGGGAGACAGACAAATGCAACAGACAAGAAACTGGATGGTATCAGGATGGGGGTGTTAATGGGAGCCCTAGGAATGCTGTGGCCAGCCAAGCACCTAACTGGGATCAGAGCAGATCAGGAATATTCCTCGTGGCAATTTTAAGACTGGCCAACTGTATCCAGCTGTGCAAGCTGTGATCTACACCATCAGAGATATCCATTCCTGAAATTGTAATGGGCATGACCTCCCCTGGAGGAAATCTTTTAAGTATATTAAACAATGATGTGGCATGATCCATTTTGCCCTTAAAATTATCTCTGGCTGTGGTAGGGGAATAAACTGGAGGAGGCCAGGCCGGAGGAAGGGAGGACAGTCCGAGGACAGAGCACTATTATAGCTCAGCGGCCACTGGGTAGCGACAGGGTGTTGGACAGAAGTGGGCAGAGTTGCAGGCTATTTAGGAGGTAGAATCATTAAAGTTTACACATTGAATGTGAGTAGCTGAGGGATACAGGGGAGTTGGAAATGCAATTTATTGAGAAAGGTAACCCAAGAGAAGGAGGGAGATTTACAGGATCATTTTGCTGAGTTCTAAGTATACTGGGAATGTCCACATTAATAAACATTGTGGACATGAGGACAGGATGTTAAATAGAGACAGTGCTTCAAGACCAATTATAATTTGAATGTAAATTAACATATATCAATGAAATAATTCTCCCAGTTTAATAGTCAAGATAGAAACAGAATCCTCAGAATTGTCAATATTTCAGAGATTTCAGAGGCACTAAAAGTGGGACCTCAGGAAGATTCCGAGGAGTGTCTAGAGAGGCAGGAGAGAATGCAGAAGAAAATGCAACCACAACACCTCCCTGCAGACAGATAGAAAGACATGGAAAGAGAGACATTCAAATAGGAAATAGGGGCTAACAATGATCAATTATTAAAATCAAGAACTGGATGACAACCAAACATTTATATTTTTTTGAGTTTTAATTCTTTGAGAGAGAGAGCAAGTGGGGGAGAGGAGCAGATGGGGGAGAAGGTGGGGGAGAGGCAGAGAGAGAGAGAGAGAGAGAGAGAGAGAGAGAGAGAGAGAGAGAGAATATCCCAAGCAGGCTCCACATTCAGCACAGAGCTTGATGTGGGGCTCAATCCCATAACCCTGGGATCATGACCTGAGCCAAAATCAAGAGTCAGACAATCAACTAAGTACCCAGGCCCCTAAGCTATATTTAATTAAAAGTAAGACATCAGTTACCCAGGACAGAATCATTTTTATTTACTCCCATTTACCCCATGTCCCCATATGAATACACTTACTAGAGATAATCCCTTAAGGACAGAAATTGCATGTTACCAATCTCTGCATATCCTGTGCAGGGAACAATGTCTAGCTTTGTGACCAACGTCCAATGAACATTTGTTATTGGATTCGTGGACATCAAAGAAGAAAAACAGAACTCTGGAGAGTGTTTTTTTTTTTCCAGAAATCTTGATCTTCAATGCAGAGGCAGCCTGAAGGTGTGGCTGTCTCAATAAATTTTATGACAAAATTAATTTTATAAAAGTGCAGGGATGAACTGAAAATAGCAAGCTTTAACTAACGAAGTTTCCACCCAGCCTAGCTTTGATGAGGTGAGAAAGAAATTGAACAAGATAAAGCATTTTCAATCCTCAGTCAGAATATGCCAAAATCCATCTCTGAAGCAGGTCCTAATCACAGTCAAATCTCTCCTCAAAGTACATTAAGGTTATTTAAGAATCTGGGCTCCATTCAACTGAGCAAAAGCAAACTCTTTCTGCCTCTTCTGAGTTTTTCCTCAGTTGTCATCATCATTGAATTATTAAGGCAACAAATTGTACTTAACTATATTACTGACAAGTTCTTACTAGTTCAATAGAAAGGTGGGAAATTCTTATTTCAGGAGCACACACACACAGGCTCTCCTAAGAGAAAATGAAAGGTTTTCCACTTTGCAGATTACCCAGAAATGGTGTTTGCTGGTAATACCAGAGCTTTCTTCCTTCTCCTTCTTCTCCTTCTTTTTTCATCTGACCTTTTGTTCTCCCACGAAATTTAAGTGACAGCTCAGGAATATGGAGAAGTAAACTGGCAGGTCAGGGGACTTTATCGGCCACTACAGTCAAATGTTCCTTTCTTTCTTCTGACAAGGAAAAGAGGCTTCCACATTAGATCCACTTCATATTATAAGGATTTGACCTCTCCGTGTTCTCATCTTTAAATATTCATGTCTTTCAATGTTATCTTGAAGATTTGTGATTAACCAGGGGCAGCTCTCCCACGCAGCTGAAGCGTCAGAAGTCCTTCACATCCAGGAGGCCATTCTAAACCTCTGGAAGGACCCTAACATCACGTTAACATGGTCTTACATTGAAAGTAATATGCTTTAACTTCAATTTTGGTGATAGCTACTGTCTCTTTGCTCTCTGACTTCCTTACATCACACTTTCTGTTGGGACAGCTGGAGGTATTTGGGGATCTAGGTAAGAAGAGGTGAAATACAGCTCATTGGATGCAACAAGTTTTGTGATCTGAAATTGCTTTCTGCAGATGAAGTTACATTAGCCATCCCGGTGAAGGGATGACTTCCAGGAATACCGCCCTGATACTGTCTGCAAACTCCATGCCACGTGTTCCATTGAAATATAAATACATCCCAGAGTACCCGACACTGGAAAGACTCGCTTCCGCAGTATCATAAACAATTAAATGCACAATACAGAACTCCTACTTAAGATGTTATTTCAGTAGTTTTTGGTGTTTGTAATATTTCTCACGTTAATATTTGTCACTCAAACATCTGTGCCTTGCTGTGATTCCATGTTTCATTCTAAATAAACATCTGCTTTTGTATCTACTATTTATCTGTTGTAGGGTATTCTTTTTCTTAGGGAAGGGTGCCCAAGTTATAAAAACTTCAGACCTCGAAAACGAGGATCTTTCCGTGAACATAACCCAGACCAGTGTTTCAGGCAGAGCTCTTACTGCAGTGTATCAACATGCTGAGGGGGCTGATGGTGGGGATGACAATGAAGATGATGGTGATTACTCAACAGGATGGAGTCCCTACTTCACGCAAGGAAGTGTAACTGTTCTGAGACAACATTTTCAGAAGTAACCCAATTTGCTAATCGCAGCTCCCTTTTCGCGTACCGGTGCTACCCAGACTCAAATCCACTCCTTAACCACTGCTGTGCTCCGTTTTCTTAGATGCTTCCTTTTCCTTAAAAGTCTGTGGCAGACACTCCTGGTTTTCTGATCCAACACTCATTTAGCACCACCTGCCAGGCTCTATCATACAGACGGCTAATACATTATCCAAAGTGAAGAACTCTGCTCTTAATTTCCTTTGAAGCTAGGGGTAGTCCCATGAGGCACATCTGTCCACTGAGTTATAAAGATAGGGTCACTGGGAGAAGCGTTTTTTTCCCCATTAAGAGTGATATGAGTCTCTGGTGTCATGCCTTCCTCTGATTCCTCCTTTGTTATGCGTAAGGCATTACATGAGATTTTGAAAAGTCAAGGGAATCACAACGCTGCTGACATCATTGGACTGTGGCAACAAAACAAACAAATCAAAATTTGCTTCTGTCTAATGTTCTCACTCCATGAAAAATGTAAATCTTTATTCTGCTTAACTTACTGTTGATTTTTTGCTTTGTTGTGTGTATTTTTTTGTTTTTGTTTTGTTGGTTACTTGCTGATAAAAATTACTCCTGAGAATGCATATCTTCCCATTCAAGTTCACATCTCCCCCTTTCCACACATCCTGCAAAACCCTTCACACAGTTCAAGATTCAGCTAAATACAACCTCTTTCATCATACATACCCTATGCCTTAAGTTGACATTAATCTCTACCTAATCACTTTTGCCATAACCTTCTACATATTTCATTTCTGGATGTCTGTATATAAGAACATACACTTGGGGCACCTGGGTGGCTCAGTCAGTTTAGTGCCTGACTTCGGCTCAGGTCATGATCTCATGGCTCGTGAGTTCAAGCCCTGCGTCGGGCTCTGTGCTGATAGCTCAGAGCCTGGAGCCTGCTTCCGGTTCTGTGTCTCCCTCTCTCTCTGCCCCTAACCCACTCACATTCTGTCTCTGTCTCTCTCAAAAATAAACATTCAAAAAAAATTTAAATAAGAACATACGTTTATTTTCAGGTTTGTCTCTTGAATATCAAAGAATGCTATTATTTTTGGTATCTTTTATACCAGGGGTCAGCAAACATTTTGGGTAAAGGGCCAGGGAGTAATATTTTAGGGTTACAGACCATACACTATCTGTTGAATCTGTTCAATTTGCCCCAGCAAAAAATCTGAGAGCAGTCATAGATAGTATGTATGTAAATGCATGGGCACAGATAAAACCTATAAAAGTTTATAAAAACAGATGACAGGCCGGATGTGGCCCACAGAGCAAATCTGCCAACCTCTGTAACACAGAATCTATAAAAGCCTCTTGGATATTTAGAAAAAAAAAATCATCGAATAAATGAAAACAAATTATGAACAGACTATAACCAACAACTGCTTTGTGCTGTTTTCATGAAGTTTACACCACATATTAATCATGGAATAAGTATGCATCAGGCAAAGAGAGACAGCACTGTGCACTACAGTATTTTCCAAAATGGGGGATAAAAACCATGTGCTGCCCACAAGATGACTCTAGGTGGGAGGAAACTTGCCATTAAATACCAAAATTCACACAGATTTAGTGAAGGTTTCAGTTCAGTGCTAATCTCTCTTAAATAATCAACGATCTTCCCATTTAAAAAGAAATAAAGTCCCAACAGATAAATGACAATCGAACAAGTCTTTAAGCAAAGCATCTTAACATCAATACTGTTTAGTAACTACATTTAAAATTATCTTATGGAAACCAATCCATATCTATACAATTTTCTTTAAAAAATTTATTTAACTCAATGGAAAGGAAAGACCATAAGTAAGCGTAAGAAAAGTAGGGCGCACAAAAGCAGGAAAAAAAAATTATCTGTAAAAATCAGTAGAGGGACTCATAAAATAAAAGGAGGTAAAATATGATGCCACATACCTAAAATGCGGTGGACCGAGCAGTAAAGAATGGGTTCGAACTTAAGCAACCATCAGCTTAAGATATATTACTCTATGCATAAGATGTTATATACAAACCTAACGGTAACCACACATCAAAAATTGGTAATAGATATGCAAAAAATAAAGAAAATGGAATCCAAGTATATCATTAAAGAAACCCAGAAAAACCATAAGAGAAGAGAACAAGAGAAGAAAGGAACAGAGAACTGCAAAAACAAGCCACAAAACAAGTAACAAAATGGCAATACATACATACCTATCAATAACTGTAAATGGGCTAAATGCTCCAATCAAAAGACACAGGGTAACAGTGGATAAAACAGCAACAACCACAAAAACCCAAGATACGTCTATATGCTGCCTACAAGAGACTCATTTCAAATCGAAAGACACATGCAGAGTGAAAGGGGAAGGATGGAGAAACATGTATCATGCAAATGGGTGTCAAAAGAAAGCTGGAGTAGCAATACTTACATCACACAGCATAGTCCTTAAAAAAAGACCATAACAAGGGATAAGGAAGGACATTACATAATGATAAAGGAAACAAACCAACAAGAAGATATAACAATTATATTTATGTACCCAACATGAAAGCACCCAAATACATAAAACAGTTGCTAATAAAAAAACATAAACAAACTAATCAATAGCAATACAATAACAGCAGGGACCTTAACACCCCACTTACATCATGGACAGATCATCCAAACAGAAAATCAACAAGGAAGCAGTGGCTTTGAATGAAACACTGGAACAGAAGGATCTACCAGATATATTCAGAACATTCCATCCTAAAACAGGAGAAAACACATCCTTCTCAAGTGCACATGGAACATTCTCCAGAACAGATCACGTATTAGGCCACGAAAGAAGTGACAACAAATTTAAAAAGATGCAAGTCACACCATGCATCCTTTCTAACCACAGCGCAAGAAATAAATCGCAAGAAAAAATCTGGAAAGAGCACAAATACATGGAGATTAAGTAACATGCTACTAAACAATGAGTGAGTCAACCTAGAAATCAAAGAAAACATAAAAAATGCCATGGAGACAAATGAAAATGAAAACACAAGGGTCTAAAATCTTCAGGATGCAGCAAAGTTCTAAGGGGGAAATTTAGAGCAATAAAGACCTACCTCAAGAAGTAGGAACAATGTCAAACAACCAACCTAAACTTACATCTAAAGGAGCTAGACAGAAACAAACAAACAAAACCCGAAACCAGAAGAAAGAAGGAAATAACAAAGATCAAAGCAGAAATGATAGAGTAACTAAAAACAAACGAACAACAGCAATAACAACGACACAAAAGAACAGATCAATGAAACCAAGAGCTGCTTCTTTGAAAAAATCAACAAAACTGATAAACCTAACCAGATTCATCAAGAAAAAAAAGAGGACTCAAATAAACAAAGTCAGACATAAAAGAGGAGAAATAACAACCAATACCTTAGAAATATAAAAGATTGTAAGATAATATTATGAAAAATTATATGCCAAAAATTGGGCAACCTAAAAGAAATGGATAAATTCCTAGAAACATTTCACCTACCAAAACTAAAGCAGGAATATATAGAAAATTTGGACACAGAGTATCAGCAATGAAATGGAATCAGTAATCAAAAAACTCCCCCCAAAGAGAAGTTCCAGACCAGAGGGTTTCACAGGTGAATTCTACCAAACATTTAAAGAACAGTTAATACTTACTCTTCTCAAACTTCTCCCAGAAAAAGAGAAGACGAAGGAAAGCTCAATATTCATCCTATGAGCCCACCATTACCCTGACACCAAAACCAGATAAAGATAACACACACACAAAAAGAGAATTTCAGTCAAGTATCTCTGATGAACATCAGTGCAAAAATCCTCAACAAAATAAGCAAACTGGGGTGTCTGGGTGGCTTGGTCGGTTAAGTGTCCTACTTTTCTTGGTTTTGGTTCAGCTCATGATCGTGTGGCTTTGTGAGTTCAGTCCCCACATTGGGCTCTGTGCTGGCAGCATGGAGGCTGCTGGAGATTCTCTCTGTCTCTGTGCCCCCTCCCACGCTGGCTGTCTGTCTCAAAATAAATACACAAACTGAAAAAATTTAAAAACAAATATTAGCAAACATTCCAACAATACATTAAAAAAAACTCATTCATCACAATCAAGTGAGATTTATTCCCAGAATGCAAGGGTGGTTCAATATTTGCAAACCAATCAATATGATACAGTACATCAGTAAGTAAAAGGGTAAAAAGCATATAATCATTTCAATAGATGCACAAAAAGCTTTGGGAAAGCACAACATCCATTAATGACAAAAACCCACAACAAAGTAGGTTTAGAGGGAACATAACATAATAAAAGCCTTTTATGAAAATCCCACAGCTAACATCTTACTAAGTAATTAAAATGATAAAATACCTAGGGATAAACTTAACCAAAGAGGCAAAAGACCTTTACTCTGTAAACTATAAAACACTGGTGAAAGAAATTGAAGATGACACCAAGAAATGGAAAGATATCTAAGGCTCATGGATCGGAAGAGTAAATAACGTTAAAATGTCAACACCACCCAAAGGAATCTATAGATTTAATCTAATCCCTCCTAAAATACCAACAGCATTTTTCACAGAACTAGAACAAACAATCCTGAAATTTGAATGGATCCAAAAAGACCATGAATAGCCAAAGCAACCTTGAAAAAGAAAAACAACGCTGGAGGCATCACAATTCCAGACTTCAAGTTGTATTACAAAGCTGTAGTAATCAAAACAGTATGTATGGTATTGGCACAAAAATAATGCACAGATCAATCAAACACAACAGAAAGCCCAGGGCGGGGTGGGGGGGGAGGGGGAGGGGGACACAATTATGTGGTCAATTAATCTACAACAAAGGAGGAAGAATATGCAACAGGAAAAAGACAGTTTCTTCAACAAATGGTGCTGGGAAAACTGGACAGCTATATACAAAAGAATGAAACTGAACCACTTTCTTACCCCATACACAAACTCAAAATGGATTAAGGACCTACATGTGAGCCCTGAAACCATAAAAATCCTACAAGAGAGCCCAGGCAGTAATTTTTCTCACAGTGTTCACAGCAACATATGTCACATAGCAACCCTATGTCGTCTGAGGCAAAGTAAACAAAATCAAAAATAAACTATTGGGACTATATCAAAATAAGAAGCTTCTGCACAAAAACTATCAACGAAACTAAAAGACAACCTACTGAATGGGAGAATATATTTGCAAACGATTTATTTGATAAAAGGTTAGTATCCAAAATATATAAAGAACTTACCCAACTCAACAGCCAAAAAACATATAATCAAATTAAAAATGGGCAGAAGACATGAACAGACCATTCTCCAAAGTAGACATAAGAGAGGGCCAATAGACAAATGGAAAGAAGCTCAACATCACTCATCATCAGGGGAACACAAATCAAAACCACAATGTAAGAATGGTTAAAATAAAAAATTCAAGAAACAAGTGTTGGCAATGATGTGGACAAAAAGGGACCTTCATGCACTGTTGGTGGGAATGCCACCACTGTGAAAAACAGTAGGGAGGGTCCTCAAAAGAATTAAAAATAGAACTACCCGATGATCCAAGAATCCCACTACTAAGAATACATGAATCTCTGTCCCAAAAATAAATAAACGTTGAAAAAAAATTTTTTAAAGAATACATGAAGAATACAAAAACACTAGTTTTAAGGGATATATGGACCACCATGTTTATTGTAGCATCATTTACAATAGCCAAATTATGGAAACAGCCCGTGTCCATCAACAGATGAATGGATAAAGATGCAACAGCATGGATAGATCTAGAGAATATAATGCCAGCGAAATAAGTCAGAGAAAGATCTATGATTTCACTCATATGTGGAATTTAAAAAACAAAGCAAATGAACAAACAAGCTGTAAATACAGAGAACAAACTGGTTATTACCAGAGGGAGGGAGGTGGGGGATGTGTGAAATAGGCAAATAGCACACTTAACTTTGGTAGACACTGACTAATGTATGGAGCTGTTGAATCACCATATTGTACACCTGAAACTAATATAACACTGTATGTTAATTACACTGCAATTAAAATTTAAAAAGACAAAAAAAACCCCACATATGGCTCTAGAGACTTAATGTCAAGTCATGCAAGGGCATGAGAAACCTGGAATGCTCTCTACTAAGTAAAAGAAGCTAATTTTAAAAGGTTACATCTTGTAGGTTTCTAAGTATATGACATTATGGAAAAGCCAAATCTATGATTACAAAAAAAAGATCAGTGGGGGATGCATGGGTGGTTCACTCAACTAAGCATCCATCCAACTCTTGGTTTCAGCTCAGGTCATGATCTCATGGTTCAAGGAATTGAGCCCCGCATCAGGCTCCATGCTGTCAGTGTGGGATTCTCTCTCTCCTCTCTCTCTGCCCCTCCCCGGCTCATGCTTGCTCTTGTTCTCTGTCTCTCCTTCTCTATCTCTCAAAACAAATAAATAAACTTAAAAAAAGTTCCAAAAAAAAAAAAAAAGAGTGGTGCCATGGATTCAAGGTCAGGGGATGGAGAGGCAGAGCACAGAGGAATTTTACAGCACCGAAAATCCTCTGTATGGTATTAGAGTGGATGCATGTCACTATACATTTGTCCAAACCCATGGAAAGTACACCAAGAGTAAACCCTAATGTAAATAATGGGCTTTCGTGAGTAAGATATGTTAATGCAGGTTCGAGGGAAGCTATATATAAGGGAGCAGGGGGCATATGGGAACTCTCTGTGCCTTCTTCTCAATTTTGTTGTGGATCTAAAACTGTTCTAAAAAGAAAGTCTTATACAAAGAATACCCTACACGACAGGTGACAGAAATAACAGGGTGAGTAAGATAGCTAACATCCATGCCTGCAGATACTTTAGATCCAAAGGGGGACAGACAACAACAAATACAACAAACGAAACTGGGTTATGTGGTGATAGGGTGCTAATGGGAGTGCTAGCAACATGGTAGCCAATCAAACCAATTCCAAAAAGAATTTATTTTATTTTATTTTGTTTTGTTTTTTTAAAGGAGTTTTTAATGTTTATTTATTTTGAGAGAGAGAAATAGCACAGGAGAGGGGCAGAGAGAGAGAGAATCCCAAGCAGCCTCCACACTGCCAGTGCAGAGCCTGACACAGGGCTTGAACTCACGAACCATGAGATCGTGACCTGAACTGAGATCAAGAGCCAGACACTTAATCAACTAAGCCACCCAGGTGCCCCAATACATTTATTTTAAAAATCACAATGAGGCAGAATGCAGAGAAACTAAAAAATTCTGGACGTAGTATTTGAATGATTGAAGTTAGGGAAATATTGTGGCTTAAGGGCGGTTTGATTACTTTGTAATCAAAATAACTCACTTCAAATTCATGAACTTGTCATAGACAAGGTTGCTAACTTCAGAAAAATCTTATGATTTACCTAAAGCTAAATTTCCTCATCCCTAGAAAAGATTATTGACCGGGGTGGGGGACGGGGGGTCAACTTACATAATACATGGAAAAGCCCTCATAAACTACTATATAAATTTCAGTTATTAATGACAAACCTAGCTTATTCTGAAACTGAGAAGCTTTCAGCAGGTGTTTCTAAATGATTAATATTCTCTTGCAGCCAGTGCCTGAGACACAATCAAGTGTTTCATTAAACGTGAAGATATCAATATTCTGTTTCAGAATCAACGTACAGACATACTTGGCTACCTATTAGTTTAAAGGAAAGGAAGACATTAGCAACTCATTTTGGTTGTAAAATTGGTTATTTAACATATAACCACATTCTAATTTGTAACATGTTTATCAAAATTTAGTGCCTTGTTGAGAATTGCCTCCTTTTAGGAAATTTATTGCTCAGTTTTACTCTAGCCTTATAATATTAGCAATAAATCCAAGAGTAATATTATGGCTTTTTTCACTTGATTAAACTGAAATCATGGATACAAATTAAATGTTAGTGATTACATTTCATTGAGAATCTATAATGCATAATTTATGTAGGATACACTTAAAACGGTCAAAGTGTTCAGAATATTCAAAAAGAATGAATCCACAATGCACCTGAGAATATTATTTCCTGTTTACACGGTAGACAGTTTCTATATGAACTAGCACCTAAAGTAAACAAAAAGATTTAGAAACCACATGATTTTTATAAGAACATAAGTTCCCTGTAGCAATGGTGACTGGCACGTAGTAAGTGCCTGGCTTACAGGAGGAATTCAATAATTGGTAAAGGTTTTGCATTAGTTTCCTATTGCTGCTGTCGGATTTCAACAAATTTAGTGGCTTCAAGCAAAACACATTTATAATCTTATAAATCTAGAGGCCGGGTGTCCAAAATGGATCTCACTTGGCTAAAATCAAGGTGTTGGCATTCATTCTGGAGGCCTGAGGGGAACACCCATTCCTAATCACTCCCACCTTCTAGAGGCCCCCAGTATTCAAACCAACAATGCACATCTTTAAGTCTCAGACCTCTCCATCATCAGGTCCCCTTTCATTTCGACTCCACTGCATCCCTCTTGTAAAGATCTTTGCGATAACACGGGCACCACTCTAATAATTCGGAGTAATATTCCCAACTCGAGACCTTTCACGTAATCACATCTTTGAAGTCCCTTTTGCCATGCAAGATAAAATATTTCACCGGTTCCAGCAATTAGGACAGGTAGTGGTCATTATTCCAACTACCACAAGACTGCAAGATCAAGTTTTTAACAACTAAAGGTTTTGTTATTTCAATCCACTACTACTCTTTCTAGATTAGGTCAGCTACATAGCTGCTAAGTACTGGTACTATCAAGAAATGTAAGAATCTAACGATGATATCTAGGCTTTCTAGAGCACAGCTTAAGTACTTTTGTACGATATTTCAGCTAATTAAAAAAACTGAGAAGATGCCAGATGGAAATATCAAAATCTAGGAATTCTAGAATGCATGGATGTACTTTCATTTTATTCATGAATAAGACTCATTCCAAGATAAAAGAATGCAGAGACCTACCATAATTGTTTGATAAGTTAGAAATTAACATGAAATTTTAATTTAAAATCGTGGGCTAATAATTTTACTTTTAAAACAATAGTTTTCACAGAATATTGTTTATACTGTTAATTGACTTTGTTAAACATTTATTTTTTTTGAACTGATAGATGAAAATGTACTCGGTCTGCAAAAATGATAAATATATCTGTTCTATAAATCACAAGAAGTTTTTTTTCTACCAATTCTTATTTATTCAGTGCAGCATCTTGTGTGTTAAGCTTGGCAGATGTCACTACCTCCTTTCACAGAAGAGTTTCCCAAGTCTGTAGGTGTGAAGTATAATGTAGGCGGGAGAGGTCAGAGACAACCCATACATAGACCTCCAAGCTCTAACTTTGTCAATTTCCACTTCTATTGTTGTATTATAAACATAAACTATCACTATAATTACTTAGATGGAGTTATTTGCTAGTCCAAAACAATTTGATGTCAAAGATAAAGAACTGAATTGGAGGGATGAAGGAAGGTCAATAACGGAGATCCAGGCAAAGGTAGGAACATGTTGAGTCACATCTGTGCTGAAATAGTTACCCCATTATATTTCTGTGTTAAGACTCTAGGGACAGAATATCCCTAATAGTGAAACACTAATCTGACTTCCTCTGGTGTAATTAATCTGACTCTAAAAACCGTATTTGAATGTTGATTTATTAATAAAGTTCTTGTTAGAAATTATCAGGAAGATTTTGGTTTCAGTTAGGTCCTGAGGCTTAGTATTTTTATTAAATCTTCCAGCCTAAAGCAGAAATATAAAGACCATCGCTCTCTGCCGCTACCTCTATGGAAATGTCCTAATCAACCACATGTTAACTTAAAAATTTCCATGGTCTCATGACAATTTTCCAAGGGCCAACTGACAGGAGAATAAAATTTGGACCTAGCTCACTAATTATTTTGAAATGCTGTTCGGAGCCAACAATGGACAACTGCAGTCTCACTGCCCTACTCTGGGGTGACCTTCTGTGACTGTGCTGGAGGGGATCCTCCCACTGGACACTGTGCTAAGAAGCAAGCTTGTTCATTTACTATGTATGAAGGAGAATCAGAAATGGCTTAAAGTCATAAATACACAGACTCCTAGGCAGTGGCAGGTGGCTTGGCTTTGTAATCAAAAGCCTTAAAAATGCAGCGTATGATCAGAAGCAAGGATATTTGGGGAAGAAGCATGTGTATGGAATTACGAGAAAAGAATAAGCACAAAGGTAAAGTTCTTCAGTTTCATTAATGTTCATCAGAGAGCAGCCACCAAAGAAGAGACACTGAATTGCTGAGGATAATGAATCTTGAGGATGTCACCTGGCCTTAGTTCTCAGGCATCCATTTGTGGGTACAATGAGATCATGAACAGAAGAGCCACAGTGACTCTGTTGGTGGAAACCGCATGTAAATAACAGCATGGACTTTCTCTCACCAAGACTGAGCTACATTCTCCCACTGCTGTATGCTCATTCTGCTATTACTCAAGTGTAATACTGAGAACTTGACATGGTACCATCCATGGGGGAGCCCAGCTAGAGTGACAGTAGACTCCTTCCATGCTGGGTGGGGCAGAGATTCATTATTACTACCAATGATTCCAACATCGGGTATGTGTTTGTCCTTCCTCCTGTGATAGCCAGAATTCTAAGCTGGCCCCCAAGATTTCCCACCCCTGGTCTGCATACCCTCGACTACAGATACCATCAGTTCTATTCCTGTGATTAGATTAAGTGCTACAGGGATATGGCAGCCTCTGAGCTCTGAGAGTGGCCCGTCGCTGAAAGCCAGAAGGGCAATGGGCACCTCAGTCCTTCAACTGAAAGGAACTGAATTTTGTCAACAATAATAAGTTTGAGAACAAAATTTTCTCAAAGCCTCCAGACAAAAGTGACTGACTTAGTGAAATGGGATTTTGCATTACATTCCTTCAGAACAAGTGACATCTCTCATAACAAAATAGTCTTGGCAATGGGCACAGGACCACGAGATCCACTGGAGCTACCACTGACCAAGTTTCCTGGAGGTAACTGATAGATAACGACCTGATACAAAATGAAACAGTCAAAGTCTCAACTAAGTTACTGGTTCAGACACATCTTATGTGCACATTTGGCACACTGTCTTCCAGGATATAATAAATGCCTAGAGGGGCGCCTGGGTGGTGCAGTCGGTTAAGCGTCCGACTTCAGCCAGGTCACGATCTCGCGGTCCGTGAGTTCGAGCCCCGCGTCAGGCTCTGGGCTGATGGCTCAGAGCCTGGAGCCTGTTTCCGATTCTGTGTCTCCCTCTCTCTCTGCCCCTCCCCCGTTCATGCTCTGTGTCTCTCTGTCCCAAAAATAAATAAACGTTGAAAAAAAATATTAAAAAAAAAATAAATGCCTAGAGCCAATAGGTAATATAGGGTCTTTGTCCCCAGGAGGTAGAAACAATGGGTTGGGGAACTAGAGGGTGAAAGATGCACTGATCCTTGCTCTAATGTTTGATTCACTTGAGAGATCTATACTTCCCATACCGTCAACTATAGACTCTATCCTGGTTACCAATATGGGATATGGGTGGATTTTCATCAGAGGGTATAGTAAGGATTAACTGACTAAATCCACAACTATCACCCAGTCATTTTTTTTTTCTTTTTGCTTTTCATACCAGCAGAGGTGACTGAATATCATTATCATGCAGCAGGAAGAAGTACAACTGAAATTCCGGTGACTAACTTAGGAACCTTTGAGTACTACCATGTCCTATAAATGAATAATAGGAACAAACAGCTTGAAAGTGCAAGCTCACGAATATCCCATGAGGCAGCCATTCCTGCAATGGAGGCAAGGCTAAGTGGGAGCTGGTGGATAAATGCTTCCTTCTGGTGTCCTGAGGGGCATTCATTTGTGAGGTGCATTGGGCATGGTTCCTCAGTGGGCTCCAGCGGGATTGAGCTTTAAGCAGATATGGAGAATTAAGTGAAAATTCCATCTAATTCATGTAGTCTAGACATTCCCCGCTTAGAAAGGGGAAGAAAATGTCATTGCACGCTTGTTTCCTAATATACTCTGGCCAGGAAATTCTAATTAGGCAGTATAACTATCAATATAAAGATATAAATATAAAACTGGATGTAGAACACCATCCCAACACCACCCCTGTGGTGTCTTGGGCTACATCCCTTCCATCAGAATATTTTTTTCTACACTGTGTACTCATTTTGTTTTCATCAATTTAGCTTGCCAATCCTTCGGATAGAAGGGTTTTTTTTGTTTTTGTTTTTGTTTTTATTTATGGTTTTTATCGGTCCTGTCATATAGTGTGTAAAATGGTGCCAATGTCTCTAAGTATGTCACATGAATATGAAGGTACACACTGGGGTAATGTGCCTACAAGTCAAGAAATGCCTAAGATTGCCAGGAAATCACCAGAAGCTAGGAGAGAGGGGTATAACAAATTCTTTTCCACAGCCCTCTGAAGGAACCAATCCTACCGACACTTTTATCTTGGACATCTAGCTTCTAGAATTGTGAAGGAATAAATTTTTGTTGTTTAAGCCACTCAGCTTGTGGTACTCTGTTACGGTGGCCCCAGCAAACTAGCACAGTGACCATCTTTAACTTGCCACAGTTCACCCTCTGATCACAGAACAGACGTACTGTTGTCTCAGACAAAACACACTCACTACCTCTCAAGACACTCAAAAGTCTCATCCCATTACTGCTTCAGGATCAAGCTGGAGGTCCAGAATCTCATCATCTAAATTAGATCTGGACTTAGAGGAAGCTCCTTCAGTAATGGTCCCCTTAGTTTCAAAACCTGTGGATGGGGGCACCTGGGTGGCTCAGTAGGTTAAGCATCCCACTTTGGCTCAGGTCTTGATCTTGCGGTTCGTGAGTTCAAGCCCCGCGTTGGGCTCTGTGCTGACAGTTCAGAGCCTGGAGCCTGCTTCAGATTCTGTCTCCCTATCTCTGCCTCTCCCCCACTCAACTCTGTCTCTCTTCCCCTCTCAAAAATAAATAAAGATTAAAAAAAAATTTTAAACCTGTGGATGAAAGAGACATATGACCTGCACTCCCACAACACACACACACACACACACACACACACACACACACAGTATTCCGTGGTTAGCCAGGCACAGGAAAACCATAATAGATTGTTCTCTTCAGATAAGGGGAAGTAGAAGTCATGCAGTAGTCAGTGATCCATAGCAATTCTGAACCCAGCTGGGCACATATTTCCAGCTCCTTAATTAGGAAATCATTCTCTACCACTGTTGCCTGCAACCTTTGGACTCTGGGCTGCTCCTTCTGAGTCATATGTTGTTTTCTGTAAGAATTAGTCTTTGCTGCTAAATAGCTTTCTTAGCCAGATTCATGCCCATAATTACAGATCTAAAGGTCTATTATTGCTATTATTATATTTTTTACTACTTCTCTCTCTTTCAGAAGAGCTACTGTGAGAAAATACCCTTAAGATTCTGAGAGGCCATATTGAGTGAATGAGTGGGTCTACAAGTCACATCTTTAGGATCCTTAGAGACCCTTTCATTTAATTAAGGTGGTCTTTGAAGTAACTCCTTAAATCTTTCTGAGGTCTCATCACATCATTTTACAGAACACCTCGATTTTAATTTTACCATGGACCACATGTCAAGTTATTGGTAATACTCTGAACTTGATCTTGTTCCTTGGGCCATGGCTTATTTTGAGATTATTTACTGACTGGAAAGAGTGTGGATGAGCAACAATTTTATGCTTCAATCCAGGTAAATCCTGAGCCACTTATATTCCCTGTAAATTATATTCAAAAATCAAATAGGTTCTTTAACTTATCTAGCTGTACATCAAATTTTCATCTACATCTATAAGGATCAGCACTTTCAAAAAAATCTCTTTAGCCAGATCCACAAGTTCCTGTGATACAGTCACGGGTGATAATTTTGCTGAACTTCCCACCACAACAGAACAGTTCATCTTTTCTCCTCCTTGCAAAGATACTTCAAGCCCTCACCCTCAGTGTCCTCAAGCCCACCCAAGATTTGGGGACTGACTGGACCCAAAGCCAATACCACTTGTTTGAAGTAGCGTCCTGATTCCAGGGACTGAATTATGTTCCAGCGGTTTTTTTCTCTATCATTAAAAAACAAAAACAAAGGGTGCCTGAGTGGCTCAGTCAGTTAAACACCTGACTTTTGGGTTTCAGCTCAGGTCACGATCTCATGGTTCAAGAGATTTTGCCCCAAGTTGGCCTCTGTGCTGACAGCATGGAGCCTGCTTGGGATTCTCTCCCTCTCTCTCTGCTCTTCCCCGTGGTCTCTCTCTCTCCCCACCTCTTTCAAAATAAATAAATAAGCTTAAAAAGCAAAACCAAAACAAACAAAAAAACTTTTCAAATTTAGTGATGTTTCCTCATGATGTTGTAGCTCAGATATTCACATAAAGATTAGCTAGGTTAATCATCTCTGATTCGCAAAGACCAGTTAGGACCATGGGCTCACCCAGGGCATCTGGAGTGTGTCACATGCCTCGTGCTTTGGCACTCCTTGCCTTCTCTCTTTTTCCCTCCTGCTCTTTTGTTCTCCAGGACCTCCTCTCATCCTTGGCTCTCTCTCAGGTGGTGGCCTCAGGACATACAGACCCAATCTAGCACTGTCTTCCCCCACAGTCACCCAGGAATGAATATTCCAAAAGACAACTTTCAGGAAATGGGCAGTTAAAGCTACCAGTCTCTAAAATGCCCAGACACTGAGGCTGGCAACATGCTTCCTCTGCCTTTCATGGTTCAAAACATACACCTAGCGCCCCCCCTTAGGTTCAAGGGAAGAAAACATACCCTATTTCTTAGCAGGAAGAGCATCGAAAATTTTAATCTCTCACACTTAACCTTGCGCTTGATGACTTTGCACAAGTTATCTAATGTCTCTGAATCTCAGTTTTCTATTTTAGTAAATGTAGGTGAAATGCATAACTATCCTATGCCACCATGGCTACAACAAGGATTAAATGAGATACCGAGGGTGAAGCGCCTATTACAGTGCCTGGCATAGAGTAAACAACCAATAAATAGCATCTGCGATGTTTATATCAGCATAAAGAATATTTCAATTTGCTTATATTATCATATGAGCAGATGCCTTCACCATATCCATTGTTAACAATTTAGACATAGTTATTTTCAAATACATGTTTTCAGCAGACAAGAAAAATCCCATGTCAAAGAGACTAAAGGTCTATGGAGCTGTGGGTGGGCTACGAATTTCATTTTCTTTGGGGATGTAAGTGTGTACTTTGTATTCATTTTCTGTTTCTTTTTCATTAATATTAACATGGTTTGTAATAATATCTCAGCTGGGGTTTATTAAGGTATTGTTCTCAGAGATGTGCTGCATAAATATGTCCTAACCTAAGAAGAAAGGCAAATCAAAAGCTATGAATTTCAAAAGATATCAACAAATCTGCCAAAAACTTAAGAAATGCATACACACATGCATACACACACACACTTTCTCTCTCCCTCTCCCTCTCCTTCTCTCTCGCTCTGTCTCTGTCACACACACACACACACACACACACACACACACACACACACAGAGGTTTAGAAAAATAACACAACAGGAAATCATCTGTGATAGTCATTTAAAACACATGTACATAATGGTACCGTTCTGGGAGGAGGGTGTGTCCCTGTGTTAAACTACATTATGCCCAACCTTCTCAGTTTTCTGCCTTCCATCTGCACCTTGAGAACATCTTCTCCTCCTCTGGACATTACAAGATATTCTCTTAGTTTTTAGAAGTGATGGCTAAAGGGGGGTGGGGTGGGGAGGAAGACAGAAAGAGCCAGAGAGAGGGAGAGGTAGGAGGAGAGGAGACAAATTCTTTACTTCCCAGAAGCGATGGCTGAGGGGTGTTTTCCTGAGTAAGAGATGGAGCATGGAAACTCAGAGAGCTTGTACATTTCCCACAGTCTCACAGCAAATGCTAAGTCTTTGTCTGACTTCCCAGCCTTGGAAGCCTTGGATATCATATCATATCATATCATATCATATCATATCATATCTCATACCTCTGAGTTTACAGAGGCTGTTACGGACTTGAAGCCATCTAACTCAGCTTCTCAGTGAATTTGATCAAGGACTTGTCTCCTTTCTCAACCTTCAGGGTTATCTTTATCCTAAGGCTACTTCCCCTCCTAGCAATGGAATGCTAGCAGCAAATGAAGACTGTGTTCAGAGCCAGGAAAAGAAACCCTGCCTTTGCTACAGCATTAACCACAAGAGTTTTCATATTTACTCTTAATTGACCACATAGCTCATACACTAACCCCTAATGACAATAATGATGGCCACATTTTAATGAGCACTTGCTATGTCTCAAGCACTGTTCTAAGCAGTTAACTAATAAGATTTAATTCTCCTTCTCCATAAACATATGAAGAGAGGACTATAATTATTCCCACTTCACGAATAAGGAAAATGAAGCACAGGTTATTAAAAATGCAGGCCACTATCACACATTTAGTCTTGAAGGAGCTCGGCTCTGATCTATGCAGCAGATTGACTGGACAGCCTTTATTTAACCGTGTGCCAACTCTCCTCACTGAGCCAGATGTCACTGTTAAAGAAAGCACCATTTCCCTTAAAACAGTCAAGGACCCCTTTCCAGAAACACATCGTCCACATGTAAGAGGAGCACTTAGCTGAACGAACATACTGGCTTGACAGGAGAAGAAAACCACTAGGCATCAAAGAACTTTAATTTAGCTGATTTTTAAATTTTTTTTTCAACGTTTATTTATTTTTGGGACAGAGAGAGACAGAGCATGAACGGGGGAGGGGCAGAGAGAGAGGGAGACACAGAATCCGAAACAGGCTCCAGGCTCTGAGCCATCATCAGCTCAGAGCCCGACGCGGGGCTCGAACTCACGGACCGCGAGATCGTGACCTGGCTGAAGTCGGACGCTTAACCGACTGCGCCACCCAGGCGCCCCTAATTTAGCTGATTTACCAAACATGCTCTGTGCCTTGCCTTTGGAGCCTCTGAAGGGCTGACATGTAAAAGAGGAAGGACTCAGGCCAGCACGAGAGGCTCACAGTGATGACGGGCAGATGTCATGTCAGTATAAGGAAATCCTACTCCCTATGAGCAGAATGATGGGAAACAGCCTTCCCAGCAGCTTTGAATTTACAGATGAAGGGTCTTGTAATTCAGGAATCTTGAGACAGGGTTTATGTAAGACTTCTGGATGATTTATTTCCATCCTCTGACTCATTTGTTCTATGTCATGAAGATCTGACTATAGTTCTTAAAAATTAAAACTATTTTACAGTAGTTTTATAGTTTACAATTTAGTTACAATGGCTAATACAGCCATTTCTAGTTGTAAAATAACTTCAATTTAAAAATGTGTGGACTATTGACACACGATAAAACACAGATGCATACTGAAATGACTATGCTAAGTAAAAGAAACCATATCAAAAAAAGTATACATAATGTGTGATTCCATTTATACAAAATTCTAAAACACGCAAACTATAATGTCAAATAACACATCAACTGTTGCTGGTAGATGAACAAGTGGGTAGGCATGCTGGGACCAAAGATAAGAAATCCCAAAGGGAGATGATGCAACTTTCTGGCTGATGGATATTTCATAGGCCTGTCATATTGTTTTAAGTATGTGCAATTTGTTACAAGCCAATTAATCCTTCATAAAGCTGTTAAAAGTAAAAAAAAAAATTTGTATTTTTAACATTATGCTTATCGGGGCAGCTGGGTGGCTCAATCGGTTAAGCATGCAACTTCGGCTTGGGCTTATGGGTTCGAGCCCCACTTTGGGCTCTGTGCTGACAGCTTGGAGCCTGGAGCCTGGAGCCTGCTTTGGATTCGGTGTCTTTCTTTCTTTCTTTCTTTCTTTCTTTCTTTCTCTCTCTCTCTCTCTCTCTCTCTCTCTCTCCCCCCCCCCCCACTTTAGCTCTGTCTTTCTCTCTCAAAAATAAGTAAAAACTTAAAAATAATAATAATAATAAGATTATGCTTACCAAGCATCCATATAGAGATACCGGGATGGGGTAGCTATGGGAGTCTAAATTGAAGGGAAAGGGCAAAACTAAAGATACTCTTTTGGCAGTGGTCTCTTGTTTGGGAATATTAAACCCAGAGACCGGATGAGTGATAATGAGTGATAATGTAGAAAGCCATTGAGTGATAATGTAGAAAGATATATAGAGTCTGAGCCCTAGGGCACTCTGATGTTAGAAAGACAAGAAGGAGCCTTCAGAGGAGAAAGCTGTCCACCCACGAGGGAACACAAGATAGCGTATCGTGCAGAAATTCAAGTGAAGAGACTATTTCAAGAAGGGAATCCTCAATTCTGTGAGATAATGCCAGAGGTCTAGTAAAACGAGCACTTCAAACTGACCACAGATAGAGCAACAGGGTTTTTTCCCAGCTTAAGAAACGTGATTTTCCTGGAGGGACGGCTATAAGCACCTGGCCTGAGTGGGTTAAAAGAGAACAGAACACAAGGAGGGGGACCAGATTGAACAGGCACCTTCTGAGTTTTGCGACAAAGGAGAGCAAGGGAAAAAACAAAAAACAAAACCAAGATGGAACAAAACAAAGTTATTTTTTTTAAATATGTGTTGTTTTAATTTGCCTAAGGTGAGATATTTCAGCCTGTTTATATGCTGTTTTACATGGGTTAAGATAAAGGTTCATGCATAAATCTGATAGAGAATTTATTTCTAGTTTCTGAAAACGAAGTACAAAGAAAGAAAGAGAAATAAAGAGTGTGTGGAAAGGAAAGACATTTGTAAGTTACTGACGTAGGAAGGAAGCAGCGTAGGTAAGTGTGAGATCGCAGGATGCTGCTCTGCGTGCACCTGAACCTTGTAAACTGAGACACGGTGAGGGGCCCTTCCACGGGGTGGTAGCTCTTTCCATGGAAAAGGGCAACACAACTGGTTCAACCTGGAGTTTGTTTTCCAGGGAGAGGGAAGCAAGTAGTTGACAGTGTGTGTCAGGAGGAGGTTGTGGGGATGGCCGGGACAGGAATGGAGAGAACTCAGGACAGGGTGCAGGTCAGTGGGAAGCGGGTGCAATCGGTGGGTTCTGTGTCCCTGGGTGTTTAGCCAGTTCTGGACAAGGATGTGGGGCCCTGCGCGTGCGCTGTGCAGTTACTCTGCTGGCTCATGTTTTATTCGGTGCACCCATCGTTGCGCCAAATACCTCGCTGGCCTCTACTTTTTTTTTTCTTTTAACATGGACACATAACTTAAACAGACCTCGGTTAGGTCTAAGAGCACCAGTTCGATAAAAGAAAGCTGCCCGTCCCCGAGTAGAACCCAGTTTACCTCACAGACTCTCTTTTGGCAACGCTGCAATTGCAACACAAAGAAAGTGATAAACTGCATGCTTCAGTCTTGGCCTCGTGTTCCCGTGTGTGTGTGTGTGTGTGTGTGTGTGTGTGTGTGTGTGTGGTTTTCCTAATGGAAAAGCCTTCACATTAAGCAACTCTCCTTTTTAATCACAGCAATTCAATAAAACAAACTACAGTAACAAGCAGTTTGTTCCAGTTTTTTAAGATTCAATGCAGACTCCATTTTCAGCAATTCACAGTTTCCCAGGTATGCTAGACATTCACTGGAGCCTCATTTTCTCTCTTTTATGAAATTAATTTTCTAATACATTTATGATATAAATGAGGCTGTAAGAAAGAAGCCGTCATTACTCCCTGTCAAAACAAAAGAGGGATTTTAAAGATGCATGATTGCAAAGACGCTGGAACCGGGCATGTGCCACCACGAACACTTTATTTCAGTTAACTATTTACTTTAAGAAAGAAATGATTATACAGTTAAATTTTAAGCAAATAGGTTTAACACCTATTTTTTTGTAGTTACTGTGCTAGACACTGGAGATTCTGAGTAAAACAACAAGTTTAGCTTTTCAAAATAGTAGTGATGATTAAAAAACTGCATTCTAGGTATTTAACAATAAATACTATTAACTATCTTAGTTTTATAATAGTGATGATAAAGAAAGTTTTGAGTTATTATCATCATTATTATTCTTTCTTTTAGTATGCACTGACAGATAAGAGCAGAGGACCCAAGGTTTGGATGGGTAGATGAAGATATGTGGATATGTGGATGAAGATACACCCATAAAAAAGAAAAGAAAGGATTATATGAACTCTCTGTCTCCCAGACCCATGTGGGACTGTGTTCCTGTACCCCTGGTGGTTGGGCTGAGAATGGGGAAAAAGTTGGTTGATCTTCAGTAAGTTCTCCTTCTAGGCATGACCTTGTCTGATTTTAAAGCCTATCAGCATCTCTGCTTATAGACGATCCATATGGCACTCCTCCTTCTCAAAAGCTTGTGCCAGGTGTGACTGCATTCTTGCAACACCATAGCCTAGTGGGAGGAGTCATATCAATTTAGGCCTAACTGGCAGCCAATGTGATAAATGTCATAAAAGAATTATATGGCCTCATAGACTTGGTGGGAGGAGTAATCTTGGAGTTGTAATACCTTTGTGTGGGGTGGGCCAGTCACAAACACATCCCCTTATGAAGGCTGTCAGAGAAGTCCTCTAATGATAATAGGATGACATTTTTTTTTCTTAGATAAAAAATGCGTGAGTACTTTGTTGCAATATGTATTTGCTGAGGTAAAACCATAAAATTACATCAGTAGCTCTCAATAGTGGGCAGAGAGATTTTCATTCCCTAAATTTCTTTACTTTCTCCAGTGTTCTTAGTGGACAGTTCAAACAAAAATAAATGGCAAAAGAGCATTTGATTCTCACTGGCACTTGTCATTAAACTAGAGTGCCCTCATTATTGTCACGCCTGAGCAGAAACCTGGAGTGCCAATTCAGTGGCTAGTTAGCTTCCCAGGAGCCTCAGCTAGAGCGTTCAGATTTTAGGTAGGCATGACAATTATGACCAAAAAACTTTAAAATAAGCACAGTTGAGAGCATGAAGATGCTTAACACATCATGTTACGATCGCCTTGGCCTTTATTCTTAAGAACTCAGGAAGCAGCTTACAGGAAACGAATCTCTCAGACCTAGCAAGTATGTTGGGATATTTCTCTGTGTGGAAATTTCAAGAGCATCATGTGGGGGAAGGGGCATGGTCAAGGACAATCTGAATGGATCCCTGTGCCATTGGGCCACAGTTGGGTCCTGAGAAATATTAAACCACATCAGTTCCTTTCGTTAACTCAAGAGCCCTTGGATGATACCAAGGGGGAAAAAAAGGAATAAAAAGGAAAGGTTTGGGAATAAAAGAGCTGCCATTTATTAAATATTGTATAGGTGCTAGGGTTAAGGATTAAGGATAAGGTTAGTCTTATCTAATTTTTATAGCAATTTTACACAGTATTATTTTCTCAGGTATTTTATGTCAGATTAAGAATGTGTGGTTAAAAAGGTTTAATATCTTATTTTAAATATCTGATATTAAAATCTTTAAAAAAAATTTAAGTTTATTTATTTTGAGAGAGAGAGAGAAGGAGAGAAAGAGAAGGGGAGGGACAGAAAGCGAGGGAGAGAGAGGATCCCAAGCAGGATCCGCACTGTCAGCAAAGAGCTCAATGTGGGCCTCAATCCCAGCAACTGCAAGTTAATGACCTGAGCCAAAATCACGAATCAGATGCTTAACCAACTGAGCCACCGAGGCACCCCCTCTGATATTAAAATATTTTAAATCCATAACCACTGTTGTGTTTTTTTTTTTCAACGTTTATTTATTTTTGGGACAGAGAGAGACAGAGCATGAACGGGGGAGGGGCAGAGAGAGAGGGAGACACAGAATCGGAAACAGACTCCAGGCTCCGAGCCATCAGCCCAGAGCCCGACGCGGGGCTCGAACTCACAGACCGCGAGATCGTGACCTGGCTGAAGTCGGACGCTTAACCGACTGCGCCACCCAGGCGCCCCTGTTGTGTTTTTTCAATAACATAGTCTTTGAATTAAGTCTTTGTATTAAGAAGTTAGCAGTTTTGAAATATAGATGTTGGATCTGAGGGAGTGGAGATTGGCAGTTGGGAGACCAGTTATTTGGCTACTGAAACAATGTAGGGAATAACCAATGACACATTTAACTAGAGTAAGATGAGAAAAGATAAGAAGAAATTATCCATGAGAAGAATTTTTCAGGAAAAGACAGAACTTGGATACTGGTTGGGTAACTGGAATAGAGTAGTGTGGGTGAGTGGTTAAATGGTGATGCCACTGGATGACAGGGAGGGGAAGCATATTTGAGAAAAAGTTGGTGAATTTCTTGTTTTATTTTTTTTTAATTTTTTTTTCTAACGTTTATTTATTTTTGAGACAGAGAGAGACAGAGCATGAACGGGGGAGGGTCAGAGAGAGGGAGACACAGAATCCGAAAGAGGCTCCAGGCTCTGCGCTGTCAGCACAGAGCCCGATGCGGGGCGGGGCTTGAACTCACGGACCTCGAGATCATGACCTGAGCCGAAGTCGGCCGCTTAACTGACTGAGCCACCCAGGTGCCCCGAATTTCTTGTTTTACATATGTAAGTTTTAAGAGGCTAATAACTCAATTTTACACTATCCCCTACAGTCATCCCAACAGACGGTAGAAATCATCATCTAGAGCCACTCAATCACAAATGTGTACCTTCAGAGCATCTCTCTCTCCTGTAAGCCAGACCCTACTGGCTATCCAACTCTCTTGCTCAGAAGTCTTCAGTGCCTTTTGAATCAAGTGCAACTTAGTTCAAAATTAAACTTTTGAATCAAGCTAAAGTCACTAACGTGGCCAAATTTTTCAGTAGTATCATGTCTATGCCTGAACCCACAGCCTCTTTGGTGGCACTACCACTCACCATGGTGATGCCCCATGTCCCTTACACAGCGGCCAGTTTTGGTTGGTTGGTTCGTTGGTTGGTCTTTTCCTTAAACAAATCAACTGGGACATGCTCAGCTATCCCAGCCTCCTTCCCTTCATTCCTCTTTTATTTTATCCTCTCCTGACGATTATTCAAGTCTTAGGTTCAATAAAATTTTGGGGGAACATTGCATCAGTTGCCAAAACTTGGTTGTGACTTCTATCACTGATATTCTCAAGAGACCACTATAGTTCTGGCATTTATCAGATTTTAATCTTGCGTGTTAAACTGTAAGCTCCATAACAGCAGAGACAATGTAGATTTTGTTTCCCTTTGAATTCACAGCTTTTAGCAAAATAGTTAAAACTTAGCATGTATTGAATAGTTGGTGAATGATAAAAATAATAAGCTTATGATCTTAGATGCAAAAAATTAATAATGGAATACTAACAAATTATATCTAATCGTATAGTAAAAAATTATTCAACACAAGGGAAAATATATATAAATATTAATACCCACCTCAAGTTGAAAAGCCCTATTAATGATGTAAGTAGTAAGAAGATGAGAAGTATATCTAAGAGTGACAGTTACAAAGAACAACAGTAAGCAGGATTAAATAATGAAATGGTAAAACCTTTGATTACTGTGAAAAATCAAAAAAATGTATAGTATCACTATTTATTTGATAATGTCTTCAAGGATCCAGCTAATACCATGAAATAAGAAAACAGAATTTGCAATATAAATATTGCACAAGAAGACAAGCCTATCTTTGTTTGCAATGGCTATGACTGTACATGTGGAAATTCCAAGAACCTTAATGGAAACAATTTAAACCAAACGATAATCTAGTGAGAGAAATACAAGAAAACAAAAAAGTATAAAAAATAATCTAAATTAAAATTGTAAATATATTAAGCGCATGTCTTGCGCTAGTGTGTGAGAAGAATTTAGGATACATTTTTGGGGGGTATAGGAGAAAAGGTTAAGTAAATCATCCATTATGAATATCGTTTTATGGGTGCTGGCTATGAGTCACTCATATAGCTAATTGCTTTATACCTGTTAGCTTGTCCAATCAATGTAACACTTTTTTGTAGGAATTCTTTACCTTTCCAAATAAAGATACCAAGGCCCAGAATTTTTAAGCATCTCACCTGCGACCACAAAACCTAGGAGTCTGAGAACAGGGATGCAGAGGTGTCTTCCAGACGCTCATACACTGTTTGTAATGAAATGAGTTCCTGGAGACAGGAACAGATTAGGAGGGGAAATGTACTGGCTTTAGACGCTGCCAGGTTCCCAGGGTCTAGTGTCATGTTCCCAACTTGGATAAGATCCAACTGAGCCCCGATTACTTCCACCAGAAATATATCTCACCCAACTGGCCTCCACTGGGGCTCCATCAACGCGTGACAGAAAAATACCAGGGCAGTGGTGAGAATACAGAGTCTTGCACAGGCATGTTACGTAAACTAATGTGCTGGCTAGGATTATAGCCTGTTGAGTAGACAGGCAACATCAGGAGCTGTCTGCCTGCCGGTGAAGAAGCGCAGAGATAAAAAGAGCGGTAACACATCTTTGTTTTAGGTTTTGTATTCTTCTTTTCCTTAAGCTCCTTTCGGACAAGGAAATGTCCTACATTTATCCATGTGTCTGTGGTTCAGCTGTTTCCTGCTGTTCTTTGCTGGGCTGGGCCTACTAGGCTAAAGTCCAGGCTTTGATTTAGGGTCATATCAGCACCGCAGAGCCTCATCATTTAGGGAATAACATCAACATGGCTCTTGTTCTTCTCATGCTAGAAGGGTTAACATGCAAGAAGCCCAAGCCAAACCACTTTGGTGAACATTTCATTAGTAAAAGCAAGTCACTTGGACAAGTCAAAATCAATAAGAGGAGGACATCGGGGTGCCTGGGTGGCTCAGTTTAGCTTTCTACTTTGGCTCACATCATGATCCCATGGTTCAAGCCCCATGTTGGGCTCTGTGCTGACAGTCTGGAACCTGGCACCTGCTTTGGAGTCTGTCTCCCTCTCTCTGTGCCCCTCCCCTGCTCATGCGTGCGCTCGCTCTCTCTCAAAAATAAATAAACATTAAAAAAGAAAAGAAAAGAAGAGGAGGAGGACATGTATTCTACATGGAGGTACTCTGAGGTCCCATGGCTGAGAAAGGGATCAAGGAACTAAGAAGAATAATCCAATCTACCACTGCTGATTCAGATCAGTGCTGTAGAGATGGAAAAACATCCGGTGTACTGCCCTTCCCGAAATTCATCCATATCCATTTTACCTACAAGATATTTTTCCATATCTATATATCACCTACATAGTTACTTGTTATTTTTATTTTCAATGACTGTTTTGCAAATCTATTAGAAATCTATGTTAAATAGGATCTTTCATCATCTTAAATGAAAAAAAAAATTATTCAGCATGAATGCAATACCATCATAAAAATTAATCACTTCACTTAAATTATAGCGAGACACGGTGGCTACCAGAGGTGCCGAAACCCTCTGTTACAGATGTGATTAACAAGTAGTATAGAAGCATAACATAAATCTTTCTCCTTGAAGTCACCAGGAGAATTTAAAAGAAATGAACGGTGATGATGCTGCCATGATTTCTTTAACATCCTGTCGAGGCACCACCTTAAAATCCACTCCTGTGCTGACGAAACCAACTTATGTGTCACACATTAGGAAGCACGGTCCTGCTACACATCCCTTATTTCCCATTACACACCTGGGGACAACAGGGCTCAAATGCTTTGAGAGACAAGGCCAAGTTCGCAAACATTATCAGAGACAAAGCGTCATCCTCGTCCCAAAGTCCCAGAACACAGCCGATTGCGGCAGATTGCCTCAAAGTACTTCAGGGATGAGTTAACGCTACTTAATGAGGCAAGATTTAGAAAGAAAAGGAGAGACATGACCAGAGTTGATATGGGGGAAGTCAATGAGACCAGGTTTTGTTTATGGCTCTGGCACTGATTCATTGTTTATCCTCGGGTAGTTCGATTAATCTCCCTGTGTCTCTCGTTCCCATTTGCAAACGAGAGGTAATGAATGGGCCTTACAGAAATGATAGGAGGAATTAATAATAAGATAATGCATGTACAGTGCTCTGAGCTCATCAAGGAAATGACTCCGTGGATAAATGCAGCATGTGGCTGTAATCAGGAAGGCCATCGGTGGGGAGAGAGGAAAAAGGAAAGAGGGAAGAGAAGGAAAGAAGAGGGTAAGAAAAGCGCAAGTGAAATGAAATGGAGTCCAGCGGGTTAAAGACAAAGGAAACGGGGAAAGTGGGGAAAAAAAAAATAAAGGAAAATAGGTAAGAATGGAGGAAATATAGAAAATTTAAAACTAAATTCACACAGATCTGGTGGGGGAGGTCTTGGTTCTGGTTATGAGCTGGAGGAAATAAGTAGATAAGAAAATGAAACAATAGAAAAATATGACAGAAACAGCCCATCTTGGGGGTTCAGCTGAGAGTGAGTGGATCGTATTTCTACCAGCTCCATGGCCATGGGAAAGTCACTTTACTCTGTGGTCTCTATTTTCCTCTGCTGTAAAAGGACAATGATGAAAAGTTCTGAGGTATCTTTCAATTCTGAAATTGTATGTGTCTAGGATGCTAGGAAAAGCTAAAAAGAGAGTAATAGTGCTAAAAAGAACATTAGGAGGATAAGGAAGGAAGACAAGTGACCAAACATGAACAACTCACTTGACTTTCTTCAGATTAGCAATAAAAATTCCAACCACTTTTGTGCAGGAAAAAATAGCACCTTTTTGAACCCTTGAGAAAGCCAGTCTTTGTCAATTTACCATCAAAAAACTCCACATCAAGTAAGACAGGGAAAAGGATCAGTTCTCTTTCTTTCTTCCTCTTTTCTCTCTCTCCTAGCTACAGAAAAAAAAAATTGAATTTTTTATATTTCTAAAACTGAAAAATTTTTAATGAAAATATTTCAATAGCACAATAAACCAATGCACCGGAAACCTATGGAAAGAAAAGAGAAAGAAAAAATGGAAACAAAGAAAGAAAAGGAGGAATAAAAGGGGGAATAAAAAATGAAAGAAGGAAGAAAGAAGGAGGATGTAGCAAAGGAAGAAAAGAACAAAGGAGGGGGGAGGAAGAGGGCAAAATCAAGGAGAAAAGAACTCATTTGTATGTCGCTCATAAAGATAATGTTCTCTTTGAAGAAACAGAACAGGCATGTTTGTACTCAACTTGAAGAAAACTCTCCCCAAAGGCCTTAACTTAGGCAAAGGGGGTAAAAGAAACACATGGTACCATTTTCTACCGTTCCAGGACTGACTGGAGTCTCTCTCTCACTCCTCTTCACCCACATTTCTTAAAACTATGGTGGGCTTTTGCCTCTCTTCTGTAGACATTTCACTGTTGGAGGATGAGGCCCACTTTTCATCCTGTGTACCTACCAGCCCACCAGTTCCACCGCAAATCTAGAGGTTTTCTTGCGGCTGAAGTCTTGTTCCAATGTTCAGGCCTACCAGGCAGCCCAGCTCTACCCTAGTTACCTGCTGACAGTTAACTCCCATTACCTGGTGCTGCTGTTCACTTCCCTCGAGGCCATCAAAGAACATCAACCCTTAGCTTTCATTACCTCCCTTCCTCAACAATGTGTGCCCACCACTTGGGCACCTTGGTTATTTGGCATCAAACTCCTCAACCTTGAGCCCAATTCCAATCCCTTGCTGTGATTACACATTGTCAACCTTCCATGTTTTAGCAATTGTGCCTTTCTTGCCCAACTGGCAGAAGATCAGGCAATAGGTTGCTTCATAACCCAGGGGGACACTGTGAGTTGATCATGCAAGCAGAAAGCGTGGATAATTTTCGGAGAGAGAACTAGTCATGTGGCAGTGAGACCGCAGTTAGCTGATAACCTAACTGAGCTAAAGCTAGGGCATCAGAACAGAGAAGGGAGAGTTCATTAACTTGAAGACACTCCCTCAGGATATCTCACCTAACACATGACAGGGCTTAAAGGAACTATTTGTTAGGGTTGTTCCTTAAGTCCAAGGAAAGTGATGGCCCATACTGAGTGAAGTTGAAATCCCTGAATCTCCACAGCAGATGGTTCAGGAAGGGATTAAAGAGCTGAAAAAACTGGATATCTTCAAGTGAATGTTATGTGATGATAGAGGACACATCAAATGCTCCCCACACACTGAGAAAGCCCAGAGGACTCTCCCAGAATGTGCTGGTGAGAGGGTCCCTGGAATTACTGACAATTACAGTGGTGACCTCCTCTGCAAGCCAGAGCTGATGGCTGGAGGATAAGCACAGGCCTGGGTCCATTGATAGAAATGAGGATGATGGGACCAGGAAGCAATAAAGGTCGGGTGGATGCAGTTAACCATGGCAGGCAATTATGCTAAAAATCAGTAGGGCCAGAGGGGTATCCAGGTGGGCTTCATATGCTGAATGTTGTGGAGATGATTAATAATACATAGCATCCTGGGGCGCCTGAGTGGCTCAGTCGGTTAAGCGTCCGACTTCGGCTCAGGTCATGATCTCGCGGTTTGTGAGTTCGAGCCCCCCATCAGGCTCTGTGCTGACAACTCAGAGCCTGGAGCCTGCTTCAGATTCTGTGTCTCCTTCTCTCTCTGCCCCTCCCCCACTTGTGCTCTGTCTCTATCAAAAATAAATAAATGTAAAAAAAATACATAGCATCCTTAGGAATAAAATAGGGACAAAATAGATAAGCAAGCAATAAGGGCACTACTTATTATACACACCAGTATTTTTTTTAAAGAATAGAAAAGCAAGAGGATGAAAGAAGATACCGTATTAAAAAGTAAAGATCTACTGCCCAAGTCCCAGACCTGAAAACATACAAGTACATGGTCAAAGAATTCAAAATCTGTTCATTGAAAAACAAATTGTTTAACTATTCCTGAGCAAGACAAAGCAAAAGAAAACAATTTCAATATCCAGAATGCAAAATGATACATCACTACAGGTCCTCCACATATTAAATTCAATTAGAATATTGTGGAATAATAATGTCATGCAAATAACTTTACATTTAAATAAACATACAAACTTCTGAATAAAACATCTTAAAATTGGGGCCCCTGGGTGGCTCAATTGGTTAAGCATCCTACTCTTCATTTTGGCTCATAATCTCACAGTTTGTGAGTTGGAGCCCCACACTGGGCTCTGCCCTTACAGTGTGGAGCCTGCTTACGATTCTCTCCATTTCCCTCTCTCTCAGCATTTCCCCCACTCATGCTCACTCTCTCTCTCTCAAAATAAATAAACTTAAAAAATGTTAAAATTGACACAAGGACTAACAGAATATCTAAATACACTTAAATATATTAACATCAGTTAATCTGAACTACTGTCCCCCAAAACAAAATCATCTAGTCCCAGATGCTATCAGTAATAAAAGTTTCCAAACATTTCAGGAGAAAATAAATCAAATCTTACACCGGCTCTTTGATAAAGTCAAACACACCTAAATTCACTTTATGATGCAACATAACTTAGATACCCAAATATGACAGGGACATTACAAGGTGGAAATTTATAGGCCAATCTCTTTTATGAAAATTATGAAACTTTTTATTAAATATTAGCAAGCCAAATTCAGTGATACACAAAAAAGAGAAAAAGTAATAAACCAGAATCAAGTTGCATTTACTGCAGTAATTAAGTTTGGTTACCATAGGGAATCACCTATATTAATATTAATTAATATTAATAAAACTAAGGAAGAAAACATTTTATCCTCTCAATACAACACAAGGTATCTATGTTAAAATTCAACTTCAATTCTTGACCATACCATATGACCAGATATCCCTATTATGTCTTTAGTGAATAATAGATATTGAATCACAAGGTCTATTTACTTGAGCAAAGTATACAGAAGTTATGATAATAAGACGTTGACAATATAACTGTATATATTTCTTCTTTTGTGTGTAGTGTTCATTCAATATTAGATGTCCTGATTGACTTGCTGTCTGTCCACAGCAACTACAATGCATCCTAGTGGCTGTAACTCTCTGAGACTCAGTTTCCCGTGCCTCTTATCCCAACAGAGTATATAATTTCAGGATCAGGATCTTCCCTGTAAGCATTTATCCTATGGCAATTAAAGAGTATTTATTCCCAAGTATTGGAACATATTGCTTATTTCTGTAATCTGTAACTTAGATATACAGCTCTCTCTTTTCCCAAACAGAAGTGATATAGATATATAGATATAGATATAGATTTTTTTTGTCTTTAGGGGGTTGGAAACAAAGCAGTGACAGTAGTTGGAAAGTAAATTATTGTCCTATTTAGGAATTTCTGCTCTCAGAGAATTGGTAATCTAGTTTCTGAATCACTTCAGTCTAATTTGGGCTACTCCTTAGAGATTTTTCAGTGAAACCTTATTTTACAGATGAGGAAATTGAAGTTAGTTGACGTTATCAAGAAAGATTAATTAAGACTGAGTCTGGACAAGGACTTAGAAGATCTTGGTTTCTCCTAATGCTCTTTTCCCTATGCAACAGATGATCTTCTCTATTTCTCACTGAGTTACAAGAAGTAATTATAAGATAAATCATACCTCTAAAGCCTCAAATGAAATAAGAGTAAATTAAAATACATGAAAACGTTCAAACTCTTCTCCAATTTGGTTAATTTAATAATTCCCTAATTAATGGTATACAAAACACCTGCTTTGAGTTAAAAAAGTGTAAGGACTAAAGGGTGCTCTAAGGATTAAAAAAAAAAAAGATTAAAGTTGGAGATAGGCCATATAGGATGCATAGAATATGTATACTCTGAAACAAAAAAAAATATGGTATTTTAGGATGAAAGAAAATATAGAGTGTTGCTTGAGTGAGATTGTCTTTTGACACATGATTACTCATCCCAGAGTTAAAATGAAGCACTGTGAAAACAAAGAAAGAAAACCTCATTAGAAACAGATTCAGGGAGCCCTGATGGGGGAACTCTCACACAAGACCACTCATGGGGGGGGGGGGAGCATACGGGTGATGGGCATTGAGGAGGGCACTTGCTGGGATGAGCAGTGGTGTTGTATGTAAGTGATGAATCATGGGAACCTACTCTTGAAGCCAAGAACTCACTGTATACTGTACGTTAGCTAGCTTGAAAATAAACTTCATTAAAAAAATACACACACACACACACACACATATATATATATATATATATATATATATATATATATATATATATATATACACACACCTCACATTCCCCAATGGGAAGAAGCTTACTTCATCTACCTCAGCAAGAGGAAGGAAGAACTTCTCCTAGCAACTACCACACTAAGGAACTACCACACTAAGAAACCATCAAACTAAGCCCCTGAGAAGCCTAGACGGTGTCCGTCCCAACTTCCTCCTTCTCTCTATGAAAACAGGGCCCTCTCCTCTGTTCTCTGGACATGCAGGCGGTTTGCCATAGTTGACAATTACAGTTCTCTGCTACTCCCAGGTAAACTCATTTTGCTGGTAAAATAGCTCGTGGCTCTTTTGTATTTTTAAGATGCACTCTCCTACTTAAAGATCTGGTTACAAAAATGTAATCTCCCCTTTTACCTGGGCAAAACCCACTTCAAGCAAATCGATCTTGGAATGAGAGAGAATGAAAAGTTCAGAAAATATCAAGATGGCTGGAGTTTGGAAGCAGCGTTCAATGCAGTTAGAAGTCAGAGGTTAGAGGCGTAAGTGGAGATCTGTTGAGAGAGGTTTCTGTGCTACTTAGTCTGCTGGCGGTCCAACAGTGGTTTTCTTCTGAATATACAGTAGGGTTGCGTTTTCTGGCTCTGTGAGACTAGAGCTGACTAACACCGGAAGACAGAAGTGGTGGTTAGGGATTCCTGGACAGAGTATTTGATTTCTGGTTTGAGAACCTTCAGAACTTTTTGTTCTGCTTTGGTCATCAACAACATTCAAGAGGGTGGCCGTTCTGTTAGCCACGTTTCCTAAAGATTCTCCAGCAGCCCATGACGGATAAATTACCTTTGCAAAAAGCAAAACTGGTGTTTTAAAGTTTTGATTTGGGAGTGGCTATTGCCATGGTGTAACCTACACAGCCTGGTATAGTCTCATAAGCCGTTCCGGAATTTGGGGCTCTATACCGTATGCGGAGGAGTTTAGTTACAGCTGCACTGTGGTTTGTAACCATGCTGCTCAGATCCCCCTTCAAGGAAGAACTTATCACTGCAACAGGCTGCATCTCTCAGCTGTTTCAGAAGGAGGCTGTTTCTGGGGCACATGTACGCTCTCATCCTTCTGTGGGCAACTCACACCTAATGGCTCATTGTGATGGGGTTTAAAGGCTTGAACATTCCGGGCTAATTCTAGACAGCTGTGATCAACCGATTTTGTTCCGCACGGCCTAAGGAGCTGGCTGAGGCTTTTTTTGGGTTTCTATCAGAGCTCAACTTCTCCTCCCGCCAAACCTGCCTCCCTCCTCTCCCTTCTTAAGGGGGGATACCAAACACAACTAATGTAACTCTACCAACCCCCTCCAGGGAACGTGAGAGCAGTCTCTGAATACAGGAGGAGTTCCGGCAGGCCTCCTGGGCTCCCCTGGCCCACCTGGAACCCTCAAGCTCTCCGCAGAGATCCCAGTAGGTCTTGAAAATCAAGTGGTACCTCCAGGACCAATGTCCGCAAGCCCCGAGCAAGACTTGGAGGAAAACATTAGTTCTCACTCCTTAATGCAAAGGATTATATCCACGTCCGAAATCCTGGAAGACTGGCCAGCGCCTTCTAGCCACAGAACCTAGACCTTCAGAGAGCTGTAGGTGGAAGAGGGGGACACGCGTCCCCCCTTCTCCTGTTAGGCCGTGAGGTGTAAGCCAAGAGAGAAAAAAGCAGACGCCGGCCACACCCTTGGGGCCACCACCCCTTTCTTGTTCTCTTAACAGAACAGGAAAGGTCCACCCAGAGAGCTGGCTCAAAAGCCACAAGGAGACTTACAAGAGCTGATCATGCGCACAAAGGGTGCAACTCGCCTTTTAAGTAACCGTAAGGTCCCAGTAAAAGCTCATTAGAAACTCATAAAAATAGAACACATGAATAAATACAATTATAACGCTGCCTCACAGGTCGGCGCACGCGCACAAGCCAAAATGTTATGTAACCACCAGCTGTCGATCTTACAAGGTTAATCAAGGCCAAATTTGTAAGTACAGAACATGTTCGATGGCTGCAGCTAGGGTTTCTTGGGGCCCGTGCCACTCGTGCTCTGCAGTCACGTACTTCGTCTCTCTCTACTCAGTAAACTCTATCTCCCCTTCTGGTCTCTGATCTCCAATTCTTCGGTGCATCTGGGACAAGCACCTAGCGACCAGGTTAACACTTCATTCCCCCCCACCCCTCTCCCCCATGCACACCAGCCCTGGCGGCGTCCCCGAAGGCTGGCAGGCTGTTCCGGGGTGCTCTGGAGGAAGGGGCCGGCGGCCGCTCTAGAGGACTGTCTATCGACTCGCCCTGCACACCTCGCCTATTTCCCATCAAGGAAACCAGGAGTGCCTAGGCCACACGCCTCCGTGGAGGGACCGCAAGGCGACACGGAAGAAGGCCCAGAAGGCGGGCGAGGGCTGCCCCCGCACCCGCGGGTCGGACGGTCCGGACTCGGTCAGACACGCTCGGTGACCCAACTGCAACCTGGCCCTGGACAGGCCCAGCAGGCCGCACGGACTCACCTGTAAGCCTGCGGTCATTTTGGCCTCGGTGGCAGCGACACTCCTGCGGCGACACCACGCGTTCGGATAGACAGAGCGCGGAGCCCCCTTGGACCTGGGCTGGCAACGCTTCCGAGGTGCTGGCGCTGGGCCTCCCGGGGTGGGGGGTGGGGGTCAGTCGTCAGTCTGACCCCAGGAAACAGTCCTCAGTCCCTGCGCAGTCCTGCCCGGAGCCTGCGCGAGGCGCCTGCGCACGTGCTCCCCTAGAGGGCATACGCGCGGGGTGGGTCCCGGTGCCGCTGACTGGCTGCAGGGAGGCCACGGCGCCCACGTGGCGGCCCCGGACACGGGGTTCAGCGAGCGGCCTAAGGGGTCGCGCCCAGGAGACAGAAAGGTCCGGACACCAGAGGAGCTGGCCAGGGGGGATTCCAGAAGGTTCTGAAAAAGAGAAGTCCAGCCTCCTGCGGACCCGCGCTCCGCGGGGAAGTCTCCCTCCCGTCCCGTCAGGGGCTTGAGAAACCGACTGCGACAGAGCTGAGACGCGGGCGGGACGCGGGGAGGGGCCGCTGGAGCCCCAGGACTCAGCAGGTGGACACCCCCCGCCGGGAAGGCTGCCGCTGGGCGGGGCGCTGGAGTCCGCGCCTGCGCGGGGGTGTCCAAGGCCGGGGGGTCGGGCCTGGAGCGCCCTGACCGCCGTCAGCCCTCCCGTCTGTGCGTCCGACTTCGTGGGAAGGTTGCATGATCCGTCTTAGCCTCAACGTACTTTTAGACTGCTTAAAAACTAACAAATACCAAAACAACACCAACAACAAAAACCACCTAGATTGCTTCTCAAGGAATGCTGAATAAGTTTTCTCTGAAGCTAAAAAAATGAAAGAAAAAAAGGCGATGCCTAATAAATATGCTACGTGATTAACTCAGGAAACAAAGGCCTGGGAAATTGGAGCACCAGCCTTTGAAAGCAAGGCCAACGTGGCGGGTCGCGGCTGGATCACGCGCGGTGGTGAGACCCCTGGCAGTGGTGCGAGGACCCCCACGTGTTCTGTCACTGCGTGCTGTGTGGTGGCCCTACTGCCGGGACGCTCACTGGTAGTGAATGGGGCTGTCGGATCTGCGGGAGCAAATGCCACGGTGTTTCAGCCATTCAAGAATTAGAATAGAAATAGTGGCCAGGAAAAAAAAAAGAAGAAGAAGAAGAAGGGGTTGACTCCCAAAAAACCCCCGTCGCTTGAGATTCAAGTAATGGTCTAAGAAAAAAGAAAAGAAAAAAGATGGGCTGAAAGCCGTGTGTAAAAACCAGAGGGTCTCCTGTGTAGCCTGCAGGTGCTCTTATCTTCTGCATTGGAAGTTTAGAGAAAGCCAAGGGCAAGTATGGGAACAAGCATCAGGTGGCCAAGTGCCAAAGAATATCATGTGACTAATCAAGGTGGTTTTGCTCCCACTATCCGGACCGTGATTGGGGAAGAATGGGACTCTAATATCTGGGATGGGGACATATGGATTCCGTGTCCTTAGGATCTCGAACACCCAGGTTCACCTGAAGCCTGTGATCCTTCAGAAGTGACCCACCATGTCCCTGCAGGGTGAGTATCCCACTCTTATTTGAAGATAATTAAGATGTTTTTGTCCTAGAGTACCACCTTCTACTCAGGGCTCTTCCCTGCTTTTTTTTTACAGGACAGGAAGTTTCTACGTACTGTTAAGCACTGAATAATCCAGCCAGGAACATAGTAGGTCTGATACAAGACAAAAGGGACTCTACCCCTAAGGGGGACCAGACTGAGACAGTATGAACTGACAGCCGCTAGCAGGTATATGCAGGAGACTAGATTCTGAGAGTGGTTATTTTGGGAACTAGGAGGCAATATTGGATAATGGAGAGGTTTTTGTTTAGTTTGGTTTGTTTTTTTGGAGCATCTTTCCAAGATTCTAGTATTTATACCCTGGCAACCACCTACATGATACTAGTTTCTAGCAACGTGATGCTGGTTCCTAGAAGTATCTGTGGAACAGCGGTCCATATTGCATGACATTTAAATATCCAGATTACCATGGCACACTGTAGAGAAAGAATTTAAAAGGCCCAGGGAGGTGGCCACACGCTGCCCAGGGTGCTCTGCATCATTGGATGGCATGAATGTAAAATACTCAGCCTTTTTGTCTCCATGTGGGACACAGTTGCTGACTTGACTCTAGACCCCTCATAGGGTTGGCCAGTGCTGTTGTTGGAACCTCATAGATCACCTTTTCCCTTTGGTCTATCCTGCTTCCTTCCTCCCCTTTCCGTAGGGATTCATTCCAGTTGCGCTCCATCATAAGCGTCCTGCACACTCATCATCTCAGGGTGTGCCTCCTGCAGAAGCCAGTTTGTAATGTATGGTTACAAGCGTCTGGAGACACATTTACAGGTGAGTGAGCACCACGTGCGAATCAGCACACCAACATTCAGATTATAGAATTAAGTATCGCCGTTGCCATTTGATGAATGAAAGTATTGAGAGTTTCAGGTTATATACTTGTTTGTGATTAACTAATTATATTAACTACACAAGGTCTCATGAGTTTTGTTTGTTTGTTTGTTTTTCTTGCCACACTGTTCTCTATATAATGGCTTCTGCAAAACAGATCTTCAGAAACCTCGTGGTTACACAAAGCCTTGGTAAGAGTCAAGAGAACAAAGCTTAGTGACATCCACCCTACTTAAGCCAAAGCAAAGCCACCGTTATCCGTTTTAATATTGTGACAAATGGTTTTGTTCAAAAGAGATCCTGCTGCTTCCAAAAAACCCAAAAAACAACTGGAAATCACTGCCCTTCCATGACAAAATACAATTCACTGAGCGTTAGCAGAAATTGAAAGTGAATTATCATCCTGAATATCTTAACACACACACACACACACCCATTGTAGCTATTAAGAGGCACAAATGATATTTCCTAACTTTTCTTTATCTGCATTTTAGTTAATTTTATTTTTGTTAATTCCACTGTGGTTAATTTTATCAAGATTATTATATCCTATGCTCTTGGTAATTATAATGCTTATAATAATAGCATCAATCGCTTTACTATAGTATTTATGAGTATAAATGTACTGTGAGAAAACAAACAATTTTGAAATCCAAAGGGTCTAAGAATATAAATGTTGAACTGGAACATAAAATGTCTAAAATAATTTCAGTTTTTTGAGGTGCATTTAAGGTCAATGTTACAAAGATGACTGTGCACACAGAACGTTTATGGGATGCCTGGATATCAATTATTTCATGGAGAATTATATCTTAAAATTATATTTTTTGACTCCAAATATCCCCAGGGTGATTTTCAGTAAACTGGATTTCCACTTTACAAGTATAAAATTCTTTAGATGTTTAATTTTATGTCATAGGATATATACTTTTATGTATTACTTGATATTTTAATATAATCGAAAATAAAATAAGCCAAAATGGAACAAAACAACAAAATGTAGAGAAATAGTTCTACTCAGTGAACAAAGATGATATTAAGCCCATTTGAACAACCAGATGCCCATATCTGAAGCAATTTTTATTTTGCTCACAAAATAGAAGTAACAGTCAAGTGTTAGTGTGATAGCTGAAGTACTAAGTTCATGGGAAAGGAATTCCATTTTCAATATTTCAGAAATGCTAACTTGGTTTATATATTTTCAAAAGTTTTTGAGGAAATAATCAGAATATCAGAAAAAAAGAGGTTATCGGCTATAAAGTACAAAAACTTCAATTTCAGCAAACCTCAAGACTTCATGTTTCTGAATCAGAAGGTCAAATACTTAAGCAAGATAATCTTTGAGGTTCAATTTGAGAGAGGTATCCACCTTTGATCCAGTCATTGTGAACAGCAGGAGTATATTACAAGTATAGCTACTAGGTATCCACCTAAATGACCGGTGTTGAGAGTAAACTTTGCAGAGAGAGGGAGTCAAGGTGAGCTTGGAAAATCGTTTATAAGAGATATGTTCAGGTGAAGAAAGAGAAAAGAGATACAGATGGAGATGGAGAGAAAGGTCAGTAGTTTCTCTTCATTTGATTAATTAATTTTGTTATTATTTTTTAATTGAAGTATAGTTAACACACAATGTTACATTAGTTTCCGGCATACAACATAGCGATTCGACAAGTCTATAGGTTATGCAGCGCTCATCCCAAGCAGAGTTATTCGGTGTCACCATCCAATGCTGTCTGACAATACCATGCACGGTATTCCCTGTGCTGTGCCTTTTATCCCTGTCACCTACGCAAGGAATTTCTCTTTCAGACCCAGAGAAATCTAGAATCCATGCTAGATGATGATCACTCCCTAGGACCATACCTTCTCTTCTCCGTCTCCTTTGTTAACTACTGCAGTAGCTTTCTAACTACCCCAGGCTCCGCTCTTAATTCTCTTCACTATGTTTTCAATAACAGACAAAGAATGTGCTTCTAAAATTGCAAAAGAATTATGGCATTTATTTCCCTAAAACTTCTTAAGGACTCCCCACTGCCCCTGAGAGCAATGACAGAAATCCTTAGTTAAGTAACGTTAAGTAATGTTGTAGACTTCTCCAGCCTCATTTGCTTACATATTTTTCCTTGCTCAATGTGTTTTATCAAGGTGACTTTCCTCAGTCCCTACAAACTGGGTGTGTGATTTCCTCTGCCCCCTTTCTGAATTCATTAACTCCTACTTCTCTTCATCTCTCCACTCAATTCTTAAGTTCTTCTGGGGCCCTTCCATGATCCCTACAGACCATATCTGATTCCTGATCTACACTGTCAACTCTTGATTTTTAAAAAATGTCTATCTTTCCTTATTACAAAGTTTTCTGTGCTCAGTTAATGTCAGACTCCACTAATAAACCTTACATTCCGTGAAGGCAGACCATAGGTCTATTTTTATTGCCTTTCTGGTTTTTCCATCCAGCACAGAAAATCTCAACAAATGTTTGGGTGATCACATGAGTGGTTAAGTAAATAAAAATAATTGCTTCTTATCGTATGAGTATTGGATCCAATCGAATCCTAGTTCACATGGGAGTTCTTAGGTTAATCTAATCATGAATTTATTTCCTGTTCCCAAGAATAAAACTCAGAGCAGAGGCTCCCAAAAAATAAACAAATAAAGAGGACGAGGAGCTCTTGACACAAGAAATAATCCAGAGCCACACTTTGTATGATCCCATGGTACATTATACATGGTCTCTGTAAACGGTGCCCCCTGGAATAGAGAAGCCATACCCAAAGCTCCTAGAGTTTCCTGACTCTATATGATGGGTAAAATACTGGTAAGTTTTACTACTACTTCCTATCTTTTCTGGGCCCAGTTTTTAAAAATAAAGGCAAAGGTAGGGGAGAAGAAAGGGATCCCTAGCTAAAGAGGAGAGATTATATTTTATGGCCTATTCTAATGCAGGTGGTGTAATGCAGCTGATAGTGGGTGCAGAAACAGTGGGGCATTTTCCTACTAGTTTGCAAGTCCTTGAGGAATGAATCACATGCTTATATTTTATTTTATTTTTTTCGTATGCTTATACTTTAAACATAAATGCAAGATGTATGGTTATTATAACATTTTATCAACTGGATTTATAGTTAAGATTTCAGGCCACAACTAAACTAGGGGGATGTCTAGTGACCAAAGAAAAGATTTTGTTATAAGTTGGTATTTGGCGGGAGAGCGCCAACCCACAAACGGAGTTTCAGGGACTCCTGACAGGCTAACAGTGGTACGTGTTGCTATAGAAATGAGCGGGTAGTAAGTAGCCCTGGGTGTGGAGAGGATCCATTTGGATTGAGGTGTTTACGGATATACATACTCCACAGTATTCATTTTCTTAAGACATTAGATGGATAATCAAGCACCTTAACGCGAAAACAAGTTCTGTATTAATATGTTTATCATCAACAATATAACTATCGCCATAATCATTTTACCTAAAACACATTTCTGTCCCTTAGATCAGAATGTATGCCTGTTTAGCTGCGTGGGGCCTTGAAAGGATTGCCTTGATAAAAGACTGAAAACAAGAAAAGCTTGATTTAAAGGTTTGGCAGAACATTCTGTTCTCCCAGCCCCTGCCAGAATCATAGGGGTAGGGAATTCAACATATGAAACCCCATCCAAATGTAATAGTCCCTAGATACAATATAACATGATAGTTCCCAAATATGTAACATAGGATATATACTATATTATATCTATATTATATATACTATAATATATATACTATATATAAATATATATATTTATATATTATATACTATATTATATTTATATATTATATATTTTATTAGTATTAATTATAATTAATATAAATATATAAAATTTATAATATTATAATTATATAAAATATAATTAATATTAATATATTATATAAATATATATTTATATATTATATACTATATTATATATACTATATATAAATATATGTATATTTATATATATAGTATATAATAGCATACACAATATACAATATATATACAATAATGTAACATATATATAACATATATATAATAATGTAACATGTATATATATACTATATATAGTATATATACTATAATAAATATATATGAATATATATAGTATATATAACATAGCATATACAATATACAATATATAATATAATATATACAATAATGTAACATAATAGTCCCCAAATATGATAGCTTCCAATATTAATATTTCCCTCCTAAAACCAGAAAAAAACAACTGAATTCCAAAACAACTCTCAGGGATGCAGTTTTTGAAATGGTGTATTTCTGAGGAAAAAAACAAAAATCTTGTTATAATTTAAGAATAACAGGTAAAAGTCACAAATGATTACATTCATCTTTATTTTGTCCCCTAAATAAAGGAAGGTACAAAGACATTAACTATATGGTAGGTATTGGGGAAACTTCAAGGTAGTAATGAGGCATTTAAAGAGGGTATCCTGGAATAGCATTACACATAATATGGCATCTAATCCTCCTATGTATCTAGTAAAGTAGGTTATACTCTGCCTCTATTTTATAAATGAGGAAAACTTACCCATGGTCACTCACTAAGTGAAGAAACCAGGATTCAAACAAAACAAAAACACCTCACATTCATAGCCACTATTTCAGAAATGATCTGTATTACCAGTGATGTTAATTAGTAGAAATTAAATGTGTTATGCCAGTAATAAGGCAAGGGCTTTAGGATAAATAAACAGAATGAAGAAAAGTGATTGCAAACACAAGAATAAGGTAAAGGAAGGATAGATTTGGACCACACACTGTGGAGCTAAGACTATTTACGACTAAGGGGTGCCTGAGTGGCATAGTCAGTTAAGCGTCTGACTCTTGATGTCATGAGATGTTCATGAGATTGAACCCCACGTCAGGCTCTGCACTGACAGCGTGGAGCCTGCTTGGGATTCCCTCTCTCTCCACCTTTCCCAGCACCTCCTCTGCTCCTTCTCTCTTTCTCTCTCTCTGTCTCTTTCTGTCTCTCTCAAAAGAAAAAAACTTAAAAAAAAAAAACAAAGAGACTAGGACTGAACTGTGAAGGCACAAGTCCTAGGAATCCCACTGTACAAGAACTTCATTGCTGCTTAATTATATCATAGAGAAGTCACATGTGAGTTTGGAGAATAGGAAATAAAGAGCCAAAAGTAGAAGAAGACTATGGAAGGAGTTTGGGAGAGGTTGTATTTGGGTGGCATAAAGGCATGAGATCTCAAGACATCAATTTGAGAAATAATTGAAAGGCAAGACCTAGATGAGAAAAACGAAAGGTAGTCTGTGGAAATAGACTGCTGACAACTTCTTAAGGACCATAGAATTTAAAATTCCCCTTATTCTTGTATTAACATTACTTCATTTGTTCTATTAATTCATAAAAGTAAATTCCATTATAGGGATACATTAAAAAAAAGAAGAGTTTATGCCTCTCAAGAGATTGATACGAATGATAAATGCAGTTACCTACCCATATACCAGTGTTTAGGATCATCTGTAAAGTCACAGCTGGTATTTTTTTTAATGTTTATTTATTTTTGAGAGAGAGAGAGAGAGAGAGACAGAGAGACAGAGAGACAGAACTTGAGCAGAGGAGGAGCAGAGAGAGGAATACACAGAATCTGAAGCAGGTTTTAGGTTCTGAGCTCAAACCCATGAACCGTGTGATCATGACCTGAGCCGAAGTCAGACGCTTAACCATTTCAGCCACCCAAGCTCCCCCACCAGCTTGTATTTTTAATACTCTAATTTAAAATTTTTTTTCACCTTCCTTGACTCTCAGCTTGGTTCTAATTGATATGTAGAATTTATTTAATTTATTGAAGTCTTATAAAATCTTGGCACTCTGATAAGTGCTTTTTTACAGAGATCATTCTTGCCTTCATTCATTGATTAAATAACTTGATTACTTTCAATATTGTAGACGTTATGTATGATCCTAGGGATACAAAAGGGAATGGCCACATGTGTTATTCCTTGATGCTTTTGTTCTTCTGCTCTTTCTATGAAGACAATTCCTGTTCTCTCTCAAATAAGCAAACACTTACCATTCAAGACCCAGCTCAAAAATCACTACATGATTATAATATTGGATCTTTCTAAGGTACTATAAGTACATGAGGGCAGTATCTTTGTCTGATTTATTTTTATGCCCAATGCTAAGAAAACTATCTGAAACCAGTTATGGTAAAGAAATATTATTTGAATGACATATAAAGATGAATGAATGAATGAATGAATGAATGAATGAATGATTAAGAGAAGTAGATGCTGTTCAGGTGGTTAATTGCCTATCCCAGAAGGCAGATGATTACCAAACTGAATCCAACCATACATTAAAAAAAAAAAAATCATTTACCATGATCGGGTGGGATTTACTCCTGGGATTCAAGGGTGGTTTGGTATTCACAGATCCATCAATATGATATATCACATCAATAAGAAAAGGGATAAAAAATGGTTTCAAAAGATGCAAAAAAGCATTTGACAAATTATAACATCCATTCATGATAAAAACCCTCAACAAAGTAGGTCTAAAGGTAACATACCTCAACATAATAAAGGCCATATGTGAAAAACCCACAGCTAACATCATATTCAATGGTAAAACAGATCAAGAACAAAGCAAGAATGTCCACTGTCACCACTTTCATTCAACACAGTACTACCACAGTAGTCCTACCACAGTAATCAGACAAGAAAAAGAAATAAAAGGCATACAGATTGGTAAGGAAGAAGTAAGACTTTCACTATTTGCAGATGACATGATACTATGTATAGAAAACTCCAAGCACTCCAGCAAAGAATTATTGAAATTGAAATATGAATTCAGTAAGGTCATAGGATATAAGATAAGATCAATATACAGAAATCCATTCCTTTTCTATACACTAATGATGAAGTACCAGAAGAGAAATTAAGAAAACAATCCCATTTGCAATTGCACCAAAAATAATAAAATACCTAGGAATAAAATTAAGATGGTGAAAGACCTGTATTCCAAAAACCATAAAACATTGGTGAAGGAAATCTGAGACAACACAAATAAATGGAAAGACATCCATGCTCATGGATTTGAAGAACAAATATTGTTTAAATGCCCATACTACCCAAATTACAGATTTAATGCAATCTCTATCAAAAATACCAACAGCATTTTTCACAGAGCTAGAGCAAACAATCCTAAAACTTGTACGGAACCACAAAGATCCTGAATAGCCAAAGCAAAGTGAAAAAGAAAAACACAACTGGAGAATTCCAGAGCTCCAGTTATATTATAAAGTTTTAGTAATAAAAACAATATGGTACTGTCACAAAAATAGATACATAGATCAACGGAACAAAGTAGAAAGCCCCAATATAAACCCACAATTATATGGTCAGTTATTCTTCAACAAAGGAGGAAGAATATGCAGTAGGAAAAACAATTCTTCAACAAATGGTGTTGGGAAAACTGGACAGCTACATGCAAAAGAATGAAACTGAACCACTTCCTTACACCATACACAAAAATAAACTCAAAATGGATTAGGGACCTAAATACAAGACCTTAAACCATAAAAATCATAGAAGAGAGTACAGGCAAGTGTTTTCTCAGACATTGTTCACAGAAATATTTTTCTAGATATGTCTTCTGAGGCAAGCAAAACAAAAGGAAAAATGAACTACCAGGACTTCATCAAAGTATAAAACTTCTCCACCTCAAAGGAACCAACAAAACTAAAGACAACCTACTGAATGGGGGAACATATTTGAAAATGACACATCTGATAAAGGACTAGTATTCAAAATCTATAAAGTAGGTATATAGCTCAATACCAAAGAAAACCCCAAATAATCCCATTTAAAATGGGCAGGGGCACCTGGGTGGCTCAGTTGGTTGAGTGTCCAGCCTTGGCTCAGGTTATGATTTCGCGTTCATGGGTCTGAGCCCCTCATCGGGCTCTGTGCTGACAGCTCAGAACCTGGAGCCTGCTTTGGATTCAGTGTCTCCCTCTTTCTGCTTTTCACCTGCTAGCACTGTCTCTGTCTTTCAAAATGGGCAGAACACATGAATAGACCTTGGGATGCCTATAGTCAAAACCACAAGTGTTGACAAGGATGTAGAGGAAAAGGAACCCTCATGCACCATTTAGGAATGCAAACTGATGCAGCCACTGTGGAAGACAGTATGGAGGTTCCTCAAAAAATTAAAAATTGAACTACCATAGGATCCAGGAATTCCACTACTGGGTATTTACCCAAAGAATACGAAAACACTAATTTAAAAATATATATGCACTCCTATGTTTATTGTAGCATTATTTACAATAGCCAAATTATGGCAGCAACCTAAGTGGCTATGAATAGATGAATGGGTAAAGAAGTGGTATACACACACACACACACACACACACAGGAATATTAGCCATAAACAAGAATGAAATCTTGCCATTTGCAACAACATGGATGGATCTGGAGAGTATAATGCTAAATGAAATAAGTTAGAGGAAGACAAATACTGTATGATTTGACTCATATGCAGAATTTTAGAAACAAAAAAGAGGAAAGCCAAAACAAAACAAAACAAAAATATAGACATTTAACTATAGAGAACAAACTGATGGTTACCAGAAGGGAGGTGGGAGAATGGGTGAAATAGGTAAAGGGGGTTAAGATTGCATTTGTCATGATGAGCACTGAGTAAAATACCAAATTGCTAAACCACTATATTGTACACCTGCTATTAATGTAACACTGTATGTTAACTCTGCTGGAATTTAAATATCATAAATTTAAAAAGAAGGCAGATGATTTCATCATAGTATGGTATGTGCACAAACTGATAGGAGAGAACAATGAACTAAGCACAAATTAATACAATATGGCAGAGGGGGTATTTGTCTCAAGTGGAGTGATTAGGAAAAACTTCCCAGAGGAGGTCGTTTTGACTATGGCACATGATGGAAAATTAGGAGTTAACTGGGGAAATAAGGATGAAGGAATAACTGAGAAGAGAAATGGTTTGTATAGGTTTTCCTTGCTAACACTTTGGGCACTCCAGAACTTTTATGATTGTAAGTATGTGCTATCACTCTGCCCCACCTCCGCATCAGCCACCCTTGGGTGAGATGAAGAATATCTGCGTTTATTGAGAGCCTCAATTATATGCTAGATACATAGACACATGCATACATACATACATATATGCATACATATATAAATACATAGATTCTAGATACATAGATTTTTTTAAATTTCTTAAAGTTTATGTTTGAGAGAGCGAGAGAGCAGGAAAGGGGCAGATAGATACAGAATCTGAAGCATGCTCTGGGCTCTGAGCTGTCAGCACAGAGCCTGACACAGGGCTCGAACCTACAAACTTGAGGTCATGACCTGAGCTGAAGTCAGATGCTTAACTGACTGAGCCACCCAGGTGCCCCCATAGACAGACAATTTTAATCCATATGCTGCTTTTACATTTGGGAGTTGAAGGCCCAGAAAATACGAGGTCTTGACCAGACTCCTCAGTTGATATGTGATTTCCCTGAAGGTTTGTGCCTTTGCACTACCTACAACAAATCTTGGAAATAGATATAGTTATACATTTAAAATGTGTTTTAAGATTTAAATTGAATTCATATTCTGAAAAATACATTTTATTAACTGCCAAACCTGGAAGCTTATCAAAATAAATAACTTTACTTCAGCCTCACCAACCCTTTATCTGCATTATTAGAAAAAATGAAGTAGTCTTAGAATATTTCTTAGATGTTGCAATAAACTCTCAAATTACTTGGTTTTGAAGTTCAAAGAGTAAATTTTCTAATATCCACTGGTACAGTTATCTGAACTGACTACAAGTTATGTAAATGCCGTACAACTTCTTTAACCTCTCTTGTGTTGTGGACTCAAATCAAAACAAGAAGGCATTGAGAGGACATTCACACTGGCCTATGTCAAGATGTACTATAATAAAGAAGAAACCTAATTTGTCCATGCAAATGGCCTCATTCCATAGACTTTTAAGCATCTCCTTCGTGCTTTGGAACTTGAGAAAAATAAATTAACACCCAATAAGACTGATATTAATGACGAGGAACAATAAAGAATGGCATTTAATAAGAACACCCTGTCCCTCAGATGAAAGCAATCTGAAAACACCAATCCAATTTTGATTAGAGTACAATTTTTGGTTTTGAGGTTAACAGTTTGAAGAAAATTATCTATAATTAGGGTTTTCAGAAATATGCAAATAAGAAAATGACACTAGATACAAAGTCTCATAATAGAAAAGACTCAAGTATGCATTTAGAAGGAATAATTCCAGAGACTGAGCAAAAGGTCGAGAAAAACGTTTTAAGGAGATGCACCATAGTGGGACACACTGATCATCTGTTGACCTTATCAGACAATACTGACCCCATCTAATAGCATAAATCATGAAGTAAGAAATGATACCTCCTGCTATGGCCATGCCACTTAACCAGAAAATAGATTTCCTTCTATTTGGATATATTGTCAGGCGGTAATTCAATTTCTCTTGGGAAAATAGTCGAAGAAAAATGCGAAGGAGAAATTCTCTTTTTTATTTACTGGATAAGTCGATTGAAAATGATCAAGTTGCCAAGCTATAATGAGATCCTGACTTGCTTTTGAATCACAATTATGTAAAGTTATAACTGGGATTTTAGCCTATTTGTAGGAGTTAAAGATGAACTGTAATCCACAGTCTCTTCTGATTTGTTGAATTCATTTTATTTTATTCTTTTTTTTTTTGCCCTTAGCAACGTTATTCATAATAGCCCCAAACATGAAATAACTCAGATGTCCATCAATAGGAGAATGATGAAATCAACCATGACATATATGTATATTAGAATATTATTAAAGTCACTCAGCCACTTGTTGACTGAGCAGAGATATGATATGACTTATTTATTCACTCCTCGTCTTTCCTCACCCTCACAAGGTGAGTTTTCCAAATCTCATCTGCATCTCTATACACTTTTCTGGAGACACAGACCTGTGACTGAGACATGGTGGTTTTAGGCTTCCCGTTCTAAAACTTTTCCTTCCTTTTGCGGAGGGAAGTCCCCACCATTTTATGCATTATTGCCTCTAAGAACTTGTGTCTACATCTGGTCCCTGAGATTTGGGTACAACCATTGCCGGGACCAACAGAGGAACCACTTCTGTTCCCAGCAGGAAAGGACCTGACCAGGGGTCCTGGCAATCCTGTGTCTTACTTTTACCCAAGTATTTTTTCTTTTAATTTTCTCTTTTAGTGCTGTTATACATGGTATTTAAAAAAAAAATTTTAATGTTTATTTCTTTTTGAGAGAGAGAGAGCACGAGTGGGGGAGGAGCAGAGAGAGAGGGAGACACAGAATCCAAAACAGGCTCCAGGCTCTGAGCTGTCAGCACAGAGCCCGATGCGGAGCTTGAACTCACCAACCGTGAGATCACGACCTGAGCCGAAGTCGGACGCTCAACCGACTGAGCCACCCAGGTGCCCCGCTGTATGTGGTATTTTAAAAAATGTTTGCACACCAATTATTCATTGATAATATGTAAGAATGGAATCTACTTTTGTTAATATTAACCTTGAATTCTGTGATCTTACTATATTCACTTATTGGTTCCAGGAATTGTTGTTAACTGTTTTGGATTTTCTACATAGAAAATCATATTATCTGTGAACAAGATCATTTTATTTCTTCCTTCTCAATATGTACATCTTGCATTTCCTTTTCTTATCTGGTTACACTAGCTAGGACCTTCTTCATAATATAACATATGTTAGAATATAATAATATTATATATATTACATATAATGTAATATTCTTCATAATATTAAGTAGGAGTGGTGAGAGTGCCTTTTTTCCAGTTTTAGGGGGAGAGTATCTAGTTTCTCATTAAGAATGGTGTTAGCTATAGGGTTTTTGTAGGTTTCTTATAACATGAAGGAAATTTTCATTTCTAGTTTGCTGAGAGTTTTTTTCATGACTAGTTGTTAGATTATGTCGAATGGAATTTTGCCTCTATTGATGTGACCGTATGATTTTTTTTCCCCTTTAGCTTGTTGACATGATGGATTACATTAATTGGTTTTCAAATGTGGAATTATTCGTGCACACCTAGAATAAATCTCACTTGGTCATAATATGCCATAAATGCCATAATTATTGAATTCAACTTGCTATTATTTATTGAAGATTTTTAATCCATGTTGATGAGCAATATTGGTCTATGGCTTTTTGGTTTTTGTTTTGCTTGCATTTTCTTTACTTACTCTTTGATTTAGAGTAATTCTGGCTTTGTAGAATAAATTAGGAAGTGTTTTCTCTGCCTCTGTTTCCTGGAAGAGATTGTGGAGAACTGGAATAATTTCTTCCATACCATTTTTAGCATCATCTACATGTCAAAGAATCTTATAAACTTCTTCCCAGGTTAAAATTTCCCGAGGTGCGTAGTGTTCTTACAGTCAGTGGTATGAGAAGGGGACTCACTGCCTCTTTGAGCGAGCAGCCAGAACCTGATGGTTGCCCTGAGGCTGCTAGTTTCCGCAGGTGCAGCTTCTGGGAAGATGAGCTGGACATGAAGTTGAGGGAAGCCATGCTCAGCTGGGAGCCACAGGGCACATCTGCGTCTTTCCGTACCTGTGTCTCATCTTTACAACCTTGGAGAATAATGACATCTGCCTTACTTCTTCCCTCTGAAACAAGAGTACATTTTTTTTTTTTTTTTTGGCCAATTCTAAACTAGATTATGCCTACAGAGAAGGGGCATCAAGGAAACGTAGGTCCCAGTCTTAGGTCGACGTAACGCAGTCTTATCCGCAAAGTGAAAGAACTTACCTAAGGTTGCCTCAGTTAACATTTCATATTTCTCTTACTTTATCCTGAATGATACGGCTTTCTCTCTATATTTATGACCCTTCCATGCACTCAGAGAAGGAGGAGGATTACTTTTATGGGTAAAGATGAGTGCAATATTTGACCAAGTATTAGAGGGAATAAATATCACTTTGAGGTGAATATTCTGTTTGATTTTCCTCTCTTGTGTCACCTTGTCATATTTATCGGTACTACTCAATATCCATGTACTCAGTGTAATAAAATGAGCCTATGAACAAGCAGGGGAGATGGTGGTAGAAAAGGAAAACTTTTCCAGTAGAACACTAATTTCTATCAAGTAAACCTTAAGGACTCTGTCCCTCTAGGATTTAAAGGAAAATAAATGTTTTCTCTAACTTTGCTCCCATCTACCCACCGACCCCCTTTAATCATATGAATGACAAGAACTCTTGGACAAAGTAGGTTCTGATTTGGGAGAATTCCAACGTTTATACTATTTTATTCCTGTCCAATCTGCTCAGGGCTATTGACCGCTTGGTGGAGGAGACAGGGTGGGTGAGCAGGGTGGATTAACCCCTTTTTTAATATTGAACAAAGGATGATAAGAACTACCACATTTCTACCTTAAGTTCAAAAAGACATACTGGGCCACTTTTTTGTAGAAATTGAATGCTGAGAGGGCACACATATCATAGCAGACAGTGAAAAAGGTCCTTCCGCCTGTCTTTTCTTTGTAGTGGTCAGAGTGATAAGGGCCAGGGAATGAGTCTGTGTAACAGAGGAGGCCAGGCCTGGTTACTTTGAACTTCATACAGCCCTCTAGGCCACAGGGCAGCTGTCCTGGCCTGGTAAGATCTCAGAAGGCAAGCAACTTTCCGTCTTTCCTGGATTTCTGTTTCCTGCTGTGTGCATGTGTTTCCCTTTCATTGGAGTGAAAAGTGCCTGCTACCTGACTCGGGTCATGAGAAACCTGCAGAGCCAGATTTACAGCTGCTTTTGTTCCAGGGCATTCCTGCGCATCCAGCTCAGGATGAAATAGCTTCAATTACTGGAGCTCTGAAGGGAGTCTCGGGCCACAGACTTCCCAGTAAGAACTATTAACATAGCGGGTCTTTACGCTTATCTCTTCTCTTCATGAGATTGATTTGGATAGAATTCTGACGCCGTGGTGGTCCTTTATGAGAAATTTCATCAATAGTTCGGTTAGGGTCTCACTGTTGTGGTCTCTCAGGGTTATGAGGCCACACTCGATGGTGTAAAAAGTATGATTTTTTTTCCCCAAGTTTTGTTTTGTTGTATAAACCGTCTCAGGAACATGCAGGACTGGTGCACTGGGGTCAGCAGGGGGGCAGGCACCACTTCACAGCTATTAATACACATTTTGCCCCCATTTAGAAATGAGAAACCTAAGACTGAGAGAGAAAAATAATAAATTCCCTCTTTCCCCACAGCTATGAAGTGGTTTAACCAGGATTCAAAGGCAGGCCTCTGTCTGTAGTGACTGTGAAATTACAAATGTTTAAATTTGTCCCTACAATTTAAGAGGACATCTCCGGAGGCTCACATTTCCCCATCCAGAATGGGGTTCCATGAGGGCACTCCTTCACCAAGTAGACATTTTAATATACTTACAGATTTTCACCTAGTCATAGTTATAACTTATCTTTTTGTATCGGAATGTATAACTTAAGAAAATCCATTCTCTCGACTAACGTATGGTGGGAAAACCAGGCATTTCCAGCCCGTGTTTTCCCTCTGTGAGGATATTAAAGACGTTAAGAGTTGATGAGACACCTGAGTGGCTCAGTCAGTTAGGTGTCTGACGTTGGCTCAAGTCATGATCTCACAGTTTGTGAGCTCAAGCCCCACATCCAGCTCTGCGCTGACAGTGCAGAGCCTGCTTGGGATTCTCTCTCTCCCTCTTGCTCTGCCCCTCCACCACTTGTGCTCTGTCTCTCAAAATAATCATGTAAACTTAAAAAAAATTTAAAAATCCAAGAGTTGAGTATATGGAGATTTTAGGAAATACAGTTATTTAAGCCTTATTTTGGAAACAAGGATGAATATCCCTTCCCCATGTTTTGCTTTTAGAAACTTTTTGGCATTTTAGAGGTACTTTCTTACTGTATTTGGAATCCACACAAGGGGTCCAAACCGTAAAGTCACGTGAGGATGAAAGATTGAGTGCTTTGATGTGAATTATAAGTTTTGCTGACAGAGTACCTTTCATCCAAGAACGCAGAGCCATCCCCAAGAAAAGGCATTCATTCTTCCAACGCCCCTTTGAGGCTGCTAGAACCTACTTACAGCTGGGGAAGCAGAGGCATAAACAGGGAAAGAGAAAGACTGAAGCTGTATTTAAAAAGCAGAGACACAGTCCCACTGGACACCCCAACTTTCCATTCTGCTTTGCTCCTGCAACTGGAACTCTCTGTGCTTGGAACGAGAAGCTTAGGAAGGAAGGTGTGATTTCTCCAAGAGCTTCATATTTAAAGGCTCAGTTTCTGTACACACCACACCAGGCTGTGAAATGATGCTAGAAGAAATAGCAGCAGGAAGGAAGTGAGAAAGCGATGGCTTTGTAGAAAGGTGGCAATCTGCTTCCTCAAAGACAGGAAGTAGAGTAGCAATGAAGGAATCTCTGTTAGGTGAACCCAAGCCTTCAGAGTCAATTTTCAAGTGCAGTCTTGATTCGAGGTTGAGTTCAAGTTGATTCTGCTTCAGCTCAGTCTTGGGAACGCTTTCATTCCCTGCGGAATCAGTGAGATGCTTGTGCCTTCCCCTGGACCACCGCAACAGCTCCCTGCCTGATTCCCGTGCCCCAGTGTCTCCCTTTGCCAATACTGTTTTCAACAACAGCCAAAGAATAAAAAAAAATGTTCTTTGTACTGAAAATCATTTCTTTTTATTAAATAAAATGTATTTGGCTGAACTATGTGAAAGGAAATTGCAGACAACAGGGTATTTCTCTCCGAAATAACTCAGCACACATCTCCTAGTAATAAGGATATGTTCCTACATACCCGTAAAACCTCTATCACACCAAAGAAAGGCAATAATAATGCCATATTATCTAATATTCATTCCATATTCATGTGCCCTAACTTGCCCACCCAGTGTCTTTCCCCCCCCAACTTTATTGAGGTATATAATTGATATGCCAAAACTGCATGTCATTAATATATAAAATTTGGTGAGTTTGGATATAGGCATATCATCACCACAATCATTGCTTGATCTTTTTGCAGAGACGGTAGGTGGAAAACACTTTTGCTTGGGACAGAGCTACCCTAACTAAAGTGGCCTTAGCATAACTTTCTGTCCACATCAGTTGACATTCCACTCTAGATGATCAATGATTCCACTTAAACTACTATTTATTATTTGCTACATATACTGCTTCATAAATTCCTATCGTGTTAAACTTTCTGTTCTTCTCCAGACACAAGCAGAACCTTCCACCCCTCTGTGATTTGGGGACCATCATTTCCTCAGCCTGCTAGGTGCTTTCCTACCGTTTGCTCCTTTGTCTGGCAAGCCATTGTTCAGATTTAATACTTTTTGTTTGTAGATCATCTCAGTAGTGGAGAAGACTTGTACCGCGGTGTGTGTGTGTGTGTGTGTGTGTGTGTGTGTGTGTGTGTGTGTATTTTTGTCCAAGCATTTATTTTTTTTTTATTACTTGTAGTTTTGCATAATGAGCTTCCCTATTTAGCTTGTTGGGGAGGAAGAAGTTTCCCTTGACCCTTTTAGGGTTCCTGGCTTGGTCTGAAATGTAAACTGACAAACACAGATTAAAAAGCAGAGAAATGTATTTAATATAAGTTTTATCTGACATGGGAGCCTTTATTAATAAATAAATAAGGACCCAAAGAAGGGGTTAAAACTGAGTATTCTAATGCTAAATTTGATGAAGCATGGGCAGTCTTAGAGAAATAAGAGGTCAAAGGGTATGACCTGAGAGTAGAAAATTGAGGAAAACTTAGCAAAGCCTGTTCACTTGGATTCTTCTCAGTGTCCCTTTGCGGAGATAAGGATGATTCTTTTCGCTGGGTATAGGGTGGGCATCTCTCACATGAAGGTTGCATGACCTATTTCAGGGGAGAAGTGTGGGGGAAGGTCAGGGTGACGTTCCTGCTTCTGCCATTTTCTCAAATTCCTTCAGCTTAAAATATTCAGTATGCCAAAGTCCCATGTTTTGCAACCATGCATACTGAAACCCATCAACATCTAACATCCTTTATGGCAATACCACAACTTATTCACTTTTGTATTTTCTGTGTGGGTCTCTGCCTGGCACAGAATAGGGCTGGTCATTCAACAAATATCTATAAATAATTCATTCCCATGAGAAGCACCCAATCCGATATTTTGTGCTTGTGTAACAGATACTGTTGGTGTGCATTCATATCTCAACATTCGGTGTCCCACACGCATCACTGGCTTCCTACTGCAAGTTCCTACAGTTCTCTGCCAGATGCCTTTCTTAGGTCATAACAACATAGAGTAGCCATGACCAGGCGATGGATCCTGTGGGAGTGGCTCTAAGTCATCATAAATGTGGAGTCGCTACATTAATACCTCAGTCTCCTCTCCCTTTAGTGGGAACAATGTTCGAGAATGTTTTATGCGGTCTCCAGAGGTCAGCAGAGGGATTGGGCCTCTACTTTCCAAAGCAATAATCTACTCACTAGTCCACTCTGTATTGGTGTAAGAATCTGGCTCACTCCTTCTTCCGTCTCACCTCTCTAACTCCCCACTTCCACACCAGAGCTTTTCAAGTCCCTTTACCTAATAATTGCTTCCACTAAAATTTTTGCCCAGGGACCTGCTTCTGGGAGAACCCTCTCTGGAACAATTTGTCATGCTTAGCCCACATGGCTGTCATCATGGACTGATAAATATCAGTTACACTGAGCTGACTTCCCAGGATCTTACTTATGGAGTTTGGTAGGAAGGTGTCATGATGCCAGGTAATGGTGAATCTGTTGTGAGTTCAAACTTCAAACAGAAACTGACTCTTCTGATCAAGAGTATTCTGAAATACCTCTCTTATTGCCATAATGTGCAGGAAATAATTCATTATTCAAGAGAATATATGACAGGGTTGAGCACATGCTCAGATTAAAGAGAGACGTGTAGGGGTGCCTGGGTGGCTCAGTGGGTTCAGCATCCGACTTCAGCTCAGGTCACGATCTCACAGTTTGTGAGTTTGAACCCCACGTTGGGCTCTGTGCTGTCTGCTCAGAGCCTGGAGCCTGCTTCAAATTCTGTGTTTCCCTCTCTCTTCACTTCTCTCCTGCTCACACTCTGTCTCTCTCTCTCTCTCACACGCACAAAAATAAATAAACCTTAATATTTTTTACTTTAAACAGAGATGTGTAAAGTCAATCCAAAGGCCTTAATAAGGAAAGCGGTAGTAGCTAGCATTTTACAAGCAAATTGGAGGAAAGTGAAACTTCCATAGAAGTCAGTTGAAAAATGATGTTCTTTGTACAAGGTCTTCAGTTAACATTGAGAGTAAGGATTCCGAGACAAGGAAGCGATGACTTCAGCCCAGGAAAGCTCAGGACAGGCCTCCAAGGCGTATCTGGAAAGAACTACACATGAACACAAAGACAAGTGCAAGAAAAGACCTATCCCAAGCCTGATATAGTATCTGGCATATAGTTGGCATGCAGTCAATTCCAGAAGTGAATGAAGCTCATGTCTATTAGGCTCTGCTAACTAATGCTTATTTGTCAAAACACAAACAATGTGGCACTTGCAACAGAATCACCAGGAAAAACTTGTTTGTAATGCAAATTACTGATGTTCACCCAGGATTACTGGATCTGCATTCCTCAGCAGCGGCCTTGACAAAACAATGGCTTAATCATTACAGAAAATGAATAGCTAATGTTTCCAATGTGTATTAATAGGCACTGTTCTAACTACTTACATGTACTACTAGTTACTTTAAAATTTGTAAAATCTCCATGAAATAAGTCATGGTATTAGCTCTATCTTAGCAGTGAGACACTCTATGCGAGGAGAGGTTGAAGACCTTTTCCAAGGTTGTGTAGTTAACAGTGAAAAAGATGGGGTTGGAACCCAAGCTGTCAAGTTCTGTAATAATTGCTCTAACCCAAAATATGATGTTGCCTCTTCCTTACAATTATTCGTTGTAATACCTAGTCTGTGTACCAAGATGGTTGTAAGAAAACTCAGGATACACCTGTTAAAATGCACTTGTAAGGGAAAGGTATTCCATTAGGCACAAATAATTATTAACTTCAGGGTGAGATTTATTTATCAGGGTGTAAGAAACAAAAGCCAATGAAGAGAGAAAGGGTCTGAACAGGACAATAATAATGATCCCAATATCTGTAGTCCTATTTATTTTTTATGACCATAAAAACACTTTTCTCTAATGTTTACCACATCTTGATCTCTTGTAGAGCCTTGGAAACCATATAGGGCAGGTACTGTTATCATTCCCATGTGATAGATGTGAAAACTGAGTCTCAGTGAAGTTAGGTGACATCTCCTGGCTGCACAGTGCCATGGGGTGGATCCAGAATATAATTTCAGCTCTGACATCTGGCTATCTACCTACAGTAGGGGAAAAGGAAGATAGGGGTGAGACAGAGAATGGGAAAGAATGGGAGTATTGAAACATCTTTAGTAATTTCAGTTCAATGTTGCGTATCTGTCTATCACCAGTAAAAAGGAAACTTGTTGGTGGGCTTGTAGGGATACTTGCAAAGTGCGAGAAGGATAAATGACAGATTTCGAGCTATTCAGCTGGTCCTTTATAAAACTGACTGGGCTTCGGAGTTTATTAAGTCTACCGACAGACATCATGCTACAATCCATTCTTTAGGATCTGATCGCAATGTTTCCTTTAAAAAAATTTTTTTAATGTTTTTTTGTTTTTGAGAGAGAGACACACACACACAGAATCCATAGCAGGCTCTAGGCTCCTAGCTGTCAGCACAGAGCCCAGCTTGGGGCTCAAACTCCTGAACCGTGAGATCAACCTGAGCTGAAGCTGGACACTTAACCGACTGAGCCATCCAGGCACCCCTGATTGCAATGTTTTCAATGCCGAATGTTTTTTTTTTTTTTAATTTTTTTTTCAACGTTTATTTATTTTTGGGACAGAGAGAGACAGAGCATGAACGGGGGAGGGGCAGAGAGAGAGGGAGACACAGAATCGGAAACAGGCTCCAGGCTCTGAGCCATCAGCCCAGAGCCTGACGCGGGGCTCGAACTCACGGACCGCGAGATCCTGACCTGGCTGAAGTCGGACGCTTAACCGACCGCGCCACCCAGGCGCCCCAATGCCGAATGTTTTAAGCTTGCAGGGGTTGTGCCTTGGCACACCCCAGTATTAACTTTAAAGCTAAAGAAGGCTTAGCATTCTCAGTCAAATTTAGCTCTTTAAATACAACATTTACAGGTGGTAAATGAATTTTAAACTTGCACAAAAAGACAGGAAAACCACGTATATTTCATGTTAAAATGTCTCGGTAGAGGGGCACCTGGGTGGCTCAGATGGTTAAGAGTGGGACTTAGACTTCAGGTCATGGTCTCATAGTTCCTGAGTTTAAGCCCTGCCTTGGGCTCTGTGCTGACAGCTCAGAGCCTGGAGCCTGCCTTAGATTCTGTGTCTCCCTCTCTCTGCCCCTCCCCCACTCAGGCGTGTGTGCTCGCGTGCTCTCTCTCTCTCTCTATCTCCCTCTCTCTCTTTCCAAAAAACAAATAAACATTTAAAAAATGTCTCAGTGGGTTTCCCTCCACACATTTTTAAAATGTAACATTCCCCTCCTTCTTACATTGCCCGTCCACACACTCACATCTGTGCAAATCCTTGTAGGTCCCAAACTTACCATCAGCATTGAGTATTCTGTATCTGTTTCTCCTATTTCTTTAGCCAGGAGGGGTCTCTTCTTTGTCAATCTCCGCATGTCCCTTCAACTAATTGCTCCGACATCACCTTTGAAGGATCTCACCGTCTCTTCTCTCTCCACTATCAAGTTCCACAAAGAAATGGACTCTACCTCTAAACCAAAATGGTTGGATTCTCTGGGATCCTGATGCCACACTTCACCCCCCTCCCCTCTCACAGGCCTTTGATTGTGAGCAAGCCTTTGCCTTTCTCATTTCGTCGTGTGCTCTTTGAGGGCAGGAGCTGTCTCGTGTGTTCCTAATAAAGCCCTAGCGCCGGCTGATAGGGGCTGGGTTCCCAGGTTGCGATGATCCAACGTGCCCTGGATAATGATACCGTGTTTTCCCCTGCCTCTTAATGGAACCATTTCAGCCATGGTAATGAGTTAGAAGTGGCCATCGGTTCCCCTCTTCATTGATAAACATCAGGCTAATGTGTGATTTCTTCACAGGATAGTGTCCAAATGGCTAATATGCAACAAATTGCCCACAGGCACACCGTGCCCGGGTTTCCATTAAGAATTCTATAATGTGTCTGCAGGTGGTTCTGCCAACCCCGAGGGAGGTGGGCACACATAAACCACACAAACTCTTACCTCATTGCGGATTCCAGACAGGCAGCCCGAAGCCCTTGCTCATATTCTCTGAATCTTTCATTTCCGCTCCGTTCCCTGCCGCCTCGGCTGGCTAGGTACCCCTCTTCCCTTCAGACTCCCGCGTTGGAGGTCACTGGCCTCGGAGGAATTATAAAGCATGCTTAGTGCTTAGAATCATGTTTTGAGAAGGTGTGAGTGGGAAGTCCGTGAATACCGTTAAAAACCAGGCACAGCACGTGCGTGGAGTCATAAGGTGGGGACTAAGTTTAAGCCCCTTGTTTTATTTTGAGGCAAGGAGTCTTGCCTTTCCACAGCCGTGAACTACTGACTCACGACCTTCACGTTTGCTTAAAGTAGAGTCACAGTCACAAATGTCTGGAACTGCCCGTAGAGTAAAGTAAACGAGGGAAGCCAAGCCCCTGGAGCAAAACAAGAGGGTATGTGTGGGTTGTGGCTAACGGAGGGTGTGTGGCCTTCCTGATGGCACGCCGTTCAATTTTTAAACACTGTGTGGGCTAAACCAAGTATATTAATTGTCAAGTACATCCCCTGGACCATTATATTGCAATGAAAGGCTAATGGGTCTACCTAAAATATTCTATAAACTCTAAAATAAGAAGGAAAAGATATCATAGCGGTCTAAAGTGATGAAAATGAGTTAAAGAAGCGTCTCTATCAAGAACTGAATCCAGAGCCACAGTAAGCCAACAAAAGGAAATAGATAAATAAGACCATATAACAAATAAACCTAAGTGCAAATTCTGTCATTTTTCTGTTTCTTTTTGCCTGTTAATTATATATTTATGTTTTTATTTTTTTAATTATTTATTTTCAAGAGAAAGAACACAAGTGGGGGAGGGGCAGAGAGAGAGACATACAGATTCTGAAGCAGGCTCCAGGCTCTGAGCTGTCAGCCCAGAGCCCACCGTGGGGCTTGAACCTACTAACCGTGAGATCATGACCTGAGCCGAAGTCGGACGCCCAACCCAGTGAGCCACCCAGGCACCCCTAATTATATTTTTATTAATTGCCATGTGTATATAAAGGAATGGGTGTAATAATGCATTTCAGATTCAGAAATTATAAAATAAGCCATTCAGTTTAATACCAATATAAACTTTGACATGAAAGTCCCACCTGAACCTCTCTTAAATCCGATCACTTCTCCCCTCCTCAGAAATAGCCACTGTGCTGAGATTTGTGTTTACCACATCCTTGATTTGCATTCACCAGCAATATCTTTTTTTGTTTTTAATGTTTTTAAACTTTCCATAAATGGTAGCATACTTCATGTGCTATTTTATAGTATCCTTTGTCTGCTTAACATTATGCTCCTGATAATCATCCATGCTTTTTAAAAAAAATTTGTTTTAAAGTTTATTTATTTATTTATTTTGAGAGAGAGAGAGAGAGAGAGAGAGAGAGAGAGAGGCTGAGCGAGCAGGGAAAGCCAGAGGGAATCCCAAGCAGGCTCCACATTGCCAGCATAGAGCCCTATGCAGGGCTCAGACTCACAAACTGACCAAAACCAAGAGTTGGACACTTTACCTACTGAACTACCCAGGCACCCCAATCATCCATGCTTTTAATTTGCCTATATTCATCCTTTTTTTTTAATTGCTATATAGGCCACTATTTATCCACCATCCAGAAGTATTGAAGAAAGTGTAGCTCAGAGCATCATACACATGGCCCTTGGTGCTTTTGTGCAAGAGTTTCTCCTGGGTGGACTTCTGGGAGAGGAATGGTAGGGTCACAGGTGTATTGGACACCTTGTGCAATGTTGCACAAACTCTTGGTGTCACCTAGGACTCCAGAAGTGGCTCTAATGAACAATATCTTGAAAACTGACCTACTTTGTGCTAACAAAAGGATGTATCCTGTATCTCTCAGGTCCTGCCCCGGAGTTTTTCTGAAGAATCAGTGGGAAGCACCTGCAGGAGCCTGCTCACCACTCAGTATATCTTCTTGCAGGCGTGCCCTTGACTCAGGCCAACACACCCACCTGGTGTGTAACTCCAACTCTGCCAGGTAATGCTGACCGTTTTCAGAAGTTCTTGTATCTACTTACACTCTCCCCAGCAGTGCTTAGGATGTCCTGTCTTTGACAAAACATAATACTCTCAGACTCTGTGCTTTTTAAATTTACCAGTCTGGTAGGTATCACGCAGTATCTCAGTGTGATTTCATCCTCCATTTCCTTGAACAACAGTGAGGTTGACCACTTTTTCAAACATTCGGGAGCCATTTAGGACTTCCTGTGTGAAAGGTCTGTTGACGGTGTTTATCTCTTTATCTCCTTGTTAATTTTTTTCTAATAGAATTGAGATCATTCTGTATAAATTTCAGGTACGTATGTTTTCAGATTTATATTTTATAAATCTGTCCTGACAGTTTGCACCTGTTTTCTCTTTTTATGTTTTTTGATGAGCAAATGTATTTAATTTATTGCCATGGGGATTATTAATATTTTCCTTTGCTTTTAGAATATTTTGGCTTGATTAAAAAGTTTTTTCCTAGCCTGAGGTTAAAAAATAGTTTTTATATTACCGTCTATAAATTGAATAATTTTGCTCTTCCCTTTAGATACTTAATCTGCCAAGAATAAATCATTTTGCATAATGCATTTTATTTTAATACAGAATACCAACTTTCCCAGAACCATTTATACAAATGTTCTTTCTCTTACTAGTCTGATATGCCAGTTATTTCATAAATGAGGACCCTAATTTTTATTTGTCCTATGAAGTTTTATCTCTACGTTATGTCAAAGATTTAATGTATTAATTTATCTAGGTTAATAGTAGTATTCATTATCTGAGAAGGCACTTTCTCCTATTCTTCATCTTCTATAAAATCATCTTTATTATTCTTGACCTTTTTCATTTTTATCAACATTTTGTAGTCATCTTGTCAAAAAAATATTTTGTTGGGATTTGTTGGCAATATTTTTGAAATTATTATTGAATTTGGAAAAATTTAGTTACTTTATAATATTAAATTTTCCAATCCAGGAATATTAATATTGCTCTCCATACTAAAGTTTTTAAAATGTATCCAATAATATTTATAATTTTTTGACAACCATGAAAACATTTTATTTTATTTACCCCAAAATCCTGTATATTTTAATTTTGTGTAAAAGTTATCATTTTTTAATGTTTATTTTTGAGAGAGAGAGAGAGAGAGAGCATGAGTGGTAGAGGGGCAGAGAGAGAAAGACACAGAATCTAAAGTAGGCTCCAGGCTCTGAGCTGTTAGCATAGTGCCTAACGTGGGGCTCGAATCCACAAACCGCGAGATCATGACCTGAGCTGAAGTCAGATGCTTAACCAACTGAGCTATTCAGGCACCCAAAAGTTATCATTTTAAGTCAAACTTTAAAAGATATTTTCTGCTAAGAATACATTATTAATTTATATATATATATATGTGTATATATATATATATATACATATATATATATACATATACATATATATATAAATTTTAAGTGTTTTTTTGAAGTGGTTAATCTTTCATTAATTCTACCTGTGTATCTGGGGATTATATTGTTTCAAGCAACCATACCATTATTTAGGAATAGAGATTTCTCTTTTTTTTTTTCATATACATTGTATTTGTTTTTATTTTCCTGTAAAACTTGCCATGATATCCAATGTAGTGATAAACAGATGTGGATATGGCATGCATCTGGGCCTTTTTTTTCTAATTTTAGGGGGGTGTGTTCACTATTTTACCACTAAATATAAGATTTGTACTTACTTTTGTAGATATTATTCATCAGATTAATGAAGTTATATTCTCTTCCTAAAATAGCCAGAATTTTGTTCAGCTTTATTTATTTGTTTTGTTTCATTTCGTTTTCAATCAAGGGTGGTTGAATTATATTAACTGCTTTTACTTTATCTATTCAATTGATCATATGACTTTTTTTCTCTTTGTGAACTTGTCTTTTGAAGAAAACAACTTTTGCATTTGCATATTCTTTCAATTTTCTGTTTTATTTATATAGTATTAATTTTTGTTTGTATCTTCATTGTTTTATTCTACCTTCCTGTGTTGAATTTGTTCTACTCTTCACATAAATTCCTTAAGCCAGATGCATAGATCATTAATTTAAAACTTCCTTCTCTAATATAAATACTGCATACATAAAACTACAAACTTGCTTGATAATGCTGCTTTAGCTCCAACTCAGAACTTTTTAATACAATACATTATAGTTGAGTTCTCAATATTTTCCCATTTATGTTATAATTGATTATTTGATGAGTAGGCTATTCAAAAGCATATTTTTGAAATTAATTTTTGTGCGATGGATTTTCACCAAAATTACATATGCACAGGAAATGTATTCTCTAAGATACTGATTATTTCACATTTTTGAGACTAGCTATATGACTAATATTGGTTAATTTTTGTTAATGACCTTTCTGTGCTTGAAAAGAATATGTAATATGCGATTGTTAGATGTTACATATTTTACCATTAGATGCAGGGTTTTTAGATAAAATACGGGATGCCATATTAAATTTGAATTTTAGGGGGGTGTCTGGGTGGCTCTGTTGGTTAAGCATCAGACTCTTGGTCTTGGCTCAGGTCATGATCTCATGGTTCATGGGATCAATCCCTGCATTGGGCTCCATGCTGACAGCATGGAACCTCCTTGGAATTCTCTCTCTCCCTCTGTCTCTTCCCCTCCCTCACTTGCATGCTTGCGTGTGGATGTGTGCTCTCTCTCTCTGTCTCTCTCTCAAAATAAATAAATAAACATTTAACATTTTTTTGAATTTTAGGGGAGCAACAAATATTTTTATTTTATGTTCCAAAATATTTGTTGTTTACCTGAATTCAAATTTGAGGAGGCATTCTATTTTTTTTCTTCTCTTGCTCAGTCTGGCAAACCTAATTAGGTCAATCCTGTTAATGTTTTTGTCTTCATCTTATACATTGTCATTTTTGTCTACTTGATCTGTTAGTGAGAAAGAATGTCAAACCTGCCCTGTGATTGTGGATTTGTCAGTTTTCTTGTATTTGTGTCAAGTTTTGTTTTATACTCGTGGAAATTACATCATTGCATACATACAAATTCATACATTTTATTTGTTTCAGGTGAACTGAAGTTTTTTTTTTTCCTAAATTACTTACTGATCCTCTTGAGATCTAGTAATGATTTTTGCTTTGCACTCTATTTTCCTTGGTGTTAATATAGCCACAACAGCTTTTTATTTGTTTGTATTTCATTCATTCATTCAACACATATTTATTGAGTGTCTATTTTATGCCATACACATATCAAAGGAAAACAAAAAGTAAAAAAATTAAGTCCCTGATCTCACAACACTTGTATTCTCGTGGTACAAGGTAAACACCAGCTAGTAAATCATGTACTGCATAATGGGATTATACCCATTTAATAAAGAAAAACAATCAGGGATGACAGATAGGGAGTCCCAAGGTTGGCCTCAATGCACTCACAAAAATGTGCGGTGCAGACTCTGAGAGATGACCTGGGTATCTTGATGATTCATGGAAACATGTAATATGAACTTACAGAGTTTAGTTCTGATGATCTCAAGGAAAATCCATGTAGTGAGGTTATCAGTATTGGAAGATGGAATAAGTGGGCCCTTGATAAAATGATCCTAGAGTTACATCTTCACTTCCATTAATAATAATGAATCCTAGAGAAGGGCAAGGCCCTTTGAGAACACAAGGAATCCCTAGCTTCCTCTCAATTCTGGACCATGGAGGAAAAGAGTGACTTAGGTATACACATAAACAGAAAGGGCAATACTAGCAAACCATAGCAAAACCCATAAAGTAAAAGTTCCCTTGCCAGTTCCAACGCTTCTGATCTTTACTCTGTGCTCTTTGCTTCTTAAATATTTATTTAGCACCTATAGAGATGGACAGTGTTTAACACTCTGAAAATGACTCTATTTCTTTTTTAATCTAAACCTTTTCTTTATAAAAAAAATACTACAGATTCAAAAAATGCATGCAACATAAATAGGCAAGTTAAAAACTGTTATAATTTGAGAATTAACATAATACCACTCAAGTCCAGAAGTTATTCATCTCAGTGCGACTCTTGGTAAGTCCCTCATGGGGTCCCAACATTCTGACTTTCTAGTGGGCCTTACTTTGTTTCTTTGACTCGATGTCATGTTTGTAAAATTCATCCATGTTCCATGGAACTGTGAATTGGTGATTTGTTTTGCTCTAAGTGTCAGTTGTGTGGTCATACCACAGTTTTACTATTGATGGCCATGTGAGTTGTTTCCAGTTTTGCTCTAACGTGAATAGTGATGCTGTGAACAGATTTTGCACGTCTCCCAACACGTACATGCACTTTTTCATATTGGTTTCCTAGAAGTGTTGGAATGGCAGACTTATTAGGTGGTTCCATTGCTTTCTAGAATAATTATACGAAATCATCCTGCCTCCAGAAGTCGCTGAGCAATAATATCATTACTCCACATCTCTGTTGCTCTTGGCATTGGCGGGTTTACTCATTCATTCTTCATTCATTCATCTTAGCCAGTTTGCTTAATATGTAGTGTTACTGAATTGTTTTCCCTGATTGCTAATGAGATCGACCACTTTCTCACAGGTTTATTTACCATATGCATCTTCCATGTTGAAGAGCACCCGCTTTTCTGGTATGTTGTCCACTGTTTCATTATTGGCTTGTAAAAGTCATTTATATAGTCTCTAGAAGAGCTACTGTGACTCTTAATGGTATCTTCTGATGTGCATAAGCTTAAAATTTTTTTATGTTTATTTATTTTTGAGAGAACAGAGTGTGAGCGGGGGAGGGACAGAGAGAGAGGGAGACACAGAATCTGAAGGAAGCTCCAGGCTCTGAACTGTCAGCACAGAGCCCTCACAGAGGGCTGGAACTCATGGACTGCAAGATCATGCCCTGAGCCAAAGTCAGATGCTTAACCGACTGAGCCACCCAGGCACCCTGCGTAAGCTTTTAATTTGTTGAAGGCAAGGCTATCAACCTTTCCCTCTGCAGATAGATGGCACACGCCGTGTGTTATACAGCATGTCCTCCTTTCCTGAGGTCAAGAAGATACTGTCTTGAGGTCACGCTAGAAAGAGTGGCTGTGCCAGAGGCAAATCAGAGGTGGGGGCGTTCCAAACACTGGTTTTCTGTCACTGCCAGGAAGACGCTTGTCCCATCTGGAAACGCAGCCAAAGAAACAAAACCAAAACTTGTACCAAACAAGACCCGGAGATGAGGAGTGGTCGTTATTAGAGTTGTCCGATACGTAGAGCGTGAATAAATCATCTGTCATTTCTTATTAATGCATTAGACCCAGCGCTAGATGACCTGGGAGGCATAAACAAGGCTCCAGAGCGGTCTGCTTAGCCACGTGAAGCCAATTCGGCAGCTTCGGGCATGGGGCAGTGCTCAGTAAATTATCTTTGCCCATGAACTAAACGGCACCCCTTAAAGAGTTCCTCCACCTCACATGGATGAGCAGTTTACATCAGATAACAGATTCTTCACCTCCATGATCCCGCCTGCTGCTATTATCTCAAAGATTTGTCACTGTCTTTTCACTTATATTTCTGGATCAGGCTGAGGGATTGAACGGTTCTGAAGCATAGACAGTTTCTCCTCTGCCCGTCATCCAGACATGAATGTGCATATGGTGAACTGCCTTATGGGAAGGACCAAAGATGGCCTAGAAATGCTTTCAGGGATGCAAGGACGCGTCACGTTTTTATCTCACGTAGCATATTACTGTGTTGTGCTGTGAAATTGGGTTACTGAGGAAACAATGAAAATATAATTAATATATTAATAGTAGTGATTTAACTTTAGAGGCATTTCTGTTAGTATCTTGTACTTTGTATTTTATATACCTGCATACAATGGGATGCTTTTGACTGAAAGTACTTTATCTTTTATGTTCCAGACATGCACAGATACACACACATACATATATATATGTAAATTTGTTTAATCTTCAATGAACAGATGGTAGCTATAATTATATAATTAACCCAATTTTAAATATGTAGAAACTGGGGTTTAGACAAGTTAATCATGCTTGAATTTACACAACTCATAAGTGGTGGAAATGGACTTAAACCCACATCACTCTAAATGCTATACTGGGCACTAGAACTTTGTATTTAGTGTACTAGGACCAGAAATGTGGCATATTAAAAAGACTCAGGAGGGGCACCTGGGTGGCTCTGTAGGTTGAGCATCTGACTCTTGGTTTTGGCTCAGATCATGGTTCCAAGGATGTGGGATCAAGCTCCATGTCAGGCTCCACACTAGTATGAAGCCTGCTGAAAATTCTCTCTCTCTCTCTCTCTCTCTCCCCCTCCCCTAAAAAAAAAGGGCTTAAGAAATGGAACTAGATTTGATACTTGATACTTGGAAAACACATTGCAGGTTATGAGATTCCAGAATAACAGCAAAAAGAGAACAAATGTTAGTAAACCCATTTTAACATATGGAAATTGGGATGCAATTAGTAAGTTGAACTGATCACAGGGCAACTTAAAGTTAAAGCAAATGAGGGGAACCTGGGGGCCTCAGTAGCTTAAGGGTCCAACTCTGGACTTCAGCTCAGGTCGTAATGTCACAGTTTGTGAGTTTCAGCCCCACAGTGGGCTCTGTGCTGACAGCACCGAGCCTGCTTGGGATTCTCTCTTTCCCTCTCCCTCTGCTCCTCCCTGCTCGCTCTCTCTCTCTCTCTCTCTCTCTCTCACTCTCTCTCACTCGCTCTCGCTCTCACACTCTCTCTCTTGCTCTCTCTCAAAATAAATAAGCTTAAAAACTTTAAGGCAAATAAACACTGAAATAAGGGAAGGGTGATTCTTTCAGTGTACCCGTCATTGAATCACTGAGCTGGGCGTACACGAGCACCCAGATCTGGGACTGTACAGCTAGATATAGAGACTGTGGAGACTATGCTATATATCATGGTCACCTGGGCATTGTAAGGACGAAAAGTGAACAATTGAAATTACTGTAAAACTACTATATGCTAGGCACTGCTGTAGTAGCTCTGTGTCTTTCATGTCTTTAATTCTTTCTGTTTCTTTTTTAATTCTCAGCCTTACACAATGAGGTAGATATTTTCACCTCCACTTTAAAAATAGAACCCGTTGAAGCTTAGAAAGGTTACGAAACTCGCTAAAATCACTTGCATCAAAGGGCAGGCGCCAGTATCAGACCCTTTGCTGGTCTAACATCAAAGCCCTCTGCCTCTTTTTACGATGCAACACTGTTTCTTTGTGCTAATCCTCTGAGGAGCTTTAGGCAAATCATTCACTGTTCTTTGGATCTCAAACCACACATCTGCGTGTATAGAACAAAATGATTGTCCGTTACAGTTTCTTGCAGTGTGGAGGCGAGAATGAGCCACCTTTGCACATGCTTTCCCCTCGAATAACACATGATATCGTGTATTGAAATAACCAAAGTATATAGAAACTGTTTAACCTCTCCGTCTCTCTCTCTCTCTCTCTCTCTCTCTCTCTCTCTCTCTCTCTCTCTGTCTCATTCCTGCTTTGCTGCATGTGCTTTCTGTGGAGATAATGGGAGGAGGTGGGAGTACAGTAGGGTTGTTAAAACAAGGGCAGCCTTGCTTTAAGTTTGTTCCTTGGACCAGAATAAACTTACTCTTGTCCTTGGCAAGTAATGGGACCGTGGTGATTTCAAACCTCTCCTTCTTACCCCATCATCATCAAGACCAGACACGTTCTAAATATATGTAGGGGATGCCTGATTGCTTCCTCTCCATTCTACGTGAGCCGGCTTAAGGGTCACGGCTGGCATGGGAACAACGAACGGAGGATGCTTTTCAGAGTGTCCCTCACAGCGAATCATGTCAGGTCTGCCTGTCACCCCTGAGCTGTCTCATTGGATTGATATAGACAGCTTTATGAGTTGGATAAAGATACCAAAGATAAATTCCACAGCGTTGGTAATGAAGCAGGCGAGGGCAAAAGACCCACAGACTCGAACGCCAGTCCTGAATCTTTCATCTGAGTCAGCTCCTAGAAATGAAGGTCACACCATGGTCAAGGCAAAATGACAGCAGGCTCTGAGTAAAAGCGTCCCTTAGATTTAACTAGTGAGGTGAGGGGAGAAAAATGTGGGCCGGGCCAACATCCGTCCCCATCCCAAATCCCTCTCCTCTGATATGTTGCTAATCCCACGCAGCTAATTGTCACATCAAAATGGTGACAATGGTGGAGCCCGTGAGAGAAGCTCAGTGGCACACTCATTGGGTGTGGTGTTTATGGAGATGTCCCCAGAGGATGCGTTTTATGTAACATTGTTACATCCCTGTCTGGAGCCATCTGGCCACTCTGCTCCTAAGTGAGAGGGTCAGACTAAAAACAACAACAACGAAAGGAAGGAAGGAAGGAAGGAAGGAAGGAAGGAAGGAAGGAAGGAACAAAGAAACAAACAAAGAAACAAACAAAGAAACAAACAAAGAAACAAAGAAACAAAGAAACGAACAAAGAAACAAAGAAATCCAAAGCTTTGGCGTCAAGACAGATCCAGATGAGAGAGAGAAAATATCTCTGTGTCCCCATTTGGGGTCCCTCCACACGTCTTTGAAAGTATCTTTGTTCTTGATAACATGCAGTTTATCAGCTGATCATGAGCAGACATTGTGCTGTGTTTGCACTGTTTCCCTGCAGTGTCTGTGAGCCACCCGGCCTTCCCTTGTGGGTCTGCATGTTCCACAATGTGTGCCAGGAATGGAAACTGCAGTGGAATGGAAAAATAAAAAGGCTCAGGTCTTAGCACACCATTTACTAATTGTGAGGTTAAACAATTCCAGCAGGTGGTGGACGTGTAGTGGACCAAGTAGGAATTTTTTTTCCCCTGATGACTAGAGACACACAGAATCCAGGAGCCCCCCTGAGTCATTTGTGGGGAGAAGGGACAAAATGAAGCATTAGTCTGAGGTGCAGCTGTTCCTTAGAAGACAAGAAATGAGTTCATGGATCAGGGCGTCTGAGGACAGGTAGAGGACAAAGCTAGCAGCTTATGCTGTAGACTGTGATCAATCAAAGTGGGGTAGAACAGTCTGGTCCACTTCAGACGCTGTGTTTTCTTCCCAAGGAGATCCGGGCTCCAGATTAGACTGATGCATGTCCCGGCGGGAGGACTCAGGCAGGAATTGCAGGGAGCTGCAGGGGAGCGGAAGGACTTGGGACAAACGACAATGGAAGGTCCCTTCCTGAAGACGGTTGGGCACAGCGATCACAGGGACTGTCCGGAGTGTCAAGTGCCGAGAGCCAGTATAGGGAGGCACACACAGGTTGGCAACAAAGAACCTACAGCCGAGGTCAGCAGAATGGGAAGCACTGAGCCTTTCAGAAAGGGGAGGTATCCGCACAGAGGATGCGCATGCGGAAGGAAATGTGGAGGACACCGGGCTTGTATGCATGGGGTACTAGACCACTGCTCAGGTTCAAAGGCGAAGAGACAGGATAGACCCTGCATAACTGTGAGCAGTTCAGTCCCCTGAACCCCAGTTTTCTCACGGAGAAAATGAAAACATGGCACTGGCCAACCTAAACTATAAGCATCAAACAAACTAACGGATACAAACAATTGTATTAATAGTTTTTAAAGACAGTTTTTGTTATGCGCCAAGCAGTGTGTTTTAGACATTCGTCTCCTCTATTTCTCCAAAAGCGTAGCGCTAGCACATCCTTGCTACAGCCCTGTGAGGTGCAGATGCTTCCTATCTCCATGAAGGCCCAGAGAAAACCTGGATAATTTGTCTCCATCACACAACTGGTAAGTAGCAGAGCCAGGTTTTGAATCCAGGAACTGACGCCAAAGCTCAGGGTCACAACACTAAGCTGTGCGGCCACTCGAGTCCTAACCGGTGCGACGGTCTGTCCTAAGGGTCTGCGCAGGAGGGCGGCCCAGATGAAGAGCTCCTACCATTTAAATGCCTGTTGTCAAACAGGGTTCATGAACTCTCTGAACAAACCTGTCCTGGTAGACACACGTCCTGCCCTTGTCTTGTCTTCCTCTGGGTCTAAGAGGAATCATCACTGATACGTATTTCTGTCAGTAGCAAAGACCGGATGCTGCAACACTGGCCTGTGACTTTCCGTTGCATCAAATGGAACACTGGTGGTCCTTTTCCTCTCTTCCATCATCGTCATGGAATAGCTATCGGGGAGAGGCTGGAACAGCTACTGCTGAGAATGATTCACATCTGTTACACCAACACCTTGATCTGTTAAAGAGTCACCAACTCTTTAGATGACCCCTAAGACACATCACACACTGAAAGTATATGAAACTATGGTTTATTGGGCTCTTCCTATCAGCTCCAGTAAATGTGCAAAAGGCAAAAAAACACGTTCTAAGGTTTGATTCCTCGACATTATCACAAACTTTAAAATGTGGATGTGCGGGATAGAAGGAACATACTTAAAGATCATAAAAGCCATTTATGAAAAGCCCACAGCTAACATCATCCTCAACGGGGAAAAACTGAGAGCTTTTTCCCTGAGATCAGGAACACGACAAGGATGCCCACTCTCACCGCTGCTGTTTAACATAGTGCTGGAAGTTCTAGCATCAGCAATCAGACAACAAAAGGAAATCAAAGGCATCAAAATTGGCAAAGGTGAAGTCAAGCTTTCACTTTTTGCAGATGACATGATATTATACATGGAAAATCCGATAGACTCCACCAAAAGTCTGCTAGAACTGATACAGGAATTCAGCAAAGTTGCAGGATACAAAATCAATGTACAGAAATCAGTTGCATTCTTATACACTAACAATGAAGCAACAGAAAGACAAATAAAGAAACTGATCCCATTCACAATTGCACCAAGAAGCATAAAATACCTAGGAATAAATCTAACCAAAGATGTAAAGGATCTGTATGCTGAAAACTATAGAAAGCTTATGAAGGAAATTGAAGAAGATTTAAAGAAATGGAAAGAAATTCCCTGCTCATGGATTGGAAAAATAAATATTGTCAAAATGTCAATACTACCCAAAGCTATCTACACATTCAATGCAATCCCAATCAAAATTGCACCAGCATTCTTCTCGAAACTAGAACAAGCAATCCTAAAATTCATATGGAACCACAAAAGGCCCCGAATAGCCAAAGGAATTTTGAAGAAGAAGACCAAAGCAGGAGGCATCACAATCCCAGACTTTAGCCTCTACTACAAAGCTGTCATCATCAAGACAGCATGGTATTGGCACAAAAACAGACACATAGACCAATGGAATAGAATAGAAACCCCAGAACTAGACCCACAAACGTATGGCCAACTCATCTTTGACAAAGCAGGAAAGAACATCCAATGGAAAAAAGACAGCCTCTTTAACAAATGGTGCTGGGAGAACTGGACAGCAACATGCAGAAGGTTGAAACTAGACCACTTTCTCACACCATTCACCAAAATAAACTCAAAATGGATAAAGGACCTAAATGTGAGACAGGAAACCATCAAAACCTTAGAGGAGAAAGCAGGAAAAGACCTCTCTGACCTCAGCCGTAGCAATCTCTTACTCAACACATCCCCAAAGGCAAGGGAATTAAAAGCAAAAGTGAATTACTGGGACCTTATGAAGATAAAAAGCTTCTGCACAGCAAAGGAAACAACCAACAAAACTAAAAGGCAACCAACGGAATGGGAAAAGATATTCACAAATGACATATCGGACAAAGGGCTAGTATTCAAAATCTATAAAGAGCTCACCAAACTCCACACCTGAAAAACAAATAACCCAGTGAAGAAATGGGCAAAAAACATGAATAGACACTTCTCTAAAGAAGACATCCGGATGGTCAACAGGCACATGAAAAGATGTTCAGCGTCGCTCCTTACCAGGGAAATACAAATCAAAACCACACTCAGGTATCACCTCACGCCAGTCAGAGTGGCCAAAATGAACAAATCAGGAGACTATAGATGCTGGAGAGGATGTGGAGAAACGGGAACCCTCTTGCACTGTTGGTGGGAATGCAAATTGGTGCAGCCGCTCTGGAAAGCAGTGTGGAGGTTCCTCAGAAAATTAAAAATAGACATACCCTATGACCCAGCAATAGCACTGCTAGGAATTTATCCAAGGGATACAGGAGTACTGATGCATAGGGCCACTTGTACCCCAATGTTCATAGCAGCACTCTCAACAATAGCAAATTATGGAAAGAGCCTAAATGTCCATCAACTGATGAATGGATAAAGAAATTGTGGTTTATATACACAATGGAGTACTACGTGGCAATGAGAAAAAATGAAATATGGTCTTTTGTAGCAACGTGGATGGAACTGGAGAGTGTGATGCTAAGTGAAATAAGCCATACAGAGAAAGACAGATACCATATGTTTTAACTCTTATGTGGATCCTGAGAAACTTAACAGGAACCCATGGGGGAGGGGAAGGAAAAAAAAAAAAAAGAGGTTAGAGTGGGAGAGAGCCAAAGCATAAGAGACTGTTAAAAACTGAGAACAAACTGAGGGTTGATGGGGGGTGGGAGGGAGGAGAGGGTGGGTGATGGGTATTGAGGAGGGCACCTTTTGGGATGAGCACTGGGTGTGGTATGGAAACCAATTTGTCAATAAATTTCATATATAAAAAAATAAATAAATAAAATAAATAAATAAATAAATAAATAAATAAATAAATAAAGTAAGTTATGGATCATATGTACTTTCCTCTTTGTAAGTTTCCATGCTTTCCCAATTACGATAATGCATATGTACCCTTTCATAATATGAAAATATTTTTAATATAAACAAAAGTATTTTTGTCAAAATTGTTATAAAAATAAAGTATTCTGCAATAAAAAAAATAAAAATAAATTAAAAAAAATAAAATGTGGATGTGGAATACAATCGGATGTTTATACTTATCCCAACTGCTGTTACTTGCACACGATAGATGTTAAAGCACAACACCCCTTCCACCTTCCCTTCTCTGTATCTTGAGAGTGGAAACTACCAAGCATTAATTTTGATATCTTAACACAGATGTGAACACCTAAACACGGTCCAGCATGTGACTTACACACACCCACAGTTTAACGCACACTAGTTCCTTCATGCAAACACACACTAACACATCACCGCATGACTACAGAATCACACCCACACATAGTGTCAAATATATATAGCTCCTCGGGGCACCTGGGTGGCTCGGTGGGTTAAGCACCCAACTTTGGCCCAGGTCACAATCTCCCAGTTTGTGGGTTTGAGCCCTGCATCGGGCTCTGTGCTGACAGCTCGGAGCCTGGAGCCTGCTTCAGATTCTGTCTCTCTCTCTCTCTGCCCCTCCCTGGCTCACACTCTGTCTGTCTACCTCTCTCTCAAAAATAAACATTAAAAAAAAAATTAATACTCATATATAGCTCCTCAACTAGGATGCCACTCTGTCCTCATTCTTCTCTCTCTGCATGCCCCTCCCATGCTTCCTCAAAGGCTTCCTCATCTTCACACACCGCTCTTACTGTTGTTCCTGTTTTGTTCCGCTACGCAAGGTGCATATGTTCATTCATGTATTTATGGAGCACATATTATTAAGCACCCAGTGCCAGGCACTATGCTAGACACTGAAACTATGAACAAGTCAGACAAGTTGCTGTCCTCACAGAAGATGCATTCGAGTGTCCGGAGACAGAAAAGACAAAACTCTGTAAACAAATACCATTTCAGAGCATGGACAATGGAAGGGGATTACCACCTTTGGAATGAATTTTTCCTTCACCTTTTATTCGTTTATCAGGCATTTGTCATCTTCCAGAAAACAACCAAGGGCTGAGGTGAAATGGTGAGAAAATACAGAATTTAGAAAGGGAACTCACAGCAGTTCAGAAGATGCAGGGAGAGCTGGAATCAGGTGCATCCTGTGCGTGAAGAGATTGAATCCTTAACCACAGACGTGTGTGCTGAGAGGACTCTGTTCAAACCCACGGGGCCGGAGGTCGATCCATTAGTCTGTGGAGACGTTAACGGCAGAGGCTTCCGTGGCATCAGGAGCTGAAGTGTGAGTAGCGGGTGATGAGGAGAAAGTGACTATAGACCACTCTTATGAAGTTGATGTTGAATAAGACAGGTTAGGAGATTTATGCGGAGGCCAAATGAAAGGACGCTTTTCAATGTGGGTGAATTCTCATATCTATAAACCAGGAGAACGTGTCCAAAGGAAGGAGGACAGGGGAACATAAAGGAAAGAGAAAGGGAGAAGAGCCGCCGAGGAGGAGGTCACAAAAATGTTCAAAATTTGAATGGATGCAACGGTTCCTCTTCTTGAGACTGGAGGAAAGGATATAATAAAGATTTGCATGGTTGTGGGCGCCTTTAAGCCCCAGGGGAGAGGAATTGAGGGAGAATGAGCAGTTAGCACCCTTTGCCTTTTGAAATGGTTAGTTGAGAACCCAAGTCCTAAAGGCAGACTTCTCGGGTAGGAATGTCTCCAAATTGTGTGGGACTCCGGCTGGGCTGCAGACTCCGTCTCCCTGTGCTTTGGTTCCTCATCTCTAGAACAGAAAGGCTGTACCTCCCAGGACGGCCCTCCCAGAGCTGGTGTGAGAGTGTGGTCTGGTGATAGGTTACAACAGTGCTGGCTTGAAACAGCAAACACAGACTATTACTACTACTGTTTTATTGCATATTATTCACGTATTTGTTTATATACCTACTGTTACTGTAAGAAAGTTAAACATTTTGGTAGTAACTCGTGATTACCCCCGAACTCCAGGTTCACATTCATCTCTAAACTCCAAACTCGACATCGAGAACATACCTCACACAGTTGTGTTTCCTGTATCACAGACACAAGTTCTAAATTTAGACCTACCCCCAAGGCCACTGTCCTTGAAACAAGAGCAAGCTGTGCTTTTGGCGTTGCTGGGGCTCAACATTATTAAAAGGACACAGATAACAGATTCACAGCACCCTTCTGGTTTCATTTTTGGCAACTTGCTCTTCATTTGGTACAAATAATCATAAAATTAAACAGCATCCACTTGTAATTTTATAGCAATTGCTCGCATAGCCTTTGCCAGGTTTCCTATAATAACTTCATGTATAATTAGTATGTAATCTTCAGGCATAAATAACACTCTAATTAGTCTGTAATCTGTAATTATAATACACTTTCAGGCAAGGTGTGTATACGTGTGAGTGTGTGTATGAGTGAACTGAGGGAGTCTCAGAAACATAGACTTTTTAATCAAATAAAAGGGATTTTGCAGATTTCGTTTGTAAACTATTTCCAGTGCCATTAAAGAATAAGTGATAAAACCTGCTCATTATACACAGCAACAGTTAGATTGACAAGTGGCAAGAATAAATCTATGTATTACTGGTCATGACTGAGCGTGTGTCGCGTAGGCACAAATATGCAAAGAAGAAATGGCCTCTGCCTGTATAACAGCGATATTCAGCGTAGATGGTAGACATGACATCATTACATAATTTAAATGTTGTTGTAAAAGCTTTTTCCGGATGAAGAAATATTTAGAGATCAGTAAGCAAAGTAGTCAAAAGTCATAAAAGTTGCATTTGAACCCAAAGTCTTTAGATTGAAATCATATATTCTTGTCGCACCACCATTTTAAAATGGGAATCAAACTATGTGCAAAGCGTGTGATAAAGACACACTGGCTCGCACAACCGAGTCATCAACCTGTGTCTGGAACCCACTATACAGGAGGGGGAAGGAGCTGGGCAGCTTTGCAAGAGGGAGGAGAGAAGGGGAAGCAGGGAGCAAATACAAAGTCATCTTTTTCTTTCAGGTGTTTACCGGAAACATTAATGAAGGAAACACTGGGAGAAACAATTTTTCTCATTTTGTGTCAGAAAAGAAAAACATCCTGCTGTCAATTAACAAAATCTGAGATATGAAAGTCTACAGATAAAAAGGATTAAGAAGGAATTACATGTGCCCGAGTACAGCTAAACTTCCCCTAAAAGAGCCAGAGAATGACATCAAAAGAGGACAATGTGATTAAGGCGGAGACAATATTAGATTAATTCTAGACCGTGTTTAATTCCCAGTAGGTTTTGGTCAGAAAGACAATTCCATTCCAGAACCAGCATCTGTTCAATCCAAAGGATATTTCCAAGGGAGGATATATTTTCGTAAACCTCTTGTGGTTTGCCTTTTCTATGCTTGGGACCATAATTAGGTGGAATCATTTATTTGTTTGCACTTTTCTGGTTGTCACGATCACTTGTGACTTTATAATGTGAATCTTGGTTTTTTAGGAAGTTTAAATTTCAGCCGTAGCTTTAGCTGTGTAAGCCATAAATATAGGCGGGTGAGTAATACCTTTTAATAACATTCACATCAATAAAGTTAAGCACAAACACACCTGGTATTCTTCACATAATATAGTATTTGTTGGCTTGTAACCTAGGGAGGTTCAGAGGTATAGTCTGAAACTAGTCGCTGTAGGTGGAGGGCATGGAGAGACCAAAGAAAGGCAGATCACTCCAGATAGGTTGGTGGCAGTTTTAATAAGCAAGGAAATTTATACTTAAGATGGAAACTTCCATCATGGGCATAAAATGAATAGATCTCAGCAACTGCCCGCCAAATTGAAGTTTATATTGGGGCCTTAACTGGATTCAGTCATGTGAATCATCCAGATGGTCTCTACAACGTATCACTATCTCAAGGCTGTATGTTTGGGGCCCCTTCTGGGAGTGAGAAGGAGAGCAGAATGCACATTCAAGGACACAGAACAGAATGATGAGCCTCCATTTGCCCAGATTCAGCTCAAGGGTCCACCAATGGTTGATGACATACTCTTGATGACCTCTCTCAACAGTATCATATGAATGTGTCAAGCATAAGAAAAAAACCAGTTGTTTTCCTCTTTAGGATGATTTTAATATGCCGGAATATGGATTAAACTAATCTATACAATCATTCAGTCAATAATATACGTTTGAGTACCTTCCACCCAGTAGGGGCTAATGTGCACTTCTGTCCTGCCCATCGCTATGAAATTCCACACTTAGAATACGAATATAGCTGTGGATAGGGGAAGAGTAGACAATAATACACAATGAGATATGTAAAGAACATCGGGTGTTGGCATTCAAGCACCACTTATAGGAGTTTCTGAGCAGAGTCATAGGATTCAGATTTAAAAAGGCGAAATGCCAGGGAAGGAATCTGAAACAAAAAATTCAAGATATCACTGGCGGGGGGGGGGGAGTCCCCTGGGACCTCTTTTCTGGGGACATTCAGGATGGGCTTTATGACCAATGTGTAGACTCTTGACAAAGGAAATTGAAAGAACAGTAGGAAGTAGATGGGATCCAGTGAGAAGACTGGTTTAGACAAGTTGTACTCTCTGAACCAGTGAAGCTTGATTGGGAAGCCGGCAGGCAGACCCAAATCTATCAGACTGTATTTGATAGCAAGTGCCAGAATGCAGCTCAGCTGACTTAAATTAGGGTCTCACGTGACCAAGAAGATCACATCTAAGGTTTGTTTCAGACTTAGCAGAATTGGGGATCTCCAGTGGTATTTCTCCCTCTCTTTTTATTTTACTCTCCTCATGGTGACTTTATTCCCAGGAAACCTTTCCCTGAGGAACAAATGGGACTGTGAGTTCCAAGATTGTGTTTTACTGGCTTTGATATTCCAGAGTAATGAGAGGACCTCTTTCCCAAGTGTTCCAGCAAAATTTCTGGGCAGTTCTTCCATTTGCGTCCATCTTGAATTTGGTTCCCAGATACTAGCCCATTACTATTGCCAGGAGGATCCTATTGCTAGGATCCAATGCTGATGGCACCTATACCATGTGGGGTTAGTGTGGAAGGATCATGGTTACTAAAGGCAAACCAGGTACTGTCACCAGAAGAGGAGGATTGGATGTGAAGCAGGCAAACGCATTCTCTGAAGGGATCATCAGACTTTTCTCTCATGTACGAGTACACACACCTGCACACGCACACACACACACACATGCACGTACAACCCTTAGGCCATAAATATGATTGCAAATTCTCTGCATATGCTTAAGATAAACGTTAGAAATCTAAAAGGCAAATGGCACGTGGTAAAGGATGAATTCAGAGAAAAGAAAATACAGATGCTTGGTTGTGTATGGGAAAAAAATGTGCTCAAAGGAGTGAAAATTAGAACAATAATGGGGAACCATGTTTCAACCCAATCTAACAATTGTTCTGTGAAATAAATAGCTGGTATAAGTATAAATTATGGCTGGTTATTTTGGAGCATTTTATACTTCAACCTGTGTCAATACACTTAAATATATATATATACATATACGTATGTGTATGTGTATATATATATATGTATGTATATATATGTGTGTGTGTATACATATATATATACATATGTATATACATGCATATACATATATTTTTTGGAAGCTAATTTAAGGAAATAATACAAAAGAAGAAAAGAAACAATACATGAAGATTATTTCAGTATTGCATACAGTAGCAGAAAATTAAGGGCACATGAAAACAGGGAGGAATTGATTTCTTTTAGAGTATAAAATTATCAAGTTATCCTGAGCAAGCTATTCAATCTCTCTGAAATCTAATTTTCTGATTTATAAAACAAGAAAAATGCTTCATGTTTAATAGTATTTGTTAAAAAATAATGGATTGATAATGTGGGTAAACTACCTAGTACAGTGAATATGGTTAGTTGGGAAATTATAGCTTTTATTATAGCTAAAATCATAATTCAAGTTGTTTTATGTATCACCAAGAAGGAATTCCATTACATAATGTTAAGTAAAAGCACATCAGCAGAATAAATGCACACGAATAAACAATTGAGGGATTTCTCATTATCGTCACTGTTGTGTTAGGGTAGATGTTTATGATTGGCTTTTCCCCCTCCACTTTCCAAATTTCCCGTGGCCCTATATTTCATGGGGTATTTGTGACTCTTGGAATAACTGATGTATGTGAAAGCAATTTACAAAATGAATAGTGTCAGACTAGAAGGAAAAGTGATGATGGTGATTATTTTAATGAGGTGGGAAAGACAGGGGACTTGCAGTATTAAATCAGCATGTCATGATAAAACACAAACGTGTTTGATTTTTAAAGTGAATATTTAAGAGTTTGTAGATGTCTCCCAGCCTTCTTCCAGAGAAGAGGGCTCTGGGGACAGCAAGTACTGGCCGGGTGGTGTACCAGGGTCTTTTGCAGGGCGAGACGATGGAGTTGCTCAGCCTTCTCTTGTGAAAGCTTGTCTGAAGGTAGATTACTAAGTCCAAACATTAACCAAATGAGACCTAACTGGGTTATAAATCTAGACAGATTGGGGAACAAATGAGGCCAGAGTGTGAGCAAATTCAAAATGGAAAGGAGAAAGTGAGAATTTGTAGGCAACAGCTCAAGCTACCACTGGCTTTATTTGAAGCACGGATGGCCATGAGCATTGACAAGCCTCAGGTCATCGGAGGAATAGACCAGAGAGTGGGTCCTGAGTAGATAGAGGCTGACCACTGGAGATGTTCAGAGGATCTGGATCTGACTGGCTCTGTGAGTGGTTAGCAATATGGCCTCAGAGGAAAGTTTGATCTCTCTGAACCTCAATGTTCTCAGACATAAAATGTGGCACAGATGTCTACCTTCCATGCACGGTTGCATGGAAAAACTGAGGTAATTATTGTGGAATACTCTGTTGTCACCAAGTGGCTTTGCCCAGAGAAGTATTCTGGTGAATAAAACATAATCCATGCAAATTTAAGTAACTTCTAAGTGGCCTTAGTCCTTCACTTTCATATATATACGAAATATATATGTGTATGTATTTAAATCTCCATGAAGGGAAACCATAGTTCCCTCAACATTTCTTAGAAACATCTTTTCCTTTTAATACGAACTGGTCTCACTCCTAAGCCCTGACTCCACTGGGCTCCTTTTGCTTTCTACCGCTGTAACATTCCTCCTGATTCTTCCTCTCAAAAGTCCAAGAATCAGTCCAAACAAACATGATCTTCCTTAGAATATAATGTTGAGGAGAATACAGACAACAATATTACAGGCAGAGATTTCGTGTGTCAGGTAAATGTGCTAGTGCTCGGTGTATAATAGTCTCCATAAATAGCAAAATTATTATCATTGCTATTTTCTTGACTTTTGGAAAGCTCATTTAGACCCTTGGGTTGCACTGTTCTTCTCTGATTGGTGGGGTAATGAGATATTTGTCAATGGGCTTTAAAGAGAATTATACAAAATGAGCTATGCCATGTTCGTCGACTGGCATATATTAAAAATGTTTCTATGATACCTCTACTTAATAAGATGAAAGAAATAACATTTGGACTAGTAAATTATTTACTTATTATACTCAAGATTCTTAATCAAATACTCCTATTTTTTGCTTTGAGTAACTAATAATAATGTTATGCATAAGGACTGGTGATTTTCCATACACAATAACTGTTAATGTCATTGTTAGCAATGAAACTTGATGTTGTTGAAATCTCTGTGTCTCTATCACTGTCTTTATTTCTTGTACATCTTAAGTAATCTAGTGACTATCTTTTGTTTTCTGCTGTCAATCCAAATACCTACATACCTATAATGTTGATAATAATTATAATTTTATTGAACATTTACTGCACACGAGACACTTTGGTGAATGGATTATAACATTTGGGTCTCACAAAATTTTTCCCAGGTGAATAACGCCATTATCCACATCTTATAGATGAGGCCTGGAGAGAGGATGAAGCTTAGCCAAGATGCACTTTTTGTAGGAGACAAGCAAGAACTCCAGCCCATGTATTTGCTTCCAGAGTCTCTTGTCATTATTTGTGAATATTCACCCCCTCCCTGAGTTAGTCCTTATGTTTCCAGGAAAATATGTTTCAAGGAAACATAGTCCTTATGTTTCCAGCCTCAGCAGTCATGAGAACCTTCCACGTGGTCTCTGCCTCCATTCTGTCTTGTACTATGTGAATGAGACTTTTTAGAAGCATATCCAACAAGTTCACTCCCCAACTTAAAACACTTTGATGAGTGTATCAACAGAATAAGGTCTAACCTTGAGTGTGCGACCCACCAAATCCTCATAATTGCTCCTGGCTACCTTGTGTACTTCCATCTCTCCCCTTAGCCCTATTCTGCAGCTACCGTAATTGATAGCACCGCTGGAATATTCCTTAGTATTTTCACGTCTATATCTTTGATTATCTTTGCAGAGTTTGTTGTGCTGTTCTGCCTGACTCCTTTTCCCACCTAGGAAAGTTCTGCTTGGTCTTTGAGGTTCCACTTCCTCAGCCAACTGTGAATATTTTATACCCTTCCTTCAATGAACCGAATACTTCTTCATTAAAACTGCTAGTGTGCTTTTTTCCTCTTCTTTTATAAAATCCAGGCACTGTGACATGTGGTGCCCGCCCCGCGTCTGAGCTGTTTAGTTGTTTGATACAGGGCTTGATTTCTCCTCATAGCACAGAGTTTGTCATGTAGTGGACGTTTAATAAATATTGCCTTATTAAATTATGTAGACATAGCAGAATGAGCCGAAACTGTCATCACTGCTATCAAGGGCTGATAAGTTATGTGAGGTTCAGAAACAGACTGTTTGGACAGAGCACTATTCACACCACATGACTGAAAGCAGGAAGCAACATGCCAATCGTCAGGGTTATAGTTTTGTGAGGAATAAGGCCAGTCAGATTGGTAGGAAGGATACGGGTACTCCATGTGGTCTGCACGAAAACTTATAAGGTTAAGTGAACTGCTTCTACTAAAAAAAAAATCATTTTAATGGTGGAAAATTGAGTCTCCCTTCGAATGTTTAGGAGAAAATTTGCTTCTGTGTCACTGGCAGAGAGAAATAACGTTGGTTGCCATGAAATCAGGAAAAGCTTAAACAGAAAACTCCATTGGGCATCCTTCAGAGTAGGAGGGGAAGAATTTTCAAGATGTAAGAAGGGACTAAATCCAGGTTGCTGTTACCTGGTGGAGAGACGTTGGCAGATCTTGCAGAAGGAAAAATGTCTTCCAGGGGCCAAGGAAAGGATCAGGAGCTGTGTAGGAGCTCAGCAAAGTTGTGGCATTCAATTTTTCTCCTTTCCAAATATCTACAACCAAGAGAGCAGATTAACTAAAGAAAATTTCCTGTAAATTTAAATTAAATTAAACAAAACTACTTAAACCTTACATTATATTTAGAGAATGCAAGCAGGGGGCGCCTGTGTGGCTCGGTTGGTTGAGTGTCTGATTCTTGATTTCGGCTCAGGCCATGACCCCAGAGTCCTGGGGATTGAGCCCCACATCAGGCTCTGTGCTCAGTGTGGATTCTCTCTCTCTTCCTCTGCCCCTTTCCCCTGCTTGCACCCCCTCTTTCGTTCTCTCTAAAATAAAATAAACAAAATAGAGAATATAAGCAAAGAGGTGTTCAGAAAGATCACTTTGTGGTCTTATGATAAGTACCAACTAATAAATTATAAAGCAAGAGACATATTTGGGCAGCAGTTACAGTCCAAGATCTAGAAATAACTGATCCCCTTAGTTCTTGTCTCATCGTCCTAGAAGAACTTTGAGAGACAAACCCCGTGGCCAGAAAGACATGTGTCGTGTATGAAGATGTGCTCCCTATGGGTCACTCACAGCCTCAATAGCAGTAGCTTTGCATTTTATTCCTTGAACAGGAATACATGGAATCATCTAGCACGTGCATGGATTTCATAAGTTGCATCGTGATGGCAATTAAATAATAAAGATAGGAACATCTCCTGTACTGATTGTCTCATATGCCTAACACCGCGATGAGATCTCCCCTATAATATGCCCACCCTTTATAAGATACTGTAAATGTAAACTTTAGTATTCTCATTTTGTAGTTTAACAGAGTATGTTACAGCGTGTTATAGAGCTTACTGAAGGCTAATTTTTTGTAAAGTGGCAGAACTGATATTTGAATCACAGGCTCCAAGGTCCATAGGTTTTCTTAACAGAGAATCCTTCCAATACTAACCTGTTCTCTGATGGTTCATGAATACATACATGTACACCAATAAAGAGGGGGAAGCCATTGGTAGATTGATGGAGGAAGTGAGGAGAGGAAGTGAGTTTTCTGGAACCATAAACACGGAAAGGAAGGGAAAGAAGAAAGAGGATGTAAATAAAAGAAACAGGATAAATTTAAAGTTACCAGCTAAGAACCCAGGTTTCTCACCAGATGGTTCCTAAGAATAAAAGGCCTAAAACGACTGAGAGAGGATTTTCCGTAAGGCAGCTAGGTCTCCTAAAAATTCTCAGCTCAGTAAGTGCAAATCAAATGTAAAAATAGACATTTTCCATAACATCCCCTATGTAATCTTGTACATTTCAAACTTCAGAAGAAAAATGGATAAAACTGAGCAGATGTGTCAAAATGTATGGGCCTAATCTGGTGCAGCCATCACTGAGACAGGGGATTTGATGGTCGGAGCTCAGGCACTTCTGTTTGCCTTTAAAACCATTTTTTTATAACCTTCTTCACACACTTTCTTTGTCTAGACCCAGAGTGCCTTGCTGCCAGGGATTATGATTGCTTCTCAGTGCCCACCATGCCTGAGCTAGTGCCCAGCACATAGCTGGTACTCACGGCTTCCTATCTTTCTTCAAATCTGGCCCTTGCCATAGACAAGAGGTAAACTCATAACTCTACCCCTCTTTGTCTCAGTTTCTGTGTTTGAGTTTGGGTGGCAATGATAATAACAGCTGTCTCAGAGAGTTATTGCCCGTAGTGTTTGAAATAACATGTAAAAATGCATAGCACAGCAGCTAGCTCCATATTGAAAATAGACTCAAGGCTAGGGCTTTGAGAATATGTGGAGGTGAATACGACACTTTCCTGATTTCAAAGAATTTATAATTTAGCAGGAGGAGAAGGCAAATTTAAAAGAAGTTAGTACAATAGGATGAGCTTTGAAGTCAGACATTGAATTGAAACCTGCTTTTTCCACTTGCTGCGTGATCTTAGAATATGACTTAAAATCTTTGCACTTCATGGTCATGTTAAGTAAAAAGAGCCCATAATACTTATCTCAGGGAGGTGTTGCCAAAGGTAGAGATAGCATGAGTTGTGAACTTTGCAAAACATGTGGCATATTGTACTCAAAAACAGCATGCATGATGGTTAGTAATTCAGATAACATGAACTCACGAAAGCAAGGATCCAAGAACACGTATAACAAATGTCAATGGGGGGGCATAAATATATATGATACTGAGATAATTCAGAAGAACGATGCATTTGGTTGGAGAGAGAAGAACATGAAAATAGTACGATAGGATTTCAAGAAACAGAACACGGGGAAAATTTCAAGCAGAAAGAACCTCTTGAACAAAATGGCGGGTTCAGGACAGTTGGCATGTACCTATACAATAGTAGTTCATTCATTTTTTTTAACAGAGTGTACAATGCAGGATAATGGAATAGATTGAAGCTTAGATTTAAAAATGAAGGGGATTGTATTGAGAGCAGGGACAATGGGTATTGAAACTATTTTGGAAGGTCTAGAGATTTCAAATGTCAGGAAATATACTGGGAATAAGAAGAACAATTGGAAGAATACATCAGCAGCCCAGCTGGCAATAATTAGGAGAGTTATGACGATGGCTAGCATTATGAGTATTTACTATTTGACTGGCATGCAGTATTTTATTTTATTTTTTTTCAATATATGAAGTTTATTGTCAAATTGGTTTCCATACAACACCCAGTGCTCATCCCAAAAGGTGCCCTCCTCAATACCCATCACCCACCCTCTCCTCCCTCCCACCCCCCATCAACCCTCAGTTTGTTCTCAGTTTTTAAGAGTCTCTTATGCTTTGGCTCTCTCCCCCACTAACCTCTTTTTTTTTTTTCCTTCCCCTCCCCCATGGGTTTCTGTTAAGTTTCTCAGGATCCACATAAGAGTGAAACCATATGGTATCTGTCTTTCTCTGTATGGCTTATTTCACTTAGCATAACACTTTCCAGTTCCATCCATGTTGCTACAAAACGCCATATTTCATTCTTTCTCATTGCCACGTAGTACTCCATTGTGTATATAAACCACAATTTCTTTACCCATTCATCAGTTGATGGACATTTAGGCTCTTTCCATAATTTGGCTATTGTTGAGAGTGCTGCTATGAACATTGGGGTACAAGTGGCCCTATGCATCAGTACTCCTGTATCCCTTGGATAAATTCCTAGCAGTGCTATTGCTGGGTCATAGGGTAGGTCTATTTTTAATTTTCTGAGGAACCTCCACACTGCTTTCCAGAGTGGCTGCACCAATTTGCATTCCCACCAATAGTACAAGAGGGTTCCAGTTTCTCCACATCCTCGCCAGCATCTAGAGTCTCCTGATGTGTTCATTTTGGCCACTCTGACTGGCGTGAGGTGATATCTGAGTGTGGTTTTGATTTGTATTTCCCTGATGAGGAGCGACGCTGAACATCTTTTCATGTGCCTGTTGGCCATCTGGATGTCTTCTTTAGAGAAGTGTCTATTCATGTTTTCTGCCCATTTCTTCACTGGGTTATTTGCTTTTCGGGTGTGGAGTTTGGTGAGCTCTTTATAGATTTTGGATACTAGCCCTTTGTCCGATGTCATTTGCAAATATCTTTTCCCATTCCGTTGGTTGCCTTTTAGTTTTGTTGGTTGTTTCCTTTGCTGTGCAGAAGCTTTTTATCTTCATAAGGTCCCAGTAGTTCATTTTTGCTTTTAATTCCCTTGCCTTTGTAGATGTGACACGCAGTATTTTAAATGCAGTATTTTTTACACCTTCCCATTATATACTGTTTTAATCTGTAGTTTGCAAAAGAGGAAACCAAGGCTGAGAGAGATTGAGTTAAAGCTCTAGGCCAAATATCAAAGAAGGCATTTTGGGCCAAGCATTCAAATGAGACTTGTTTCCCATCAAAATCCATACTCTCAGGTGTTTTCACACTCTGGATTATATTTTAAGATTCTAGATGGAGAGACTGGTAGAAACAAAGGCATAGTCATGGGGGAAATCTCTGGACTTCTAAAAGAGGTAAACTGTTTTATGTTTGCTTATGTCTCCCTGCTGTGGAGCATAAACTCCAAAAGTTAAACACACACTAATTTCCCGCATATTGTGTTTGTTGAATGACTGAGTGAGTCACTGTACGTATTTTCTGCCAGGCCTGATGGGTGTGGAGGATACTGGCAATAGTCTTCAGGGTCTCTTCCCCAGCTAGGAGTTCTCCTATGCCATTATGCAGGGGAGGCACAATACCAGGTATGTCCTTAGAGAGTGACATGGCAAACCATTCCATGTCCATCTTGTTCTTAGAACCCTGCAGTGACTCCCTATTGTCCCCAAGATTAAGTTTGACCTCAAGAACATGGCGGAAGAGGCTCTTGTGCACTCTGGTTAGGCTTCAAGACTTAATTTCCTCTACTTTCCCCTTACTCCAGAGCCCGACACACTGATTCCGTAGATGTCACTGAAACGTGTCACACTCTTTCATGTTTCTTTGGCTTTTTATTTGTTACTTCTTTCAGCTGGGGTACGTTTACACATTTTCAGGCTCTTTGTACCTGCTGCCTCCATATGGACTCTTCTTAGGACACTTTAGCTCAGAACACATGGTTAGTAGCTTCCCTTTTTCAGCACACGGTGCCTTTTCCCTCCACTCTTCTTTCCCACTGTATCTGAAGACCTCTCTTCTGTTTCCTCAGGCTCCAGAACCACACACAGCCCCTGAAAATCATATGGAATAAATATTCACTGAATTGAGATACTTATATAGCATTGAATACTAAGAATTTAAATGCACTTGTTTTCCTAAATATATATTCTCCATCAGACCATAACCTAATTGAAGATAAGACAAATTCGTTAATTAACCTGGTATTTGTAGTTTGCAGGTGCTTGGAGCCATTTATTCACTGAATGCATGAAAACTATTCTGCCCTAAGGCATAACCCTGCTCCAGATGTACTGTTCATTCACATTATCTTACCACCACTGCAATAATCATCACCATCAGCCATCAGCCTTTCTCCACCAACCCCACCAACCCCCCCAAGTCACCATCACCAGGCCAATTTTATTTGGAGGCCAAACTTTAAAAGCTTTGTGATATAAGGTTGAAATCTTGGCTTACCAGTTACTATTTGCATGATCCTGGACAATTTCTTTACCTGTAAAGGGAAAATAATGATGTCAATCTCCTAGGCATACAACAGTCATTGAATGAGAAAGTGCTTTAGATGCAAATGCTCAGTGCAGTTCTAAGAAGAGAGGAAGAGAGGGGTGAGTGCATGGTATTTACCTCCTTCTTCCTCTGTTTCAGACCATACTCACTGTTCAAGTGGATGTCCCAGGTCCCTTCCCAGACTAACACAGTAGGACAGTACATGTGCTTGTGGTAGTCACAGTGCCCATGCATTAGAGATGTAAATGAGGGGACACATGAAAGAGACTGTAGAGGTCGAAGGGGTAGGAAGCAAGCTCTGCTGAACCCCGGGTAAGAAGATGAGCTCATCACTTTATTGCCTTCTCCTTAGAAGAGCAGAGAATATAAATGGATGTGTAAGAGGTCCTTGGTTGCATCTCACTCAAGACTATCTTTAGCCTGGAGATTTTTCTCCCTTTTCAGCATAGAAATATTTATGGCTGAAATACACTTTATCTTTGTAACGTGGCAAAGGACCCCCCCCCCTCCTGTAGTCTGCTGGTGCATCAGAGACCACAGAATCTAGAACATAGATTCAAAGGTTCTGTGAACCTTAGGGTCTTCATATATGAATAAGCCCCTGCATTTTCTCAAACTAGTACTTCTTTTTAAAAATTTTTTTAATGTGTATTTATTTTCGAGAGCGAGAGAGACAGAGAGACAAAGTGCAAGTGGAGGAAATGCAGAGAGAGAGGGAGACACAGAATCCGAAGCAGCTCCAGTCTCCGAGCTGTCAGCACAGAGCTGTCAGCACAGGGGCTCGAACTCATGGACCCCGAGATCATGACCTGAGCCGAAGTCGGACGCTCAACCGACCAAGCCACCCAGGCATGCCTCAAACTAGTACTTCTTAAGAAAAGCAGATGCTAGTTTTGCAGCAATACATTGAAATCTCACATTTTCTCAAGACTGGAGGCACCTGAGTCCAATGTTTCAAAATGGGAATGTTCAAGCCCTAGACTATGTTTAAGGAGAAGGGAAAAAGGAAAGGGATGTGCATGTCTTAATCCCAAAGTGCAAGTTCTCTGTTCATCCTTTGCATGTGATGTCTGCTCACCCTTCATAGCCCACCATTTCTGCCCCCTTTCAGGTGCAACACTGAGATTCTGAGAGGTCAAATGAATCTGGGGTTCCAGGCCAAGTTTATCACACCAAATCTCTGCATTTTTGTCTTCTCCATAAAAGGCTATAAATCTTTCAATGGTTTAGTCACCAACAATGAGACCATGGCTCTTCATTGAGAGAGCCATCCCCACTATGACCATTGCCAACATTTTGAACTTGTCCATGTAAGTTAATCACACAGGGCATTAGATGAAAAATCTACAAAATAGGAATACAATTAGTCCTTCCTCAAAGTATCATTGGGAGGATAAAATGGAATAATACACATGAAATTTGATTTGTTCATTGACTCGCATTTAGGAAATGTTCAGTAAATGTACTTGAGTATGGCTGGATCATAGAACAGACATATGGCTAGCTTCTTAAGAAGCTGCCAAGCATTTTTCCAAGGTGTTGGTAGACATTTCTGTCAGGCGCATATCCTCACCAACATTTGGTATTCTTAGCCTTTTTGATTTCAGCCCTTCTAGCGAAAGGCAAAAGGCATGTTACTGTAGTGTCACTTGGCATTTTCCTGATGACTAATCATGGTCAGCAACTTTCCATGGATTTCTTGGCCACTCATTTATCTTCTTTGTATAGCATATATTCAAACTTTTGCCCAAATTGTATTAGTTTTATATGATGAAATTACAGAACTGCTTCACGTATACTGTATACCTAATGCCTCAGTTTGTGTTCTTCTATTGATTTTCTTAAGGGAATTTTTGGTAAACAAAAAGTCTTATTACAACAAAGGCAAATTAATATATTTTCTTTGTTTTTAATTTTACTCATTCTCTCTACCTCCCTCCCTTCTGGTAGTCAGTTTGCTTTCTGTATTTAAGAGTCCCTTTATTTTTTGCTGTTTATTTATTTTGTTTTTTTAGATTACACAAATAAGTGAAGGCATTTAGTATTTTCTTTTTCTGGCTTAATTTACATAGCATAATACCTTCTAGGGTGTATATTTCAATACTAGAGATTTTTTAATGTTCTAAGATAGTGTTGCCTGCCCTAAGCTTATCAAGATGCTCTTCAGTATTTTCATTTAGGAACTTCTTGGTTCTAGCTTTGAAGTTTAATTTATGATGCATTTAAAATTGATTTTTTGTGCATGGACTGAGTAGAGTTTAAAATATTTATTGCAGATAAATGGTAACATATGTCCACAAAAAGACTTCTGCAAGAATATTCATAATATGGCCAGGAGTCAGTAAAAGAATCTGTCCACCAAAGGGAAATGAATAAATAAATTCCATATTCATGGAGTGGAATAGCACTCACCACGGAAAAGGAATGGGCTGCTGACATGTGAGACAACATATGTGAATGAAGGGGAAGAATACTCTGCTGAATAAAAGAAGCAGGCACAAAAATAAATTAACGTCTGATGTGATTGATGTGACTTTCAGGCACATAGAAAACCAGGCTTCAGTGCTAGAAGTCAGAAAAGATGTAATTGAGGAGGCAGAGTTAATTGACTGGAAAAGGTCTTCAGGGAAGTTTCATTACATATCATATTTGGGTAAGGGGTACATGGGTGCATTCATCCTTTGAAATCAACAAGCAGATAAAATCCATACATTCCATCTCAAAAAAATAAGGCAAATTAAATAAAATAGGAGAGGAGGGACTGGTTACCTGTATCAACTCACCAGGTGATAGGAATCCAGCTACTAACGCCCCTCCAGGCCAGAAACCCCACCTCAGTCCCACCCTCCCTTTGCACACTCGTGTTGCCTACTGATCCCATTAGCTTCTGAAAGACTATAATTATGAGTTTCTTTTATTTGTGAATTTGTCTGGGAGGAAACTGAAGCTCAGAGAAGTTAAATTGTTCAAGGCCTCAGAAATGACATTTCTTAAGCACTAAAATCCAGGTGTGCGTTTTTGGATGATGTTTTATATGATGAAATTGTAGAACCACTTCACGTATACTCTATACATAATCCCTCAGTTAGTGTTCTTCTATTGATTTTCTTAAGGGAATTTTTGATAAATTCCCGAGCAAGGGAGGGCTTTCAGAGTCCACAGGAACAATTTGCATTTTGGAGGGAAGGTTCGAAAGAGTCTGATTGTTTAAGAACAGAGCAAGCACTTTCAGCCCTTCAAATTTCTACACGTATCAGGACTGAAAAGCTTATTAATTCATACCAATTAGAGGCAAATTAGGTTAATTTACTGTGGACTAAATATGTTTTTTGTCTCTGTGTCCCAAAGTAAGAGGGAGTTTGGTGTGTTTAATTTTACTTCCCTCTTACTTAATTTATATATTATTACTTCATAAATAGTGATTGGTTCATTTAACACTTATCAAATACCTAATGTGTGAAAATCCAAGATGTACTGCACAGAAAATAATATATAAAAATGGAAGAGAGAAATCCATATTCAGCATATATTTTGTTTAAAGTACTTTCTACCTGCCTAGCTTCATTCAGAATATATAAGATAATACTTCATTCTTTGAGCACTTACAATTCAGTTTTTAGGAGACTTTTCACAAATTTCTTTTTAGTTACTGCATAACCTTCACACTGCTTTATCAACATTTATAAAGGTTTTAAAGTAGCCAGCCCCCCCCCCAAAAAAAAAAAACTTGAATTGACGGACAAACAAAGCCATTCCTGCATTATTCAACAGAAATCAGAGATATCTGAAGAAATTAGGACAAAAATAGTCACAGAAAAATGAAGCCAGAAGTAGTCTAGTCTGCAAAATGTCTTCAGAGTTTCCCATAAACTTGGTGTTGTTTGTCAGCAAATTTTGTTCTGACCTTACTAGTGGTCCCTTGAGAGAGGGACATACAACATGCTGATGTTTCACTGTTTTCACACCTTAAAAATAAAAATGGCCACTTATTTTTACCAGTGAAAGTTGAGTTTATTTGGGAATATAGAAAACTGCAAGCTGGGACTAAGAAGTTATGGCAAAACCATAGACAAGCCTAGAGAACACAGGAGAGGTACCCTTTTTTAGGGAGAAAATGGGGGAAGTCAGAGGGCGTTGTAAACTAAAAATCTGTTGGAGTAAATTGGGAGTTAGGACTATAGTGGCTTCTCATTGTCTGAGCTGTCTGAGCTGAGGTGGATGGGAAGGACATAAGGAAAGCACTTCTTCAGCAGCCTGGGATAGTAAAGTGGTGTCTACCTGCAAGGTCAGAGTCCTTGTGAGGTCAAGTTCATCTCTTCCTGTTGGGTCTGCAGTTGACTACGAGTGGTTGTGCGGTTTCCCGTTACTAATTTCCACATCATTTCATTAAGAAAAACAGCGGTTCAGCAGAAAAAAAATTATTACCAAGACACTGTCTCTTAATAAACGGAAGACTGTAATGCAATGAAAAATACTGACGTTTATGTTGGGAAGAGGAATTTTTTTTTAATTAAAATTCTTCAAGAAGGTATACAAAATAGCACAAATGCATAAAGCATGGTTAGTAATCCCAAAACATGTTAGCTATGGCTCACATCAATTGCAAATATTAATAGAAGGATGCTTTTTTTTACCTACTCTGGAAGAAGAGACACACTATACAACTTTTCTTTAAATCATCTGAAAAATGGCAGCTTTGATGATCATTGGACATTGTTTGCCAGAATTGGTAGCAGAAAGGAAGAAATGTCTTTCTTTGCAACCACAGGGTCTTAAAGTTCCACCATGACAGAAGGTGGCTCCGGGACAGTTATAACAAGGGTTAAACTGAGAGAGACGCACCGACCTCTGCTTCTGGTTACAGAGAACTAAATTGTATCAGATTCCCAAGGAGAACAATTTGATGAGCCAGATACAAAATTTTAGAGAGCATGCATGTTTGAAGACACCCCATAGCTAACCAAGCTTGCAGGGAGTGAAGGGGGAAAGTCCTAAAACGAACGAAAAAAAAAAAAAAAAAGAAATATAGAAAGATAATCCAATATGTATGCTAATTTTCCACACAGGGAATTTACTAATTCATTAGCACTGGCTATATGGAGAAGTGGAGCAGAATTAGGTGAAAAGCTGAAAAACTAAGATAATCCAGTATTCTAACAGGTCTGTGAAGATGCATGTTGGATGACAGGATCAACCAGGAAGAGGGTCGCTAATAGTCACGTGGCTTTCTAAAGGGCTACATGTGGGAGGAGAGGGTGAAATGGAAATGAACAAGCGTTAATAAAGATTGATCCCTAGGGGCACCTGGGTGGCTCTGTTGGTTAAACGTCTGACTTCGGCTCAGGTCATGATCTCACTGTTCGTGGGTTCAAGCCCCACGTCGGGCTCTGTGCTGACAGCTTGGAGCCGGGAGCCTGTTTGGATTCTGTGTCTGTTCGGATTCTCTGTCCCTCCCCACTTGCACTCTGTCTGTATCTCTCTCAAAAATAAATAAACATTAAGAAACATTTAAAAAAAAGATTGATCCCCAGTTTCAAATCAGATCAATCTCAGACTGGATTAAGGTGACATACTCCTAGAAAAGGGAAAAATAAAAGCTAAATGTGGGAATATAAAACTGTCTAGAACGTTAAATAATTGCTAAACTATTTTATGGCACTCAATTAAAAATTAGCACACATACTAGAGACAAAAATAAAATGAGTTAAATTGATAGGAGAAAGACATTAGAAAAATACTCAGGATATCTATGTATTAAAATTATGAGACACAAGAAATAAAATAAATATGATCTTTTGTTCATGAGAACAGATGATTTGATGGACAGTGTCAACAAAAAATAAGAACAGTAAAGACAGAATTATATTGGAACTCCAGAAAGTAAAATAATTGAAATAAAGAACCCAATACAGAATATTAATAGAGATTGATATGATTGAGGAGAGGATTCTTGAACCAAAAAATAGGTCAGCAGAACATATAGAAGACTAAGATATAGAGAGGTGAAAAAAGGATGAAAATGCAGAAGAATTTTTTATTGAAATGATTTAAGTGAAATCTACAAAAATGGAGGGAATTGTTCCTTTCATGAATTAAAAGCCTTGGTATTCTAAAGACTTGGTTTTCTCTAATCTGGCCTATCAACTCATGAAGTTCCATTCAAATTCTCGGGGAGGAAATATGAAGGCCAAGCAAACGAAGACAATTTTGAATAACAATAAAGTCATTTGTCATACACTAACAGGCATCAGTTTACAAAGCCTCAGTAATTAAGACAGTTTTTTATTGGCATCAGAGTAGATACATGGACTAATAGAAAAGAAAGGAGAGCTCAGAAACAGATCTACCCTTATGCAACATTTGATGTTTACAATGGTAAAATGTACATAAGCAGGGAAAATATTCTTCCAATGAGGGATTCTGAATCAATTAATATTTGTACAAAGAAAGATAGAATTTGGCTTCTATCTCATACTTCAAACATTGGACACAATACAATGCCTGTGAGCAGTAGAATGGATAAACAAATAATACAGTGGAATAGTATGCAGTGATGTAAACAAATAAACCACTGCTATCTGTAATAATATCAGTGAATATCACATTATTTAAAAAGTCACATAAACACAACAAAGTACAAACCTTTTTCTTCAATGTTTATTTATTTTTGAGAGGGAAGGAGGGGCAGAGAGAGGGAGACACAGGATCCAAAGAGGGCTCTGCACTGACAGCAGAGTCCACTGAGGGATTTGAACTCAGGAACCATGAGATCATGCCCTGATGATCATGAGATCATGAGATCATGACCTAATATATACACACATATATATATATACACATACACACACACACACACACACACACACACACACACACACACACACACATATATATATAATATTATGTATCAGAGAAAACTAATCTATGATGTTACATTTAAGGTAAAATTACTTTTAAGAAAGTGGTGGTATAGTGACAGGATAGTGGTAGGCATATTTCTGAACTGTTGCTGATATCCCAAATATCCTATTTCTTTACCTGTTGGGTGGTGGTTACACAGGAGTGTTTACTCTGGAAAATGCCTTATCTTTACACGAAGATTTGTGTGCACTTCTCTCTTTCTCTCTCTCTCTGGGGCATGTATGATTATCTCCTTTTGAACCACATAGATCCAAATAGAACAGGGCTACACACCAAAGAAAAGCTCAATAATATTTTTGTAACTAAGCATAACATTTTTTATCTGCATTAATTGACACAGAATTAAACCTGTAAATCTCATCTAGAGAAATACTCAGAGGCAGTGGGGCAGTGATAAGGTAGAGAGGAAGACTGTGGAAGGAGATAAGAATGTTAAATTAGAGGAGAAAAAGTAAAAATCCATGTATCTTTTAGTGAGTATGTTCTTTCTGGCCCTGCCATTGCCCATTGCCCATGTTTCAGGTAATTGAAAATCAGAGAAACATGATCTTCTCTCCAACACTCACAGCACATCAAGGCCATAATCTTTTTTTAACCACGATTAAGTGGTGTACACTTTATAATACTCTTTAAATATAGGAAAGTTTGTATTTCCTTGAATTTTTTAAAGAGGACTTCAAGAATACATCTTGAATACATCAATAAAAATCTGTGGATAAGACGTCTCTTTCTGGGAAGTTGGAGGAGATGCACACTGTTCTCTATTCCCCTTGCTAAGTACAACTAAAAAACCCTGGACATTATATATAAAACAAACACTGAAAACTCTGGAAAGTGGAAAGAAGAAAATTTACTAACTTATGGAAATTAAGACCCGAGGAATGACACAATAAAGGAAAGAAGAAGTGGAGAGAAAGAAAGAAAGAAAGAAAGAAAGAAAGAAAGAAAGAAAGAAAGAAAGAAGGAAGGAAGGAAGGAAGGAAGGAAGGAAGGAAGGAAAGAAAGAAAGAAAAAAGAAAGAAAGAAAGAAAGAGAAAGAAAAAATGGAGGGGGGACAGAGGAAAGAAAGAAAGGAAAGAAAGAAAGAAAGAAAGAAAGAAAAAGAAAGAAAGAAAGAGAAAGAAAGAGGAAGGAAGGAAAAGAAGGCAGGGAGGTAAGGAAAGCAAGATGGTGGTTTTTCTACCTAAAGAACCAAGAAGGGGCAGCCTTGTAAGGTAGATGACCTTTCCACAGTACCCTCTCTACTTTAGGCAAACACCACTGAAATACCGTGCCTCACCTCCACTCATGTAGCAAAGGCCCAGTGAGGAGACTAGACTTCTACATTCATCAGCCAACCCAAACATTAAAACCTATACAGTTAACTCAACGCGGATCACAGAGTTAACTTTCAATCATGAAACTAAACCTTCAGAAAAACCCAAGAGAAAATTCTCAGGATGTAGAAAAAGACACAATGTTCTTAGACTCAACACCTAAGTCATGACCCTTTCTGAAATCCTCATAGCTAGATCCTAGGGAAAGTGAGCAGAAGAAGAAATAGAAGGAAGAAGGGAGGGGAAAGGAGAGGGAGGATTGAGGAGAAGGAGAAAGAGAAAAAGAGAGAGGGTAGGGTAGGGACAGGGAAAAGAGAAAGAATTCCAGAGGCTAAAATTGGAAGAAACAACTAAATATAGTCAGTTCATTGAGCATGCAAACATTCATTCATTTATTCAACCATATAGTGTTAAATTAGGGGTCCTGCCAAGGTAATGTCAAAGTTTTTGCAAAATTTGACACATGTACTCTTATAAATTACAGATTTTCTTAATCAAAAAAGAGTTATTTTGAGGAGAAAGGCAATTTTTAAAAAGATAAAGGAACAGCCAATGGCTTGTTCGGGGAGCTCTGGTACCCAGGCTGTAGACTTGCATATATAAATTAGCATAAGTTAGGACAAAACAGAATAGAAAGAAATGTGGGTGGGGCAGGATTGTTCGCCAGACAACAGTGTCAACTCAGCCAGGAAGCTATAGAAGTTGGGGCTGGTTTGGGCTGCAAGCCAAAGGAAAATCAAATAGCAATAGGTTACAGATGATGGCACCCTCTACTCAGCCCAAAATACAACCCAGACTCACATCAAACTTACTGAAGGAACTCAAACTCCAGGGTCTCTCGGTGTCATGGGAATCTCTCTAAAGTCTGAATCTGAGTCCTTGCCAGCTAATTAGCTTCCAGAGAAGAAGAGCACAGACTTCTGGTAGAGAGACCGGAGTTTGACTGTTATTTGGAAATGCTGATTCCCTAAAATCTTACTGGACTGTCAGTGCGTTGGTCTATTTCATGTGGAAATAACCACAACCAAAGATGCCACAACACGCATTTCAAACACGGGAACTTCTGCCTCTTCGCCGTGAACCTCCCTGTTTGGTCCATTCTTTTCTTACTTTAGTGGCTTAAGATCATTTGAAACAATAGGCTCAGATAGGAAACACACTGACTCAGTGCTGGATAAAATATACATATATATATATATATATATATATATATATATATATATATATACACACACATACATACACACACACACAATGGAATATTACTCAGCCATCTAAAATATATGAAATCTTGCCATTTGCAATGATGCGGGTGGAGCTAGAATGTATTATGCTAAGTGAAATAAGTCCATCAGAGAAACACAAGTATCATATGATTTCACTCATGTAGAATTTAAGAAACAAAACAGATGAACATATGGGAAGTGGGGAGGAAAGAGAAGAGAAACCATAAGAGACTCTTAATGATAGAGAACAAACTGAGGGTTGATGGAGGGATGTGGGTGGGGGTTGGACTACATGGGTGATGGGGACTAAGGAGGGCCCTAGGTGGGGTGCCTGAGCAGGTCAGTCAGTTAAGCTGCAGACTCTTGATTTCAGCTCCGGTCATGATCTCATGGTATGTAAGATCGAGCCCCACATAGGACTCCATGCTGACGGTGCATGGAGCCTGCTTCTGATTCTCTCTCTCTATCTGCCCCTCCCCTGCTTGCACTTACTCTCTCTCAAATTAAATAAATGAACATCTGGCTACACAGTATCCCATTGTTAATACTCTCAGATATATACATTGTTTCTAGCATGTTACTGTTGTAAGCGATATTATGATAACATATTTGTATTTACAATTTTTTTTTTAATTTGCTTAAGTTTGATGTACTTGCAAGTCCTAGTTTGATCACTCTGGAATCTTATAATTGAGATTATTGAGTCCAAGGTATGAATTTTTTAAAACTCTTTTGACACCTTGAATTTTTGAAAAAGTATTATAACAATTTTATTATCAGCAATATGAGATATAGAATTTTGCACAATTATTACTTTTTTCTATTTTAGAAGAATACACTTCTGTGAAAACGGACCAAGCTGATGACACTTTGCTTAAATTCCTTAACATTCTAACCTCTAACATTCTCACTCTAACAAAATAATAAAATTCTTTTCCTCTTTATTCTTTTAATATATTAGGTAAGAAAGTAGCAATAGTTACCAATATATTACTTTCTGTTCCAATCTTCTTGGTTTTAATAATCCATAACTACTTACCTATTTGTAGGACAAACAGGAAAGGTTATATTTTTCAAGCTGTAATTATTTGCCTTACAGAATGGTGTTGCTCAAGTATTTTCATTTCAAGATTCATCTAATGAATACTCAAGAGAGCTTATGCTTAAATCGGTTTTATCTATTGATAATTAGCATAGAAAATTTAAATTAAGAAATAATTATTTATAGTTTTAATAACACTAATTTATTATTTATTTATCCGTCATCCATAATTTACTTATTTAATTCGCTGTTTATTCATTTAAAAATGACTACATTAATCACATTATATGTTAACATAAATGGCATGTTTTTATGTGCTTATATTTTTCAAAAAGAGCTTTACATATTTATATTTTTCTTTTTTTTTTTTTCAACGTTTATTTTTATTTTTGGGACAGAGAGAGACAGAGCATGAACGGGGGAGGAGCAGAGAGAGAGGGAGACACAGAATCGGAAACAGGCTCCAGGCTCTGAGCCATCAGCCCAGAGCCCGACGCGGGGCTCAAACTCACGGACCGCGAGATCGTGACCTGGCTGAAGTCGGACGCTTAACCGACTGCGCCACCCAGGCGCCCCAATATATTTTTCAAAAACCAAAGTGTTTAGAGAGAATAGTAGCATTACTTTAGATTTTGGGGGGAAAAATTATAATTCTAGCTCAATGACAGCTTGAGTCACATCTCTGCTGTTGCATTCAATCTTTTGTGAGCCTTTATTTTACTTTTTAAATATCGTAAAGAGTATCTGGCACAACATGCATACAGTTGGGAAAGAAAAGTGTACTTTAATAACCTTTTTACGTAATTGTGGATACTTTGATACTAAACCAAACTAGATTAGCGGGAAGTTTCTTAGAGATTAATTGCTGTGCAGAATCTAAAGTGCAGGGCACGTGATCTGTGCTGTTTACATCAATACGCACTGGTCTGCCCTGCACTTTGAGTGGGTCTTTGACCCATGGTGTTACCATGGAACATCACGCACTAATCCTTTACAAACATCAGTTCACTGAGTTTTGTAGCTCTGCCAACTACCAGCATATTTAATTATAAAACACAAAAAAACTAATTTGTTGATGTGGCCAATATTTTCATAAGAAAAGTCTTGAAGTTTTGAGAAACAGCCCATCTCATGAAGGGAGCTAACGATTTTTCCAAAATTTGATTTTCACTTGTGAGCTCCAATGTCATCATTGGCAATGATGCCAATTGTCCTCTTGAAAGAGAGACGTTTATTGAGCTTGTTCCTGAGGAAATCCATGCTCTACATCCAAGTCTGCACGTAGACCGCTGGTCTCTCATTTTGTTCAAGGAAAACTTGCGTCCTGTGGAAAACGGCGGCTAGTGCAGCATGCAGAGCAAAAGCAGGAATCTCTGGAGATGACCGTTGAGCTTCCGTATGCATCAGAAGTGATTTGTATGTGTTTTCCATTTTGTCATCCAGAATATTATAAGTATTCAAGCTCAAAATTTTGACAAAATTCATAGTTTTCTTTCGTCGAGAACATTTGAAAGTGAAATGGGCTTGTTTCTTCTCTTGTTAAGCATAAAGACACACAAATGACTCTGCTACTCTGATTTTTACCAAGATGTCAACAATTTCACACACATCTGTGTGTGCATCTGTGTGTGTGTGTGTGTGTGTGTGTGTGTGTGTGATTAGTGTAAGTGTCCACACAATGAAATTAAGCAAGTAATCTCCCAGCATCATTGGGAAAATGGTGCAGGCTCATAAACCCCCTGGAAGCGTTCTGGGGGAATCTCTGTGTCCCCAGGCACACTTAGAAAATTGCAGTCCTACCTACGGGTGTCTGGCTGGCTCAGTGGGTAGAGCGTGTGACTCTTGATTCCAGGGCCATGAGGTCAAGCTTCAGGTAGGGAATGGGACCTACTTAAAAAATAATTGCAGTCCTGGAATGGAATGACAATATCAGTTATTCTCCCCATGTTGAAACATGTAATATGCTTGTGTAAGCCACCATTCATTAGCTATTCAATTAAGCATAGCCAAGCTCAATCACTAGTTCGTATAGAATTTAGTATTAAAAAAGATAACGTGGGGCCTGAGTGGCTCAGTCGGTTGAGCGTCCGACTTCAGCTCAGGTCATGATCTCACTGTCCGTGAGTTCTAGCCCGACGTCGGGCTCTGTGCTGACGGGCTCGGAGCCTGGAGCCTGCTTCGGATTCTGTGTCTCCCTCACTCTCAGCCCCTCCCCTGTTCAAGCTTTGCCTCTCTCTCTCTCTCTCAAAAATAAACAAACAAAAAAATAAAATAAATAAAAAAGATAACGCGATTGCCAAGAGAATATAAAATGTGCCATTAGCTTAGTGGAAAGGGTGTGGTGAGACGCAGGGTGTCTGCCCATAGCAGTCTGGAAAGTTTGTGACTGCTGTTAAGCAGCCAAGCCATTTTGCTTAACTATTGTTTGCTTCATCTCCAGACTCACATCATGCAATGACCAAGGCTGGAGTCTCAGGCAAAATTATAGAAAACACTTAAAATAGTGGAGTGTATATAGTTCCTTCTTGATCCATCTGGTGAAGTCTGTCAAAAGAAAGATAAACATAATTTATCTTCCAAACTCAGACTCTTTCACAGTGAAAAGGGGAACTATTAATAAATCTGTCTGGACAAGGAGTCTAAGTCAGGATCACACCAGGTGAAAAGGTATATATGTTCACCTTATACAAGATGGAGATAAATTCATCCCCTGGCGCTCCACAGAATGAATGGAAAGAAATATCACAGTGCTAAGGGACGTGCTGTGTGTGTGGCTTGTATTTGGTCACGTTGCAGGGTTGGAGAAAATTGCTTTTCCATAGAAACGTTAAGCAAACATAAAGGCTCACTGTAAAATGGCAACCATAGCAGAAGTTAAGAATACGCCCTCCCTACCTCCCCCCCACCAAAATGTGGCCCTACCATTACCCTAATATCAAACTGAGAAAAAGATGTCATAAGAAAACTACAGATCAGTATCTTTCATGAGCACAGATGCAAACCGAATTTAAAAATGTGGAACTTATGGGGTGCTTGGGTGGCTCAGTGTCAGTACGTTAAGTGTCTGACTCTTGATTTCAGCTCAGGTCATGATCTCATGGTTCATGGGATTGAGTCCCACATTGGGCTCTGTGCTAACAGTGCAGAGCCTACTTGGGATTCTCTGTCTTCCTCTCTCTCTGCCCCTCCCCTGCTCTCTCTCTCTCTCTCCTTCTGCCTCTTTCTCAAAAATAAATAAAACTTGAATTGTGTGAGAAGAACTATCCACTGCAACCAAGTGGGATTTATCCCGTGTATGCAAGGCTCTTTCAACATTCAAAAGTCAACAGGCTCAAACACATAACAGGCTACAATTAAAAATTACAAGTTCATATCAATGGATGCAGAAAAAGAATTTGACAAAATCCGGCACACATTCGTGATAAAAGGTCCCATTAAACTAGGAACAGAGAGGGAAGTGCCTATTCTTGATAAAGACTACCTACAAAAAAACCCTGCATCCAACATCATGCTTAATGCTGAGAAACTTGACTCTTTCCCACTAAGATCAAGAATAAGGCAAGGATGTCCCCTTTATCCACTCAAGGTGAGTCCTACCTCATACCTCACCCATTTCTCATTCAAATGATAATTAGATAAGACTTGGACTTTAGACGTTAGGATTCATGGTGGGATGAGTTAAGACTTTGGAGGTTGTCAGGATGGATTGAATGCATGTTGCCAGTGAGGGGATATGAATTGTCGAAGGCCAGGGGCAGAATGTCGTGGACTGAATGTGTGTGTCACCTCAAAATGCGTATGTGATGGTATTTGGAGATGGAGCCTTGACGGGTGATTAGGGTTTGGTGAAGTCGTGAGGATAGGGACCTCAGGATGGGATTACAAGAAGAGACACCAAAGAGCTTGCTCCTGTGATCTCCCTGTACCCACACAGAGCAGAGGTCATGTGAGCACACAGTGTTGTTCTCTGATGTCTACCCTCCAGAGCTGCAGGAAAGAAATTTCTGTTGTTTAAGCCCCCTGGTCTCTGGCATTTTGTGATAGCAGCCCAAGCTGATTAACACGTGCAGTGACCACAAGAGACATGTGTGAACCTGGGACTTGTTTCCTTCTCCAAAACAGGAATGAGGACCAAGCAAGCCTGCCTGATTGTTGTGTAACGTAGTTAAGGACTTAGGGCATGTGCTATGGAACTAGATTCTCCAAAATTGATTCTCTATTTCATAATGTTGTAACTATAAATATTAAGACAAGTTAGGCAAACTACTCCTCTCACTTGCTCCTGCATCAGAAAACTGGGCATGATAATAACATCTTCCCCATGGTGCTGTTGTGTGAATTACAGGCATTTCTAGTCACTGTAGTGTTGTGCTGCATAGCATGTGCTCAATCAATGCTACCTACAAAGGAATTGGGTCCACTCCAATAATATTTGTTGTCTCGATTTTGCTGTATCTTTCCATGTTCAGCTTTTGTGATTTATACCTCAGACTTTCACTAACCTTCTTTCACCTCCACCTTGCGGGGTCCTCAAACCCAGCCCCTGTTCTAGAGTCCTGGAACACCTCTTGGGTCCTTGTGGGAGGTGTCTGGCAACAGCAGGGTGCAATTAAGATGCAAGAAAGGGAAGTGGAGAGTATTTTTTTAAAAAGGGAATAAAATGGAGCTGCCTCTGATTTTAGTTTGCCTCCTCATTAGCAAAGTCATTAAAAACACATGGGCATGGTGGCTAGCTCTCTGCAAGGTTGGCATTCCGAGTGGCATCTTCCTGTGGGAAGGAGGGATGATCGATGCCCTCTTCCCTCCCTTCTTTTGTTTTGAAAGCTGTGAGTTCCTTTGGGCTTTGGCAAAGACATTGTTTTTTTCCCGTAACAAATACACAGATCTCGATGTCTCGCCCAAGAATTTCAGCCACAGCAGTAATGCTTCCTGCTACTTGAGTAATTTGCAACCCACAAAGACATTCAAATGCATAAATTCAGCTCCCACAACAGCCTAGTAAGATTGGCAGGGTGTATCTTCCCCATTTTACAGATGAGGACATTGTATTCTGCTCCAAATAGACTGACTGATTTGAAAGGGGAGGTCATATTATATTTATATATGAATTCCCAAACATAAGGACACATCTGGGGACCCCATGAATGAATGAGTCTTGGGCATGTGCGGGAAGCACACAGAGGAGTTTCAGAGCTGGCACAGGGTGGATCTGGAGGTCCAGCAGGACACTTCATTGATGGTTTTACCACTTAACCAGCTCTCCTACCTTTAGCGTTTCAGTGGCTCTGTGGCTGTTGAGACCTTTGTGGAGATTTAATGTAAAAGTATTAAAAAGTGCCTGGTACAGAGTAAGTGCTCATTTATGTCAGCAACCTTTATCTTGTGCCCCCTGCTCTAACTGCTTCTGGCACTCATTGTTTTTTTAACCAGCCGTTTACCTGGCCGTTTGCCTGGTTTGGAGCATGGCTGAATGTGAAGGTTTAATGGGAAAATGTCTTGTCAGTAAAGAGAGGAATTTTGATTTATCAACTCATCATGGCCCAACACAATGGTAGAATATGCATATTGTCCATAATATGTAGACTCCCTCATTCAAATTCAAATGAAATATTTTGGACATTGTCCTCACTTGGCATTTTACATATGAAGCACCTTTTAAGAGCTGGCAAGTACAATTATTATTTCCACATATATGCTGTCATTAATACCATCCCAGTCTGGAAAGTAGTTTTCACCGACTCCAATCTGACAGATATTGATATCGACACTCAGAGAGGATGGATGTCTTTCCCAAAAGCAAATACCCAGATGACGGAGTTGACATTTAATCAAAAGTGTCTTTGCTTCTCCAGCCAATACACACATGTATCCAAACATGTAATATGTGTGCGCAGTGCTTATTTTTAGCTCTTTTGTCATCTTTAATTATTTCAGTTACTGCAACAAAAATAATCTTAGATACTTTATTAATTTTGATTACTGGGTTTCATGCATCATTTCTCCTGAGAAGGGTATATTCCGGGGGCAAGTATATCGCTCTATCTCAACAGAGTTAACCTTCTGTAAAGGATGTGTGGTGGATTAGCCAGGACGGTTAACAGACCAGCCATAAGGGAGGGCCCGCCTGGATCTCTCCTTACCCAGATTCTGCTGAACTTTCTTCCTATGTTCCATGAAGTTTTCCTCGATATAACGTGATCATATTAATGTAGTATCAGGCCAAGAAGAGGGCACCACAGTCGAGGAGTTTAGGTAGCTGGAAGGGGACAGATGAACCCTAAGAAGCTGGTCGGGGGCAGGGATGTATAATTCAGGTACGGAAGTGGCAGAGATGCTGGTCAAATAGAAGCACTGTAGAGGTCCCACAGTTACGTGGATGCTGAATGCTACGGGCGCAACTTCAGCTCTGCCGCGTGCTGGCTGTGTACGCTTAGGAAGGATACATGACATTTGAGGCACAATTTTCTTACCCAAAAAAGGGGCGGGTAAACTGATATGCATATCATTGGAGGATTATATATGCCTGATGTACAAAATCAGGGGTCCGTAAATGGAATCTGTTTTCACTGTTTTTGCATTTTATGGCAGAGGAAAATCAGATAAGAGGATGGGGAATGACTTACTTGAATTCACAAAGCTAGCAAACGGTAGAGATTTTATCACCTGTGCTTTTCACATCTGCTTCCACCGTATCACTTTCGTCTTGACCACTTCCGGTCACCTAGACTTAATCTTCACGTTTTCTTGGTCTTGATATCATCAACCATTGTCCATCCCTGTTCCATTTTTTTCTGCATGCACTTAGCACCACCCAACAACATACTACATATGCTACTTATTAATTTATCATATCTATTTTCTCTTTCCTTAAAGACTGTTACACTTCATGAGGTCAGGCATTTTTACTTCTTTTTAAATTGTTTTCCCTTAATGGCTGGAAACATGTTAGGCAAGTAGTAGATGTCCAAGAAATACTTGTTAATTGAATAATAGATGTACAATTTATTGACGGTAAAAAAGAAAGACAATTGTATTTATTACTGAGGCTAAAAAAGATGAAAATTTACAGAAGAAATGTAGGTTAAGGAGTAAAAAGGCGTTTCCATCAAAGACTGACGGAGGTACAAAGCATGAGCCCATGCACGGCTTTGAGCACAAAATGTAGTTTCCATTGGAGAAAATTGGCAAGAACCGAGATTAGTGAACAAAGTAATGTTCTCCAAATTTTGACTTTCAAAGCATGTATTTCTTGCAAGTAATCATAGTTGATCACCTGATAAACCTGAAACTTAAGAAAAAAGAATTCCAAAGACTCTTTCTCCAACGTTGAATGTGTAATGGGTTTTTGTTTCCTATTAGGTAGGGCTAAGCGATTGACTGTCAATCCACAGTGTTTTATGAAACAAGGGATGGTGTATCATTTACAGGTACAATATTTACTGAGAAACGGCATTTGCTTGGGCAAGGAGCTGGAGCAGGGCTGCCCTCCTCACCACGCCAGCTTTCCTCCTGCACCTGGTGCCCTTTTCTCCCCTGCAGGAGCCTTGATCTGCTCATTAGACATGCAACAAAGAGCCAGCCTGTGGAGCACGCATTAATATTCATAACTCAAGTCTGCCGGAATTTTTTACATTTTTCTCTCTGGGAACTCATGGTAACAAGGACCAAATATCCAAGCAGCACAAATGGGACTGATGTGTGGGTCCTTGATTCAACCTTCTCCTGTGCTGCCTCCATACTGCTGTCTGGTGGTCTTTGGGGCAAGGTTATAGAACTATGTTACTTCTCTACTTTAAAAACTTTCAAAGGCCTATATCCTCTCTAGAATAAGATATATGGTGTGTTTTTTTTTTTTGTAATCTTATTGCGGAAGGATCAGAATTATCTAACTCTCCAGATTCAGGTCTTTATTTCCTTTGTATTCCTATCAGTACATTTTTTGCAGATTTATTGTGGTATAATTTACATAAAAAACTGCATACATATAAGATACATATTTTGATGTTGTCATCTATCTGTCTATCTATCTATCTATCTATCTACAGACCCTTGAAAGCATTAGAACAATCTCATAATGAACATACCTTCATCACTCCCAAAAGTTGACTCATGCCCCTTTGTTATCACTCCCCCTCCTGTCCTCATGAAACTACTGAGCAGCTTTCTTTCAGTAACATTTAGTGTGTATTTTCTAGAGAGTTGTATGTCTTTACTATTTGTCCCTTTTCCCTGGTCCTTTCTTCCTCTTTTTTAGTTGACAAATGGAGCTGGAAAATGTATGTGATTAAAACAGCTGAGTGGATGTGCATCAGTGTCACTTCAGTAGGAAGTGACAAAAGTAGTCATGTGAACTCATCAATAATAAATCCTGGGGCACTTGGGTGGCTCAGTTGGTTCAACGTTCCACTCTTGATTTGGGCTCAGGTCGCGATCTCATAGTTCACGAGATGGAGCCCCGCGTTGGGCTCTGCACTGACAATGCGGAAACTGCTTGCGATTCTCTCCCTCCCCCTCTCTCTCTACCCATTTCCTTCTTGTGTGTTCACGCTCTCTCTCTCTCTCTCTCTCTCTCAAAAATAAATTAATAAACTTAAAAAATTATTTTAAATAATAAACTCCAATATTTATTACTATTTAATAATTTCCAGAGCATTTTACATTTATTATCTCATTAAACTCTCATCTCCACTGCTGTGGTTGTGAATATTTTTTAGAAATCAGAAATGAAGTCATCTATAATTGGACTAATATTTATTTATTTATAATTTTTTTCATGTTTATTTATTTATTTTGAGAACGAGAGCAAGAGCACAAGCAGAGGAAAGGCAGAGAGAGAGGGAGAGAAAGAGAATCCCAAGCAGGCTCTGCACTGTCAGCACAGAGCCCAATGTGGGGCTGTATCCTGTGAACTGTGAGATCATGACCTGCGCCGAAATCAAGAGCCAGACGCTTAATGGACTGACACACCCAAGAGTCCCAGACTAATTTTTAGCACAAATTACTGCAAAAAAAATTTTTTTGACACTCTATTATGTTCCAAGAGCTAAGCTACATATTTTTAACAAATTCTTTTTCGCTAAATGCTCATGGAGAATTAATGAAGTCATGTTAGGCTTTTCATTGAATCTATGTGAGAACATCTAGAGTCTCAGAGTTTACTCAAATCACAGTTGTAGTACAGTCAAGATTTGCAACCTCAGAGTTCTTAGCTTGCAATTGTATAGAGTTATCATTTCCATCTTAGAATTCTCTCAAGTCTAGACATTCAGGACACAAAAGGGATTAGGGAATTTGAAAGATGTCAATGTATGAGAGCTGGCACCCAGGTGGTTGAGTGGGCATATATGAGCAGCAGCTCTCTGGAGAGGCTCACAGACAGATCGAGTGTAGAGCCATGAAGACCACATGCGGCCCGGACTGTAACTGATACTAGAACAAATGAAGTTCAAGGACCAAGAATGTGTGAGGAACGGTATAAGCCCTGTGATCATTCAGACTTGTAAAAACAGATCTTCATCAGAACCTGAGAAAGACAGAAGAAATTACTAGTACTGTCGTTGGCTACTCCCTGGTACCTTCCCATGAGGCATCAGCAATGGGGTGTCCTGTGTACCTATCTTATTTGCTAGGGTCTGTTGGGAAGCTTTTCTTTTGGCTTACTTTCTTCTGATTTTAAAGCAGGCATCCTCTTTCACTCCAGCCTTGCTGCTTACCGCATTTCAAAATAACTCCAAGATCCCAGATCTGGTCAAATAATCAGTCCCAGAATCCTGTCTTTGCCTACTCACTGCTGGAACTCACGAACCCCGCACTTCAGGCCTGTCTGCCTGTGCTCCTGCTACTGGTCCCATGACACTCCCGCTGGGCGGAATCCCAGGAGCTCACAGGGATGTTAGTGCTCCTGAAACCACGATCAGCGAGGCTGGGGCTGATGCCAGAGTTACTGAAACAGCCCAGAGTTGCCTTATGTTGTTGCCACTGATGCCAAAGACACAACCAGAAGCTGGAAAGAGAAGAAAATCCCTTCTCTGCCTTCTATCTTCCTGCCAGTTCCTCCCATGGGCAAAGCCTGGCAAATATATTTAAAGTCTTCTAGCTCCTTGGAATTCAGAAACCACAGGGAGATGAAAAAGAGCTAATGATCACAGACTAATCATCACAATCATTCAACAGAGCTAGTCAAATTCCTTGCACCATTCTAATTTTTGGTATTATTACTATTTTAAAAAATATACCCAGATCCTTGGTCTTCTTTTTAGGTTTCTAGAAAAAAAATACAGGATGATGCATTGAATTTCAACTTCAGATAAACATCGAATAATGTTTTGGTATAAGTAGTTTCCATGAAATATGCCCCATGAAGTATGACATTACACATACATGCAAACATATACACGTACACACACACACACACACACACACACACACACACACACACACACACACATAGACAGACAGACATACAAGTTTCAAATATTGTATAAAACATTTATACTAATAAGTGTTGATTATTTATGTGAAATTCAAGTTTGATTTGGTGTCCTTTATTTTAATTACTAAATCTAGCAACGCTGTTCCCTAGAGATTTGTGAGGATTACATGAGATAGTGTCCCCCTCATACATTCACTGCAACTTTTGTTATATAACTTTGAATGGCTTGCAACTCTCTCCCTCTCTCCTTCTCTCTTTCGACAGTGACATTTGGTGGCAGACACTGTCAGGTGACCATTATGTATTAACTACCTGTGTATGCTAGGATCCTGATAAATCCTAAAGACACGAAGTGCTGTACGTAGTGGATGCTGTCACACTACTCAGACATACCGTCTCTGTTTCAGAATTGAGACGTTCATTCCCCCACCTTCTCAGAGCATTGGAAGACACTGAAACTCAGCTGAATCCCTCCTGAAAACTTGCCTTGAACCAAAGACAGCCACCTTGCCTGCGTCATGCATGAACACTTTGAGGGACTAAGGGGCTGCCCACATCTAATGACTGGGAGATGCAAGGATACAAAAGCCTAGATTTTTTTTTACGTGAAACTAAGACTTCTCTGAAGGGACGTCCCAGCTCCAAAGCTGCCTGTGGGATCAGCTGAGTCCATCATTGTAATTGTTTTCTCAGTCGACTTCTGTCCATTGAATCATGCCTTCCTGGAACATTTGTCCTTACACCTTGTGAATACGGATCTCAGAGTCGATATCCTGGGGGTTTCGATGTATGAAAGTGCGACCCTTGGGGAGCATAAGCAGTCCTTCCTGGTTGCAAAACAAAACAACAGCAACAACCACAAAATCCTTTCATCTAAAATCTAGTTTGTTCTTTTTTTTCTGACTGCTTCCTTAGCTCCTAGCAGGAGCTCAGTACATGATTATTGAATGATTATTGAATAAATGATTATTGAATCATTATTGATGATTATTACTGAGCAGGAGCTCAGCAAATGAGTATTGAATGACTAATGAATTATTGAATAAATGATTCACTAAGTGAATTATGTCTGTATTTCTCCCATCTTTTTCTTCTACTCTTCGTATACAATTATATATGAAGTGTATTTCTTATAGACAGCATATCCTGCATCTTATTTTTTTAATTTAATTTGAGGGGTGCCTGCGTGGCTCAGTCAGTTAAGCATCTGACTCTTGATTTCAGCTCAGGTCATGATCTCCTGGTTCATGAGTTCGAGCCCTGCCTCAGGCTCTGTGCTGACAGTGCAGAGCCTGCTTGGGATTCTCCTTCTCTCCCTCTCTCTATCCCTGTCCCCTGCTCACACTCTATCAAAATAAATAAACAAACTTAAAAATAACTAAAAGGTAAAATTTACTTTGACACTGAATTTTTAAAATTTTTTTAAATGTTTTTAATGCTTATTTATTTTTGAGAGAGAGACAAAGTGTGAGCAGGGGAGGGGGAGAGAGAGGGAGACACAGAATCGGAAGCAGGCTCCAGGCTCCTAGCTCTCAGCACAGAGCCCGATGCGGGGCTCAAAGTTGGACACCCAACGGACTGAGCCACCCAGGCGCCCTGACACTTACTGAATTTTAATTGAAGCATCTAATCATTTATCTTGAATGCGGGTGTCTACATGCTGCATTCATGCCTGAGACTTGATTATTTGCTTTCTGTATGTTTCCTCTGATGTTAATTCCTCACAGTCCCTTCTCCTATTATCTAGTGGATGATTATTAGTATTCTGTTTTCATCTAGCTATTGAAGTTTTGACTATATATTTTTATGGACATTTTAGTGGGACTTCCAGGGTAGACATTAAGCATTTAATTTTTTACAGTCTACTTATAATTAATATTTTACTATTTTGAATAGAATAGAACAATTATTACCATATGGGTACCTTTTCCTCTCCCATTATAGTTATCACATGCATTTCATCTCCATATGTTAAAAACCCTATCAGAAAATACATATTTTTTCTTTCTAGACCCCAAGTTTCGAGGTTTGGTATCGCCTCATAGGACTATGATACTGTGCTCATTTTTTCCCTTTAGTCCTCCCCTGCCCCCCTTTTTTCCCAATCAGATAGTTTCAACTGGTTTGTTTTCAATGAGCAATTAGAGATATTATGAAGCTATTTTCTAAGACAAAGTTCAATGGTGGAATGATCATGTGCACAGTTTGGGAGATATATGTATATCTATATCTATCTATCTATCGTTGGAGATGAATATGTGACCCTCTAACTTTAGGCATGGTGTTAAGTATGGAAGAGAGTGTAGGGCTGGAGGTATTCCTGTGGCCCCATACAATGACATTATAAGCTATGGTAGGATGAAATTTTAAGGAGAGAACATGAGATATAATGAGAAGAACCTTGGACCTGATCATCAGGGAACTCCAACATTCAAGTTAAAGTTGAAACCAGAGCTCTAGGAGAAACAACATCAGAGATCGGTGGCATGGGAAAAAAGAAAGTAGAGTGTCCTAAAAATGAGGGAGGGATTCACATTTGACACACGACTTGGTCCTTTAGACTAGATGCTCTCCCACCATCCTGGTTTCCTGGCTTAAGTCAAATTCCCCAATATGAGCACAGTTTCCATTATGCTTATGTATCTACTGCCCTGGGCCCCCAAAAGAACATTCCCTTTCAATATAAGCCAGTTTCCAGGATGCTTCACCTTAATAGAGACCCCCTGAGTGATGCTTTTTTTTTCAGCTCATACAAAGCTTGGAAATGCGATTCTGTTTAAAATGATGCTTTTATAACAGTGGAATATCAGACAGTATGGTTTAGTTTGAAGGCAAAAAGACTGAATATCAGTGACATGTTGCTGGAGCCACAGCTCACACTGACTCAGAAGAGTCAAATGTGCAGATCTTTCTGACTCTGTTCAGTCATGTCATGTTGGTGGTTTAAAATTGGTCATAGAGGTAGCATTTACCCCTAAAGAAGCCAGAAAATGCAGCAAGTCATAGCTTTTTTTTAAATAGAAAAAGCTATGGCTGATTTGTGTCCTCCCAAAATTTATAGGTTGAAGTCTTAACCCAGAATGTCACTGTATTTGGAGACAAGACATCTAAATAGGTAATTAAGTGAAAATGAGGTCACTAGGATGGGCCCTAATCCAAGATGATTGGTATCTTTGTAAGACAAAGTGATTAAGGCACAGAAACATGCAAAGAAAAGATCACGTGAAGACAAAGCAATAAGAAAGCCATTCGCAAGGTGAGAAGTGAGACCTCAGAAGAAACGGACACGGCTCACATCCTGAGCTCCGAATTCTAGCCTACGACATCGTGAGAAAATAAGTTTCTGCTGTTGAATCTGCCCAGTCCGTGGTACTTTTGTATAGAGCATCAGCAAATGAATACAGAGATCACGTTGTTAAAGATCTACCAACAGGTCATTGCTAAAAACCCTTCAGAAGTGTTAATTAAAACGGCTCTGATAGGGGCACCTGAGTGGCTCAGTCAGTTAAGTGTCCGACTTTGGCACAGGTCATGATTCCATAGTTCATGAGTTCGAGCCTCGCACCGGGCTCTGTGCTGACAGCTTGGAGCCTGGAGCCTACTTCAGATTCTGTGTCTCCCTCTCTATTTGCCCTTCCCCCATTTGTGCGCTCTCTCTCTCTCTCTCTCTCTCTCTCTCTCTCTCAAAAATAAATAACATGAAAAAAATAAAAAATAACAAAATGGCTCCGATAATGATAATAATAAAAAAATCACCTAAAACCTTAAAACCAATAATATTTAGCCTATATTAATAGTTGCTCTCTTTCTCTCTCTCTCTCTCTCTCTATATATATATATATACACACACACACACACATATACATATATATCAATATATAAAGAGACATATGTATATATATGTAGGTGTATGTATGTATTTATATGTATATAAAATAAGAATATATACACACACACATACATATACATATATATATGTATTCTTTTCTTTTTCCTTTTCTTCAGATATTGTATTGTCTGAACCTAGCTCTGAAACTATGTTCTTCCTGTAAGGCCTATAGAATTCCATCCAGAATTTATATTAGCCGGTTGAGTCTATGAAACTGAACACCAGTCATGTGAGAAGTGTCATCCCCAATAGAGCTTTTAGTATTTTGAGGGGGAGGGGGATCAGATACAAAAGAAATCTGAGAACAGCTTCTTCATTTGTATCAATTCTGGTTTAATACTGAGGAAGAGTCATGAACATTTTTTTATTTATATTTTTCTGTATTTTCTTTTATTTCTACTTTTTATATCTTTACACATTTATTTTCAATGGAATAGACACTATGAGCCAGGTACTGTCCTATGTCTTCATTATTAATGTGTCACTATCACTGCTTGCAAATAAATAAAACCCTATTAGAAGTATTATGTAAAAGTAATCCCATGCTCGTGCCATTTATGCATAAAGAAAGGTATATGCCCTCTTATACAATAACAAAAGGATTCCTTATCTGTAGTACTTTGATGAGTTGGGAGTGCCTGGGTGGCTTAGTCCATTAAGCAAACGACTCTGACTCAGGTCATGATCTCTTGGTTCATAGGTTTGAGCCCTGTGTCGGGCTCAACGCTGACAGTGCCGAGCCTGCTTGGGATTCTCTCTCTCTCCCTCCCTCTCCCTCTGCCCCTTCCTGACTTGTGTGTTCACTCTCGCTCTCAAAATAAATAAATTTTTTAAAAAAAGCTTTATACGACTTTGATGAGTCAAGTAAGACTTCACAGATATGTTCCAGGTTTGTTATTAGGTTAATAGAATAATACAGACACAGAGAATAGGATCTGTGGTACCATATCTTATTCTGCAGATGAACACCAAGAAAATCATGATGTAAAGGGACAAAAATACCACTGGTGGCAAGAACTGGATTCAAGTCCTAACTCTGCAATTTACTGATATGATATCAGCCAAATTATTTGTCATTAACATTCATAATCACCCTTACGTTTCAGGCAAATTTCCCTCCCGATATACAATAAATGTTACACCTCCAAAGAGCAGAAAAGGGCGGTCCGAAAGGTAACGTTATACAAATCTGCAGGATGCTACCTCATCCCGACGGTAGCATCCCGAAGATGACCTCAGCTCTTTTCAGCTCAGCAGATGTTGCGACGTGAAGAGCTGCCTTTCACTTCTCTGTTCGTGCAGAGCGCTTTCCCTTCTCACCCTTGCTCCAATCCACTCCTGCAAGCCTCTTCTCCACAGCAAATCCCCTCATTTTCTGGAAAATTTTCTTGGCACATAAAGTTTCTTTCCCACATCTGCTGGGAATATGGGGAGCATTTTGCGACCCACTTGTGCAACACTGGAGACAATAAAGTTGAGAGAGCTAAATTCTGGTTCTTTGTCTCTGCAACACCATATGCATCATGGCAGATTGCATTATTGGCAACAAAACACTATTTTTTAAAAAATTTTTTTTTCAACGTTTATTTATTTTTGGGACAGAGAGAGACAGAGCATGAACGGGCGAGGGGCAGAGAGAGAGGGAGACACAGAATCGGAAACAGGCTCCAGGCTCTGAGCCATCAGCCCAGAGCCTGACGTGGGGCTCGAACTCACGGACCACGAGATCGTGACCTGAGCTGAAGTCAGACGCTTAACCGACTGCGCCACCCAGGCGCCCCAAAACACTATTATTATAACTTAGCTGTACGGTAAGCCTTCAAACCAGGTAGAGTCTTCTAAGCTTTCCCTTCCTTTTCAAAACTATTTTATTAATCTACATTCTTCGCATTGCTACATAAATTTGAAAATCAACATTGTAATTTTTACAAAGCATCGTAATAATCTTGATTGGTATTGCATTGAATCCATATCTAAAATTGAAGACAATTAACATTTTAACAATTTTGAGCCCTCCAGCAAAACAAACAAACAAACAAAAACCACATGATTTATTTTCCATGTGTTTGGGACTTATTTATTTTCAGCAATGTTATGTAGTTCTTGGCCTGATGTCTTATGTATATAGATCAATAGAATAGAAATTTCAGAACCAGGCCAACACATACGTGGTCCATTATTTTTGACAAAAGTTCCATGTAAATTCAATAGAGGAAGCAATAGTCTTCTCAATAAATGTTTCTTCAGCAACCGTATATCCACAGGAGAAGAATAATATTCAACTCTTAACTCATGACGTGTAGAAAATATTGTCTTAAATGGATCATATACCTAAAGATGAAAGATATAATTATAAAAGTCCTGGATGCAGAAATGGGAGGAAATCTGCAGTATTGTGGCAAATAATACTTTCTTGGACAGAACAACAAAAGCATAAACCTTATAAAAATGGACAAATTGGATTTCCTCAAAATTGAAAACTTCAGCCCTTGTTAGGCCATGGTAAGGTGATGCAAGACAATCTTCAGAATGCAAGAATGTAATCTCAGTCCCTGTATCTAATAAAAGATTTGTATCCATAAATAAGAACTCCTTTAATTCAGTTAGAAGACAAATAATCCAGTGAAAAAGTGGGCAGAACTTTCAAACAGACACTTCACCAAAACATGTCTAATGGCCAGTAATCATTGCATATTTATGAAAAAAATGCTTAGCATTATTAGTTAGGGAAATTCACATAGAAACCATCATGAAAAACCACTATGAAGCTACCAGAATGACTAAAATTTGAAAAATTTTAAAGTTCTGCTGAAGATGGAGAAGAATTGTAATTCATACACACTGCTTTGTGTTAAGTAGGATAATGCTGGAAGGTTGATTGGCAGTTTTCTATGAAGTTAAGCATACATTGAGCATATGACCTCGTGATGCCACTCCTCTGTATCCCTGAGTACCTTCTCTAGGTCTGTGCTGAGTACCCTTCACATTTCCTTGACACCTTAGAACTTCAGACAACACAATTTTAATGTCGGAAAGACTGTCTTTGCTTGCTTTCTTTGCTCCTTTTTTTGCTGCATGTCCTAAAAACAGAAAACAGCTGCTAATGGACAAATTAACATTAGCAATTAAAAAAAAAGCCAGCGAAAATGCAAATATTTTAGCAAGCTTGAGAAAATGGATTAAAACTGGCCTTATGCCACCGAAAGTGCGATACATTTCTTAACCTCCTGGTTTTCTTTGGAACAAAATGTTAGGTATTTGTCTTGTTTTGAGTTTTTCTTTTCTGAGAGAAACTTCTATTTTCTGCTGAGGTGAACCCTTCTCTTCCTCCTCCTCCTCCTTCCCCCTCTTCCTCCTCCTCTCCTTCGCTTGGTGCTCTCCCACTCAACCAACTTTGAGAGGTAATAGTATGTTTGTGGCCTTGATGTCGATGACAGTTTCAGGGATGTATATTTTCACCAAATGCATTGAGTTATATACATTAAATAGGTACAGCTTTTTATATGTCAAACATAACTCAATAGAGTGGTCTAATGAATAAAAATTAAAAGTATTATTTTTTAGAAATACTTATTAAGATATTTTAAAATGAAATATCTCCGATTTGCTTCAAAGCGATATGAGGTGGGAAATGGGAGGAGATTGATATAAAACGTGGTTGGTCACTAGTTGATAGTTCTTGAATCTGGATGAGGTACATGGTAGTTGTCTCTACTTTGTATATTTTTAACATTTTCTGTAATTGGTGAGTTCTCAAAAAGGTATATAATAAGTAGGTTTTAGTATTAAAAGAAAAAAAAGGAAAGGCAAAGGCTTTATAAAGGAGAAGAAACTTGGAAGTGACCCTGAAGGGTGTGACCAAAGAGAAGAGACAAGACGGAGGACCTCTAGGAGGACCTTGGTTTGCAGAACCAGTATCTGGCAGCAAACTCAAAGCTTCCTTTTTCTCACTTGACGAGATCTTTAAGAGCAGGAGATGTGGGGAGAAAAAGCAAAGAGAAAAGAAATGTGGTTAATTAAGAAGTGATGAGAATCTTACAAAAATAGCTGTGTCAGAAATTGGATTAAGCAACATGTCCTTGAAAAATGAGAACGTATTCAGATGAGGACAGCCAGATGACAAGCCCTCAGTGGAGCAATTAAGGGAACAGGTTAATGAAATTGCAGAGTCATTTAAAGCTCCTTGGGAAGCATGGGGTATAGCTAGACACTGCCCGAAAAGAAGAAAACAGGAGTAAGAATGAGTGTACCAAACATATGCATATGTGTATGTGCGTGTACCTGCATACACCCACACACATGCGCACGGGCGGGCGCGCGCACACACACACACACACACACACACACACACACACACACACTCCTTCTCTGGTTCTCTACAAGATACTGGATGCCCACGAATCATATACATACTTGCTGTAGTCTCTAGGTTGATGGTATCCCTTGATGCTTAAGTTCAGAAACAGCAACAGCCATTTTATACTTTATTGTACACATTTTCTTACAGTTTTGCTTTCTTGTCAAAACTGGAAATGCATATGTCCTCAACTCTCGTGCAGAAGAATTTGAATCTTTTAGAAACACATTTTGCTAAGATTAAATGGGTTTTTCAGTTCACCTTTTTATTTTTCAAAGCAGAATTTACTGACCTCAATATTGAATTTCCTTCCTTTGCATTTATCAAGTGGAATATTTTACTTGAATCCTAGCATCTGTTGAATAAGTCACTTACTAGAGTGGGACGGAATTTTTAGAGGTTTTGTTTTCTTTTCATAATCTCAATACTTCTGTGTAATGACCTTTGCCAGTGTGGGAAAGGCTGGCAAGTTAGATAAAGGAGGGGAGTGAGAAACATATAGGGCCAAGGACGGAAGAGGGGCAGGATCCATGACGTGTTGAAAACATTACTGAAGACAGGTGTTCTCCACCTTTTATCTTTCTTGATATGTAGCAGAGCTCAATAAGGAATTGATGATTTGAATATTGTCATTTTCATTTCACAGATGAGTGAAATGATTTCAAAGATCTAAGTCCTTCATTACATGCAGCAATAGTGTAGAGTCAGACCGTCAAAACCTGAAATCAAATATGCCACTTTAAGCCACCCTATCAGCTCGCTGCTAACAAAATCGAATGAGCTTTATTATCAACATGATTTCTCTGGTGATAAAATGTATATAATAAATCAGACTAACAACAGGAATAATCTGTCAAGTTTCCACTTTCTCCTGCTATTTCTATGGGATTTCAAGTCCTGATTTGTGAAATAAAATGACACAAAAGTTTCTTTAAATACTAAAATTTTACGATATATAATTCTAGAAATTTTGTAGAAAAAAATGTATGGGTATTTATTTGTGGACCTGGTCGACCTGTAGAATTAATCTTAGGTTTTTGGCACCCAGGATGTAATCAAGAAAACTTCACTGAGCACTGAATATATTCCAGGCTACCTGCCAGTTGCTCAGAATGTAAAGACAAGAAACATTACCACTGCTTTTCATGCATTGATGGGGCCATGTTGGTGAGAGCTGGGTGAGAAAAAGAAATAGAAAAAGCAAGCAAGCAGAGATACAAGTGCAATTTGGGGTTGCCATGGGAGCCCAGGAAAACGGAGACAATACGAACGACAAACACCTACCGACTGCCATCAAAATTAAATCTTTCAAATATTTAAATATTTCACCATAGGAAGTCTTTAAAACTCAGTGTGTATTTTACACTTACAATATCTCTCCATTTGGACCGGCCACATTTCAAACACTCACTGCCCACATGTGTCTGCCCAGATTGGATGGTGTAGCTCTAGAAGTTTGAAATCGCATTTACTGTAAAGTGAATGAAGAAGAACTTCAAATACGAAGAAAAGCTAATTATTTTCCATAGTGATAAACAAAACTATGTCACTTTCTCTCTTGTTCCTTGACTTAAGGACTTTTTTCCCCCTTCCAGTGTTGTAATAAACAAGTTAGCATTACTGGGAGTGTATTTCCAAACTCGTGTATAAGTAAGTGACTGTATTCCAGACAAATGTTAATGAAAGACTAAGTTTAGAAGTCACCAGTCTATCGAGCATGATTCCTTTTGTTTCCTGTTCCAACACATACAGTGTTAAGAAATCTGATGACCAACTGATGGAGCAAGTTTTGAAAATAAAGATCTTACCTAATTGTTACCACCTGCTTCCTTTCTTTTTCCTCCTGTTGGTGTCACCAGCACCTAGTGTTGAGATTTCTTTATGGATCCCACAGAAACTTCCAAACCAGCCACAGTTCCCTCTAAACACTGTGATCTGGGGCAGTGGAATAAAGCTAGCAATATACTAGTAACCTGCTCAATACTACCTTTCAGCCTGTGCCTTTTAGACTAAATCTTACATACTAGTGTTTTATCACTAAGTTAGTTGAAAGAAAAAAGTGCTATGTTTGTGTCATTGTCATTATTGCCATCATCATTGTTACTGTTTGTTACTGTAACATGATGAAACAGATGGTCCAGGAGAAATGTCTCTTGCACAAATTGTACACTACTTATAGTAACAATTTGCTTTCTCTCTTGGTCATTTTCCAGATGCGCCCTGCAACCCTTCACTTCCATATCTGGACCATTTGATTGAGTCTCCTTTTGCTAACTAATGAGATTTGTTGGGGGGGGGCAAACATATATCTTTCTTTCTCTCCCAATCTTGAAATCAACTAAGGAGGAAGTCAGATGGAGATCTAATATTAGCTTTACTATTACCTAATATAATTTTTTCTTTGATATGTGGGAGCAGACCACTCCCTGAATGGCAGAGGTGAGCATCCCTGGCCTGAGCTCTGTCTAGTGGAGGAGAATGAACCCAGCAGGGACTGAGCTGCAATGTCTAGCTCTTTATCCCAGTCTCATGTGGCAGATAAATCACAATGTCCCTTCCAGAAAATAGAAGTTTCCAGTTTTTAATGGAAATGTGAGCAAGGTATACAAATTCTTCCTGAAACGCCAATAATTTCCTGAACTCCACATCTCCTACTTCATATCCTAGCAATTTTAGACAGTTTCCAGTTGCCCCAACACCTTCCTTTATGTTGCTATTCCAATTGTTATGTCTGCCCAGGGCATCAGTCCTTTCCCAATTCACCTAGTTCAGTAGTTCTCAACCTACTCAGAGGAAAAGGGCCTTTGCACCACCCCCACGTCTCAGAGAACTAACATGGCTTGTATTCATTTCTAGTTGTGTGCATGCCATGCGTGTTACAGTGAGTTGGCGGGGTTGAGGAGTGGACGGGTCTATGTGCTTTTACCATCACTGAAGCAAGGGAAATCATTCTGCCCGCTGGCTCTTGAAGCTTCTGCTTAGAAGTGACAAGCTCCACTTCTGCTCGAATGACATTGTCCAAAGCAAGTCACATGGCTATACCCAACATTAAAGAGATGATAAGTACATTCTCTCATGAGCCCAGAATGAGCAACAACCTGGACAAATTGGGTGCACATATTAATGACCGGCAAGCACATGTGGCAGAGGGGAAAGCATGTTACAATACCTGTTACCCCTCGGCTGAATGGCTTGAGGAAATCATACGAGGCAATGAGGAAAGACTGGAATTGGGTCCCTGCAAGGTCCCCTTTCTGTTGAGAACTTACCTAGTAACAAGTGAATGAATCAATGCCTTATTGAGCTTCATTTGTCTCGTGAGCCTCATTTGAGATGATAGGGTGATGGATAATAGAAGAAACATTGAGCTTAGATTCAGAAGAAAGTCTACCTTCCTGCCTTTGATTCCTGCTCATTGGTTGTAAAGGCCTGTCCTCTGGATTGAATTGCACCCCTCCCCAAATTCATATGTTGAAGCTCTACCCCAGTGTGATGCTATTTAGAGATACTGTCTTTGAGAGATAATTAGGTTTAGATGCAGTCATGAGAATGGGGTCCTCATGATGGGATTAGTGCCCTTATAAGAAGAGGAAGAGACACCAGAGGGATTGGTCTTCTCTCTCTCTCTCAGCTATTGGAGGACACAGTATGAAGACAGCCATCCCCGAGCTAGGAAGAGAGCTTTCACCAGAAAAATGAATCTGTCAGCTTGGACTTCCTCAATACTGACCTTCCAGCCACAAATGGAAACTGTGAGATATACCTTCTTGTTGTTTAAACCACCCAAATCTATGTTGTTTTGCTACAGCAGCCTAAGTTGACTAATACAACCAACATATAACTTCCCCTTCTCTGAGTCTCAATCTTATCTTCTGTAAGATGGACATCAGACTCTCTATCCCACCTTGTAAGCTTATAGGGAGGAACTAAGAAACAAATATGATAACGTCCTAAAAATTGCTTTGCAACCTATGCAATAGTTATTAAGTAAAAAGACTGACTGTCAATAGTGTTTTGGAGTCTCTTGTTCTCCCCCTGAAATTTCCATCTTCCCAGCCTTGGCCATCTGCTCAGTCCACGGTCACTGCTTATTAAGGAGTGCTAGTGACATTAAGGTAACGTGATCAGTGATCATGCCATAGATGAAGGAGCTGAAGTGGCCCTACTTGGAAGTATTCTTGCCAAGCTTTGTTGTTTAAACTGAATTAGCATCCTGTGGGCAGAAGACACACGGCAGAGATTCCACACAGGCCATCTATCAGTGAAGACTGCTGGTGGACTCAGGTCAGAAGCAGCCCTGCACTGACAAGTCCTTATGACCTTGGCTAAATCACTTAGCCTCTCTGAACTTGGGTGCTAAAAGCTGCTAAATTTTATTAATAAGAGCTCTTATCTTACAAGGTTGATGTGAGAAAAAAAAATTCTTCCAATTTCCTAGCAATTCATTTATTTCATGGTGAGACTCAAGAACAATGTTCCACTGGGAGGAAGGGCAGGTGCCAGCAGTAACCCACACCCTGGGGACAGCTCTGAAGGCAATCAATGTCAGTAGACCCATAGCCAAGGCAGGATTTTGCTACTTACCACAGCATTATTCAGTCACTTCATTCATCACACATTATTAACTATTTTGGGTGCTGGGAATACAAAACACAAGGTAGGCAAAATTCTTGTTTTAACAAAAAGCAATCAGAAACCAAAGCAATATATCAAACATTCTGTACAATCGTATGTAATATGTACCATGGAGGAAGTCCCGATAAACTGATGATGTAAAAATATACAAATGACGTGTGAGAAGGAAACGTGCTGAATCTGAAGTAAAAGCATTCCAAGACAGTGAAAACCGGTGCAAACGCCGGGACAGAAAGGGATGTGGTATTAATGCAGGAAAGCAAGGAAGCTGGCGTGGCTGAAGCAGAATGTGTCAGGCGGATTGTGCCCGGAAAAAGACAGCGAAGGCCATCAATTTCAAGTTCATTGGCCTTGAACAGATTATCATACATTTTAAACATATTTCTGCAGACTCTTGTGTGGCTGAGGTTTTGTCAGGATATCGTAAAACATTGTACGTGAAAGCACACTCCATCCTGAAATTATAAGACGTCTTTAAAGAGGTAAGAAATGAGCTGAACATACCTCCTGGCTCCGGCCCCATTCCTTGTTGATGAAATAACCCACCAGCTACTCTTCTGCTACCACCGCTTGGTCTCTGAAACACATGGTTAGAATGACACACGTTCTCTCAATTAATCCAAACTTCTGTCCTTCATTGCTCAACGAGACAACACACAAAAAATTCTAGAAGAGTAGCAAGGACATTGATGTTAGCCAGTTCCCATTACGATTGCGAGTTGGTCAAAACAGAAATGAATGGAATCTGCAAGATCCCTGCTTTGGATGCCTCTCCCTAAAGAGGTAAGGAGAGAGAGGACTAAATGTCCGTGTACTTCTCATCGGTGATGCACAGCCATACAAAAGGGAAGACACATTCATAAATCACTTATGATTACGTTTCTGATAAAGGATGTGAACTTCAAAAAAAAGTGGTTTTTATAAAGCCCCCATGTTTTTCAATGTACCTGAGCCAGTCTGGTTCTTGAGGATGAAAAGTGATTGAGGATGACAATGGGGGTGGGGGACGTTGGTCAGTAGATAGAGATATGATGCAGACATGGATGTGGATGTGGATATAGGTGTACCTATCATAATGATTGATATTCTTGTAGGATTGTTTCATTTTTAGTTTTTTAAGTTTATTTATTTCCTTTGAGAGAGACAGCATGTGAGCAGGGGAGGGGCAAAGAGGGGGAGAGAGAGAGAATCCTAAGCAGGCTCCATGCTGCCAATGCAGAACCTGATGCAGGGCTCGAACTCAGGAAACATGAGATCATGACCTGAGTTGAGACCAAGAGTCAGACGCTTACCCAACTGAGCCACCAGGTGAGCCTGTAGTTGTTGTTGTTGTTGTTGTTGTTGTTGTTGTTGTTGTTTTTACAGAGGTATAAAGTTATGTTTCTCTTCTAGTATCATCATTATCCAAAAAGGAAATATCATTCTACTAATGCCTCAAATCTCACCAGCAGTATGTGTTGTTTTTATGTATTTGAAAGTACATTTCATGCACAGAAAGAAGATTGAAAGGTTAATTTGGCCTTAGAAATTTAATTTTAACGCATTAAATTATACAATTGAAATTCTGTTCTTGTGCTTTCTAATTTCAAATCATCTTATTTTCTATTTATAAATCCAGAAAATATTAACAAAACTTTTAAGTCAACCTTTACAGCTTAAATGAAAGGCCATTACATGTTTTCAACTTTATTTATAAATCTAATGTGTTCTTTTTATTTTAAGTTCTTCCATTCTCCAATAAGCTAAGCTTCCCAAGCACTTAACCAACTTCCGTAAATCTAATAAGTCAAAATTATAAGCTGTTCTAACACTTCTCACAGATGTGGTAAAATTTTCTCAGACTATTCAACTTAGAATGACAAGCAAAATCAAATTTTCAATTCCACATTTTAAATTGGAATCAATTTAATCTGTTAGATACTCTGCAATGTCAAATTATACTTTAATATGCCAAATGCTCCTAAGTTATAAGTGATTAAAATGTCAAACAAGCTCAGGTTATTTCCAAACTTAACATGAAAATATTAACACCCTGAGTTATAATTTGCTTCCTCAAGTTCAAAACTAAGTCTGTCATTTCCTATGGTTAAACTACTCACTCATGCTCAATTCATTCGTGCAACCTTCAACGCCTACTATGTGCCAGGCACCATTTAAGATGCTGCATCTAAAAGAGTGAAAAAAGAGATTGATGTCCTTAAGTCATGAAACATAAATGCAAGGGGAGTACCAAGGCAGACAGAATAACAAGAGACAATTAATTAAATCACATGATATTTCAGAAGATTGCCATGGAGAATGAACATTGGATAGGGAGTTCCTGAGTTACTAGGTGGAAGTCTAAACAGCATTATCAGGAAAAGACTCCTGGAAAAGGTAACAGCTGGGAAGACGCCTAGGGGAAATTAAGAGATTTGCCTTGTGGAATCTGCGGGAGCATTCCAGGCACAGGAAAGAGCAAATGCGAAGACTCTGAGAAGGGAATGCAGCTGGTGGCTGGCATGTTATAGAGGAGCAGCCAAAGGCCAGCGTGACTGGAGCAGGGGGGAGCAAGAGAAAAGAAGGAAGGCATAGGTCAGACAGGGAAGGGGGTCCAGGCTCTGAGAGCCCTCCTGGTCTCTTACTCTGAATGAGAAGGAAACTCAGTGCAGCACTCTGTGAATAGGAGAGTCATGATGTGCCGTGATGTCATGGAACATTTAACAGGATGACTCTAGCTGCTGTACTGAGAAGAGATGTGTGTGGGGGGCAGTAGGGGGTGGGGCACAAGGGCAAATGAAAGGAGACAGAGGAGGCCCATAGCAATACTCCAGGTGAATGGCAATGGCGATTTTGACCAGGGCGGAAGTGAGAGGTGGTGGGAGGGGGCCAGATTCTAGCTAGATTAGGAAGGAGACCCAAAGAATTTGCTGATAGATTAGAGATGAAAGTGAAGCATGACCTCGAGATAATTTGGCTTGAGCTACTGGCAGGATGAGATGGGGGGAGCCCACAGGAGAAGGGAAACGTGGACATTCATGTGTGGGTTAAGTTCGGGAATTGTGTTAAACATCGCGTGGAGATGCCAAGTTAGATCTGTAAGCCTGGACAAAACATTTCTGTATGAAGCGATGGGACTGCCTATTTACCAAGTGAAATGAAATTACATATTAAGCAACAAGTCCTGTGGAACAGGAGACATGAATCTTCAGATAGTAGGAGTGATTTTTTTCCTCACGCTGTTCTTGCGAGGAATATAGAAAAGATCTCTAAGGCCATGTCCTTCAAATGGAGTCTTTCAGTCCACATCCCGTGGATTCAACTTATGTCTAAACTAATTATTGTCAATGTTTTTTGGCGTGTATGTTTTTAAAACCATTTAATAAGACACGATTTGTCTCTTTATTGTCCGATGTGATTCTGAAATCTTTTTCACATTCTCCCCTCTGACAGAGCTACCATTCTCATGGATATTTAAGTGGATTTGTTTGGATCTTATTTCTACCTCATTGAACTCTCTGGAGTTAAGGTCCCACCTGTGAAAGTAGTCCAGCAAAAATCACTTTCCCAGAATTTCCTTTTGTTTGTTTTTGGGTGGCTTTTCGGGGGTGTTTGATTTTGGTGATAAGCTCAGTTCACTCTCAAGCTTTGAAGATGAACTATTGTGAGCCAGAGGTAATGCATTAAGATCAATCACACTTTCTTTTTTCTTGATAACAGTAAGAACATGTATCGTCTCTTAGAGCTCAGTTGCAAGTTACCCTACCACCTCCACGGTGATCCACATTCCTGAAAAGGAGTGGATCCAAGATCCACTCTTGGATCTTTCCAAGATCCAAGCGGTGTTGTGTAAATCTACTTGGGACAGCGTGTGTGTTTGACTTGCAACCACCTCCTCGCCCGGGCCAAGTCCCCCATGTGGTCATCCCTCTACAGGCTTATGAAGTACTTGGTGATTTGGAGATAATGGGGGAGTTAACTGTTAACTACATCATGTTAACTGTTAATGGGGACGGGAGGGGGTGGGGGGGCTACTGGAAACAGGTGAAATCTGAGCAAAGGGGGAAAGAGGAATTTTAAGCACAAGACTGCCATCTAGAATCACAGTCGGACACCATGAATTCCTCCAAGAAAGTCAAATTCATTGAGTGAACTGGCACTTAGTATCATTTACATAAGAAAGTAGAAATGGGTTCAACCAAGGTGCTGCTAAACCCAAATCTAGTAAAAAATGGCTGAATGACAAATTTTAGCACTGAAATGAGTACGTTTTCAGCCACCTGGAAAACTGGTTTCTGCGGCTTCCTAAATGAAAGGTTTTCTGCAGAATAATACATTATTATATCTGCAAGGGAACTTCAAATCCATTTTCTTTTAGTGGAAACAGGTCCAGGAAGGCTGGGTGACTTTTTCAACATCACATAGTATGTTAATGTCAGATCTTGATTAAAACTACATAAAACAAAAATATCCAGGATGGACGTTTATTAAATTTGCATTTTGAATGAAGATTTAACTTTCTTCCTATTTTTTTTTTGTTTGTATCATACACCAACTGTAGTATGGTTCTTTAAAAGTCGCCGAAAATGAGATTTACCATTTCCCTCAATTACTCCATAAAATGCTTTTTTTCCATTTGTTCATGATAATCTGGATGTAGTTCTACCTTTCAAGGATCGCATGACCTTAAGCCAATTTTGGATTTGGCTATTGTTGCCACATCTTCAGTGTTCTCTAATTAACCAGATTGTTTTATTGTTATTTTTCTTAAGGCCTAATTTCTAAAAGCATTCTGCATGCAGCTTGATGCATTTCCCCATTAGGTAAGTCTGTCTTCTTATTGGCTGGCTTTACTATATTTGCTCTAATTTTTCTTTTCTCAAGTGAAAAGCTTAAAATGTTTACTTCTTTTAATGATGCACTATGTGTCTTAATGGATAAGTATTTTGTTTCATTTACATTCCCACATTTTTATTCTTAGTATAAATTTTTCTTTTTAAAAAAAATTTTTTTAATGTTTATTTAATTTTGAGAGAGAGAGAGAGGGAGAGAGGAAGTGGCAGAGAGAGACAGAGACACAGAATCTGAAGCAGGCTCCAGGCTCTGAGCTGTCCACACAGAGCGCAATGCACAGGGTTCAAACTCACAAGCGGTGAGATCATGACCTGAGTCAGAGTCGGGACACTTAACCAACTGAGCCACCCAGCTGCCCCAAAACTTCTCTAACTTACAGATAAATTAGGTATTCAGCAAATAAGAAAACGGCAAAGACTTTAGTAGTATACAAAATTCTCATGTCCTAATTTCTGCATAAGGAATTTCTTTTCATGTAGATACCTTGTTTGCCAGTGGAGTATTCAATAACTATAAATCTAACATTTTCCAAAGTATTTCATTTCATTTTATTTTGGGAGGCATCTTTCTAGAACATTTTCCTATTCAATCATACAATAACCTGATGTAAGAAATATCATTCGTATAACCAGGAAGTTCAAGCATCACACACTAAGGGGCAGCAGTAAATGCTAAACATATTTCTCAGTTCTTCTTCCTCCAAAATGTTCCCTAGTTCTGTATGTGGAACAGTGGTCATATCTACCTCAAGTGTTTTTTCAGAAGGCTGTAATTATCATCAAGAATCAACAGAGAAAGCCTTTTTAGTGGATATCATTTAACTATTAAAAGCCAATTGCTTGATAAGACATTTTTTTTTCATTTTAAACATTTGTACATATTCCAGAGATATATCAAGCAGTTCTGAGGATTTTCAACAAACTAGACTGTTCTAATCTTCTCATGATAGCTCAGTATTACCATCGTGCGTGGGAATCATCACGTCATTCCGTCTACCCCATGTATCCCTTGTGCTTCCTGTCATTTGAGCTCTACAGGAAGATCAGCTGAATTTCCATCCTATACCTTGTGTGAGTTTCAATGTTGTAGCTGAAATTTATGCAGATTTGGAGTTTCCTTTTTCTGCTGGATTGTCATTCTGTGTGATTGTCTTCTTTTTACTCCTCTTCATTCTTCTACTACAGATTGCAAAATAATGCCCAGAATTGAGTTTGAGCACAAGAGCTGTAAAGGACTGGATTCTCAGCATAAGAAAGTTGGTGCTTTTGCACTGGCTTATGTGTAACAGACAAAGGTCTCCGAGTCATTCCCACCACATTAATACTTACTAGAGCAGAGGAAAGTTCTTTCATTTTTTATCTTTCCTGTGGTAGCAGGCGGTAAGATTCATGGATTCTAGCATCTTCCAGTGCAACAAAGAAAACCTTATAGATTACCAGCTTATTTTATTCCATTTTCTTTTCCTATATAAGGAGCATGTTTCTGTGCTGTACCAATTTCCAGATTTTGTGATGTAGAATTTAGTTTGGGGCAGACTAGATATTTTATTTTAATTACGTTATTTGTACACATTCATATGTTTTGTCTTTCTTTCTCATGACTACAGACACCCCCTGGTTTTCTTTTTCATTTTTCTATTCCTTTGTGCCTAGAACAGTGTCCAGCATATGGTAGGTATTTAACAATGAATAAGTATATGTTTCAACTTTACTTAAATGAGCAATTACATTAATGTTGTTTCCTAAACATAAACAAGGAGAACAACAATTTTCCCAGAAAAAGAAAACAAGATAGCAAAAAGACCTATTATTTATTTTACGCCCTTAAATTTCAGACACTGTGATAAACATATTATAGTTATCTATAATGTGTAATTGAATTCTCATAACTACCCAGTAGAGAAATCATATTTAGAAACGAGAAAACATTAATTTAGTTTGTTAGGTAAGTACTCCAAAGTTTTATAAGCTATAAATGGCAGAGTAGAGTCAGAATACAAAATCATTTTTCTTGACATGTGAAGGTTTTTCATCCTAGGTTTCTCATTTGATCAACATAACAACCCTATAATAGCACACATCAGTTTGCTAAAACAGAAATTGAGACCAGGCCAGGAAAAATAACCTCTCCAGAGTTATGTAGTAGGCATGTAATTGAACACTGACTCCTAATAAAGATCTTTCATGGCAAAGCTAGAGTCCTGTCTCTCAGACCTTGCTAAGCTATCAGCACAAGCAACATCTGGTACCTTATTGGATATGCCAAGTCTGAGTCCTCACTCTAGGTGTTCTAGAATTTTCCTGGTAATTTGTCTTCCAAGAACCTCTTTTGAGAGTGAGATACCTGAATAATGTGGATCGAATGGAAGATGACAAACAACTGTAGGTGCCAAAGCCAGGCTACCCCAGAATGTTCCACTTTGGCATACTGATTGTTCTGAATTAAAAGTTACTTACGTGGGGTGCCTGAGTGGTTAGGGTTAGGGTTAGGGTTAGGGTTAGGGTTAGGGTTAGGTGTCCGACTTTGGCTCAGGTCAGATCTTGTGATTTGTAGGTTTGAGCCTCACGTTGGGCTCTGTGCTGACAGTGTGGAGCTGGTTTGAGATTCTCTCTCTCTCTGTCTCTGTCTCTCTCAAAATAAATAAACTAAAAAAAAATTGCTTTAAAGTTACTTAAGAAATGAAACAGCCAGTGCAACAAAACAACACTCTGACCCCATTTTGTCTCCAGAAAGGAGGAAATAAATCTACCATGTGAAAGGTAACCTCTCTATACCTGGAGGTAAACAGACATCCTTATCACCAGAGATAGAGAATCCAGAGCCAAGAAATCTGTGTAAACAGTCTTTGTACTTTGACTTTTAATACTCCAGCCCAAATTCTATTGAGAATTCCTTACTACTTTAGGGCTCCTGGGTGCTCAGTCGGTTAAGTGCCCAACTCTTGATTTCAGCTCAGGTCATGATCCCAGCTAAGTGTGGAGCCTGCTTAAGATTCTCTCCCTCTCTCTCTCTCCCCCCACTCTCTCTCTCTCTCTCTCTCTCTCTCTCTCTCTCTCTCTGTAAAATAAATAAAAATAAAATAAAATAAAAAATAGTTCCTTACTACTTGAAGCTCCCAAACAATTGAATTGTCCTGACAATTCCTCATAGGTTTGCTATTTCTTTGTCTAAAAGTATAAACTGCCTACCTTGGTCATTTCTTTGGGTGTCAATTTCATTATTGGGCCTCTGTGTGTCTTTTTCTCCTGTTAATCTGCCTCATGTAAATTTAATTATTAGACCAGCTAGAAGAACCTTAAAGTATACAGAAAAATTCCCCCCTCCAACCCTCCCAACATAGATCACATATGACAAGAATCACCAAGTAACAGACTTGTCCTAAACCTGTTTTCTACAATCAGCTGTGCTAATTCCTTAGAACTTTACTAGTCTAAACTTAAGAGGCCCAATGAACAGATTCAACACATCAAAATATAAGGTTGGAAAATTTTGGCATACAGTTTCAGGACAAGACACAATTTATCACAGGAATTCTAATTTCCTTCGTTTCTTCTCCACCTAAATTGAGATATAAGGCTGATGGACGGTGCCATTGGCACTCTATTAATGGATGCTAATAAAAGTCTTGCTTTGGACAAAAGAAAGCTGCTGAAGAAGGCATAACACAACAGCACCTCGCAGATGGCTCCTGGAATAAGCAAGGTGGCATGGAAAGGGCTTGGTGATTAAGACAGAACACTGTGGAGCTTTTTGCAGCTGAGTCTTTTCTGTTCCTCATGTAGACACAGTATGAAAGTAATTATTCATATGTAAATTGTGATTTTTCCCCCATTTAAAAAAAATGGTCTTATTCATTATAAACACAAACTCTAACAAATAAATCCAACTGAACATTATTCTGTAGATTCTCTCTTAAACTTTCTCTTTTTTTGTCTTTTATTTTTATTTTTTTTTGTTTTGTTTTGTTTTCTGTTTTTAATGGCACTCTCCTTTTAGATGTGACTTCACGAATAAAAAAGCATGTAACATCTGGAACTGCTTAAAATCAATTTCTTTTCTCCTTTATTTTTCTGTTCTATAACTAAAAATGGACTTTCCAATTTACATCATGCTTTTTTTCCTTCCTTTCCTTTATAAAATAAATAAATAAATGCCATCTGGCCTAACAGCTCAGTTGCCAATTATCAGCCTGAGGCAATCCAAAACTGCCAGATAGTCAACGCAGAAAATATGGTTTCGAGAAGAAATGCTAACAGAGCCCTAGCTGTAGAATGGCTTGGCACACGGCCAAATTACCACCCCATGCAAATGCTATCTTATCTCCCAGGGACTTGCAAAAAATCCTTGCAATCTGCATTATGGTGTATTAGCACCTTGACTTATCTTAATGAAGATGTCTTAAAGACTCAACTGTTTCATAGCTAACGAAACATATTGACATCTCAGAAAATCAGATCAGCACTCTTCCACTGGAGCTGTAGAGTTTGGAAGTAACTGAATTTTCAACTTGTTCGTTTTCATGGGATCATGGTGTCTTTTTGGCTATGGCCAGTAAGGAACAGCAGCTTTTCTTGTTGCACCTGGCTCAACCAAATTCTACTGGGTCCATATATAGTAGTGACTCACTTATAGTCAGTCTCAAAAGGAAGTAATCACTTGACCTACTTGACTGTAAGGCTGGCTGTTTATTTAAATTATAAAAATGGAAGGTTTAGAGTCACCTTGTTCTGCTCTCTCCCGTACATCCAAATCCTAACAAGTACTGGAAATTTGACCCCCAGTCCTGACCTACTCCTTTCCATCTTCACTGCCACTAAACGGATCCAAGCGGTTAACATTCTTCACCTGATTTCCATTCAAAATCTTCTTTGCGGTCTTTTATAACGTGTTCACCCTCCATAGGCAGTGTGGGCTTCTGAAAGAATAATCATACCATATTACTCTTCTACTTAAAATGTGGAAGACTACTTCGACTGTACTTAAGGCTAAAATCCAAAATCCATAAAGATAGGCTAACATTTTTCTATGAACTGATCTTACCTCTCTTAGACCATCTTGATCATGTCACTATTTCTCTACACAAACTAATCAGTTGTATCTATAAGAGCAAACATCAGGGGCACCTGGGTGGCTCAGTCGGGTAAGCATCTGGCTCTTGATTTCAGCTCAGGTCATGATCTCATGGTTCCGTGGGTTCGGGCCCTACGTCGGGCTCTGCACTGACAGTGCAGAGCCTGCTTGAGATTCTCTCTCTTTCCCTCTCTGCTCCAACCCCTCTTGTGCTCTCTCTCTGAAAATAAATAAATAAACTTAAAAAAAAAATAAAAGAGCAAACACCATGACTACTTTATTGAAAAATCTTGACTCAGCACCTAGCAGTGGATGGCATATAGTAATAGTGACTCAACAAATATTCTTTGAATTAATTCAGATTGAATTTTAGTTCTTACTATTTTTGTAATGTTGGACAGACATTCTACTAATGTTAGCCTAAATTTTATTATCTGTGAGACAACTAATTACTTCATTTTGTTGGGAGGAGTAAAGGACAATATGTTGTAAATCTCAGTTGGTTCCACAAAATAAAATGTGTTACATAAATTAATATTAGAGAAATATTTTAATGGTGCCTCTTTCACTTACTACCCTTATGATTTTAGACAAAGTCCCTAAACTTTTCAGGCCTCTTTTCCTGATTTGTAGAGTGGAACAATAGTATATTCTGAAGGCACTTGCTTGGAAAAATCAGATGAGGAAAGTATCAGTAAAGAACATAGATGAATATACATTAAATTCATTTATTGAACTAACCATTGATTAGTTAGTTCATACTATGGTTGATTCATTATCATAAAAATAAATAAAAAATATGAGTTCCTTGTTTCACTAGTTTCAGATAATCTCACCCTCACAAGAAATTTCTCCAGCGGTGCTCTTTGTTGTGTTCCCTACTCTGGTTCCATGATGTGTGCGTAACTACACGTAAGAAGCCTAGACTGACATGGTGTAGAAAACTTCTTCAGGAGCCAAGATTTGTATTTTTCCAAGAAATCCCTTTTGTTACTTCACACACACACTCCCATCATTTTCTCTTTCTCTGTATCTCATCCCTCACCCACCACTTGCACTCTCTAGTCAGTACAAACCTTGGCTCTCAACCTGCCTTTAATCTGTCTGTTAGGGGCTTGTCATCTCAGCCTGCTTTACCTTCCCTCCAAGATATCCCTTCAAATTAGGTCTTCCAACTTCATTTACATAACCCATTTTCCTCATCCACATTCGCTGTTGTTGGTGTACTCTATCTTCCCTCTATCCTAACAGGTATCACACACGTATGCTGTTTTCCTTTTGAGGATAAAGAAACCATCTACCTTGTTCATCCAGCCCCGTACCTGCTGTGTGATTCCTAAATGAGTGTGTGTGAGAAGCATAAAACCACAAGTTTGAGGTGTTCTAACCTCACATCCCAAAATACTTAACGTGGGATATTCTAGTCCTATCTGAGCCAGTCTTTGTCACACCTGAGAAGAGATATATTTCAATGGCTACCAGACAAAACTTTTTACATGGAAAGGTTAGTATTGTATCTGCTTTTCTTGTAACTTAAAAAGGGGGGAGATAGGACTTGGGTAACTTCTCGGGGCGTCATTTCTTCATATGAGTAGTAGAGACAATCGTAGCCACCAGGTAAAATTGTGTGGATTAAAACACTTACATACTACTTATCAGAGGAGTGTCCATTAATTTCCCTCTTCATATCTCTTCTTATATGAGAATGTGAAGATAATTCCATATAAAAAAGTTACAAAAGACACTTAAAACATTTTAAGTGGACCCATTTTGATCCACATGTCCATTCTATTACAGAATGAGGTTGGAGCTGAGATGCTTGTTCCTTGAAATGCTGAAGCTTTCCATGACATGCTGTGCATTTAGGTAGAAATGAAGGATGGGAGAATGTCCTTCCTGCCACTCACAGAGAATTGCTTTGAGCCATCAGGCGTAAGTCCCAGTTATCCTCCTTACCATCTTACTCTGCATGGATAAAAATGTTGTGATTGCTCATGAAATTAAATAGCATCCTTTTCAGTCTGTTGACATTGATTGGCTTGATGACTTAAAATAATTTAAAGGATAAAATGGAAATACGAGAGAACTGAAAGACTTCCCCGGCAGTGGTTTTCATAGCCAGGAGTGGTATTTTCATACTCCAGGTGTTTAGATGAGCATCTCGAACACAATAAAGCAGGAAAGAGAGTTATAATTGTAGTTTAAAGACTTGTATTATGTTTGTTATTTTGTTATCATAAATACTACTTTTTATTTATTTATTTTTTTGTGGTTCACAACTAACCAAAACCTAAATTACTTGTTTCTATGGGCAATAATCTCTCTATCCATTATTTACTGGGACATTGTTGACTTCCTGAATATAATGCCTTCCTTGAGACAACTATATAAAACACAAAATCATCTCATTCATTAAGATGTAACTGGAGAGGGGCGCCTGGGTGGCGCAGTCGGTTAAGCGTCCGACTTCAGCCAGGTCACGATCTCACGGTCCGTGAGTTCGAGCCCCGCGTCGGGCTCTGGGCTGATGGCTCAGAGCCTGGAGCCTGTTTCCGATTCTGTGTCTCCCTCTCTCTCTGCCCCTCCCCCGTTCATGCTCTGTCTCTCTCTGTCCCAAAAATAAATAAACGTTGAAAAAAAATTAAAAAAAAAAAAGATGTAACTGGAAAGAACATCCACTAGAATTGTGGAAATTTTGAATGAAAAAATAGGTAATGCATTATTTGCCCTCAAAGTTTCCATGTATATTGCAACTTAAAATAACAAACTGTTATTACTTGAATACATTTCATGAACCTTCTTAACTGATGAAAAGAACATGAAATCAGTAACTCATTTATTCAAAACATTTTTATGTATCTACTATGTGCCAAACACAGATTCAATATGCAGAGATAAATAAGTCATTTTATTAGCAATAATCATAAAGTTTACTCCATAAAATAAATTGATAATAGTAAAATGTGATAATTTCTGTGATAGAAGTATTGTGTAAGAACACTGAAATGTCCTCAACATAATAGAGGAGCTCAAAGGTCTTGGGTGAGTGGGGGATTGAGGAAGAGGAGATTTTAAAAAGAAGAAAGTGGGGCGCCTGGGTGGCTAGGTCGGTTAAGCGTCCAACTTCGGCTCAGGTCATGATCTCGCGGTCCGTGAGTTCGAGCCCCGCGTCGGGCTCTGTGCTGACAGCTCAGAGCCTGGAGCCTGTTTCAGATTCTGTGTCTCCCTCTCTCTGACCCTCCCCCATTCATACTCTGTCTCTCTCTGTCTCAAAAATAAATAAACGTTAAAAAAAATTTTTAAAAAGAAGAAAGTATTTGGGCTGAATCTAGATAAATATTAGAAATATCAGGACTGATCATGGGAAGGTAGTGGGAAAAAGAAAGCTTATTTTAAGCAAGATGAAGAAAAATTTGGAAGGCAAGATGTATGAATATGCTCTTTCCAGGGAATTTTCAATGGCTTGTACTGGTTGGAATTATACATGTAAAGTAAAGAGTGGTAAAAGGTGATACTTAATGTAATGAAGATCAAGTCATGTAAATTATGAAGGGCTTCCCATATTAAGATAGGGCGTTGGAATTTTTTTCTAGTAAGTTATCGGGAGCATTCATTGAAGGATTTTCAACAGATATGAGTTGGTATTGGATATTTTCTTGAAATTATTAGTTTGACAAATGTGAGGAGGGAGAATTGGGGAGTTCCAGGTGAGAGGCAGAAACCAGATGGAGATGATAGTATAGCAACTCAAGTTGGAAACGGTAAGCCTCTCAATAGAGGGATCGATGTGTTAAGGAAATGGATGCTACATGGTCTGAACATTCATCAAATGTGGTGATGTTCAGCAAGGCTTGGAATTGGACAGCTAGATGAATGTTTCTACCATTGTGAAATATAATATGGGGTGGGTTTGGATCATTGAGATCAGATCACAGATTTTATCTGAAAAGTGCTGTATGATACTAATTTTAGTTGCGTATGAATTTCGTTGAAGCAAATCACACCGTATCTTATCTACTTATGAAATCATTTGGTTCTAAATTACTGGTGTTTTGCCTTTGTTGTATAAAGGAATTAGTGATTTAAAGGGAAATTGGCCATCATATTCCATCAGTGTCATCTTACAGATAAGCAAAGCAAGGATCACAGAGAGAAAAATATTTCCACCTTCCAAAACTCCTAAAAATCACCAAACTGATTACTTGGCTAGTTTATCTACAAATCCAATGTCAATTAAGGATCAATCCTATTCCTGATTGTTTACTTCTTTCTTCACCTCTGTCCCAACACTCTGAAACCCAAACTGTTCATGAAGTCCTCTCCAGGTATTTTCTCAGTCCTTGAACCAATTTTGAAGAGAGCCAGAAAAATCCCAAACATATGTTATGTGATTTCCTCCAGTTCAAAATCTGTTAATGGACAGAAGGCAAATGGACAGAAGGCAATGGACAGTGGTGCCCCAAAGCACCACTGAGATCTGTCTTTTGCTGTGACCTGCAGTATTGCTCTTCAGAGACAAGCCTTGCTTCTCTGGACTTTAGCCACAGGAAGTTGCTTACAGAGTGTTCAAGATGTAGGCCGTGAGGTTGACTAGATGGAAGCTTAACTCCCCAGGGATGACTTTGGGCAAGGCACTCTACTACTCTTAGTCTCCTTCCCTCTAGAAAGGGAGTCATCAAGGCACACACCTCTTGGGGAGTGCCACTGAAACAATGTATGTGAAATGACATGAGCTTTGGAACATGTAAATCCCCATTCTCTGACCTTAACTCTTATCAATTATTTAGTAACCTGTCATAAGATTTGGTTGTTGCTATTGAATCCCCAAGTTTGAGTTAATCCTTCTTTCTGTGTGCCCTGCATTACCCTCTATACTTGTGATATTGTGCTTTTTAATAAGAAATATATATTTGGTCTTCATCCCCATTTCTGGCACAGAGCTCCTAAAACCCTTGGAATTTCTTAAATTGTGAAAGCCATTAAGGTATCTTTTGTTATGTTAATGAGGTGACTTTTGGCCCATATTCATGGATAAGGTCTAGTTGCTACAGCAACCACTCTTGTGATTAGAGGGTTGGAACTTTCATCCCCACTCCCTCACCTCCTGAGAAGGGGAGAGAGACTGGAGGTTGAATTAATCACCAATGGCCAATGATTTAATCTATCATGCCTATGTAATGAAGCTTCTGTAAAAGCCAAAAACAATAGAGTTTGGAGAGCTTTCAAGTTGGTGAACATGTGGAGATTTGGGCAGAAAGGCACACTCCTAGAGGTCATGGAAGCTCTGTGCCCCTTCCCACATCCTTGCTCTATGTATCTCTCCCATCTATCTGCTCCTGAATTAGATCGTTTTGCAGTAAACTGGTGGTGTAGTAAAATGTTTGTCTGAGTACTGTGAGCTGCTCTAGCAAATTAGCCAAACCTAAGGAGGAGGTCCTGAGAATCTCTGATTTATAGACTGTTGGTCAGCTGTACAGGTAACAACCTAGACTTGCAACTGGTGTCTGAAGTCTAGGGAGAGGTCACTGGAAACCCCAATCTATAGTTGGTCAGTCAGAAGCACAGGTGATAACAGACTTGTGTCTAAAGTGGAAGGTGGAAGGGGGCAGTCTTGTAAGACTTCAACCCTTGACCTATGGAATATGATGCTACGTCCAAGCAAATGGTGTCTGAATTAGGTTGAATTATAGTACACTCAGTTGGTTTCAAGAATTGCTTGGTGGTTTGAGAGTACTTCTCTCATTTTGAAATTGGATCCAGAAACCCAAAATAACACCCCTACCATAGTACCTATAAGACTTTATTGCAGATGTTGTTTGGTTTCAGACGTGGAGTCTAGTAGCTGTATTGAGTTCCCTAATGGCCACTGGACCCCTTTATCCTATGTTCTAACAATGGTCCCAATGACCTTTTAACCCTGGTTACAGTTCATGAGATCATCTTCTCTGTTAAGATGCTACTTTCTAGTTTTTGCCAGGTCTGATGTCTGCATCTTCTACTTGTGTCTGCCATCACTGAGGTCATTCCAGTTCTCAATGAATCCAGACACAGGAAGTCACCATTCCAGCCCAGGCTACATCGTCGTCATCATAGCCATAGCCCACCTACCATCACCACCACATGCAGGTGCTTCCTCCATCAGGGATTTCCTGAGCTGTGTTTAAATTTTCTACACTCTCTGCCCACTGCTCTATACCCCAAATTTCCACTTTCAGTGTTATCATCAGCCATAGCAACCTCAGAATCTTCTGAATTCCTGGGAGATTTTTGTCTTCTCCCAGAAATTTCTGAATGTCAAAGCCAGGAGCTTTGGAACCAGGCACATGATGTAGGTTCAAATCCCTACTCAAATCATATGATAGATACTGATTGGGAATTTTTCCTGGTTAAAATATTAAATCACTCTGAGCCTCAATTGCCTCCTAGCTAATATGGGCAAAATCATGCTATCTCCTAAAGTTATAGTGAGTGCAAGATGTGAATGATGATCTTAGTATCATGCATGTATTTATCTCCGTTCCTACTGCTTCAGCCCTGGTTCAGGCCACCATCATTGCAATGCTGGGCCTCTGCAATGGAATCCTAACCAGTATCTCTGGCCAGAGCAATTTAAAACTGCAAATCAGGTTTCCCCTCTCTAAGCTCTCTTATTTACATATTTACATGATTTATTTATTTTTCCGTCATGTGTAGGTCAGCTTCATGTGGAAAGAGACTTTAGCCTGTTCCAGGATAGCAGAGATGTTTAGAATATAGAGGCTAGAAGTGGACTTCCCTCAACGGATTCCTGATTTCACTTCTTAATAGTGTGTATGGCTGTGGTTAATTTGTTTAACCTGTATCTCTGCTCTAAAAAGTTAGTTATCAAGCGCCTAATTTAGCACATTGCCTAGTACATAGTGTTTTCCATTCATGGTATTGTTATAATTGTTAGTGTCATCCTCCCGTCTACGGGGTGATAGGCACACAGAAGGTACTGCACACATATGTATTAGCATAGTGCTTGGACCACAATCAGTGTTCGGCAAATGGACTTGTGTGCTTGCTGCTGTCGGTACTACTACTAAAAGATAATAATACCATTATTTATCATCAGCAACATTAACAATTCTGAATGTCAGGACTTTGAAAAGATGCCCAGAAATCAAGAACTCCACTATCTCTTGTGTTTCGTATTTTCTTTCTTCTCCACACACAGATATCCAATATCTACAAGGTAGTTTCAAGAAGCTGGAAATACGGAGATGAATAAACCAGAGTCCTTGTCTACAACGTTCACATTCCACTGCAGACAGAGGCATTTAAAACTCTCCCTGCTGTTACAGAGATGTGGAGAGAGAGCTGTGGAATCTTAAAGGGAGTCATTCCCAATTCTTCCTAAGGGGGGCAGAATGCTTTCACAGAGTAGGCCCCAAATGAATTGCAGTTGGAATGAAAATTAGGAATTCTTCAAGTAAAGGAGACAGAAAGGCAATTGTGGGAAGATAGAAGCAATTGTAGTGGTTAGAAAAATCACTATTCAGGGAGGCATGAGATATGGGGAGGGTTAACAACACTGTACAGGGAGCAGGAAACAGACTGTGGGGAATCAACTGCGTGCGGAGGTCAGCTTGGCCACCAGAGAGGTTTGGGGATGGAGTTTTATAATCCAGTCAATGAGGGGATATCAGAGGATTTGGGAATATGGAAGTCAAATGACCATATTGGAGCTAGTTACCTTGGATTCAATTCTTAATTTAATTCATCCATCATAATTAATTAAATAAGACTGGTACCTTTTGGGGGATGGGCGGGCAGAGCAGAATCAAGAATATCACTTTGAAAACTTTTTGCGATATTCGTAATTGGAACCGGGATGACATGGCTTCAGTGAGGAAGACAGAAAGGAAGCAGATTTTTCTAAATTTTTTTAACGTTTTTTTTATTTATTTTTGGGACAGAGAGAGACAGAGCATGAATGGGGGAGGGGCAGAGAGAGAGGGAGATGCAGAATCGGAAACAGGCTCCAGGCTCTGAGCCATCAGCCCAGAGCCTGACGCGGGGCTCGAACTCACGGACCGCGAGATCGTGACCTGGCTGAAGTCGGACGCTTAACCGACTGCGCCACCCAGGCGCCCCAAAAGGAAGCAGATTTTAAGAGAATTTGGGACAGAGGTTCAAAGAAACTTGGCAGCCCAGGGACACGGTTATTAAGAGAGAGAGAAAAAACCAAAGATACAGTGATATGTCTGTTTTGGAAGGTGGAATCTGTTTGCCAGTGGTGTGTATAGAGAACAAAAGATTAGAAATAGGTCAGTGGTACAGAAGTCTGAATTTGGAAAAGCTACTTTTGACCTGTGAGGCACGGGATCTGTAAATTTTAAATTTTAACTTGTTGCTCACTTATTAACTGCTTTTCTAGGTGAAGATGTTTGTGCAAAGGTTTATATGTAGGGCAACCATATCAGCTTGGTTAAGACAGTGCTGGGTTGTGATTTATTACCCTGGAATAATTATTAATCTCACCTCTTTCTCTTCACTAAAATCCTGGTTTGCATCATTATTATATGGTTCCTAAGTTATAAGGGAATGCAAAACTAAAGAACGGAGAACTTTCAGCCTCAACAGGGATTTATAATCTGGTATAGGAGGCAGACATGCTTGTTAATGTTTATTTATGTTTGGGAGAGGCAGACGGAACGTGAGCAGGGGAGGGGCAGAGAGAGAGGAGACTCAGAATCCAAAGCAGGCTCCAGGCTCCGAGCTGTCAGCACAGAGCCCGAAGTGGGGCTCGAACCCACGAACCGAACCGTGAGAATCATGACCTGAGCCGAAATCATATGCTTAACCGACTGAGCCGCCCAGGTGTCCCGGAGGCAGACCTAGTTGAATAAAATTAAATATAAATATTTCCAGATTGAAGAAAAACATGAATAAAACACGTCAGGATTCCTAAGTCAAAAGACGCTTTTAATTCCTGTCCTGGCTTCGTGGGCACTGCTCCTGGGATGCTGAGTCGGTAGATGATCCTTTGTACCAGGGCTCCTTGTTAAACGTCATTCCAGGAGGATGGCCACCAGTAAGGGTGGCGGTGATGCACTCTGGGAGGTACTGTGGGAATTTTCACAAAGGTGGTGTGACGTAGGCAGAACTGCCTGCACTTAGAGAGGAGGACTCCGAGGAGCTGGCGGGTAAAGTCACTTGTCACAGAGAGGCGGAGCCCAGATGCCTGTCGCCTGTGGTCAAAGCTTGCTGCCTTCCCGTTCTGCCAATTTCCTTCTTCTTTAGAGGGGGCGGCGGCCTCGTCGGGAGCGGCTGAGCGGAGACTTGTCGGGCACCGGGCCTCTGCAGTGAGAGCCTGGAAGGAAAGAGGCCTCTCACCGGGGAAGGTGATTGCCGTTGACGCAAACGTGACTGAGACCCACTCAAAGTCAATGCGGCTGAGCTGACATAATATTCGAAGTGATCCTGGAGGATGCTAATAATCAACAGTGTCAAAAGTGGCATTCAGATCAAGCAAAATTAAAATACTCGAGCTGTCAGATGTGACTGCGTTAATAAATCATTAAAAAGGAAATCTGAGGCAAGGGCTGCCCCTGCCGTGAGGTGGAAAAAAAGAAAAACAAAAAACAAAAAACAAAAAACCCAGCTGCATTCCACTTTCTCGGAGACACTCTGTCCCTTCCTTAAAGGGAATCTGTTACTTTTGGCTGTTGAGGGTTCTGATCCGAAGAAGCACATTTATTGCCTGAGCAAATGGCTACACGTGGCACAGCCATTTACTTCCTGAGACTTAATTGGACCCTCGAAAAGAGTGACGAGCAGAAGCCATTCGCTGAACAACTACTTCTTGATTTTAGGCTCAGACAAACACAGTAACAAGCGCTGTGTGTATAGAAGTGAATGACGCACACCCCCCTGGCCTCGAGACGCAGCGACCAAGTTGACTCTAAGCCTTTGTATTAAACTTAGTAAATGATACAATAGTTAACATCCAAAGAGTAAGGATATTTGAGGAAACCAGGGAAGGATTGCATATGGCCTCTGATTTGGCCCTTACAACTCTCTTTGAGAAGTAAAGGAAACAATTCTGCCAAAATTTTAAAATAGAATTTCAGGGATCCTACTCAATGGGGTGACCATAGCACTTATCATCCGTTTCACTCAGCTTGTGCTGCTGTAAGAAAACACCATAAACTGGGGGGTTATCAACCACAAAAACCTATTTCTCATAGTTCTGGAGGCTGGAAGTCAGAGATCACGGTGCCAGCACAGTCAGGTTTCGGGGAGTGTCCGGTTCCTGCTTTGCAGATGGTGCCTTTTCAGGATGGCCTCACATGGTGGGGGATGGGCCGGGAGGGAGCTCTCCCCTGTCTCTTCTATATATATAGGGCGCTAATCCCGTTTATGAGGTGTTCACTATAATTGCCTCCCAGAGGCCTCACCTCCTACCTAACGCCATCATTTTGGGGGGCTCAGATTTCAACATATAAATCTGGAGGGAGGCACACACATTCGGTTCATAAATCATCCATACTGGGCTTGTAAGAAAGAAAAGAGATATTAATGACCACAGCAGGACAATAGATATAAACTGGCACTGTCCCCACAAAATAGATATGCAGGAACAGTTGTGAGTCATTGGACTCCATATGAGACAGCATCACTCTTTAGGAACCTAGGATAGATTTTTTTGGTTCGGTAGGTACATAATGTAAGAGCCACATAGCTTATTCAAAATGTGGGGTGTGTGTGTGTGTGTGTGTGTGTGTGTGTGTGTGTGTGTGTGTGTTTCCTATGACCCTAGTGTTATAATTTGATGACGTTTGAGTACTTCTTCTCTCAGGGTAATATCCTTACCTATCCACTTCTTACTATGATAGGATGTAGGAGAGGCCTCTGACGACTGCTTACATTAAGGCCTTAGTCCAGTTGTAACCCTCGCTTAATCAGCCACTGGCTTTCCCCAGAGGATTTTGGACCCCCATTTAAAGAGATCACCAGCAGATTCTCTTGCTGGACCACAGACCCTATAAGAAATTCACCGTATTTGTTTCATGTCATCTCTCATCCAGAGAGTTTACAATCTGGATTCCATGTTCCCTGGGCTCCTTCTCCATTAATGCCTACTATAACATTCAGCAACAGTAGAAGTATCCTTGTATATTATGGTTGTATGTCAATTCTATTATCAATATCACAATGATACGATGAAATTATGGCTTTCCTTTTCTGTTACAGCCGTCAGGGAAATTTCTGGACGTGAGGAACTGGGGCTGAAACCTAAAGGCAGATGGTGGGTTCTCTAGAATCCCTGGTCCGCAGGTTAAACTCACATGTGGTCCTGCTTCACTGAAGCCAAGTCGACACAGGTATGTTATTCCTGTAACCTCTGGTGACATGGACATTTTTAAAAGTGCTACTCTGAGAAAATCACTCAAACCATGGTGGATGCTAGTTCAACAAAAGATTTGGGTTCTGTATCATTCACATACTCCATTTTTATTTTGGAGGTTTAAAAAAATCCTTTCTTGAGATATAAATAAAGATTTAATGGGACCTTTAAATATTAAATACCTCCCTTCTGTATAACATGTTCCAAAATGCCTCAATGAAAAAAAGGCTGAAAAATTTCACATATCCTGTGAGTCCTGTTTTCGACTAATGCTGTCTCATATTCAGCCACATCCTTCCATAACTACGAAATGCTGTGAAATATCTTCCACGGGGATATAATGAGACACATAATGTCCACATTATTTCCACCTTACATTTCTGTTCCTTGAAACATGGAGTTTCTCATCTCGACCTCCCTGTGGTGGTTTTAAATATGACCCTCACATCCTTTGAAAGTTGGTACCTGAGGAGCTTCCTCTGTCCTGGATTTGATTGATAGGATTTCATCCTATCAATCATTGCAATAATTTATACTGCATTATTTATACATATGTAAATAATGTGTGGCCAGTGGGATGACTGTGGCAGTTTTCAATGATGGTCTCAAAATTCTTTGAGGATTCACTTGGAACACATGGATTATGGTTCCCGTCCCCTTGAACCTGGGCTCCATGACTGATTTACCAGCAGAATACAGTAGAAGTTATACCCTTCCATGTTGGGGACCCAGGCCTCTGGGAACACTTCACACTAAGAGTCCAACTTCCATGTTGTGAAAAAGCCCAAACTAGCCCACAAAGACAGACCACACCAAAAATAGAGCTTCCGGCCAAGAGCCCTAGTTGACATCTGAGCGGATAGCCCAGATCAGTCACCAAGCATGTGAGGACTCATTCAGATGACTCGCCTCCCAGCTTTTGAGTCTTCCCAGATGAAATTCTAGATATTATAGGGCAGATATAAGCCATATATGGAGTGCCTCATCTGAGTTCCTGACCCAGTGAAAGTGTGAGAGATAACAAAATTATTGCTAAAGTCAGTAATTTTGAGGTGGTGGGTTGCACAGAATACTTAGTAATGCTAATGTATTTCAAAAGTCACTTATCTACCAGAAAAAAAGGGAAGTTTATTATTTCCATCATTGGGATTTCAAGCTTCAGAAAGGCTGTCTTCACTTTTTTGGCTCTGAATCTTACTCTCTTTATTTTCCGTCTAATAATGTGATGGGACAAATCTGACTGTAAAAATAAAAACTATTGAAACTGTATTATTTTCTTTCTTTCTTTAGTCAATAATGACAATTGCTCATATAGTAAAGAATATATTGTATTGAATTAAAAAATGTGTGATCTGACCGATAGATTTGTGGAAATCCATCGTAAGAATAAAGTGCAATATAAAGTTTAGACATTCCCATCAATATTCCCATTGCGTTAAAACAGTGTGTGAAATAAATAACCTTTATGATTTATGTGTATTTCAAGGCATCTTATTTTAGAAGACGTCTACTGAATATGTTTAACCTAATCATTCAATGTGCTTTCATCGTAACACATCTCCTGTTTATTTTTTTTAAGTTTATTTATTTATTTTGAGAGAGAGAGAGAGAGCCAGCACGAGTCGGGTAAGGGTAGAGAGAATCCCAAGAAGGTTCCACACTGTCAGCACAGAGTCGGATGTGGGGCTTGAGCTCATGGAACTGGGAGACCATGACCTGAGCCGAGGTCATGACCTGAGTCGAGATCAAGAGTCGGGCACTTAACTGACTGAACCACCCAGGTGCCCCAATACATTTTCTTTTTCGTTTTTTTAAATTTATTTTTATTAATTTATTTTTATTTCTTTGACAATTCTTTTATTTTTTTCTTTTATTGTTTTAATATGAAATTTATTGTCTAATTGGTTTCCATACAACACCCAGGGCTCATCCCAACAGGTGCCCTCCTCAATGCCCCTCCCCCACCCTCCTCTCCCTCCCCCCCCCCCCCATCAACCCTCAGTTTGTTCTCAGTTTTTAAGAGTCTCTTATGCTTTGGCTCTCTCCCACTCTAACCTCTTTTTATTTTCCTTCCCCTCCCCCGTGGGTTTCTGTTAAGTTTCTCAGGATCCACATAAGAGTGAAAACATGGTATCTGTCTTTCTCTGTGTGACTTATTTCACTTAGCATAACACTTTCTAGTTCCATCCACGTTGCTACAAGAGGCCATATTTCATTCTTTCTCATTGCCACGTAGTATTCCATTGTATATAAACCACAATTTCTTTGTCCATTCATCAGTTGATGGACATTTAGGCTCTTTCCATAATTTGGCTATTGTTGAGAGTGCTGCTATAAACATTGGGGTACAAGTGCCCCTATGCATCAGTGCTCCTGTGTCCCTTGGGTAAATTCCTAGCAGTGCTATTGCTGGGTCATAGGGTAGATCTATTTGTAACTTTTTGAGGAACCTCCACACTGTTTTCCAGAGTGGCTGCACCAGTTTGCATTCCCACCAACAGTGCAAGAGGGTTCCCATTTCTCCACATCCTCGCCAGCATCTAGAGTCTCCTGATGTGTTCATTTTAGCCACTCTGACTGGCGTGAGGTGATATCTGAGTGTGGTTTTGATTTGTATTTCCCTGATGAGGAGCGACGTTGAGCATCTTTTCATGTGCCTGTTGGCCATCTGGATATCTTCTTTAGAGAAGTGTCTATTTATGTTTTCTGCCCATTTCTTCACTGGATTATTTGATTTTTGGGTGTGGAGTTTGGTGAGTTCTTTATAGATTTTAGATACTAGCCCTTTGTCTGATATGTCATTTGCAAATATCTTTTCCCATTCCATCGGTTGCCTTTTAGTTTTGTTGATTGTTTCCTTTGCAGTGCAGAAGGTTTTTATCTTCATGAGGTCCCGGTAGTTCCTTTTTGCTTTTAATTCCCTTGCCTTTGGAGGTGTGTCAAGTAAGAAATTGCTGCGGCTGAGGTCAGAGAGGTTTTTTCCTGCTTTCTCCTCTAGGGTTTTGATGGTTTCCTGTCTCACATTTAGGTCCTTTATCCATTTTGAGTTTATTTTTGTGAGTGGTGTAAGAAAGTGGTCTAGTTTCATTCTTCTGCATGTTGCTGTCCAGTTCTCCCAGCACCATTTGTGAAAGAGACTGTCTTTTTTCCATTGGATATTCTTTCCTGCTTTGTCAAAATTAGTTGGCCATACTTTTGTGGGTCCAATTCTGGAGTCTCTATTCTATTCCATTGGTCTATGTGTCTGTTTTTGTGCCAATACCATGCTGTCTTGATGATTACAGCTTTGTAGTAGAGGCTAAAGTCTGGGATTGTGATGCCTCCTGCTTTGGTCTTCTTCTTCAATATTACTTTGCCCAATACATCTTCTTTTTAAACCATAGAGATGAACTGTGTCTTTAAGGCAGTGTACATTTCTTTTCCTTCTTTCCTTCTTCTTTCCTCCCTCCCTTCCTCCCTTTCTTCCTTCTCTTTGTTTTCATTTAAAGATCACCTGAATCAGAAACAAGTCGGCATGCATTTTTTAATTAAAATTTTTTTTAATTTAGAGATTATTTCAAATTCACATTCATCTGTAAGAAGTAATGCAGGGAGACCCCATGAACCTTTTACCCAGTTTCACCCCATGGCAACATTTTGTCAAACTACGGCACAATATCACAACAAGGTTATTGACATCCATACAGTCAAATTGCAGGACATTCCTATCACCACCGAGTGATCATGTTACCTGCTTTTAGCCACACTACTTGCCTCCCCTCCTACCCTCTCCTTAACGCTTGGCAACAATTAATTTGTTTTCCATTTGTATAATTATTTCATTTGGATAACGTTCTAGAAATACAATAATATGGTAAGTAACCTTTTAAGGCTGGCTTCTTTCACTCAGCATAATTCTCTGGAGAGTTACACGGGTTGCTGCCTTTATTAATACTTCATTCCATTTTATTGCTGAGTGGTGCTCCATGGCACGGACACACTACAGTTTGTGTCACTATATGAGGACATCTGGATTGGTCTTCGTTCGGGGCTATTACAAATTAAGTTGTTAAAACCATTTGTGTACAGGTTTTAAAATGAATGTAAGTTTTTTGTTTTTTGCTTTATGTATGGGATAACTGCCTATGGATGCAACTGATGGATTATATGGTGTTTACCTCCTTAGTTTCTAAAAAACCTGCCAAAATGTACTCTGGGGAGGCTGTCCTCTGTCAACATTCCTACCAGCCACCAGCCACGTGTGAGTGATCAAAATTTTTTTCACGTTCTTCCCAGCATTTGATGTGGTCACTATTTTTAATTTTAGGTTTTCTGATAGGTTTGCTGTGATATCTGATTGCGGTTTTAATTTGCATTTCCCTAACGGCTAATGATATTGAAAATCTTTTCATGTGCTTATTACCCCTGGTACATGCATTTTGGTGAAATTTCTGTTCATGTTTTGTACCCCTCTGTATATTTGGGGTTAAAAGATTTTTTCATTAATTCTCTCTCTCTTTTTTTAACTATTTGATACTTGAGAGTTCTTTATATATTCCAGATACTATATATCTTCTCCAGATATATAGCTTGCAAATATTTTTTCCACTCTGTAACTAAGTTTTCTCTGTTTTTTACAGGGTCTTTTGTAGGGCAAACATTTAAAAACAATTTTTTTAATGTTTTTTTCATTTTTGAGAGACAAAGCATGAGTGGGGGAAGGGCAGAGAGAGAGAGACAGAGAGAGAGAGAGAGAGACAGAATCCAAAGCAGGCTCCAGGCTCTGAGCTGTCAGCACAGAACCAGTCGCAAGGCTGAACTCACACTGTGAGATCATGACCTGAGCCAAAGTCGGATGGTTAACCCACTGAGCAACCCAGGCGCTTCAGGGCAAACAGTTTTTAATGTTGATAAAGTACAATTTATCTATTTCTGTCAGAGATTTTATCAGATTGGTGCTCTTTTTCATAAATGTTGGTAAAATACTCCCATGAAAACATCTGGGTCTGAAAATTTCTTTCTGTAGACTTTTGAAATTACAAATATGATATCCTTAAAAACTATAAGACTATTTAAGTTTTCTATTTCATATTGGGTGAAATATGGTAGTTTCTGTTTTTTAATAAATTAGTTCATTTCAGCTAAGTTGTCAAAATTTTGTATTTTCATTGTCATTCAGCTCAATGCGTTTTTAAAATTTCCCTTGAGACTTCGTCTTCATTTCCTGAAATATTTAGAAGTGTGTTATTTAGTCTCCAGCTGTTTGGCAGTTTCCTTTTAACTTTATGTGATTAATTCCGTAGTTTGACTTCAGTATGGTCAGAGAAGACATTCTGTATGATTTCAATTCTTTTAAATTTATCAGGATTTGTTTTATGTCCCAGGATATGCTCTATCGGGGTATATGTTCCTTGTGCACCTGAAAATAATGTGTTTTCTGCTGTTGTGTGAAGTGGTCTATAAATGTAATGCACATCTTGCTGGTTGGTGGTGTTTATGAGTTTTTCTATGTTCTTGTTGACTTTTTGCCCGGTTCTATCAGTTGTTCCAAAACAGATGTTGAAATCTCCAAGTACAATTGTGGCTTGTCTATTTAGCCTTTCAGTTTTATCTGCTTTTGCTTCACATATTTTGAAGCTATATGATTTGATGCATCTACCTTAGGATTGCTATATATCCCTTGAGAGTTTGACTCTTGTATCATTATATAATCTTCTTCTCTGTCTCTGGTGATTTGCTTTACCCTGACATCTGGTTTATTTGATATTAATATGGCCAGTCCTGCTTTTTTTTTCACGTAATATTATCATAATATATCTGTTCCTGTTTTTTTTTTTTTTTTTACTTTCAACCTTTTTATGTTGTTATATTTGAAGTGAGTTTCAGGGTGCCTGGGTGGCTCAGTTGGGTGAGCGTCTGTCTCTTGATTTTAGCTCAGGTCATGATCTCACAGTTTGTGTCATCGATCTCTGCATCAGGCTCTGTGCTGACAACATGGAACCTGCTTGGGATTCTCTCTGTCCCTCTTTCTGCCCCTCCCCCTGGCATGCTCTCTCTGTCTCTGTCTCTCTCAAAATAAAGAAATAAACTTAAATAAAAAAAGAAGCACGTGTCTCGTAGACAACATATTGTTAGGTCATGTGTTTTAATCCATTCTACAATTCTGTGTCTTTAAAGATGAAAGGACAATAGCAGAATGGGAATCAAAGAAACACTTTAGTAACATCTTAACCAAATAATTTTCTAAACAAGGAGCTCTGATATGAACTGGATTGGAGCACATCTTTAAGTTAGTTTGCAGACTTAAGCTATGCTTCCTACCCCTACTGTAGCTGAATCTTGGGCATCCTCAGGCACACAAGTGGAAGGAGGGAGAGACTGAGGTGCAACATGGACTCTGGTCTAACACTCCACTCAGCTTACGTGTACGTACACAACATGGAGAAGTGAGATGGCTGTGTCTGTGCCTAGGTGACCTTGTCCCAGCCCCTCTGAAAAGAATGCTGATTCCCAGTGGGTCAAGATTCTGCTTTCTGATGAAGTATGGTCCCCCAAATGTCATGCCCCAAGGCAATGAGATAATTAGTTAGCACTAAATAGGTAGAGGTGTAGGAGACGGGTGAGGAAAATTTAAGAATCTTCTGACACGAGACATTTTTCTTATGGTTGACTTTTTATTTTTCAGACTAAACTTCAGAACTTTACATTTTCCCCTGTTATTTTTCACTTCAGATCATCTTTCTAGACATGCAGAGTTTCCAGTAGATTTATGGATTCCATTGTCTTTCTTCTCTACTTCCCTTTTTCACACATGGCATCCCAGGGCTTTCCTGAGAAGACTGGGTACCTATGGCTCCTTCCTATGGCAGAAGCGTGGCTTTAATTAAAAACCTTACACATGCACTCATTCTGGGCTAAATGGCAGCATTCATATGCCTGATATAATCATCAACGGACTCTTTCCTCTCTTAAAATGAGCTTTTTGGACACTGCAGCAACTTGGCGATGGTGGAGATCAAAGTGAGTGGTTCATCACCGCACCCCGGGGGATCCAGGCCCCCAGTCCAAGTTGGCACAAGAGACCAAGACCAGCAAAGTCACTCAGATAAACTTTTGATGATTCTTCAAGAACCACTTAAATCGAGAGTACATTTATACCAAGAACCAGTAAGTCCAGAGTAGATTTATACCAGGAATCACATGATCACATCCGGATATCTCCTAGGAAGTCCCAAGTGGACGTGTGCCCCTTGTGCTATGTATAATTAATCAACAACTGATCAAAAAAACTCTATTCCAGAAATGTATTTTGTCAACAGATATTTATTCCTCTTAGCAAGACCCCACGAAAACCAGGGTCATCATCCTCTCTCGGTAAACAGAAAAAACATCGTTTCATGGCAAGTATATTCATACTTAAAGTTTTTAATTACTTTAATCAGAACACCAAACGAACTTCAGAGTGGAATGAGATGAATGGTATATGGACTACAAAAGATAGGAGCTTAAATGACTCACTCAAGACAATGTTATTTAGAAGGGATAGTGCCTGAATTTGAAACCATGTCTAACTTAATGTGTCTCTTAAATATGTGTTAAAATGGACAATGGAATCAGAAGGAGGGAGACCCTTTTCTCAAAGACTGCATGATGAGAAGCACATGGGCCTTTTGCTGGGTACCAGGTAACGTATCAGATTAAATATCCACAACCGCAAGAAGAGTGGGAGGGGGCAAAATAAAATGGGGGATAAGTAGAAATAGTGACTTAAACACACTGAGTGAATAAAAATGATTTTGTTAAGCTTTTGTAATACTCCAAGTATTGTACAAACTCTGTGACCTTTCTTGGAGCCTCCAAGATAGAAACCATGGTATACATAGTAATAGGGTGACCAACTCACCCAGGTTTAACTGGAACTGTTCCAGGTTTAGCCCTGAAAGCTCATATTCTGGGAAATTCCCAATCCTATGCAAACTGGGACTGCTGGCCAGTGTATGTAAGAGAGGAAGGTTGAGAAATAAATGGGATGATTGGGCCCAGTTAGCAGTCCTGTCTAAGACTTCCATATTTGTTATGTTGCCTCAACTCTCTGGCTCTCAGTTTCTTTTATCCATTAAATGTAGATCTCTTTACCCAGTTCAGGTGAAAAAGTGTAAGCCCAATGCAAGATCGCCTCTGTGATAAGGGTTTCACCTGGTGGTCTCTCAACATTTTGTGTTTTCAAGGCTTAAAAGACATTGCAGGGTCAAACATCACAGAGGTATGTCTACTCAAGGTGTATTTGGGAGGTGAGGGCTCATCAAAGCAGGGATGAAAGAACCTCATTGAGGAGTCCTGTCTGGGAGGGAGGGAGGTGAGAGAATGGAAAGCAATGTCAGGTCCGAGACTCAGGAACTGCAGAGATCTGTTTCCTGCTTGCCTGCCGCCCCTTGGTTGTGGAATGGCTCGACAGAGTCAGCAGTGGCTTTGCACGAGGACTTGTGGCCTCTGAGAGCTTCGTGGCCATCTCCGTACCAGCATTCTGAGAGCTGAGGGCTTAATTATGGTGCCCTGTGGAGGATGGAGGGAGCTAAGGAAGGACGGTGCCCACCACTCACTGGAGACCACCTCCTTTCCTATTTTGTATGCGTGGTCTTAGTTCCCAAGGAAGACAGGGGGACCCCAATAATGTAATGGATTGAATTAGTCACCACCTTGGTCAGTGGGTGCTCAGATTCAATTTGATTGAAAACAAATAGAGTGAGTCTCCATGGATCTAAAAACTGTAAGACAAAATGTTACCATCTACTCAAAGAAAAATAAGACATTTTCCTAGACCACAAAAATCCCTAGAGAATAAGTTAGAAAAAAGACACATATACAGTTAATTACCACTTAAAAAGGTGAAATAAGATTCGTCAACTTGTAAGGGGAGCGGGGAGAGCTGAGTAAGGAACTCTCTAACTGTAAATTTCCAGATAGAAAGGTGGGTAGGGCAGCCCGGTAATTCTCTCCCATGGTAATTCCTGGGGCAAAGACCTCCTCTGAGGTCAGGCAAAACAGCTAGATGGAGAGATGAAAAGCACACACTAAATACCATGTTTATGCCTAAGAGAAGAAACACAAACACACAGGAACAATATTCAACTCTCCATCTCTCTCCTTTTTCTAAAGAAGTCCCTCCCAGGGTAAGGAGAGCAGGGAATAGCTCCCTTGCAGGCTACTTTCACAGGTAAGTGTCACTTTGGAATGTGCTAGTCCCTAGGACCTGAGGAATAAAAACCCACCACAGACCCCATCCAATGGCAGAAAGTCACTTTGTTCCAAAGGGGCTTCTTTTAACCACATTTGTTACCATCTGTTGCTGAGTCCATGGAAAGTGTAGGAGTTAGCCTTCCCTTCACAGCACTGGAAAAGAATTCTCCCCAGGAAACTTCCTTCTAAGGAAAGATTTAAAATAAAACTCCCTGAGTGATAACCATAGCCGAGAAGAGGTAGAATTGGTCTGATGTTTTGTCTAAAATATTTAGAGTAATTGACAAGAGGGAGGGAGGGAGGGAGGGAGGAAGGAAGGGAGAGAGAGAGAGAGAGAGAGAGAGGGAGAGAGAGAGCGAGCTAGCACAGGAGGAGTGCCTGAGTTGAATGATTGATAATGGAACATTTCTAATCACATCAGCCCTTTCCAGAGAAGACAGGTCATGGGACTTATAGATCCACAGCTACAAGTTTAAGAGTTTTTGACAAATAGCTATAATTTAAAATACAATTATTAAAAGATAAGACAGATGTGAACAGCCTCTTTCTTTTTTCGTGTAGGGGATTTTGCTGCCACAGTGGTTCAGGGTTGGTAAAGTCAGATCACAAAGTACTAAAACCAGCCACGCTGAGGTTGCCTTTAACTCCATGGGGAGAAAAATGTATGCCCTCTTATTTTCTATCCTCTAATGATGACTTATTTTAAAATAATATTATATATAATAAAATATTATTTTCTGGCTGTAAATGGCATAGTTTTCCTTTTAGAAGAAAATAAAAGTAAAATATAAAATAAAAATAAATGAAATATAAAATAAACTCTCATCCACAATCCACTGTCAGAATTAATTGCTGCCATAACATTTTCCTATAAGTAGTTTTATATAGTTGAGATTTTGCATCACCCGTGTAGCCACCTGATTTTGTCCTGACTTAATACTAAAAGGCAAATATTTTGCAATCCCATAAAAATACTTTCTACACTTAATATCTTCAAAATATCCTATTGTGACTTTTGAATTTTGTACGCATGTTTTTAAATTTAATAAAAGAAGAAATTCACTAACAAAATATGCTTTCTAAGATTGCTGTGATGAATTTACTTTGCTCACTACAGTAAGTAATTCTCTGAGAAATTAATTTTATTGTATAACATTTGTTTTGTCAAATTGCTTTCTGAAACTTCTGCATTTGTTCTGTACCTTCCCCCATAGTCCATCAAGCAAGAAATAATTTCATATTGGAAAAGTCAAGCTTTGAACCTTATAGTACAGCATAATGTTTCCCTGACCCAAGTTCCTGAATAATTTCACCACAGGGTGAATTACTAACTAGCAAAGACATATTCAGGTTTGGAAAAGTGTCTTTCAGTTCAGTTGAGTCTATCAGGTTTCCCATTTGAATCCTACCACTCTTAAAATTCCATTTTCCCTTAAAAGTTTGGTTTTGGTAATGGTGGATTGCTATTAGAAAAATGAAGATTGCTGATTCAGAGAAGAGAAATGTTCACTGTTACCATTTTTCTTACTAATGATAATACTAATGATAGCTAATTTGTACTGTTTATTACATGCAGGCACCGTACTAAGGACTATATATCTATAGATCTATACCTATGTATCTATCATCTATCTGGTCTATCTATCTATCTAGCTATCATCTATCTTGGCTAGCTAGCTAGCTAGCTATCAAATCTCCAGATGTAATTCCCACAGTAAGTAGTGTTATTTCGGATTTATGACTTCAGAAAATGTGTCTCAGAGAGGTTGACTTCCTTTTTAAAGTCACACAGCCACAGAACTCAGTAAGATTTAAGCCAGGCATAATGACAGCAGAATCCATGCTCTCGTAGAGTATTGGGTTTAAAGCACAAATTAAGCAATGTCTGTTTCAGTAAGGCTATGGATGTGTAAAAGGTCATTCATTGGATTTCTTAGAGTTTTATCTTTAAAATTGCCCTTGATGGCCAGGAGAAAAGGAAGAGAATTAGTTTTCCTCTAATACACCTTAGATGTTTTTTTTTCTTTGAGACAGGAGTGTAAACATTTGTGGGGACTATACCTACTTATCCAAATACTCATGTTCTTTCTATCAATCATGATTAACTCTTTAGATGGCAAGTTCTGTGAATCTGGTTATTTCCTTAGTAACCACCTAGAAGGTGAGATCTGGATAGATTTGTTTTAGGAAAAGAACCACCGTTTCTCAGTGGAGAGATGAGATGGTATGAAGGGTTATATAAAAGCGGTTCTTTTTTTTTTTAAGACTTCAAATTATTTTATTTTTACATTTTTTATTTTTATTTTTTTAATATGAAATTTATTGTCAAGTTGATTTCCATACAACACCCAGTGCTCATCCCAACAGGTGCCCTCCTCAGTACCCATCACCCACCCCCCCACCCCCCACTCCCCATCAACCCTCAGATTGTTCTCAGTTTTTGAGTCTCTTATGGTTTGGCTCCCTCCCTCTCTAACTTTCTTTGTTTTCCTTCCCCTCCCCCAGGGTCTTCTGTTAAGTTTCTCAGGATCCACATAAGAGTGAAAACATATGGTATCTGTCTTTCTCTTACGACTTATTTCTAGGGATTGATCCACAAAGTTATCTAGCTGCATTTAGAACATGGGCAAAAGTGGTTCTACCCATGTTCTAAATGCAGCTAGATAACTTTGTGGTTCAATCCCTATATTTTTCTGTAGCTCAAATTCATAGTCTGGAAAGTGTAAGAAATGCTAGCTTTCCCATGAATTATGAGGATTTTGTGAGATAATGGAAATTAGCACGTTTTGTACAGCACAGCAGCATGATAAACACTGGAAAAAAAGGAGAGAGAGTGCCCAATTCTCCCCCTTTGCTGATAAAGAAGGAAGGTAAGCCCTGATATCTGTTCTTACACGTTAAGTGCAGCACACATCCGTGTCAGTTGGGCCTCACAGCACCATCTGAAATAAATCCTTCTGTAGATGGAGAAAGGGAGGCTCAGAGACATGAAATCATATGCCCTTGTTCATACATGTAGTATGCAACCTGGTCAGTATTTGAAGCCAGTCCGTCTCTTTAGAAGTCCCCTGCTCTACCCAAATGCAATGCTGCGCTAAGCCCTTTCTTCATCCCAAAGGCACTTTCTGCTGCATTTGACCTCCTTCCGATTCTGACCTGGCCGGTCCCTGTGATTCATATCAGGTGGCAATATGACCACCACATAGAAGATTCATTTTCTCCACAATGTGTACCGCCCTCCCTAGAGTTGGGACACCCTCCGTATCCCAGTGTTAGAAAACATCCCCCTTGCTGAATTCTCTCCCGCACAAAAACTCTGCATAATGGAAAATCACAGCAGTTAAAGCTTCCATGATGTATGGGATCCATCTCCAACCACAAATCACCCGGAGTAATTAAAGCATAATGAAATACCATAGTCAGGCAGGGCCTAAAGGAGATCTTTGCTGCAATATTTACCTCCTACATTAATTCTCTAATTAGACAACTACACTTCATCTTCCCATGAGCCCAGTTCAGTATGTTAAATGGAATTGATTATTTTTAATATATAGTTTATTTTTGGATTTTGAATAGTTGCTGTGGATGAAGAGGCTCAAGAAAGGGCAACGGAGAGAAAATCCTCACTTTCTAAAATAATATTAAATTACTTCTTTGGATCGTCTAGTCCGGGCCCCTAGGTGATAGCTACATTCTTGCCAGTCTCTTTCATGCTGCCAGATCAAGAGTCTAAAATAATCATCTTCTGACAAGAGCAACTTTAACAACAAATTACCGTCTATTCACTCATCTGCTCATCTAGTCGATAAATAAATCCTGACTACTTACTGTGCCAGGCACTGTTCTAAGTGTTCAGGATAAATCAGTGAGCCAGACAGACATGATCTTTCCTTTTGGAACCTAGATACGAGCAGAGGAGGCAGACAGTTCACTCTCAATGAGCAATGATAAATGTATGGATTACAGACCATGCTGGAATATGTGGATCAGGGTAAGAGACGTCAAAGGCTGGGGTGTGCAGCAGCTTACGGTAGTAAGAAGCGCGGTCAGGGGAGTCTGATTGACAGGGGGCGCTTGAGCAAAGACTTGAAGGGGACCGAGAAAGGATTTAGACCCCCAGAGAAGCAAGGAGGGGCAACTCTGGTAGAGGAAGGGCAACAGCAAAGGCATCGAGTGTTGGAGAATCCACAGGGGGCCACGGTGACCAGACAGAGGGCTCTGCAAGACATGAGGACTCTGGCATTTGCTTTGAGTAAAATAGGGAACCATTGAAAGATTTTGGAGTAGGGGACTTATGTGAGCTGACCGATATTTTCTAATGAGAACTCCCTGGTGCCAGGCTGCTGTGGACTGAATGTTTGTGCCCCCCTCAAATTCACATATTGAAGATCTAATCCCCACTGCGATGGCATTGGGAGGCGGGGTCTTTGGGAGGTAGTTAGTTCAGGTGAGGTCATGAGGTTGGGGTGCCCATAATGGGATGAATGCCCTGTAAGAAGGTGAAGGGACCAGAGCTGTCTCTCTGCCATATGAGGAACCAGCAAGAAGGCAACCGTATGCAAACCAGGAAGCAAGCCTTTACCAGGAGCCAAGTCAACTGGCACATTTATCTTGGACTTCCCAGCCTCCAGAGCTGGAAGAAATAAATTTTTGTTCTTTAAGTCACCCAGTCTATGGCCTTCCATTATGGAGGCCTAAATGCACCGAGGCACAGGCCCTGAACTAAGCAATTTGTGTTTCTCAACAAGTCTGTGAGTTAGTAATAGCAGGTCCATTTGAGAGATAAGCACACAAAAGTTCTGAAAGATGAAATGCCAAGGGAGCGATATGCAAGGAGGGACAGGAGTAACATTCCAGCCGCCACAGAAGTTCGTTTCAAGCACCACATCAGCCTGATTCTTATCTGTGTAACTTTCTCATGTAGGTCCCCAGGCACCTCCACCTTCCAGATCCTTCTGGCATCTTCTTATCTTTCAGAGAGGAGCTGAGCCTGAATGTCCTGAGTAAAGTCCGTCGTGAGCCCGCATTTCAGTATCACAACCCCTCTCCATTCTTTCATACCTCGTATCACAATCTGTATCCATTTAATTATTTAGTTGTTAATATTCTACCTGCTACACTGAATATCAGCTAAATTACTCTAAGTGATTTGTGACTATCGCAAATCTAGCACAATGCCTGGTATTTTGTGGGTGTTAAATAAATATTTATGGAAAGAGAGTAATGAACACTTAAAACAATATAAAAATAAACAAAAAGTCTTTTTTTTTTCTATTTTCACAAGTGAAACAAAAATGGTTCCTGTCTCCAGAACGGAAAGCTCAAGTTCTCACAGTTTGGCCAGAGTCTGCCTTTATCGACTCATCTTCCACCAAATTCTTGCTCTCCCCACTAGAAGATATCTCTGGTATGTCTGGATCCTTATTTATCATCACTACCCAAGCAGCCGTATAATTCTTGATTCACTACTTCTCCCACTAGAATTAAGCTTCTCAGGAGTAGAAACTGGTTTAATTCATAACCTCACAGTTTACTAACTCAACATTAAAAAGTACTCAGTATATAAACATATCCATTAAAATGTTTACAATGATAAAGACTATGTTAAGATTGTTTATTCCTATTTTTCTTTCATGAACTTGGCCACGTTGGCCATGCCAAAGTACATTATCTAAGTCACCGTTGATTCATTCCAGAAGTCTTTTGGAATAGGCACTACGATTTTTATTTTGTTTTAGAAATGAGGGAGCTGAAGTTCAGAGAGGTGAAGTTAGTTGCCTAAGGAGACTTTCCTAGTAATTGGTGGAGAGGAGATTTGAACCGAGGCTGTGCACTTGAAGCCAGTGCATCTGAAGGCTCGTCATTACACATAGTACAGGCATGGTTGTCCCTGTTTTCTAGAAGTGGAATCTGGTGGGCAATGGTAGACAGAACACCAAATCTCACATTCTTTCTGCCAAATAAACTTCCTTGCCCGAGGCTGAAACTTGTCATTGCATGTCTCTGAGAACTGAGGTTGCTAAGAATTCCCAAGGATAGTTACACTGAATTTTATCAAGAACCCTAGGAGAAGCATGTGCAATGAGTCCGGGCAGGCATGTGTAAGAGCAAAATGTCAATGAAACTTATCCTCCTGGGAGCGCCTGGTAAATTATGAATTGCTGAACTAAATGGGAGCATATTTTGAAAAAATGAAAACATGGAGGCCTGGAGAAAGCCATCACGGAGAATGACCTTATCCCTGCCAACACCAGACACCCCGCTCCTTGAAAGATCCAGGGCTATTTTAAACCATCAGTTGGGTACCACGGCAGACTGAGTCGTCTTCTCTCAAGTGACGTTAAAGAGACAGACACGTGCAAAATGTCAAGTGGCCCAGTTGAAGCAGAGACCTCACTTATTTGATTATTATGATAATGCTGCCAGTTGTAATCATCTTTGCCACAGAACAGACACAGGCTATTCAATAAAAATTGAATAATGTAGCACGCTTTTTTGACATCGCTGCCCCCGCTTAATGGAAACAGCACGTAGGAACACAAACAGACACTATTATGTACGTCTGTCAGAGAAATTACCGCAAATGTGGAAAATTGGACAGCACAGGAAGGTCAGTGCTGGGTCTTAAAGGACCTGAGAGGTGTGTGGCAGCGGGGGGTCTGGATGCTCCCTCCCACTCCTCCTGGGAGAGAGCTCAAGGGACAAGATCAGGAATCCGTGTAAGAATACTCAGCATGCTCCCGCCCATAGCTCTTGGCTGCTGGGGGACACGTGCTATGGAGTAACAGGTATCTTCAGAGCCTCAGTGAGGGTCCTCGGAGGGAAAGTCATGCCTCTGGGAAAGGATGAGTCGAGGTGGACACAGTCAAAAGTTGAGGGACCAGAGGTGTGGTCCATAACGAAACCCTAAAAGGGAAGCTAAGAATGAGGCTGCTCACGGAACACTCTGAAACGCAGAAGCTGAAGAGAGAGTAGGGTAGAGGTGCAGAACTAGAAAGTATAGTTTCTTGATCATTTTAAGTAGCAGAGCCCAGTATCAACCTTTTATAAAGCCCCTTTTGTAGGGGACAAATTGACACATGAGAAAAGAGCAGGTCCCTGTCTCTAAAGGTATTACTACATGGAGCCGGTAGGGAGACGCAGAAACAAACAGTTGTGAAAAGATACAGTTTCTGCACTACAGATGTAGAGCTCTGTGGACCCAGGAAAGGAGCCCCCTTTCCGGCTGAGGGAAGCAGAAAATTTGACCAGTGCAGAAGAGATACCACTTAACCACTGAGTTGAATCTGAGACTGAGTCAGATACAAGGGGATCACTTTGAGTGTGGAACAACATAGCCAGTGGAAGTAGGCGGTCACAAAGGGTCACGTGGTTCAAGAGCATAGATCAGGGATGCATGGCTGGTAGTTGGGCAAAAGAAAATCCTAGGAGAGAGGCAGGGCTGCACGTGGGCAGTCTTTGGTCACAAAAGAGGGCTCGCACTGCCCTGGAGAGAGTGATGGGCCAGCAGGTGTTCGAGAGACCAGGCTGAGTCCGAAGGGGAAGTGGAAGGACACAGAATTAATACTTGCAATTTCATTTTATAGAATGTATATTTTAAATGGGTTAAAGTGTGAAAATATGAGACTTCTTACAGATGACACAATTTTCGTTATTTTTGGCAACAAAATCACACCATGATGGAAATATTTCAAAACATCTCATACAATATGCTCTTTTTATTGAATGAGTTATTTTGTGAAAAAGAGATATTAATTGCTAAAATGCATTTTCCCCCTAAATGGATACAGATATGGAGAAAGATAGAGATACAGAGATATAAATCTGTATCTATATGGAGAGTGAAGTGTGTATAGATATATTTACCCATATACTACTTACATAGATATCTATGTATCTATAAGTACATATAGATATATAGAAACAGAGATATAAAGAGATATGGATGGATAGATGGATAGATAGATAGATAGATAGATAGATAAGGCTGTCTGGAGAGACAGGATCAATAAGGACTCTTTCCCCTTCTCTGACTACTTTCTTATAATTACAGCAAAGCTTCAACGGCAGCTTCTCAGTATTACCTACACTGTGAATATTAAATATATAAGTTGAACCATTTAAAATTGCATTTATTAGGTCAAAATAGTCAAATATTAGCAATATCATTTGGCTAAACCAAATGTCATCTTTTTAGTGCATTATGACATTTATGTCAAAACTAAAAAATAAATTAATTAATTAACCTAAAAATGTCCTTTCTTATCCCTGACATTCAGTTTAATTTGATAAACATTCAATTTTGACCATGAGCCAGGCATTGTGTGCTTACTACAAACAAGAAAAAATAAGGGATAATTCTTGCTTCTAAGGGATTTACACTTCACTGGTGGAATCTGAGAGTTCAACAGATGGTCTCCAGACACTGGGATCTCCAAACTCAAGTGACTGTGGACAAGTGCAGGGTGACTCTGAAATGCTGTAGGAGCGGTTTACCAAGAATGGCACCGAGAAAGGCGGCCTTGAGGAGCCAACGCTGTGGCCGATCACTATGACCTTGACCATCAGCCTCATTGTGCAGCAGATGTCTGCTTTTATTTTTTGGTGGGTTAGCAGATGTATTTGAATTTTCTTGTTTGGTGAAATCCTTCATCGCTTAAGTCTTGGTCAGAAATTAAAAAACAAAACAAAACAAAGAACTGTGACCTTCACTACAGAAGACAAATGGAAGAAAATAGCCCCTGCCCTCCTCAAAGCAAGAGCATGATCACAGGTTCTAAGCTTGATAGCCAGATGCTTCACACTCAAGACTTACCTAAGGGCAGTTGGTACAGGACGGGAGAGACAATTTTGGATTCCACACAGCAATGAGTGCTGGTGCCTAGTGTGGTCTCTGGCCATGGCTGTGTTTTGGAAAACAGTGATGATGGTGTCTCTCCCAGCTTCCCAAATGAACATTTCCTAAATGTAGTCTCCTGGTTGTCCTTCAGGACTCCAAATTCCTCTGCTTCCTGCTTGTTTGAGTATCCTGCTTATCAGATTTCCAGTAATTCTATCAGCTACTAGAAATCTTTCTTCTAAACAGCTTTTCGACTCAGCCAGAGTTGCCTTCTCTTGCTTGCAACCAAGAAATTAATGATACAAGCCGTTTGTTAAATGGAATCAGAATGTGGCAACCAGTGTGCCAGTGTCTTTTTTTGCATTTGGTCCTCACAAATAACCCTGTAAAGCAGGCCTTGTCCCCACTGCATGGGAAAAAAAAATTGGAAGTTGGGAGGATATGTTACTTAGAAATGAAAGTTACAGTCTCTGGAGGCTGGGCCACCTTAGAGAACAGGGAGCAACCATAACTTTCTGGTTGGTTTTCATTATCTAAGAAATGGAAATAAAAACAGAATTTATCTGAAAGATTGTTGGTGAAAATTAATTGTTCATACATTAGATCAATATCTGGCCATAACTTCCTGATCAGTGCCAGCTCTCAGCACTTCTGGGCAATTTGGCTCAGTTCTTAAAGCTGGAGAATGTCAGAACTGCGATCCAAGTATGAATCTTCTTGAATCTACATGGTGGTCTCTTTCCATGAAGAGATGTTAAGAATGAACTGTTGGTGAGAATGCAAATTGGTGCAGCCACTCTGGAAAACAGTATGGAGATTCATTAAACAATTAAAAATAGAACTCTTCTATGAGCCAGCAATTGCATTACTAGGTATTTATCCAAAGGATACAAAAATGGTGATTCAAAGGGGCACACACCCCCCAATGTTTATAGCAGCACTATCAAGAATAGCCGAATTATGGGGAGAGTCCAAACGTCCATTGACTGAGAAATGGATAAAGAAGATGTGGGGTATATATACACACACACACACACACACACACACACACACACACACACACATATATATATATATTACTCAGCCATCAAAAAGAATGAAATCTTGCTGTTTGCAACAACATGGGTGGAGCTAGAGAGTATTATGCTAAGCAAAATAAGTCAGTCAGAGAAAGACAAATATCATATGATTTTGTTCATGTGTGGAATTTAAGAAAAAGAACAGATGTTCATAGGGGAAGGGAAGGAAAAATAAAATAAGGCAAAAACAGAGAGGGAGACAAACCATGAGAGACTCTTCAATACAGGGAACAAACTGAGGGTTGATGGAGAGAGGTGGGTGGGAGGATGGGCTAAAAGGGTGATGGGCATTAAGGAGGGCACTTGTTGAGATGAACACTGGGTGTTCTATGGAAGTGATGAATCACTAACTTCTACTCCTGAAAGTAATACGACACCATATGTTAACTAACTCGAAATTAAAAAAAAAAAAAAATGAACAAGTCTCAAATCCCCAAGAGCACTTCCCGGAACAGATCCTTCTCCTCCTTGGAGTTACAGTTTAGGGGAATGACCTAGGCTTCTGTTTCCCTGATTTACCCATATGGATGACAAGAGCAGAAATAATGTGACAAAAATATCAGAAATTCTAACAAAACACCGAAAGCAGCAGCTCACACGTATTCACTTCTTCTGTGTGTCAGGATAGACTGGAGAGGTGTCCATCGAATATTTGCAATAACACTCTCGGGAAGGTATCCTTTCCTGGGAGGTTTGATGGTGCTTATGACTAGCAGTCTTCCGTGTTGCCAAAATTCTAATTGAAGTATAGAGAAATAAGACTCTGGAGATCAAAATATACCTCGATGCTAGTACATCTGATTAAAAACTATGCTTATTTCTACAAGACAGTGGACCTTCCTGCACCAAACTCCTGAATTAGACAGACTGGCTCACCAAGCAACAGCAGACAAGGAAGAAGGCATGAACTTGGTCCACGCGGCTCCAGACCCTGGACTGCACCCACTGTGGCCTGACCAGTGCAGCAGCTTGGTCCTTGCTCTGAACACAAAGCCACAGGCAGAAGCCCATGCTCAGGGAGTAGCCAATGACACGCGTTCCCACCCAATTCCTGGCCAAGGTCCACTTCAATTGCCCTCTGTGTTCTTCTTTGGAGCACCTTGCCTGCCACCACCTGAATGCTATGTGTCCCCCTGCCCGGAGCCCCGAGAGCAAACCCTCACCTCAGCCAAAGATGCTCCTCAGTTTCTGTCATGGAATTTACTCCCTCCGTGATGGTTAAAATGGGGATATCTTTCTGTTTCACACTCAACACATATTTATTGAGTACCCAGCACTGAGTGCTGACAAAGACACACGGTCAGAAGCTTTGGCAGGGGTGGGAACAGGCCCCTTTGAGTGGGATGGATGGATGGTTTGGATCTGTGCTGAGTAAACCAGGTGCCAGTGTTGTGACAACAAGACTCAAAAGAGAGCCCGTGTCCTATTTAGACATTTTCCTTAATGTTTCCTTAAAACGGATTCAAGAAGCCTGAAACCAGAGGTAAAGGTGGCCTGAAACCAGAGGTAAAGGATGTCGTGTCTGTGCCTGAGAAGACGTTGGAAGGTGATAGTTGACAGATCTTCACGTCGTCTTTCTGTGTTCTTTGCTGTCGGCCCCAGATAAGAAAGAAGCAGGCGCGCTAGCCTCAAGAAGGTAACGGGCATCTCGTCGCGGGCAGAAAACCATTCGGCCTTTGATCCGTGTATCTGTCGACAGAGATGACTGTCCTTGTGAGGAGAGAGGAAGAGGCAGGGGGAGGGGAGAGGAAGCAGATGCTTGTACTGCCATCCCAGCCTGCTGTCCAGGGGTCAGATCGGCAACTGCCTTCACAGACGTAGGCGGCCCTCACCTCCAGAGCTGGCCTTCTCCCTGCCCCTCTTATTGTCTACCCTTAATTCTTCCTTGATCCAGGCTAAGCTGAATTGATGAGGCTATTGAACTGGATTCAGAGGAAGCAGGAAGCTCTTCTCAGACTTTCAACCCCAGAGGCCAACCCGGCCTCTGGAAGTCTGCACGGAGCTCATGGGTGCCCCTTCCTCTACGGGACAGCAACCCTTTAATTTCTTTTTTGCTACCATTTCTTGCACCCATGACTCTCTCAAGAGCCTTGAAAGAAGGTAGGAAACCAGAGGAGTGTTGCCACAACAATGTTCCATAACACAACAGACCGAAGTCAGTGGCCTGAAACAGAAACTAGTTATTGCCGATCATGTCTTTGCTGGTTGGGTTGGTGCCTAGCTTCAGATTCAGGCCAGATCTACTCCACATGTCTGCTCTCCTCTTGGGCCAACAGCTACCCTGCTGTGTGTTCTCGTGATAATGGCAGAAGCGCAAGAGAGGTGAGCAGAGACGCTACCTACTTCTTCAGGCCTAGTCTTGGGACTTTTGACCCAAATCCCATGCAAACCCAGCATCAGTGGGGTGGCCTCTAGTGAGAGGAATTGCAAAGTCGCAGGGCAGAAAGCCAGGACGCTGCGGGGTGTGAAGCATTGGACACAATAAGGATCTACCAGAGGAGGGATTCGGGTATTACTAGTTGTCGAGGATTATACCACTTTATCATGCCTGAACCTCACTTCTCTCCTAATATTAGACACCGTATAAATTAAAGTGCTGTCATTCTTGAGCTGATAGAAAAGCGGGTGGATTAATAAACTATAGTAAAACATTGATTACCTCTTAATTAAAATTTCATAAGGGTAGAAAGTGGGCCCTACTCACTACTGCAGCCTTTGTGTTTGACAGATATATTTGTTGAGAAAATGAATGAAAAACCAATTTACTAGAGTCCCAAACTTTTCCTAAAGCAGCTTCCCTTTTAAAGTGACTAATGAGCAACATTATTGGATAAAATTGAACGATACAATTTTTCTAGCTGATACAGGTGCTAATTGATAATAAAATAAAGAGAAAACCTCCAATGTGTTTGACTTATAGAAGAAGGGATCTAAATAACATATTTGCTTGATAATCAGAGAACTCAGAAGTAGATCGTACAATGTTAAATGAAAGCTTTATAAGAGCAAGTTAAACCCCTTCTGATTTGTTGGCAGGGAACCTGGAAACTATTCAAGGGAAATTAATGCCATCAGAAATCAAAGTTTTTATAGATTCGTGGCATGCTCCATTTTCTTTTACTGATCACTGTTTAAACTTCCATAGAAGATGGGAGATGAAGATCCTTTCTCTTTTTTTAATGTTTGTTTATTTGGAGAAAGAGTGTGTGAGTAGGGGAGAGGGACAGAGAGAAAGAGAATCCCAAGCAGGCTCCTCACTGGCAGCATGGAGCCTGATGCAGGGCTAGAACTCATGAACTGAGAGATCGTGACCTGAGCTGAAAATCAAGAGTCAGACACTTAACTGACTGAGCCACCCAGGTGCCCAGAAGGTCCTTTCTTAAACCCACAGATCAAAGGTGGGCATGTAGGCTGTGCCCATGAGAAACAATTAGAAAAGAGAGTGGGCTGTTATGTCAGTAAGAACAGCAGTGGTAAGCAATGTCCTTAAGAGCACAGAGGAGAGAGCAGGACCTCACTGAGATTTTACCAACTGTCATTAGGCCATGACGTAGGATATAACAGTAAATATTTGTCTGGGTAAAGTAAAGTAAAAATGTACTCAATGAAAATTCCAGTTCGCCTTGTTGAAAATTGAATCTCTGAGTTCTCCACCTGAAACTTAACTTCCCTTCCTGTGTTCCATAACTCATAGTGGGAGACTAGACGTAGAAGTCTTTATTCCTCCAAATGGAAATCTGGGAACTCTACTTGGCATTTCCTCTCTCCTACACCTCATGACCAAAAAGTCCCATGACCTTTTCAAAAATTCCCTCTACTAATTATTTTTTAAATTTTTCTTTTGAATGTTTCTTTATTTTTGAGAGAGAGAGAGAGAGAGAGAGAGAGAAAGAATGAGCGGGGGAGGGGCAGAGAGAGAGGGAGACACAGAATCCGAAGCAGGATCCAGGCTCCAAGCTGTCAGCACAGAGCCTGATGCGGGGCTCAAACTCACAAACTGCGAGATCATGACCTGAGCCGAGGTCAGCCGCTTAACTGACTGAGCCACCCAGGCGTCCCACTACTACCTATTTTTACATACATTCTCTTGGTTTGATGATTACCAGCTATAACTGGGGGGTGGAGCTGGGAGTTGCACCTGCCTGTGAAAATCAGAAGTGTCTATTGAGGGAAACAGGAGGCAAGCTCATTGGGAAGTTGGGGTCTCCTGGATGACCATAAAGGATGGCAAAATAGTATGTTATGAGGAGTGGTAAGAATGTTCCGCTAAGGGAAAAGTAGACTTATTATGGCCAGTTGGTTCTACTGTGTATGTTTGCATTTTCGGTTCTATCTCAAGGTGGTCCAGACCCCTGTGCTGGGTCACCGGATGGGGAAGGTGCAAAGCCGCCAAGTGTGCCCGGCACACCATTCATGTGGGCAGTTCCCAGAAGGTGAGCAGGGGTTTAAGATTGCCTCGCCCTTCCCCTCAGCCCGACTGAACTGTACACGGGCTTCTTTGTGACGCTAGACTCCTCGCCCTCCTTTTCTGAGAGCATTTGCTTTAGAAGACATTCGGTTCTAAATTCGTTCCTGATCCTTGAGATGTAAGTCTTCTCCTAGCCTCCTGCCCGCATTACTACACTGGGTGAAGTCTTTCTCAAGAGCCTGGGAGCCAACCCTCCGAAACACAGTAACTGAAGGAGGTAGAGCCCCCCTTTCAGTTTACTGGAAGTGGATGGGCACCAACTAGCAAACGCACATGGCTTGGTCACATAGACCAACCTTTCCTAACATCTTCCAGTATGTTCCCGCCAGCTCATACCAGTATTTCAGACCCCCTTTTGTTTCCGTGAGGTTGTCTTCAGTCTCTCCTCTACCCCAGTAGTCTTGAGTAAAGTGTCCTTTGTTTGACTTCTCTGGTGCCATTTTTCTTTGACACAGGATACCTTTGGTGAGAAACTGTGTTCTTGGATAATCCCCTGAGCAGAAGTTGTGCCTGGCCCAAAAGGCGATGGATTGACTGTGGAGCGAAGTGAAGAGAGTAAACTCAGGGATGGGACAAATGCTCCTCTAGTCACTGACTTGGAGGACAAGTACACAGTCATCTGAAAAAGGAAGGTGATAGGAGCAACGGGCACAAAGACTGATACTGAGGTGTGGGCCCACCACATGGCAGCAGAGGAACTGCTCTTATTTTATTATTTTTAAAAATGGTTATTTATTTTGGAGAGAGAGAAGTGCACGTAGGGAAGGATCATAGAGAGAGGGAGATAGTGTATCTGAAGTGGGCTCTGCACCGACAGCAGAGGGCCCCGCGTGGGGCTCGAACCCACAAACCGCGAGATCATGACCTGAGCTGAAGTTGGGTGCTCAACCGACCGAGCCACCCAGGCGCCCCACGAACTGCTTTTATAAACAACGTGCATGTGCTGCGGTAGGGATTGTCCTTGGAGGTGGGAAGGTGTACCAGATAATGTGAATTTGCAGGGTGAGGGCTCAGCCTGACGGAACTGAAGCTCATCATCTCTCAGCAAACTCTGCTCCTCCCCTGAGCCCCCCATCAGCTGGAGGCATCAACATCTATGCTGCTTCCCAGGTAGAACCCTTAGGCATCCTGAGCCGTTTTCTTTCTCCTCTCCCCCATCAATGGCTCCCTGTCACCCCCCAGGACAGCCTCAGGGGGAGGCCAAGACCAGGGAATCCAAATCCTTTTCATATTATACTTCTCAAGCTAAGGGACACGTGGATCCAAAGGAAACTTCAAGTTCATAACTCCAGCACATTTCAGTTCTCTTGTGTGCTAAGGGTTCGTTCTTGTCCAAAGCAAGCTTAGAGCAGAGGATGTGTCCCTCCACTTCCTTCAAGCATCTTTTCTGGCTCTGACAACAGAGATGGAATTGGAGATGTTTGAACTTTTCCCTGTTGGAATAGGGAACTGTTGCATCTGAACCCTGAGCACAGAGCTTTATGTACATCACATGATTCATTCCTCCAGCCAGGCTGCAGGAAACAAATCATGTTCATCTTCCAAAAGGATGAAATTAAGACTCAGGAATTGAGCGACTCATCGGTGATCACAGAGATCCTCAGAAGCTGACTTCAGGACTGAAGTCCAGGCATTCCAGGCTCCGAAGCCAGTGCATTCACCAAGACCCTGTACTGCAGGACTTTTTCCGGGGTAATCGCTTCTTCTCCAGCTTTTTCCTCGACCTCCTCCTCCTCCTGCCTCTCCGGGGATACCTGGGTTCATTAGGATGCTGCACCTTTAGCCTCAGGTGACTTGTTACGCAGTTGAGTGCCATGCATTTGTCAGCAATTCGAGTTAACTTGCTCTTTCGAGTAAAATCCTTTCTAGCAAAATTCTTTCCCCTGGAAAAAAATTCAATAACAACTGAAAGGCGGGGGAGCAAGATTAGAAAGGTTGAGAAAGGAAAGTAGATAAGCAAGAAAGAACAGTCCCCCAAAGCCTGTATTTCTCTCTCATCAGAGATTTTGTGAAAGGGCCAGATTGGCAGGAATGAAAAGGAAAATCCTTTTTTATTAAGCTCACCTGTATAGCATTATCTCTTCAGAGATGTTTATGAAAACATTCACACATAGTAAAACTTGCCTTTTATAGAATTTTTATTTTTATCGAATAAGCCCATTTTTATTGAATTTCATCAGCTCTCCATCAAATTTTAAAATCCCTGCCTATTACTCTCTCTCTACATAAATCATACCTCATATCCATCAGACTCCAGATTAGATGCAATTCCCTCCAGCTCCTGGTGATCTGAGATAGAACTGTGTATCATGCTTGGGATAGGGGGAACCTATATCCTTAACCTCCAGATCACCCAGAGATGTGTGGCAATTGCCCCATTTCATTTCTGGGAGAGGGGCGGGTAAAATGAAGCAGGACCCAGAGGAAGAAAGAAAACGCCCCTGGAAGTTTTATTACCATAGACTTACAATTATTCTGGCATCAATGACCCATCTTCCAACTTAAATACCATCTCAGTTCTGTTGTGTCCATTTGCAGAGCCTTCCCTGGGCTTCTTTGTTGATGGTATGGGAGCCAGATAAGCTAAGACATCAAATGAAGAGGGCAGATCATTTTCCTCGTGAGTGAGGGAGTCCAATGTGGCTGATATGGAGCGCTTCATTGGGCCCAGAAGCTGAGAGTTGAGGACAGCCCTGATTTTCACTCTTGAGGACTAAATCAGATTTTGTTTGCAAGGGCTCTGTTGGTAGACAATTAACTGCCAGTCTTCAAAATGTTATACATTTAAAAAATGCTAGAGTATTTCTTTCCTAGACCAACCATCTTCCTATGTTAGTTCATTCATTCATTCATCATTCATCATTCATCATTCATCATTCATTAAGTTAGTCTTTCAGTCACTTGGTCCACACCAAAAGATCAGTTAAGCATCTCCCACGTGCCAGTGGAGTGTAGGTGTGGGACATAATGGTGGACAAGATAGATTTGGTTCTTGATCTGGTGTACTTATATTTCGGTGGAGAACACATCTAAGGAACGAATTTGACATTAGCTCAGGAAGTTCGGCACAGGTATACTATACAGGAGATCATAAGTAGGACAAATATGAGAAAAACTTTCAAAGGTTTTAAGTTCAAAAACAGAATGATGCTTTCCCCTTCTTTGGATATACAAGTCTTGCATGAGTGAGTTCTCATATGGCACATGGATTTGTTATTTGTTGGTGCAGAGGTACGTCAGTGTCTGAACTATGTACCGGCATAACTCATCGATACCACTTGCTGAGCCACTGGAGGGAAGAGCTGGCTCTATGAGTATAGTTGGACAAACCATGAAAAATCAAGAACCCGGGGCACCTGGGTGTCTTGGTTGAGCCTCTGACTTCAGCTCAGATCCTGGGGTCCCGCAGTTTGTGAGTTTGAGCCCTGCGTCTGACTCTGTGCTGACAGCTCCAGACCCTGGAGACAGACTGCTTCAGACTCTGTGTCTCCCTCTCTGTGCTCCTTCCCTGCTCACACTCTGTCTTTCTCTCTCAAACATAAATAAACAGTAAACAAATTAAAGTCAAGAACTCATGTCCTTCATCACTCAAAAGGTCTCTGAAGGTCTGTTTGCCATACTTCTCTAAATAGCCCAATCTATTGTCACCATGTCCACAGGAGCAGGTACATATTTGTCTGTGATGATCTCCTTTAAGACAATGGCCCCTCACACTCCATGACCCCTCTGATCTCCAGAAGCTCATGTCTATAGGAATGAGTCTCTCCTTTGGTCACCGTAACTTTACTTCTGCTGTCTTCTGGTTGCTGCCACCTCTGTGGTTCTTCCTGCTTTGGCGGACTCTTCTGGAGCTCTGGAATCGACAAAGAGCTTGCCCACCTCTTTCCTCCTCCTCCCATGCCCCTCAATGGTGGTCTTTTTTTTTTTTTTTTTTTTGGTTGCTTTCCTTCTTTCTACTCAATAGGAAATCCCTTTTAGAAATCTAAGGTTGCAAAGGATCCCGAAGTGGAGGAACACTCTCTCTCATATTCCTCCTCATGAGGATGGCAGGATGGTTACAGACTTCCAGAACAGAAGGTGAGTTAGTGGCAGGTTTTCACAGTAAAAAAAATGGCTACCCACTGAAACACCTCAGACAGGTGGTTGCTGAGCTCAGAAAACAAGGTTTAGAGGCATATACTTTGCCAGGTAGGGTCAGGATTTGCCCAGGTGAACAAGACATTGAGTGTGGGGGCCATGAGCGACTTGGTTAATACCGAAGTATTTTCTGCTTTAAGACAGGAATCTCTCTTAAAGACTTCAAAGAACTGAACTCAGTGGAATGTTCTCTCAAAATCGTTATGACTCTATGATTACAAAGCAGAGTAAAGGGTAGCACCATTTATCGAGTACCATTATTCCCTAAGAAATACCACTTATGGTATCTCGTGCAATGCACATGACATTCCTTCACACTGAAATTATTATCTGCATTTTACAAAGACTTCACCCTAAGTCAGGAGGGCCAGAAGACTTAAGCCATTTACCTACGTAGCCAAGTGAAAAGGCTGGAATTTGAACTGAGACTCTCTCTTATCCCAAAGCCTGAGCTGTTTGCTTGCCATATGATCCCAATCCCTGCCTATCTTTACTTAGTACCTAGTACATTCGGGGTAGTTTAGATAGAACGTCCCATTTCCTTTTTAATGTTAATTTAATTCTCGAAAGAAAAATATGCTGGAAATATAAAAATTCCCCATTTTAGGGGCGCCTGGGTGGCGCAGTTGGTTAAGCGTCCGACTTCAGCCAGGTCACGATCTTGCAGTCCGTGAGTTCGAGCCCCGTGTCAGGCTCTGGGCTGATGGCTCGGAGCCTGGAGCCTGTTTCCGATTCTGTGTCTCCCTCTCTCTCTGCCCCTCCCCCGTTCATGCTCTGTCTCTCTCTGTCCCAAAAATAAATAAAAAAATGTTGAAAAAAAAATTCCCCATTTTATAGGTAGAGGAGATAAGCTTCCAAGAGTTTAACAAATGGGTCCAGGCCATAACACTATCAGATGGCAGAACAAAAATTTGAACTTGCCTCACAGAGTTACAGGGAAGATGAACTGAGATAGTGCCTAGAAACACATTTTGTTAGCTAGATACCTACATAGTAGAAACTCAGTAAGTGGCCATTGTTATTATGGTAGGTGTGTCCACAGAGGCTACGTTAGATTACTCAAGCCTCTCCCGCTTGGTTATTTCCTTCTCTTTTTCTCTATGCCCAACCTCCTGGCACCTGAAACTATAGGAAATGTGATTTATTCAATGTAGCGTGGACATCTCCACGTGCAGAGTGCAGCGCTGAATAATGAGAAGGATGTGGGCTTCGGGGTCAGACCTCTCTGAGTGAGCATCCGGACTGCGTTCACCAGCTGTCTGTCTGGTGTTCGGAAGAGCCTTGAACTTCTCCAGATCATAGCAAATTGTAACATGGGAAATCATCGCTATTCCACAACATTGTTCAGAGGTTTAAATCCCGAAGTATCTACCGAAAATGTGATGTATTGTAGGCAGTTAATATATGTGGTTTCTGCTCTTAGCCCCATTCTTATATGGAGAGCAGGAACACAGACATAAAGGCAGTCAGTAGTCATTGGAGCCCTTGGTGATCTGAACCTATTATTTCCAGGTCTCCTTCTGAACACGTGGTGTAGCATTGTTCCTCCTTGTCTCCAGAAGTTAACCTTGGCCATATGACTGCTGGCGGTCTATCAATTATACGTGGAAGTTTTACACCCCATTCACCACCTCCCCTTCCCTCTGTAGTGGTGACCTCGCAGTGTGTATTGTATTGGAATCTCTGAGAGCAGATGCTTGAATCACTGCTGTGGGCAGGATCCCTGGACGAACTGGGTTGATGTGAAGTCTGACCAACAACAAGGCTATTGTTTGATGAGCCACTGAGATTTTGTTTAACCATGGCATAACTTAAATATCCTGACCAATACAACCAAAGTCTACCTTGACCTTTCCTTCCATTTTAGTTTTCACTGGAAAGGCTGGTTTTAACTATTCTTTTCTGTTTTCTGAGAGGCCCAGAGGAGCTTGGAAGCAATCTGATCATGTAAGTGAATGATTTATCACTCCCGTTTGGCCCTAGCAAGGATTTGCCCTGTACCATTCATCTCTCAAGATATAATTGGACTTAAAATTAAAACTGCATTACCTTCCAATTCATTGAAAGGAAACTGGTGGTTTTGACTTAAACAGCAGTTTCAAGCAAGGTATCTATTAGGAGGCTGTAAAAAATGGTTCTTGCCTGTTATCCTGGGAGCCAGTGTGGGAAAAGAATTGTTTTCTAAATGGCACCCAATTGAGCCTGAGGTCCTAAAGGCAGACCTCAGGATTGGAGGTAGGCAGAGGTTGAGCTCTGTGGCCCTCCTCACTTTAGGCCAACCTGCTCTACATGAACCCATTGTGTTTCTGTCTTTCATCAAGAGGTTTCGTTTGTACAAAAGCTTTCGTTGCTAATGTGAGCCCCCTGCAAAAGGCATGAGAAAGAGTTTGTGTTCCAAGAACGTGGGACCAGACCTAAGTCAGAGCAGGCTTCAGAGGGGCCCTGACAGTTGAGCATGGTGGTGGGTCAGGCACCCTCCCGGTCTCTCGAGCTCGTCTCGGTTCGTACCTGAGTCTAGAGATGAGGTCAAAGTAGATTCCGCGCTGAGTAGGACAACCACTGCTTCAGAGCTTGGAAGCCAAGACGTAGAGAGAAAGATTCTTCTTACCTCCTTGCTACTCAAAGTGTGAACTGTAGATGTGTCTCCTGAGTTCTCTGGAAAGCAACTGCTGACCTGAAGTCCAGAATGTGAAAGACGAGGAAATGCCAGAGTGAAATGCCCATGGGGCAGTGTCTCTGTCAACCCAGTGGGAGTCCAGGGCGAAGACTGCCCAGAAGAGGAGTCTCATTGTGGGTGGACATGCCAGACCCTTGGACCAACACCAAGCTTGGTCATTGGCGGGAGAAGGGTGCTCTGCGAAGACCATCACTTCAATTTCACAATTAGGGCAGACGCCAAAGAGCTGACGTGAGGCTGCCATTTAACTACATGGTTCGCAGCTGGGCAGTGAGTCCTTCCTTGCAGGAGAATCTGCGGAACACTCCTCTGATCCTGCCACAGGGGCCCAGCAGCCTCAGCATCGCCTGGGAGCTTATCAGAAATGCTGGATCTTGAGCCCCGTTGGAGACACCCTGTGCCAGAATCTCCGGTTTAACGAGGTATCCCGGTGGTTTGTCTTCTACCGCAGGGTCTGAGAAACACGGAAGTCTATGCCCGGAACCAAAAGGAGGGAGGTGAAGAACCATGGCTCATCAGAGAATCAGAGTTCCTGGAAGCCATGCCGGGCCAAGACCTAATTAAAGATGGCTGACAAATTGTAGACTGCGTGAGAAACTCTGGAGGAGCTCGCTAGAAGTGTGAACCCTAGACTTCAATCCCATCCACACTGAGGTAGCACATTGGGAGTGGACCCGGAGCTCTGCATTTCAACAATGTCCAGGTGAGTCTGAAGTACTGAATCCACGCTTTGCTCCTTGACAAATGACCCGATGATTAGAATTCCGTACCTGGCCTTGACACACACAGATGGCCGTGGGGCTTTCAACGAATTAATTCTATTTCGTCTTTTTTGTGCCTCGATATTTTCAAGTATAAAAATAGTCCCAGGTGGTTGGGGGTGAGGATGAAGTGATAACAGCATTCCTTTTTACGTTTTCTCCTGTGAAGGAATAAAACAAAGATCTAAAAACAAAGTTGAGTTTATTTTCCAGTCAAGGGAGAGAGGGTCCCTCAAGAAACGAGTTTCAGCAGGTGTCTGGAGTTGAAAGTCCGGCACCAGATATAGATGCCGGTGAAGGAGTGAATTCTTTATCAGGAAGGATTCCAGGAGTCAAGTTCTGCAAGTTTAGGTGTGGAGGCTTCTCAGAGATGGCCCTGGGACTGGCCACTGTTTTAAGTCACAAAAGTGAGGGTGTGCTCCCCTGGGGGTTCAAAGAGAACTGCAGAGCCCAGGGTTTGGTGGGGACATGTTCGGATGCACACGGCTGGTCTTGATCTTTTTTCTTTTATGGTCTTCATGCAGACTCCTCTGAACGTTTGCCCAGTGTAGACCTGCACAAGGTACCAATGGCGCCCTAGGAACAGCGAGCCCCGGCTCTCAGGAGCCCACTTGAGAGAAGTGATAGAAGCAAGTACGTGTAGACTCTTCTGGGAGAGTGAAAACAGGTCACGTAAGGCATTGCAGAGCAGACGTATGGCGAACACACCATAAGCCGGACTCTTCTCCCTGAAAGATGGCTCGGACTCCTTTGGTCTAAGTGAACGCAGGTGAGTGACTTTACTTCTTTGTCAGAGCACCTTCACCTGCAAAATGGAAATCATACCAAAGCCTATTGTTATGTCCTAGGTATTTTATGTCCTAGGTGTTTTATGGCCATTAAAGGAGCAAATCTAGATAAACCACTTAGAATAGTACCGGGCATATGGTAAGTGCTCGATAAATAGTTGTTACGCTAACAAATGTCTATTCATTCAATGCGCTATCATTCATCCACTCCAGACTCCTTTGGAAAGATTACAGGTTAAGTGAGTACATAGATGTAATACCAAATGAAGCATAGGACAAGTCTGGATACAAAATTGCAAATATTAAGTGTTCACAAAGTGTTAACTATTATTACTACTTAAATCAGACTGGGGAAGTTGTTTCTGACAGGTACATAATAGGAACTCCTTAAACGCCAATTTCTCTCCCTTGGTTTTCAGTATTAATTTTCCTGGCTATCTATACCTGGCGTTAAACACTCCTGCAACACCAGATGACTTCCGTTCCCATCATATGCCCTCTACTGCTACATCCTTCTTGCCTTTGCTCCTGATCTCCTGTCATCTCAGTGCTTCTCATCCTCCTTTGTCTGGAGGCTAACTCCCTCCTGGCTGTTAAGGCTGGATGAGAGTATCCGTCGGCAAACGTTTACATAGACCTCCTTTGAGGTCCCCGTGGAATGTGGGGATTTTCTCTTCCATGACACTCAGCACACAGTATCTTAAGCGATTCTCTGCAAGAGACTCGGTGTCCACCTGTAGACTGTAATCTTGCCAAGGGCAAAAAAAAAATAATAATAATAATTGTGCTTCCTTCACAGCTCCAGGGACTGATACTGGATGGGCATGCAGGCGTTTCTCATCGATAAACGTCAAACATGTGCATGAATCTTCCTTCACAGAAGCCTGACCTCTCACTCTCCCAAGCTTACTCTTTTCATCTTCTCTCCCAGGCTAATTTTTCAACCCAGATGGCTGTCCCCTTTCCTATCTCCTCTTTTCATTCCGAAACCCGCCTGCTTCTTAGAAATCCAGTCCACAGTCTATCTTCCCGTGAAGAGAGGCCCAGGAGCCAAGCGGATGGTAATTAAAATCTGGCATGGCCAGTTCTTGCCAAATAGCCTTAGACAAAGATTCTCCCCCTTTTCTCTTTTTATAGTTTTTCTAAATGGTGGGGGGTGGGGGGGGGAAGAAGAAATGAAAGAAAGAGAAGAGTAGGGAAAAAAGAAAAGGACAGATATACCTATATCATGTATGGAATACAAATATTTAAAAGCATAAAGGTATCAATAGTATAATGGTCAGCACAGAGTAGGCGTTTACGTAACAATTGGAACCCGCCGCTGAAATGATTAATCTGCTGCAAATTCCCGTAGCAGTGGCACAGCACACAGAAATGTGTGCACATTTCTGTGCAAAGCTCATAATGACCTCAAATTTAACATTTCCAAAACTATACTCATCATTGTTGTTCCAAAACAGCTGCCCCCAACTAGATAATGCTATAATCACTCTCCTGAACCACTCAGACTCAGCAACCAAGATTTGTTAACGTCCAACCTCTCTGTCGGCCAAAGTCCTTAGTTGCAGGGAACAGTGACACCACGAGGTGAGAGGACCTCTGTGGGAATGGTCGGGCCCAGGGGGGAGTATTTCATCACTGAGATCATTTAAAATTACTGCTACATGGTGATAATCAAAGGTCAACTAATGTTTTGTTAATTTTATTATTGATTTACAATTCTTTTTTTAAATTTTTTAAATATTTATTCATTTTTGAGAGATGGAAAGAGACAGAGTGTGAGTGGGGGAGGGACAAAGAGAGAGGGAGACACAGAATCTGAAACAGGATTCAGGCTCTGAGCTGTCAGCACAGAGCCTGGTGCGGGGCTCCAACCCACGAACCACGAGATCATGACATGAGCCGAAGTCGGACGCTCAACTGACTGAGCCACCCAGGCATCCCACTGATTTAAAATTCTCTGCAAAAAATGTACCCCCTTGATGCCTAAACCTGGGGCAAACTGCTCCCACGTCTCCACCCACGGAAGATATGCTACTAATGGGTATCTGATAGATCACAGAGTATCTCTGGTGGCCACAGGGATATTTTGAACCTGAGCTTCCAAGAGCAACAACCATCATCATCTGGTCCATAAAGGTACAATTATTGCCAAAACCCTACCATAGATGTTCTCTGCTAAAGTAGGAAAGCGAGCCATGCCACCTACCACCTCTAACCCCAGAGACCCTCTGTGTCATATCAGATATGTTACATGTCAGAGGATCCTGTGTCCAATGCCCAATCCCCATCTTCATGGAGCTCACCTCTAAACCAAAGCCTCTTGGAGAAATTAAACAAGGACAGTGTAAGTCTTATGTCTGCACAAAGCTGAGGAATCTCTCTCTCTCTCTCTCTCTCTCTCTCTCTCTCACACACACACACACACACACACACACACACACACACACGTAGTTCCCACTTTGCACAGGGTTAACTCCGCGTTAACTGAAACTTGTGCATGTATCAGAACAGTGTCTTCACATTGCCCACTTCCCTGATCATCACATGAAAACAGGCAAATCAAAGACACGGCTCCAAAATATGTGAGTTTTCATTAACACCCCACCTGGCAAGAGTGAGGACTGTCTGTGTGTGTATACGCGTTGGGAGCATAGAGTTCACAAGGCTGGCTTACTGAAACATGAAAGGGGGTTCATAGATTTCAGCGTTTACAAATGGTGAATTTCTACCAAATCCTCCCATCATCCTCTTATTTGTCACATTCTGTCAATCCTATCTCCAACGTGTCCCTTGCTTTCTGTTCTCCCTCAAGGGCCACAGGCCAAGCCACGTCTCGCTCGCCCTACAGTAACTTTCTGTCTCGTCTTCTTGCCTCTGGCCCCTGCCTATCCACTTTCAGAGTGAATTTCCTGCCACATGATTGTGATTATGTCACACTCTTCATGAAGTGCCTCCAAATCTTCTGTGTTATCTGGGCAACAGACTATTGGTAACAAGTAGTATTAGTTTAAGCGGATCTCACTTGGTCCAACACAGGAGGGGAGTTCATTGTAAGGATTACTGAGTAACTCACTGAACAAAAAGAGTTGCTGAGTAAGCATCAAAAGATGGAAAATAGTGTAGCTCAAGGATCTCAAGGTCTAGAGAAGGGAGCTAGATCGCCTTCAAGTCCACATGTGTCTATGGACCAGACCGAGTGCTTTGTCTGTCCATCCTCCAGTCCGCCCTGGTGGAGAAGACTGGCTTCTTCCTCAGGACAAGTGCACCTGATCCCCAGAAGCACCTGGAACACAGCTCCAGAAGCAGAGAAAAGGGGCCCTTTACCTCATTTCTTTAATTATAATGATAAACATCCAGCAAATAATAATATCAACCTCATAGAGCACTATTTAAATGCTTGCCGCTGTTTTAATTTTTTTTTTGTCTAAAGTTTTTAACTTTAAGATTTTTTGTTTATTCATGTAATGCATACTATAGTCTTAAAAGGCAGATAATATTATCCTCTGTTTACTGATGGGGAAACTGACGTATATAGAGGTTACATGACTTGCTCAATTTGCTAACAACTGGGTTCTTGTATTCCTTTTTAAAAAATATTTATTTATATTTATATTTTTATTTTATTTTGTTTTTTAATATTAAATATTATTTATTGTCAAATTGGTTTCCATACAATACCCAGTGCTCATCCCAGCAGGTGCCCTCCTCAATGCCCATCACCCACTTTCCCCTCTCCCCCACCCCCCATCAACCCTCATTTTGTTCTCAGTATTTAAGAGTCTGTTACAGTTTGCCTCCCTCCGTCTCTGTAACTTTTTCCCCCCTTCCCCTCCCCCATGGTGTTCTTTTAAGTTTCTCAGGATCCACATATTGAGTGAAAACATATGGTGTCTCTCTTTCTCTGACTGACTTATTTCACTTAGCATAACACCCTCCAGTTCCATCCATGTTGCTGCAAATGGCATGATTTCATTCTCTCTCATTGCCAGGTAGTATTCCATTGTGTGTATAAACCACATCTTTATCCATTCGTCGGTTGATGAACATTTAGGCTCTTTCCATAATTTGGCTATTGTTGTTGAAAGTGCTGCTATAAACTTTGGGGTACGTGTGCCCCTATGCATCAGCACTCCTGTATCCCTTGGGTGAATTCCTAGCAGTGCTTTTGCTGGGCCATAGGGTAGATCTATTTTTCATTTTTTGAGGAACCTCCACACTGTTTTTCAGAGCGGCTGCACCAGTTTGCATTCCTACCAACAGTGCAAGGGGGTTCCTATTTCTCCACATCCTCGCCAGCATCTAGAGTCTCCTGATTTGTTCATTTTAGCCACTCTGACCAGTGTGGGGTGGTATCTGAGTGTGGTTTTGATTTGTATTTCCCTGCTGAGAAGTGGCGTTGAGCATCTTTTCATGTGTCTGTTGGCCATCTGGATGTCTTCTTTGCAGAAGTGTCTGTTCATGTCTTCTGCCCATTTCTTCACTGGATTATTTGTTTTTCGGGTGCGGTGCTCTTATATTCCTAACTGCCGTGACATATTCCTAACCTCCTCACTAGACTATTTCAAAAGGGCATTAATGGGCCAGACATAGGTCACATGCAGTCCTACCTCCTAAACAGATGTTATGTAGATTATGAGCACACGTGGGGCCAGTAACAAGAAACATTTCCTAAAAGAAGGGGGGGGGGGTCATTCCCTGAAAGAAAAGAAAAAGAAAGCTCCTGGACTGAAAACCAGAAGGTTTCCATTGTATGTTCATTGTGTTCGATGCATCCTCCAACTCCTGGAACCATCTCTTCCCTCTCTTCCTCCCACCACTCCCTCCAGCACCCTTTGTCACGGCCTTCTGACAACCAAGGTGCTGGTCCTGGCCATTCACAAGGTCCTCCTTCTAGAATGCCGTCCTCCCACTTTTCTGTCTGTAAGAGCCCTCTCTTCTTCTTCAATAACCACAATTAAATGGTCTTCTGCTGTTCAGTTTCTGGCGGCTTCCTGGGCTGGGTGCACCAGGCAAGGCCGGTACCAGGGCCTTCTTTCTCCTTGCACACCCAAACCGAGGCGTTCAATTGTCTGGATCTTCCACTGGACCGTGTGCTCCTACTCAGAATGACTCACCTCTGCACCCGCACTGTGCAACCACATCAGACAGTTGAGCAAAAGGATGGAAAACGGGATCAAATGGAATAACCGCTGTTCGGTAAAGACCCTTCTAATCATGGACATATTCTCATCCTCTCAGGGATGGTAAAAATATAGTCATGATGAATATACTAGATTCTGTACCGCTGTGCTAACTTCATCTAAATTCAGTGCTTTGATTGAATCTTCCCTATAATCAGCAATTTATACATGGGAAGAAGGAAGCTCATAGAAACCAAGAAAGTTGTCCAAGGATATACACCCTGTAGGTCACAGATGTAGAAATGAATCTAGATCTAGGGACGCCTGGGTGGCTCAGTCGATTGGGCGTCCGACTTCGACTCAGGTCATGATCTCACGGTTTGTGGGTTCGAGCCCCACATCATGCTCTGTACTGACAGCTCAGAGCCTGGAGCCTGTTTCAGACTTTGTGTCTCCCTCTCTCTCTCTATCCATCCCCCACTTGTGCCTTGTCTCCCTCTGTCTCAAAAATAAATAAACATTAAAAAAAATTAAAAGAAATGAATCTAGATCTAGACTCCAAACTATGATTTTTTCCCATAATATTGCAATTTACATAAGAAGAACCATAAGGCTTCTCTGAAGAAAAGTGAAATTTAAGAAGTGAAAATCAACCACAAGCACTTTGAGCATATCCAACAGAGATATAATATGGCCATCTACTTTAGCAAGCAATTGTGTTGATTAACCGATTGATAATCAAGAACCCACACAGCAAACCCATTAGCTGGGAGAAACCCATTAGCTGGGAGAGGAAGGCACAAAAGAAGGCCTGGTGTTTCCAGAAATGTTGCTATTGATTCAGTTATTGTCAGCCTGGACTTAGAAATGTCTGAGCTGCATGTGTGAATGGAGTCACCATGTTCCAAATGATGATGCTATCAAACTACTCAAAACCCTGGGGTGCAATTGTGACACCGCCGACTGTCAGCTGCAGTGTCCTTCTGTCTCTAAAAAAAAAGTCACGTGGCTCCCAGGGTCCATTCTTCCCCCTATTTTCACTTACTTGGGAACTCTGTCGCCTGGCAATTTCAAATAGGCTATAATCTCATTTTTCGTTTCCTCCACTGTGTGTCTTCTGTAGAGGAATGCACCCCAGAAGGAATCTCTGCTAATGAACACGCTGTGAACAGTGCAAAGTCCAGGCTGGGCCCTGTTTTACATAGTCATTTTGTTTATTTATCGCTAACATACTACAAACACTTGCTGCGCTCTCAGGACCGGGAGTCCAGATGTAAACATAAGAAAGCCTACTTCTAAACTGGCTGTGATAGAAAATTTTCAAAGTGTACTAGGCATGAAAACATAACTAGGAACATTCAGGGGATTAAAATCCCCCATGAATCAGCTGGAGCAAAAAACATCTGGTTGTAAGAGCTTCCACCCTTTAATAGAGAATCTTCCCAAGCCTCAATCAACAGGACTTAAGATGCACACTAAGGAAGGGCATTCCATGCGTAGAGGTGAGTGTGAAGTCAAGCTGCCTCTGCACATCTCTGCCCAGGCAAGGCTGGGAGGTGTTTCAGGGAATCAGTAAGTGCGAGGGTGTCATCTCATGGATTTGGCATAGGAGCAACCTGGAAGAGTGTGTTTCCTGACAGCACGGGTGGAGAATACTTCAGTTAACTGAGGCTGGAGTGTGGAGATCACACAGGATCTGACATTGGCCAGTGTTAGCTGCAAGTGACAGGACTCTGGCAAATTTAAGCAGGAAATGTCCGCATTGAAGGAAACCAAAGAATCTCACACATGGCTTCAGAGACTTAGGCTTGGACAAAACTTCCCTTCTGTGTCCCACACTCTCATTTCGATTTGTCCACAACTGTCCCCGTTGTCAAGGTGAGAGTCAAAAGCCCTGGGAACCCTCTCAAATCCAGGGAAATCCAGAGAATGGGTCACCCTACTTTTGTGGCAGAACTGAGCCCATGAAAACAACACTGTGTAGGTCAGTGGAAACAGAAATTATAGTCTGCGCCATCTCTGATGCTGGGCAAAAGATCTACTGCTAGGACCACAATTAATCATTCTAGGAATTGGTTGAGGCCACTGCCACAACCATCATCACTGGAATTAGGGTGGCAGGGTCCCTGTTTCCTGGTATTCTAAGCTCCTGATCAACTGGGTGCACCTAATTAGTAGATCCTGGGACCCATCAGCAAGGGAAGATAGGAACGAACATCCTGGGTCTTTCAGTTTCAGATTAAGAGACTTCTAGGGGTGCCTGGGTGGCTCAGTTGGTTGAGTGTGTGACTTCAACTCAGGTCATGATCTCACGGTTCATGAGTTTGAGCCCCATGTCAAGCTTTGTGCTGACAGTGCAGAGCCTGCTTTGGATTCTTTCTCTGCCCCTCCTCCCATTCGTGCTCTTTCTCTCTCTCCCTCAAGAATAAATAAACATTAAAAAAAATGTTTTTAAAAAGAGTAAGAGAGTTCCCTAAACACAAAAGGAGGATCAAATGTTGTGTTTCCCCAAAACAATGACAACTCTCAACTCCCATGGCTCTGGAAATGGCTTGGAGAGAGATGGAGAAAAACTGAACTAGGGCTCCAGGAGAGTATAAATTTTTGGAGAAATGTTTAGAAAGAAATTTGTAAGGCCAACTGGATACACAGAGCCAAGGACAAAGTCCCCCAAAGACTTCTCGATTTGGTAAGTGGTTGGATCATGTTGCAACCTACTAAAATAAAGATTTTAAGAGAAACAGAGTATATACAGAGAAAGGTAATGAGGTTGGTTTTCCATTGAGTTTGCGGTGCCTCTGGGACATTCAGGTGGAAAGGTCCATTTGGCGGAAGCAAAAGGGCTAAATTATCCTCAGTTCAGAGGTGGAAAAACTGTACTTAAGGACACAGTGTAACGAGGCCAAGATAAGAGAGGTAGAAACAGTATGTGAACCCAGATCTGATTCTAAGTCCTTGCTTTTTCCAGAACTTCATAGCCCAAGAATATTTTTTGATTTTTTGTCATCTGTGTTTTGTGCATAAATGTGCTTTGTCAAGTTTTGTAAGAGGAGAGGAGACGATAAATATTTTAATAATTGTCTTGGAAGTGACAACACCTAGTAACCATTTAGAACACACTCAAATTGAAATTTCTTTCTATTTTCCAGATGATAAAAACAAGGCTCTGAGAGATTAATTTGCTTAACATTATTGAGCTGGTAAGTGAACTTAGATGAGCTTTTCTTATTTTTTAAAGTGTCAAGGGCTCATGGCTTATGGTGATACTTCTGAGACAGTGGACTCAGGCCCCACAGTACCAGCATCATCTAGGGACTTGTTAGAAATTCAAATTCTCTGGCCCTGTCCATATCCCTCTGGATCAGAGACTTCAGATTTGGGGCCCCCAAAACCTGTGTTTTAACAATCCGCCGGGTGATTCCAATTCATGCTGAAGTTTGAGAACCGCTGGATTATTATATCTTCCCAGATATGAGAAGGACCAATTAAAAATGTGTTCTTTCCACTCTGGGATGAGATAAATAATTTAAATGAGATACCGTTTGTAAAGTCCCTAGCAGAGTGCCACGTATATATTGGATTCTCAATGATTCTAATTGAAATATGATGAACCTAACCATTCAAATTGTAAACCAAACTCCACCAAAGACATTGTCTTAATATACTAAAATGAAAAAAAAAAAGCCTTCCTTTAAATTTATACTGAATTTATGTATTTAGATTCTCAAAATCATTTGTTTTCTTAATAACACTTTTCACGGCTTCTGCTAATTTAGAAACACTGCATCCCTAAACCTATTTGTTTTTAGGCTTTCTTACCAAATCTGCATACAGCAACAGTTAGGAAATTAAAATCTAGACTACTGAAATGGATTCTGAGGATCTCGGATTTATGTTTTTTCTGTCCCGGTTAACATTCTGACCCCAACACACACTCAGTTCTCTTCCTACTGGAAGTCTTGCTCTCAGAGCATGTTTCTGATCACTGAAGATGGTGAAGAAGAGGCTTGGGGGTCACTGTTGGTGATCCAGAGGGGATTCATGCATTGAAGAAAGCACTGGTTACTTTCTCAGATCCCCTCCAGATTTGAAATTCCAATGGGAGGGGTGTTCCTCAAAGCCACACCTCCGCCTCCAGAGGCTCTGAGCTCAGCCACCTTCTGGGTGAGAAAACACTGGGTGAGGATTTGGTTTCTCTGCTTCTCAGCCTCCCTTTAGGAAACAAAGTACTCAGGCAAGAGAAGGCAAAAATTCCCACCAGCACGGGCTATGATGCTAAAAAAGAAAAACTTCCCAAACAATAAAGAAACATTAGTTAAGGAAAGGGAGAGAGTCCAATCACTAGCATGTTGCGCTTTTCAGAAGAGTATAAACTGTTCCCCTGGAGCTGCGGATGTTACTCATCACGTTGGAGTTAAACCCAGAAATGCAGTTTACCCTGATTTAGCTTTATGCTTAATTGTTTTGAAGACTAATGGGATGCAGTCAGCCCTGCATGCTGCTTTGTTGTTGTATTTAAAAGCGAATGCTCCACTGATTTGCCTTGTGAAGTTTCTCTACAGGAAGAACTTCCAGGTTTGTAGCCCCAAGACTCAGAAATGAAGGTATCACCACGCCAGGAGACCTAATTATAAGAGCTACATTTTTTTAACACATACTTTGGGCCAGCCAAGTGCTGAAACTCAGAATGATAACGCATTGTTTCTAATCCTCAGGAAAACTGCAGAGAATTTAACACCCCCTCCTACAAATGAAGACACTTTCAAAGCAGAAACATGATTGCTGAGTCTGCCATGGAAAGTACAAGGTAGAGTTTAGATGCAAAATTATTTCTACTTGGAGGGAACATCCCTCCAATTGGAATTTCAAGTCTGGAGGGGATCCGAGAAAGTAACCATGCATGAATCCCCTCTGGATCACCAACAGTGACCCCCAAGACTCTTCTTCACCATCTTCAGTGATCAGAAATATGCTCCGAGAGCTAGACTTCCAAAACAAGCATACAAACAAATAGACTTAACTGAACATGTACTATCTGCTCTATCCCAAGTCTTTTTGTATCTATTTACCTCATCAGCTGTAACACTCTTAGTGGGTCTTATTATTAGCCCTATTCTACTAAGTAGGAAATAATTTGTCCAGGGTAACGGGAGTAGATATGAGGGAGGTGTGGCTCCAAACCTAAGTGTTGGAGTCTTGACGCATGTTCCAAATGCAGTGCAGATCAAGTACAGAAAGTAAAGGAAGGTTATTGCTAAAAATGCAATGAAAAGCAAGCATGGACACATAGCTAAGCACGGATAAAAATGGTTTTGTAATTCCTTCTCACATACTATGACATTTTGCAATGTTAACTAATAATAAAGCCTGGGAAAATATCTCATTATATCAAGACAAAAACTCTTCAAAGGCACCCTGCTTGCCTTTTAGCGAGTATCGGGTATTCCCTGCCCTTCGGGAACACAGAATACATTCTGGACAGTAAATGCATTTGAAGGTTTGTCCTGACTCAATGCTGTTGGTTTTCTTCTGATCGCAACTGTTGGGGGAAACACTGAACAACCATTTCATGTTGTTTTGAGCAACGAAGGTGAGATATCATTAGGAGAAACCAGAGAAGACTGACATTTTTTATGAGACTAAATAAATTACATGAAATTTGGATTCACATTCTTGGGTGTTGTAAAAATAGATCTTTTGAAGTTATTATTGAAACAGTTGAGAGAATCTAGTTTTGAGCCTAAAGGCTTTGGGACCAGTTCCTTCTTCACTTAACAGATGAAGAAAATGACCAGGTTGGAATGCTCCAAGGTCACAAGACCAGTTGGGCTGAGAAAGAAATGCACATCCCCTGTACATGAGTTACTTGTTCTATTAGACTTAATCATACCAGAAATTGGATTATCAAACTGCCATGCAATATAAAAACTAGGTTCACATTCTAGCTTCATTTATGAACAAGCTGAGCATTTTGCATAAGATATTGCACTTCTATTAAACTAAATATTAGTTTGTTTTATCTTGAAGATGTGTGAATAATACAGACCTCATAAAGTTGTTTTGTGAGGATTAAATAGATCATGGGTTAATATTTCTAGCATAATAAAAGAGCTCCAAAACTTTAAATTCCCTTTTATTCCTCCCACTTTGTTTCCCTCTGAATCACAAGTAGTTACAAAGGACAGTATGTTGCCTAAATAGCAGTCTGCATCAACCAAGGTTTCTGAGCCTAGACACTCAGCATACCTGTTGTTTCTAAATAGAGACGTCTCCTTGTATTTCAGAAACGTGTCGTAAACCTCTCCTGACAGGCAAACTCTCCTGGCAATATATTTATTTCAGGGGAACTAGTCCCTGGTCTGTACAGCTGAATCGCAAAAGTAGCTCAGAACCATTCGCTATGCTAAGCACAGATGACAAGTGCTGACAAGGTTAAGAAAATGGTTTGAAAAAAAATTTAGGTAATCTCTACTGAAAATGAGTAAATCTCAGGGTTCTCTCCCCACTGAAGGATTATATTTATAAAATCCATGAGTAAAAGGCTCAGCAGAAAAGAAGCAAGACAGTAGTGAGTTGGAAAAGAACATGAGCTCTAATGCCATAAGACTAGACTATGAGTCCCAGATGTATCATGTGTCCACCTTGTGGAACTATATGTGAGTATATCAGTTAGCTATAGCTGCATAAGAAAACACCTCAGAATTCAGTGGCTTAAAAATAATGGCTTTTACCCCACTTAGGAATCTATGAGTTAGCATTGCAGTTCTACAGATCTAAGTTGAGCTAGGCAAAGCTCATTCATCCATCTTTAGTCAGCTGCAGGTTAACTAAGCAGATCTTCTAATCGTGGTTTGGCTTTCTCAACTGTCTGAGGTCCCAACAGGGATAACGGGGGTGCCTCAGGTCTGTTACAGATGTCTTATCTCTCCTTATGGCTAACTTGTGCATGTTCTTACAGAGAAGGCAGAGGAACAACCGAGAGAAAAGAGGTCCACAAGGTCTGTTTAGGCTTAGAACTGAGAAACAATGGTGTTCCATGTTCAAACCAATCTGCATGCATAAGACCCAGACCTCTGTCTTTTATTATTATTTTTTCCTTTCCAGCTAACTCTAATACACAGGTAAGTTTGAAAATGATGTCTTTGCCGTTTGACTCATGTATTGATCACAATGCTTTCTATCAAAATGTTATAAGTAAAGCAAACAGAAATTAAGGAAACAAAACACAACATGTCTTATTAGCTCTCACAGCTGAAAATTTGAAAATTTCAGGGACAGATATAACTTCTGTCATGGTTGGATCCAAGACCTCCAAAGACATAGTGTCTGTTTCTCTTTCTTCAACTATTTCCTCAGCTTTCCACTGGGGAAGCCATGTTATGAATGTAGGTTCTTTCTACATGGTGAGGAAACTGTCCACCAGCAGTTTCCATAGTCCTTGCAGCGTTACTGAGAGAGAGAGAGAGAGAGAGAGAGAGAGAGAGAGACAGAGACAGAGAGAGAGAGAGACAGAGAGAGAGACAGAGAGAGACAGAGAGGAACAAGAGAGCACTCTCTATTACATAGCTCAGACATATCCTATTATGAGTTACCATTGGCACAACTTGGATCACATGTTTACCCATTCAACACACATGAGAATGAGAATGAAGGAGTGTGAATTCCCAAAAGGAAATCAGAGTGCTATAACCAACAGAAGAGGAAACGGTGACTGGACAGGCAAAAAATAACAGATGTCTGTAACAAATTATGTATTCTACAGCTGCATTTCCGCAACATGCTATTATATCCCTTTTCATGCTGTTGTAATCATGTGTTTTATTCTGACTTATACACAATTCTATCATTTTCTTGAGTACAAGGAAAATGAATTGTATCTTGTCATTTGCAGTGTCCCTAGCACTGCATGTGACGCTTAAGTAGATCTTTGTTATAAATACTTTTGGAAAAGATTTTGTTACAAGTTTCAATCTCTGATTCCTTCTTAGGTTGTTAAATTCACAAAGTACCTATGCTTGATTCCTCTTTTTCTTGTATTTTATTAACTTTGGATACAGCCTTAGATTTCTATTTGTTCTGTAGTCTTAAAAAGTTGGGTGACACGGAAGACCTCTTTTGCCCTGACAAGAACCATGTCAAGTAGCCTGATCCTTGGGTTTATTCCACTAGAGCCACATCTCAGTCTTGAACAGACTGACTCAGAATCATATGTTCTTCAGGCAGTGGCATATTAAAGAAGACAAAATATTTAAAGCATAGAGCAACATTCCTATGCAACCCAGTTCCACTTGTGTATAATTTGGTCCACTATCTAAATCTAAGATGATCTTTCAAACAGGGGCGAAGATCACCTGGTCAGGAGAAAAACTACATAACTGATATCATGGGACTATCCACAGTGGAATGAAGAAAGAAGAACTAAAAAGACAGACAGCAGATCAGATGTTATAAGAGAGTAGACCACCGGGAGAAAAAAATATATATAATATATAATATAAGCTTTTCCCTGAAAGTTTCAGATACACTGAATATGTGTGGCATAACTTGTGCCTCTCACCCAAATCAAAATATGTCTTCTTCTCCTCTCCTGTTTAAGGTCCCCTTTGGACTCTTGCTAAGTCTCCATCACCACCATGGTGACCAACCCTGTAAGGACTCCACCCAGTTATCATGGGGCTATCAAGTATAAGTGGAACTCATCCCAGCTGATCCAGGGCAATGCTTTGCCTCTTAAGATAACCCCTTGAATTCCACTTCTACTCATCACTGCCAGACCTGAGTGATGTAGCTAACCCAAAGGTTCCTGAAGGGCATAGGAGATAACTCAGAGAGCTATACTTTGAACACTGAGAACTTCGACCAATGGAAAACAGTAGATAGAAGAAGACTCATAGATAAATCCCCGTTCTGTCCTTCCCATGGCCACCTCCTCCTGTAACTGTCAGGATCTCCTCAAGAGTCTCGAAAACCCACCTGCAAGTTTAACAACAACAGAAAAAGACCACAGACATTTCTTAGTTAGATAAAAGGTAGTTGCATTTGTCTGCTACCCCAACAAAATACCATACACTGGGTGCCTTAAGCAATAGAAGTTTATTCTCTCACAGTTCTGGAGGTCAGGAATCCAAGATCAGGATTCGGGCTGACTTGGATTTTGGTGAGGACTCTTTTCCTGCCTCCACAGATGGCCTCCTTTCCCCGTGTCCTCACCTGTGTGCACTGGGGTCAGGAGGCATGCTCTCCTAAGTCTCTTCTTCTAAGGATGCTAATGCTGTCGGTTCAAGACTCCATCTTATGACCTCATCCTCCATTGCTTCTTTACCCCCAGTATAGCTGCCCGTCAGGTTAGGGCTTCAGCATTTGAATTTTAGCAGGACAACTTCATAACAGTAGCTAACTATTAAAAAGGCTAAAAGAGAATTCTAAGGTATCAGAAATTAATAACTACAGAGAATAACCACTACCCCTAAGGTTGAGGGAAGATAGAGAAGGAAGAAGACTGGAAGCTCAGAAAATAAGGCCAGACAGAGCTGATTTGCAGCCATATGGCAAGAGGGCATGGCCACAACAGGAACACATCGCCCACTGCTGGGGTAATAAAGAAGCTGGATATACAGTATCCTCCACTGGATGGCCTCATCCACTGACCCTCAAGAGCAGTCCCCCCCATGTGGTAAAGGCTGTCAGGTATTTGCACACAGAAGCCCTTGCCACTGCAGAGATAAACAGAACTTCACCTTATTCTCCTAGCCTGGTATCCTCTCTAGAACCTGCCATTGGCCGACTCTAACATGGAGACACAATCTTGGCAGTCATTGTGTGTATCCTTGGCTATGTTATTTACTGCTCCTAATTACAGTACCATTAAATATTCTGGTACTAGATAATAATGTGAAATTTAACCTATAATATATCTATATAAAATTGTAATGGGAAGGAGATAAAAAAAAAAAGTAGTTAATACATAGAAACAAATATATCCAGAAAACAAGCAAGGAGAAATAGGCAAATTGCCTATAGTTGTTCCTATACTTGCCTCTGAAGTCATAGTTGGTATCTTTGGCTTCTTCCATTCCCTGGCCCATTCCATATTTCCACTTAGCCAGCAACTCACCTGATCAAAGTCCTTCACTGGGAGAATGCCCCAACACTTGATTTCTGAGGGGATCTGAATATTTCATAGTCTTCCCTTATTTTCATCATTGCAATTCCCCAATACCTCTACTATTGACAATGAGATATTAATCACCCAAGAATAGCCCCTTCTTCCCGACATAGCTCTCTTCCTTTCCATTTTGTGATAGCTAATCGCTTTTTTGTTGGTAATTGGGATCAGTCATTCCGGTCATTATAATAACAACCCCTCCCCTTCTGGGCCCCTTGGTTCAGTAGCCTAAAGATATCCCCAAATGGTCAGAGGGCAGTAGTTTTAAGCTTCCATTCTTTGGGATCATTGTGTCTTCTAATGGAAGCATATCCTCTTTGGGAACTGATCCCTCTAAGCCAGCAGGCTTAAAGTTGCCAGGATGGGAATAAAACATTCTGTGAGTGTTTTATTACATATAATAATGAGAGGAGCCACTCCAAATACACCTTTTTTTTAGTCCCGCCTATTTTAGCTATAAGAATAAAACACCATAAAATGCTGATTGAATTTGCTTTAAATCATACACTGTACTCGGCCCTTTTAGAGTACTCTCTCTAAGCTGACACCATAACTGAGTCTTCTGTAAGCCAGCCCATCTTCCCACAGGCTGAGGAGGCATCACTTAAAAAAGAATAAGTCATGGTTCAGAGCTGATTAATTAAATCTAATTAGGTGGCTCACTAATTGATCCCAGAAGCTATCACCATTTGACCTCTGGTAAAAGGGCTCAATACATTCAAACTCCTCTGGAGACAAATGAATAGAAACTCCCATTGGTTAAAACCACATAATTCAATTAATCCACTTAGTGAATTCAAGGGTTAGTCAAATCATTCAAGTGTATATTGGTTTCCAGAAAGAAATTGAACTGGAATTTATCTTTTCCTTGTCTTTTGATAAATACCGTCTAGATAGTAAAATCTTACATGTAAACTTCAAGAAATGATAACATAAAAAAAGGTTGGCCACTATCTGCTTTAGAATATATTCCTTATTAGATTTTTCTTCCTTCCTTCCTCCCTCCCTTCCTTCCTTGTTTCCTCCTCCTCCCTCCCTCCCCTTCTTTCTTCCTTTGTCCCTTCATTCATTCCTTCCTTCATTCCTTTGTTGCTTGCTTCCTTCCTCCCCACCTTCCTTCCTTCCTTCCTTCCTTCCTTCCTTCCTTCCTTCCTTCTTATTTAATTTTAAAAATCTTGCCAAACCAGATTCATTGGTAACAGGACATGTCTAGATTAACCGATCAATGTAAGTAGGGCTTGGAATCTATAATTATTTACATTTATAAAATAAAAAGGTAAATAACAAATTGACATAATACATAACAGACAGTGGATTAATGTATCTAATATATAAAAATCATCTTGCCAATAAATGAGGAATCATCAAGATGTAGAAGCAAAATAAGTAAATGACATGAATATTCCATTCAAGAAATAATAAATGGAAATAGCCAATGAAAATACAGAAAATATATTCTTTACAATCCTCATCAAAGAAATACAAATTAAAGCATCAGTAAGACCAATGATGGCAAAATGGTAATTCACTTTCATCAGTCAATATATTAACAAATTACCATTTATAGGGGCACCAATATTATGCACTGATTCCTATGCCCACAGAAATTATGCGTATGCATGTGAATATATTTAATTTTTGTCCATAAAGAAGTACAAACAAGAAAGTTACAAATGACACTACAGATTACAATCACGCTTTGTGAATTAAACCAAAAATTTATATATATTGGCTAAAAAGATTTCAAAAAGCTAACAATGTTTCTTTTTAAATGATAAGATTATGGGTAATTTTAAATATATTTTATTTATCTCACTTTGTTACAATATTTTATTTTTTTAAGTGTTTATTTTTGAGAGAGAGAGAGAGAGAGAGAGAGAGGGAGACACAGAATCCAAAACAGGCTCCAGGCTCAGCTATCAGCACAGAGCCCTACGCGGGGCTCGAACTCATGAATCATGAGATCATGACCTGAGCCGAAGTCAGATGCTTAACCGACTGAGCCACCCAGGCCCCCCATGTTACAATAGTTTAAATTGGTATAACTTTTGGACTAAGAAAAGTTACCCTTTTTATTAGAAGATTTAAAGAAAAAAATGTCAGTGGTTAATGCTGACAAACACCTCTGGGATGCTCCCCACCATTGTCCTATCATAGCGGTTTCACCTGCTGTCTCTTACCTTTCTCTTCCTTGACTCTCCTCTCCTTGACTCTCCTCTAGAAGGCCTTTGATGTTCTCCGCTTTGTATTTTCCAAAGTGCAGTTTCAATGTAACAATTACTATGACGAATCCCGGCTATTCCAGCTCTCCTTCTGTCCTCCACTGTGATCCAGCGAAATTGACTTGGCCTCTTCACCAATCGGTGGAGCCTCAAACTAAACAACAAGAAGAAAAAATAAAACTGAACACCAATGAGGAAAAAATATATATTTCATTTACTCTTCTGACTCTACAGAGAGATTCTGTGCTCTGGTTCTGAGAACAGAATTTGCATTAACAAGTAGATGTTACCTGCTTAAGTTTGGAATCAATATAAATATTTTCTTTCATAAATCAGTTTCATTAAACTGGAATAAACTGCCTCAAGACATTCAGATTCAATACATAGTAGAATATAAATACAGTAAGTATCTACTGGGCATTTAGGTTTGTAGTCTTATAATTATTCCTTACAACCACTGAGTAAGTTAGACACTTTCTGCACGTCCTAGCCCGTCTGCACAGACTGGCATTCAACATCGCGAAGGCATCGTTTAGGATCACTGAGTATTCAGAATAATCACAATTTTATGGGGTCCTAAGGCCTGGCTTCTTTTCCTACTCCACAGGTGATTTAAAAACACAGTTAAGTACCAACATGCTAAATGTAAAGCTTATAAGGTAGAAAAGAGCGGTGTGACCGACCCCACACAGAATAAATATAAGAAAAAAGAATAAAAGAGGTTCAGGACTTTTACAGCAAGAGCGATCAGGGTGGGAGTGACAGAGGAAGATTTCAGAAAAGCCGAATTCAGGAGCTGAATCCTTAAGTCCCTCCTGGTACTAGGTCTATTCCAGCTGCCGTAACAAAGTGTTACCAACGAGGTGACTTGAACAATGGAAAGATTTTCTCACAATTCTGGTTTCTTCTGAGGCCTCTCTCCTTGGCTTGTAAATGTCCATTTTTTCACTCTGTCTTCCCATGGTCTTCTTTCCATAAATGTCTGTGTTCAAATGTCATCTTCTTATAAGACACCAGTTACATTAAATTAGGGTCCAACCTAGGGGCGCCTGGGTGGCTCCATCAGTTAAACATCCGACTTCAGCTCAGGTCATGATCTCACGGTCCGTGAGTTCGAGCCCTGCGTAGGACTCCATGTTGACAGCTCAGAGCCTGGAACCTCCTTTGGATTCCGTGTCTCCCTCTCCCTCTGCCCCTTCCCTGCTCATGCTCGCTGTCTCTCTCTCAAAAATAAACAAACATTATAAATAAATAAATAAATAAATAAAGGTCCAACCTAATGTCTGCATTTTTATTTAATCACCCCTTTAAAGTCCCTGTCTCCAATAGAGTCTCATTCCAATAGAGTTGTAGGTGTTAAGACTACAACATATGAATTTGGGGGGACACATTCAGCCAATAACACTATGTGGAAAATCGCTGACTATTTCTAACATTTCTCTTTTCTAAAGGAATTTTCTAAGACTTCATTCACAGTGCCTGATAGTCAATGAGTCAATCTCTCCTCCGAACAAACATTTAATTATGTGCTGCCTTTTGTATAGATCATTTCACTCTGTATCAGTATTATTTGTTTTCAGTCTTTCTCATCAGAATTTCAATTCCTTGAGGATATATTCAGTGTGTTATCTTTATTACCTAGAAGAGTGCAAGTACACACAAGAGTATATAATGAATAGTTGTGGACCAGTGCAGTAAATAATAAATGAATTCATAGAACAACAAATGAGAGGATGTTGAAAGAGTCCCACGGAGACCATGAACCCCTCTCCGAATGCATGGCTTCCCATGTGGAGACAAGCCTTGGAAAGCTGAGTGGGCATCAGAATAAATGATTAGCATTAGTAGAAACTGAAAATTGAAGGGATGGGCCCATGTGCTATGCACAACTCAAAGACAATGATCTTGTTTATTTTATTTAAAAATAAATACTCAGAATCCAGTGTTGAAAAATGACATGGAAGATGTTTTCTTGAATCAATAGATGAATGAGACAATGAAATATTTAACAAATGAAGCAAAAAATGAAACAGAGAAGGAACAATCGGAGATCGGAGAGGTAGGGGCATTTTTGTGAAGGTAGAACCAAACTGCATCTGACTCCAATGATCTGCATAAGACATCTGTATCATTACTAAGTTCTCGCAATAATTCTGATAGAAACGAAAGTCTGAGAGGCCCTGGCTAACCTACATCTCCTTTGCAGAGGTTTGTGAGGTGGATTTCTTAATCATCTGAAAGCTCGCCTTCCTTGTCCACTTTATTTTGTTCATAGAGACCTGCTCTAGCCTCCAGATTTCTGCAATGAGCACCTTGGAGGAGTCCCATGGCAACCTCCCTGGAGACAGAATGAGGATTATTAATATACCTTTGGAAATAACGGCTCTCAGACACTGTAACTCACATTAATGTGCAATATCCCGACCACTCACTCTGCTGATGGGAAGGCAATGTACTCACTCTGGTTTATTATAAAAGCATTAAAATGTGCTCTGTTGGTTAATCATGATGACACTTTCATCTGTTTGAGGGGTTTTGAGTTGTTTCTTGTGGAATTTAATCATACGCTTTTTGGACCTTACCTTCTAGAAATGCGTCTGAGACATTTGGGACTGGATCCAAGCAACACATATCTTCAGCATATGTTTTTTTTGGCAAATTAGAGCCTCAACCAAAAACCCTTTCAGAATGAAGAGACTTTATTTAATCACTGTGCACCTACCATGTGCTAGGTAATGGGGCAATGTGTAGACCATCTCAGTGCAGGCTCTCACCGGAACCTCAAAACAACATCACAAAGGCAAGGCAAATTTTGATCCATCAGTGAAACAGATGAGGAAACGGAGCTTCAGGAAGGTTTATCCATGAGCCCAAACACGTTAAAACAGCTTCCACTGTCTTTCTACTTCACTGTCTTCACTGAAGGCAGCCTACTAGGTGACTAGAGCCCGTTGCTCCACGAATACTTGGGCTTTTTCCTTTGCTTTAATGTATTAATAATTCTACGATCATTATTGAAGAAATAGTAATTGTGAAGTCAGAGGTCAGACAGAAGTTTACTTGTGGGACTTCATTCCTTGGCCATTCCCATTGAACTATAAAGGTATTTGGAAACTCCTAATACCTTATATGTTCTCTACTATATCACCTTTACCTCCTCTCTCCCCCAACCCCCGCTCCCAATCGCCATGTAAATTTAGAAGATAGATTTCAAAGCACTTTTGTATTTCACTTGATTCTCGGTGCTTCTTGAGATTGACAATGTGGATCGAACTCTTCCCCTACAACCTGGTCGGAGGTGCTGAGGCTCAGTGAATATCAAGTGGTTATTTATGAACACAGGCAGACGGATTCAATTTAGTAGTGATAGCTCCCTTTTAGATTTAATATTCAGAAAATATTATTTGAATGCCTGGGTCTAACAGGGGACTCTCTGATCCGGGGGTTGGCAAATGTTTTCTGTAAAGGGATGGATAATAAATATGTGGTCGGTGTCCCAACCTTCCGCCACTGCAGCCTAAAAGCAGCCATATGCTCTCTGTGAACGAATAAGCCTGGCTTTGCAAACAGCAAACAAACCAACAAACACAAACCAAAACGAAAGCTTTGTTCATGGACACTGAAGTTTTAAATTTATATAATTTTCACGTGCCAGTAAGCATGGTTCTTTCTTTTCAATTAGTATTTCAACCACTTAAAATACAAAAACGACTTTTAGTTCACAGGTCGCACAAAAATATGCGGTGGGTCAGATTGGGCTCAGAAGGTACATTTTGCTGATTCCTGCTCTGAACTCTAGAGATTTAACACAAAAAAAAATCGGAACGAAAACTCCTTGTCCTTTTGGAGATTACATTTTACTGGGAGGAAGGCAGCTAGGGAAGAAACAGGTCAAACATAGAGAAGGGCTCAGCACCAAGAATGGTGAGAAAGCAGATTCATCTGGGAGTGTATTTGCACGTGCCCCGGACTGAGGGTGTGCTCACTTCTGGTGGGGGCGTGGGCTTAGAAGGCTGGTCATGGGGTGTGATTAGTGACGGGTTTAAGGATGAGGCTAGCTGAAAGGCAGGCTCAAGTTCACTCCATTCCCGTGCTTTGTTGTGCTTTGCTGTACTTCAACAACCTTCTGTTACTATGAATTTTCGTAAAGTCTACTCTATACCATGGGCTACTATGAGTAGCGTTTTGTGGAACTGAAGGCAAAGAGACTGGGTTCCGAGTTCAGGTCAAAACACTGCAGCCTAGAAATCGGAGCCAGCTTCAGGAGAGAATCGAGTAGAAGATGAAAATTGGCGTCTGATGAATCCAGGAGTAGTTTCCCCCCCATTCATCTCCCCCCCAAGGAGATAATTCCTGTAAGATATCAGGAGGATAAAGGAGAGTCCCATGAACATTAAAAGAAGTAAACTTGGGGCGCCTGGGTGGCGCAGTCGGTTAAGCGTCCGACTTCAGCCAGGTCACGATCTCGCGGTCCGTGAGTTCGAGCCCCGAGTCAGGCTCTGGGCTGATGGCTCGGAGCCTGGAGCCTGTTTCCGATTCTGTGTCTCCCTCTCTCTCTGCCCCTCCCCTGTTCATGCTCTGTCTCTCTCTGTCCCAAAAATAAATAAACGTTGGAAAAAAAAAAAAGAAGTAAACTTCCCATAACTCTTAAATGGTAGAACACTGCTGCTGATCACAGGTTTGCACACTCTTGTTTGATCTTTTCAAAATCCAGTGAGGTGTCTGGGACAGATATCTCTTTTGTGCATTATAGATAATCTTTCACTGTTGCTTAAATGTGATGATGATGAGGGATGCCTGGGTGGCTCAGTCGGTTAAGTGTCCGACTTCGACTCAGGTCATGATCTCACAGTTCATGGGTTCGAGCCCCGCGTCGGGCTCTGTGCTGACAGCTCAGAGCCTAAACCCTGCTTCAGATTCTGTGTCTCCCTCTCTCTCTGCCCCTCGCCTGCTCACACTCTGTCTCTCTCTCTCTCTCTCAAAAATAAACATAAAAAAATTTTAAAAAATATGATGATGATTATACTATATAATATGCATTATATAATAGTCTACTATAAATATTCTTATGTTCCACTTGGAATATAAGCTCCATGAAACACAGTATTTTTGTTTTGTTTGTTGTCCGTTTTTTTCACTACTGGATCTCTAGTTTCTGAAAGAGTGCCTGACACATAGAAAATGCCTGATAAAGTATTCATGAATACACAAATGAATAGACGAACCAAAGGATCATTAATAGAGTAAGTGGGGACTGAGATAGAAAACGTCCTTCGCTATTGATTTTTGAGTTAAAATGAGGGCAACATTTAGGCCTGTGAAGGGTTTCATAAATGAGAAGACCTGAATGTATGTTCGCCGTGGGGCTCCTTCTGTGCCCAAGAACGAGATCAGCTTTTGATTTTGTAAAGAGATGATACTCTCTATAGAACCTCTGTCTCTTCCTGTGAAGACATGCCAAGAGAAGGCCATTGTTGAGTTACAGCCTTGGTATCTGCAGCTACTGCCTCTTTAAGAAGTCCCCGGTAAAAGTATAGTATCTCACAAAATTGTTGGAACTCTCAGGACTTGGCTATTATTTCTGAATCCCCTTCTCAGCAAACCAATTGATTTCTCTGCTCTGCCTCGTGCTGATCCTTCAGGTTGTGGGAAGTACAAGGAAATAAATCAGGCACTGTTCTATTTCACCTCTTTGTTCGCCTAGTTAAAGACAGGGAGTAGCCTGGATCCTTTCTCAAAGTTTGCATTTTTCCCTTATCCCACTATAGACTCACTGACAGCAGGAGCCACATTATTTCTTCTGTATCTTAGGATTTCATGCAAAGCCTGTCCCAGGTCTACCGTCAATAAACAAGTATTGATTAGAACATAATTAGTGCCTTTCTCCTACACGCTAAAATTATACCATTGGCTTGATCACGAAACTGTAAATATTATATGCCCATTTTGACGAATCTTCTGATTTCAAACTCTTGATTGACCCAGCCATCGATATCTGGTGTCAATATTAAGTCTTCACATTTTTATTGAACTCATTATTTAAAACACTGCCAATTTTTTCTAATAGAGCTGCAATACACGTGTGGATATCTTTTTTTTTTTTTTTGTATTCAACAAATATTTAGCAATAGCATCTGTGTGACAGATGATGGACTAGAGCCTGGGTCTAGTGGTGAAGGCTCTAGACAGAGCCTGGTCTCTGTCCTTGAAGACCGTCTAGCCCAGGGATACAGACAGAAAGTATGAAATGAGTCATGAAAAGAAGTATCTTAGTACAGATTTTGACAAGTGTAGTAAAGAAAAAAAAAAAAAACAGGCATCTCTGTATAATAGACAGAGAGTGGACAATGGCCAGGGAGGGATCTCTCTCTGGACGTCTCATTTAAGCCAAGCCTGAAGAGATCAGTAAGAATTGCCCAGTGACTTATTTCACTGTATCCTGGGGTCAAGTCAGAGAAAGCGTCCATGCTGAAAGCTGAAATGTACGAATTCAGTCCTGCCTCTTTGTTGAATTAAATGCATCCTTAGGTGAGTTGGCCTTCACTTGCCTGATTGCTAAAATAAAGCTCACTCTTACTCTCCCTGTGCCTTGATTTTCCCATCCTGTGAAATGGGAGTAATTATACTAATGCTTTCATTTTTAATGATGATTATGAGAGTTAGCACGTGCCAAGCACTTAGAACCCTACCAAGACTATTTTAGGTGCCCCGTAAATGTTGCGCATTGTTGCCACTGCTATTTTTATGAACGAAGATAAATCCTCTGCCATATTTATTTTCTGCATTGATTACGTTTGCACTGAAAATGAGGACATATCTTTTTCAAATGGATGACAAAAAAAAAATCAATGAGTTAACTTATGCTTATAGTATTCTGTTGGGCCATTCTCTACTTTTGGGGAGGGGCACTAAATACTCTTTATTTTATGTTTTACAGTTTTTATTTAAATTCCAGTTAGGTAACATACAGTGTGTTACCAGTTTCAGGTGTACAATACTGTGATTTGAAGCTTCCATACAACACACAGTGCTCATCACAGCAAGTGCCCTCCTTAATCCCCATCACCTACTTTCCCCCACTCTCCCACCCACCCCTGCTCTGGTAACCATCAGTTTGTTCTCTGTAGCTAGGAGTCTGTTTCTTGGTTCATCTCTCTCTTTCTTTTCCCCCTGCTTTGCTCGTTTGTTTTGTCTCTTAAATTCCACATAGGAGGCAAATCCTATGCTATTTGTCTTTCTCTGACTTATTTCACTTAGCGTAATACTCTCTAGCTCCATCCATGTTGTTGCAAATGGGCCATTTCTTTTCTGATGGTGCCCTCTGGTTTCTCTATCCCGTGCCAAGGGTCGAAGCAAAGGTTGAGGAGGTGTGAAGAGAGGGCTTGCTCCGTCATTTCCACAGAATCAGAGTGCTTCACGGTGAATAACAACAGAATTGTGTCCGGGGAATTATGGTATATTGAGCAGAACAGTCTGTCCTCAGTTGGTTGCAATGTCACATGCACGCTGGGAGAGGATCTACAATCAAGATATGGAACCACACAGAAACCAGAGAGGCGTTAGCAGAACAAAAATTAAACATGAAAATAGCTGTGAAGTGATCCCCAGATGAGTCACTTTCAGCCATTTTCTGTGTACCCACTTAGGTGTAAAAAGCTCGCTCCAGAAGAAGTTGGCTGATGATCTTGGGGAATACGTAGAAATTACCTAGACAAAGTACAAGGAAGGGTTGGAGAAAACATCTCGGACGTATGTGACAGCACAAACCAAAACCCTGAAAGGAACAAAACATGGCAACTTCAGAGACCCAAAAACAGTGTGGAATGCCTGGAGTATGTGGTACAAAGAGAAGGAGAAGACAGGTGAGGGTGGAGAGGTGGAGAGGCAGCCTGGGGTTAGATAATGAGGGTCCTTGGGTGTTGTGCTACGGATCCTCTCAGGTCAAACACTATGAGACACCGTGTTGAGAATGCTATTGTCACCTCTCTCTCAAAGTGATCAGCAGCGCCTCATTCGAATGGACAGGAAGTGTTAAAGACAGCACAAATGTATTTTTGCCTGTCTCCTAGGAGACAGCTATAGGGGCAGCTAACAGAAATAGTGCCGTCGCTGAAACATCACAACGTGAACACGCACACGTGCGCGCACACGCGGTCACAACAGGCTGATTAATCATAAAATGATATCTCTAACAATGGCCCAGAAACCCAGGGAATTAGTTAATTAGAACACATTTCGCGGGATGTTCAGGGTTTGGGGTTTCACATTTGCATCTTTCAAAGGTATAATTATGTCGGATAATACACCCTGTGCTGGAGCTTTTACATAAACACTTGTGGTCTAGTTCAGAGTTGCCTCCGCTGCACGGAACAGCTGTGGGGAGAAAAATATACACTATTAAAAGCAGTTTGAATTAGATGTGGTCTACTTGCTTAAAATATACAATGCCTAGTCACTTATCAAGCAGAGGAGTGAGTTACTATTTATTTATTATGCAACACGCGTGCCTGGATAAGGTATACAAATTAAGTGGCCCCGAGAGGAGCGTGGTACACGCTTAAGACCACAAGAAGCTCAATAGGGACTCACTTTAAATCTACATCGCAATTTCAGAGCCAGTCTTTACGCATGTGCCCACCGCCGAGAAACCCACATTGAAGGCCTGGACCAGGAAATGAAGCAATTAATGCCTTCCCTGTTTTCACGATGATCTTTTAATTTCGCTTTGTGATCACAGACACGTTTACCCTGCTATCGCTAAGCAGTCTTTAGAATAGAAAATAGAGGATATTTTTAAACCTGTTAAGGTTCAATCGGGGAAGCGGAAGCAGTCTATGTGTTATGGAATAAGGACTTTACATCAGGAATTAGATCTCACACAGTTGCGGAAGCTGGGGAGGTAAACTTCTGAAAAGGGTCGGAAAAGAGTGGCAGGCAGTCCCGGAATGGGTGTCTGGGCCACACGTCCGGGGCAGTGGGACACCTGCAGCCGGTGGAGTGGAGCCACGAAGGGCGGGGAGAAGCCCATGGGTGGTGGTTGGTCTTCCCTGCTCCTACCTCAGGGGAATTCAGGTAAAACATCTAATAGGGAACCTGGCGCGGGTATTGGCCAGCGGGCCGGAAGTGAAGAAGGATTGCCGGATGTGGAGCAGGGAAATGTAAGGATCGTCGCCCCTTGCTTTTTCTAACTAACCATAACCTTCAGGTTTTTTAGTACTTATCTTAGTACTTCGTTTTTAGAGCAGTTTTAGGTTTGCAGAAAAATAAAGCTGAAAACACAGTGCCCATACATGCCCCCTTCCTCATAGGTACCCCTAGCTAGCATGAATACTTTGCTTAGTGTGGTACATTTACTGTAGTTACTGAGCCAGTATTGGGAATTATGAACTAATGTCCATGTTTACATCAGGGCTCACTCCTCGTGCCGTATAGTTTTATGGATTTTGACAGATGCATGATGAAATGGATCCACCGTCATATTACCATACAGAGTAGTTTCACCAGCCTGCAAATCCCCTGTGCTCTGTGCGTTTAGCTCTCCTTCCTTCTTCCCCCTCCAGCTCCTCTTCCCCTGCAACCACTGATCTTCTCACTGTCTCTAGAGTTGTGTTTTTTCCAGAATCATGCAGGTTTTTCAAACCAGACTCTTTCACTTAGCCATTTGCATGATAGTTTCTCCCATGCCTTTCTGTGGCTTAATAATAGCTCATTTCTCTTTGTTGCTGGATGATATTCCGCTGTATGGATGGATATACCACGCTTTGTCCATTTGGCTAAGGAAGAGTGGCTTGCTTGCTTCCAAGTTTTGGAAATTGTCAATACAACCTTCTGATTTCAAAGGTGTGTGCTTGATGTCTGCCACCCAAATACCACCCGAGTTTTCTTGTAGCCAATACTAATGCTGATCAGCCCAGGAAAGGGAATTCTGGGAAAGTTAGTGACACAGTACGAAGCCACCACAATCCATTTGGGACAACCTGTCATATATATATACATCTCTGTTAACCTAGTTTAACTCCCAAGTAAAGTTACTAGTAGAATCCTGTTTCCTTCTGACAAGATGTAACTATCCCACCTATAAAGAAAAACATGCTGGGGCACTTGGTTGGCTCAGTTGGTTAAGCATCCGACATCGGCTCAGGTCATGATCTTGAGGTTTGTGAGTTCAAGCCCCGCATAGGGCTCTGTGCTGACAGCTCAGAGCCTGGAGCCTGTTTCAGATTCTGTCTCCCTCTCTCTCTGCTCCTACCCCCATTAGCACGCTCTCTCTCTCTCTCTCTCTCTCTCTCTCTCTCTCTCTCTCTCTCAAAAAATAAATAAACATTGAAAAACACACACACACACATTAATTCCCTCCCTGAAAGGGAACGTCAGTTCTGATATGCTACTTTATTCATCTCTGGATAATATTCTTTCCTTTTTGAACTGTGCCACATTACCCATTAGACCTCCTTGACTATAAATACTGAGATACAATTAACATATCTACAATTAGCAGGTGGAAAGGGGGAAATTAGTTAATGTATCACAAATATGTGTCTATGTTAAAATTAAGAAGAAATATTCACAACTATTATAGTGTTTATTTATGCAGCTGGGCACACGTCTGTACCTGGTAGTTATAACTTCCTTCCTTCTCTCTTATTCCATATTTCCTTTGCCCCCAGCAAACACCTCAACTGTTCATGGTTCCCTAACTAGAGTTCCAAATCTTCATTCCTGAAGAGTCTGGGTTATTAGAACGTCTATGCGTATTGGACTCTTTAGAGTTCCGTTAACTCTCATTCATGGGGCATGGAAATATTAAGGGGCATCCTTGGAAATTTCCGGCATTCCAGACATAATCTTCCTTATCCATATTGTGTATAGGAACCCAACTCCTCTTTGATGGTCAAGATCAAGCACTCCAGCCAGAATTGCAATTCCATTTCTTGCCTGTTGGGTTCACTGACCTGAGAAGCACACAGTGATCCAATGACACCCCCCTGCCAAACACACACTTTCCAGTTTAATAGACTATTGCTGTGTTCCCTGATGAGGACCTTCCTTAACCAGATATTGAGGTTTTGATAGAAATGTCTGAACTAACCATTTTCTTACCTCAAGTTCTTTGCCATACCAAGAAGCAACCCACACCTCTATATTATTACTTATTCTGCCCAAAGTGTTCTAGTATAGCAGATCCTTGGTCAGCCGAAAGTATGCCTTCTGTGCGGGATTACAATTTCAGAGGGGATAATTGGTGTAACAGTGTTGTCGCAGTTGGCTATGAACTGTCAATGTCCTTTTTATAACTGATAGAATGAACATCAGGCTCTTTAAATATAATAGTATTGGAGAATCCATTTCAGATTCTCATCTTTAAATTTATGTTTCCCTGGAAACACTTTGAGGACTAATAATTGAATCAATAGAGTTCCCTCAGAGAAGTGAAGAAGTCGAATATTATATTACAAGTAATTTTACATGAAAATTAAACATTACACAATTGTGAGAGAAGCTGAGGAAATAAAAGTCAGAAAAAAAAGAAGCAAAAATATTGCTAAAGAGCCCAGGCATGGATGAACAAATTGAAGATTGAAGGAAGCTAGACAGGTTCACTTTTTGAAATGGAAATACAGGTGGGTTTAAGGTAGAAACCTGTATCACTCCTGTTCCTCTGAGTCTCGAAAGACACAACTGGCCGTTCCCTCTTGGGGTGCATGATGGCATCCTGTGTCTCTGAGCCCCACAAGGTTAGTGCTGCCTGACTCTTGAGAACAGATTCTCTCAAGAGATTCTGAACCCTTCCTTGAATAGCTCCGGACCCAAAATACTTCCTTAACAGTTGGCTCTTCTGAAACTAGTCCCAGTGGGAAAGGAAAGGCCGGAAGCAAACAAAGTATCTGTGAAAATATCGTTAGCCTTAAAATATGTCTGTTTGGAAATAACTTTTCCTCGTGTGTTTGGCAACATAGGCACTCCTCAGGCCCTATCAATAAGATGGCCCATTAATCCCTGAGCAAAGACTAACGGTCACCCCATTTTTTTTTTTTTTGCTAGCAGAAATGACCTCTAGAGTCTAAAGTTCACAATAATCTTTTTTTTATGTTCAGGGCTGGTTTTTTTAATCAAGATGCAAATAGTGTTCATATGCTTGTTAGATCTCATAGGTATATTTGTAGATTCTGCTACCCATCTCTTTGACTTTAATTTTTGCAATTTATTTATAGAAGAAATTGATTATTTTTCTGGTAGACTTTTCCAGTGTGTGGGCTTTTACTGATTGTGTTTCCACTGTGGAGTTTACCATTTTCCAGGGTGCTTCATATTTTCTGCAAATTGATAGGTGGATCTAGAACTTGGTCGGGTTTGATCCTTTTGGGCAAGACTCCTTCATCCAGCAGGAGGCACGCCATGTCTGATGGTCTCTTTTATGGTGATGCCCATCTTCATTGATGATTATTGGCTGGATCCATTCCTCCATTAAACTTGCAAAACAGCTGGGGCGCCTGGGTGGCTCAGTCGGTTAAGCGTCCGACTTCGGCTCAGGTCATGATCTCATGGTTCATGAGTTCAAGCCCCGCGTCGGGCTCTGTGCTGACAGCTCAGAGCCTGGAGCCTGTTTCGGATTCTGTGTCTCCCTCTCTCTCTCTGACCCTCCCCCGTTCATGCTCTGTCTGTCTCTGTCTCAAAAATAAATAAACATTAAAAAAAAAAAACTTGCAAAACAGCTATATCCTAATTGTACTCTTCCCTCCTCATTTGGGGGACATTCACTACTGGTCAGTGAGACACAATGGACATCTCCTGGTGGACAGAATCAGGGCAGGCTTCTAGGCGACCTGTTGCTTCTTCATTAAGAGAGAGGTGCTGAGGAGAGCACACTTATATCTTCCTGTTGCAGGCATCATTGTATGAAGACCTAATCCTTGGAGTTGTCACAGCTATTTTACAATCACGGTTTATCATCTGTTGGGACATTGCCAATAGATTAAGGAAGCAGATTTTTTTAAAAAAATCAGAAAGGACAGAATTTTATGACATGCTTGAGGTGCGAACCAAATCTAAACCTCCTGTCATCTCATAAAATAAAATAATCCATGTTATTTTTTTTTAAATTTAAATGTTTTTATTTACTTTTGAGAGGGAGAGAGAGAGAGAGAGAGAGAGAGAGAGAGAGAGAACTAACAGGGGAGGGGCAGAGAGAGAGGGAGAGAATCCCAAGCAGGCTCCACATTATCAGCGCAGAGCAGTGAGATCATGACCTGAGCCGAAATTGAGTCAGACGCTTAATCGACTGAGCCACCCAGGCGCCCCTAATCCATGTTATTTTAAGTCACATTCATTCAGTTCTTAACTTACCTGTGGCCAGACGTGTGCTAAATAATACAGTCTCGGATGTGCATTGGTTACATTCTTACGGTGTCCATGTGCACTGATCTATAACGTCCATCCCTCACCTACTAGATGGTGATCCACGCAGCAATATACTCTATTATGGACATGAGCTCCATTAAATAGAGCCAGTAATCTTAACTGACCCCATCTAACCCAGATCCAGCCCTCACCATAAATACCTTTGACGCTTTGATCTATGCAATTGTAAATGCAGCATCTTATGGAATTCTTTATTTAGAGCTGCAGGGTGGCAACAAATGTGATCCTCTCATTATATAGAGGAGGACCAAAGGAATAAAATTATTTCATGTTCAAGTATGGGATCAATAAGATTACAATATGTTCACCCAATGCTCCACACGGCAATAAGAAGTATTCTAACATTGTATTATTGATATTCACTTTGTACTTCCTCTCAGACTGACTCTATTTCAGGATGCCTATGTGTATTGAATCTGGTTCCCTTTGTACCTGTATCCTGTCTTGTGATGCTTCCCATTGATTTATCTATGGCTCACATATTAACCATCCCCTCAGCCAGCAGAGGTTCTCAGAATCCTTTCTGTGTCTGAGATCTCAGAGTTATCTGGGAAAGGCAGACAGATGATTTCTTTCAACTAAAAAGAAAGAATCTTAACTCCCAGGAATTGGTAAACTCTTTGGGTTGCAATGACTGTTTTCTCCCAACTTATGGTAAGAAAAGAATTTCAAGCCTCTTTCCTGCCTAGGCTGTCTCTGCCTGGTGCCTGATAAGTCACCCTCAGGGGAGAAGACATTTTTTAAGTAATTTTTGAAGTTTATTTATTGATTTTGAGAAAGGGGGAGATGGAGGGAGAAAGAGAAGGAGAGAGAGAATCCCAAGCAGGCTCCTCACTTTCAGCATGGAGCCCGACACTGGGTTCGGTCCCATGAACTGTGAGATTATGACCTGAGCCAAAATCAAATGCTGGGGTCTTAACCGACAGAATCACACAGACCCCCTGGGAGAAGGTATCTCTAATTGGGTCAACATCTGAGACACTCATTGGATTGCATGTAGTATGAGGCAGGACTCCGGGTCTTAAAGAGCAAGGCTGGAAACTCTGTGTCTGCCAATCTTCAGAGCCTTCCTCACTCAGGGCAGCCAAGTAGCTAGCTGGTCTCCCTCAAGATTAGTCATTTTACATTCATTCCTTCTTGGGCTTCTTTCCTTCATCTGGTAGTCAACAAGATGGCAAAATCCACACATCTTAGATGGATAGGAGAAATAGGAGCCCCAAACCTACTATATTGTCAAAAGCCTACAATACATCATCCAAGGCCGACTTTACAAGAACTCTGCGTCGTGAAGGGAGCACTTGTGCATTGCTCAGCGGAGAGATACTGTGGTGCTTCCTCGCTAGGTTTCCCATGTTTACCTTCTGTTGGAACACCATGGAGAGGAGGCTGATAGTTCGACGTTCCCTGTTCTCCGCATATAATTATACCGCAATTACAATAAAACCCATGGTGAGTCATACCGTATTTGTTCAAAACACGGAGGCAGAGGCAGAGAATGTGAAACCTTGGTCGTTGGTTTTCCCATTTAGGCAGGTGGAAACAGGTGTCGGCGAGTGCACATCAGAGATTTCTCTCTTCCCTTATGCTCCGCAGAGTCCCAGGAAAGCTCCCTCCCCAACGGGTAGAATGTCGTTAGGGTGGCTTTTAACTCTCCCCCAAATTCCTCTGAGAAAGGAAGATTTTCTATAATTAGGTCTTCCTTGCCTGCCTACTCAGATTTAATTTTTTTTAATAAGCTTCACTTTTTTAGGGTAGTTTACAGAAAACTAAGAAGATAATACAGAGACTCCCCATATACCTCATACCCAGTTTTTCCGCATGTGTAGATTTAGTACAACTGCTAATATTGTTACATTTCCTAATACTGATATATTATTAGTATGAAATGTCTATACTTCATTCAGATTTCCTTAGTTTTTGCCTAATGTTCTCGTTCTGTTTCAGGATCTTACCTGAGATGCCACATCACATTTAGCTGCCGTGTCTCCTTAAACTCCCCGAGTTATAACCGTTTCTCAGATTGTCCTTGCTGTAGCTAACCTTGGCAATTTTAAGGAATACCGATTGGGTATTTCGCAGAATGCTTTTCTACTGGGGCACCTCTGATGTTTTCCTCGTGATTAAACCGGAGTTAAGAGTTTGGGGAAGGAGGAGCACAGAGGGGAAGTGCTAGTCCCATTAAACCATATCAAGAGCACATACTACCACTGCTGATGTGAGCCTGATGCCTGTCTGAGGGGGCATTTTGTAGGTTTCTCGACTTCAGAGTTGCTCCTTGCGAGCAGCACACGCGTAAGACCAGTGGGAGTGGTTAGGCTCCACTTCCTCCAGAGAGTAGTGGCTACATAAATTATTTGGAATTCTGCATCAAAGATTTTTTTTTAATTTTTTTTTCAACGTTTTTATTTATTTTTGGGACAGAGAGAGACAGAGCATGAACGGGGGAGGGGCAGAGAGAGAGGGAGACACAGAATCGGAAACAGGCTCCAGGCTCCGAGCCATCAGCCCAGAGCCTGACGCGGGGCTCGAACTCACGGACGGAGAGAGCGTGACCTGGCTGAAGTCGGACGCTTAACCGACTGCGCCACCCAGGCGCCCCTGCATCAAAGATTTTTATTGACTGATTGATTTAGTCAGATATTTATACCAGTGTGGCCTCATGGATGTTTATTTTATACTTTGGGCTATAATATCAACCTACTTCGTTAAGTTTGCTCCCCAAGTTGTTCTGGATTGGGCCATTGGAAGCTCTTTATTTGTTCCCTACGGTCCCCTGACATACAACCTCATTGTGGTTTTCTTTTTGTTTGTTTTTGCTCCGTGCATTTTGCTTTAGCGCTTCTTACTTTCTGGCCGCAGGAGATACATCAGGCTACTCTTGTGTATTTCCCACCCCGGTCCTGGAATCGGCCATTTCTCCAAGGAATCCTTGTCTCTTTGCTGAGACGACTGTATTAGAAGCCAAGACCTGGGTGCCTGATGTTGATGAACTAGGATGTGCTTTTCCTAGTTCAATTATCACCTTATCTGCATCATTTTCTCTTTGTTTTTGGGTCTTGCACTTAATTTTAATATTTAGAAAGTAAATCAGCAATTTAAATTTAAAATATCGTATTTTTCTCCTCTATCCTCCTTCTCACTTAGAGTTTGAGTTGTGCAATTTACAACCAATTTAGAGCCGGTCTGCCCGGCTACATTTGAATCTCAAATAGACGAGTTTTAGAATAAGTATGTCCCATTCAGAGGTTGGTTCACACTTGTACTGAATTAGTTAATTAATAGTTTATCCAGAATTGAAACTTGGACGTGTGTCTTATATTTTGCAGATTCTACTGCGAAGGGAAAGAATAAGTTGTGGATTTTAGTACTGCCACCAAAACAGTGACGTTCGCCAAGCCCCGAAGACTTAAGTTCTGAGTCACCTTGAGGTCAGAGGGGGAAGCATGCGATGTGAATGCTTTTGCGGACAGGCAGTGCAGGGCGGTGGTCAGGGGTGCAAACTCTGTATCCAGGCTCCACGGCAGCTGTCGTGGTTTGACAGATTTACAGATATATGCCTACATGTCAGTGTTTATTTGAGGGTTCCTGGACCCGGATGCAACACGGGGGTTTCCACCACCAACAAAGGGAGCTGAATGTCCTACAATTCAACTCCATTCTGGCGCCGTCTATCGGGACAACATCAGACCCCACTGGTGAAGGGCTCTGTACCCTTCACATGCCAGTTGCAAATCCAGATTGTTACCTGTACTCCTGCCTGGCTATAAATCAGAGATTTCCATGACCCACCCCACCTCCTTTCGGTTCATCTCATTTGCTAGAATGGCGATAGAACTCAAGAGAAATATTTTACTTACTAGACCACCAGTTTATTATAAATGGATATAACTCGGGAACCACCAGAGGGAAGAGATGTGTAGGGCCAGGGACGGGACAAGGGCACAGACTTCCGTGCCCTCTCCAGGCACCCACTCTCTCCACAGCTCCATGGGTTCAACAACCTGGAAACCTTCCAAACTCTATCCTATTGGGTTTCTGTGGAGGCTTCGTTACACAGGCACGATGGATTAGATCGTTGGTCATGGGCACCTGATTCAACCTCCAGCTCCTCTCCCCTCCCCCGGAAGTCAGGGCACGGGACTGAAAGTTCCAACACTTTAATCACAAGATGTGTTGCCCTGGCAACCAGCTCCCACTCACGAGTGCGGCCCAACAATCACCTTATGAACATAACAAGAGATACCTTTGTTGCTCTCATCATTGAAAATTTCTCAAGGATTATAGGAGCTCTGTGCCGGAAACGGGGATGAAGAGTAAATAGATATTCCTTATTCTACGTCACAACATCGCTGTGACGGGTAAGAGGGAATGCGTGTCTGTGAGAAGGAGTCTTTGTGGCATTTAAGTGTGTGTGTGTCAGCGGGAGTTGGTGTCTGTGTATGTGCGTGCGACCATATCATGCTGGGTAGTGATGTGAGGGTATGTGTGATGGCAGAGAGAGCTGTGTGGCAAGCAGCGTGGGAATATTCTCTTCCTATTTGAGCTTTTGAAATTATTAAAAAGTTGGCTAACAAGTCATAAATGGTTTTCCTTGGATTCTGACTAACTAGAATTTTGCTGCAAAAAATATGAGGCATGCGCCCTCTCTCCTGCCTGACGGGGGCTTCATGTTCCTCTTCTTTCACGGCCCCCCCCCCCCATCCTATAAGCCAAACATTAGATGTATAAAACCGAGCAAAATAAGGCACTCTTGACAGAATCCGTGCTTGACCTGAGAGAAAAGATGTGGTTCAGCCAGGATCCTCGTCTAGAAAATATGTTCATCCTTTCTGAAGTCTTGTGACTGAAGCAAAGGGCCCCGGAAAGAAAAGTTGACACTATATCGTGGAGCGATTCGGACGGGGTTCGCAACATCCCGAGAAGTTTCAAGCAAATCTGGCAGCCGGCTCCACACGCATCTGCAACAGAACACTGACACTCACGTACACACACACCTTTTATCACCCTTTCTCCTTTGTTTTGCTCTCCTCTGAAACCTTCTCAACTTCGAAGCGGAGAAGAGATCTGGCTTCATCTGAAGAAGGGCCGTCCGTTGAAGGTTGATATCACTCAGAGCCCCTGGGACAACAACATCAATTATTTACAGTATAAAATATAGAGCGTTAATATTTTATTTCATGTCAAGAACCACATGCTAAAAGGCAGATGCTACAATGCGTTTCAGAGGTATCTGAAGACGGTGTGTGAGGTATTCAATGTAAATAATATATTTCCCTTTAAGCACAGAATATACATTACTCACAAAGGCTTGGATCAAATTTATAAAATAAATATAAAAAGCAATATAAAATTCTCTTAATAACTGCTTAATTCATGAGGCTTCTTAGCCCTGGACGGGACAATGCAGTGTGCAAAGCAAAGGCAGGGGGCTGGAGGCATGATTATCAAGCTATTGGTGAGGAGGAGACGGGCCCATGGCTCTCCTTTCCAGACAAAATAGAAATACCAACTCAGAGGCATGTTTTTTGTGTGACGTTAGCTAACATAGAGTGTAGTCTTGGCTTCAGGAGTAGATTCCCATGATCGCCACTTAAATACAACACCCGGTGCTCATCCTGACAAGTGCCCTCCTCAGTGCCCATCACCCATCTCCCCTCCCCCCACCCTCCCACTCCCATCAACCCTCAGTTTGTTCTCTGTATTTAAGAGTCTCTTATGGTTCGCCTCCCTCTCTGTATCTTATTTTTCCTTCCCTTCCCCCATGGTCATCTGTTAAGTTTCTTAAATTCCACACGAGTGAGATTATATGATATCCGTCTTTCTCTGCCTGACTTACTTCATTTAGCAAAATGGCCTCCAGTTCCATCCACGTTGTTGCAAACGGCAAGATTTCATTCTTTTCAGAGGCAGTCTTGATACCCTGTCTGCACTCTGGCTCACTCTGCCTGGCGCAAGGTAGAGAAAGTATGAGCGACAAATTAAATCGATTTGAAATGTAAGTCCCTGAAGAAAGAAAAATATCAAACTTGGAAGTAACAAAGTAAATTAACTTAAAAGATATTTCCCACAGTAATCACATAATGTAATTCATATTATTTTACAATTTTATATATTTTAAATTGAGGACTTTTCTGGGAAATTATTTCGATATGATGAATGTCCCTTTGGTCTTGTATGCTTTGACCTACGAAAGCAAGGATGGAGATTTGATGTATGTGAGAGATATTACATATTACATATATAGTACCTATATATATGAGTGTGTATAAACATACACGTTTCATGGATGTCTGTACTTCATTTTCATTGTACAATATAAAATGACTTCCTGAATTTTGCTTTCGAGTACATGAAGATTGGAAAATGTTTCTGGTTAGTGCAGAGTTATGATTCGCTTTCTCTAACTTTTTGGTCATATGGATTAATTATAGTTAATTTAAAACTTCCAGTTTAATGGAAATGTAAAATAAAACTTTATCCAATTTCAATCCCTGTAGCATTTTATGACGGCATATATCATGATTCCTTCCGCTTGCCAACTAATATGATTCGATATTTTAAAAACTGCCAATCTATTCTGTAAAAGAAGTACCACACAGGTTTGATTTTCTTTCTTAGTAGCTAGGTTATCTTTTTTATTGTATTTGTAATTTGTATCTAGTCTTCTTGGAAGAACGTTTAAGTTGTGGAACTTTAACGTTTTTTAAATATTTTATTTATTTTTGATAGAGTCAGAGCACAAGTGGGGGAGGGGCAGAGAGAGAAGGAGACACAGAATAGGAAGCAGGCTCCAGGCTCCGAGCGGTCAGCACGGAGCCCGACACGGGGCTCGAACTCACAAACTGCGAGAGCATGACCTGAGCTGAAGTCAGATGCTTAACCGACTGAACCACCCAGGTTCTAAGTTGTAGAACTTTTAAAAATTATGTTTTTCAAATTTATTTGGAGGTATTCGATACATATTTTGGACAATTCAGCATATATTTTTCCTCAGCATTTTCTTTGTGTTTTAACAGTTGTGTATGAAGCTGTTTTTAATACAAACGAAGTTAAGGTTGATTCAGTTAAAGTTTTCAATCTTTTCCTGCATCGATTTTGCTTTCTGTGTCTTTGGAAAGAAAACTCCTTACACTGATATTATAATCATGTGCTCATATAGTTTCTTATAACACCTTTGAAGTTCTTTTTAAAAGCAGTATTCTTTAATCACTTATTTGTGTAGATATTTCAAGTGTTGTTCAACTTCATTTGTTCTCCAAATCCATGACCAAATGACCCCAAACAACACATTAATTAACTTGCTCCTTCAGGATGGGAAAGGCAGAACTTCCTTGCACCACCTGCATGTAATGCACGGTCCATCTCGCTAGGGGGCACCATCCACACGGACGTCGATAGGGACTGTGCCCATGAGGGTTGTAGAACAGCTCTCTCGTCTTAAATTCCAGCTCTTCACTGACTTTCCAAATGCATGCAAATTTATTTTATTTATGGACTCTCTCTTGGGTTCTAATGACCAGTCTGTGTGCAGTTTGCATTAATATCACTTTCCTTTAATTAGTTAAACTTTACATATATAATTTCTGATCAAACTAATCTCATTTTTAATGGAAATATTAGTTAGCTTCTTGCATTCTTCAACATTTTCTCTTCCATATTAATTTTAGGAACACTTTGTCAAAGTCCATGAAAAATGCTATTGGGATGTGATTAGGATTGCTTTAGATGTATAGATCAATTTGGAGAGGAAGATGGTCTTTACAGTATTGATTCTTGTCATCCTTGAACGAAGTAGATTTCTTCATTTACTCAGGTATTTTTTTAACTAGTTAAATGAGCATATTTTCCTTTTCTGTCATAATATTTTAAGGAGATGGAGTAGTTTCTATTATTGAAGCTTCCTTGCATTTTTATAATTAAAATATATTTTTAAGCTTGGCCTTTTACTGTTTTTTTTAAACGTATTGCTGAGCTGTGTTATTAACGCAGGGATGCTCGTTATCTAAGTATTCCTAATGGGAGTCAGCATTTGAGATTGCCTAGAAAGAACCAAAAGGAAAAGAAAGTACTCTAGGGGTCTGATGAATTCTATTAATCCCCACTCAAACATTCCTCTCTACTTAGCACTGAGCGTCAATCGTGGCTATATAGTGAGCCTTGGTCTATCTCTAGCCGATCGTCAGAGATTCTAGTCATCTGATAAATGCAACATAAACAGATTGCAAGACAAAATGACAGCTATTCCAGAAGACGTAGACATCTAAGAGTTAATAAAAGCATTGGAAGTATGTACAAACCATTAATTCATTGAATAAATATTCATAAATCGATGGTTATATGTCAGGAATTCTTTTGTCTGTTGGGATATAACAGCACAGCCAAATGAGTAAAATCCTTGCATCATTTACAGATCATATTCTATCGGGAGAAGCAGACAATGAACGAATTATAAAATTAAAGTGCCAGTGAGTGATGAATGTTCTCAAGATCTGCAAGAGCAAATAAAAAGCAAACTAAAAGGACAGTGTTTAAAGGTGGGGAGAGTAGTAACTTTGGAAACACTCGCTAGGAATATCACACGAAAACAATTGAAAAAAAAATTCATCATTTCAACTAGATTAAAAAAAAATTAAGAGGAGAAATAATGAATGTAAGATATACACTTTAACATCAAAAGATTAAAAGGTTGTTGGAGAAAATGTTGAAACTCTCAAAAGTGGCAAAAATATCCTTCCTTCAATGATAATATGCAGGAAGCCAACACGAGTAAACAGAAAACAGGGGAATTCTGTTGTGTCGTGACTTTAGGAAAATGACAATAAAAACACCAATAACTCATACAACTTGAGTTCTAATATTAATATTTCTAATAAGTATATTACAGCAATAACAACAGAGGTTTTATTAAATGTGATGACTTTCAACAAACTACATTTTAAAATTTAGTTGCACTTTGTCAGAGTAAAATCTAAATAATCTAAACGTTTCTTTATGCTTTTCTCTGAAAGGTTGGTCACTGTTTTAATTTGTTGCAATTTAGTAGCATATCTGAGTCTCCCTAGACTCAGCTCATGAAAGCCCCTGGTTTTTAATTGGAATTTATGAGTTTGAATGTGTAAGTTACGTTGGCTTATATTTCTCTTTCTGCCATTTTTTAAAATGTTTATTGATTGATTTCGAGAAAAAGAGAGAAGCAGGGAGGGGCAGAAAGGGGGAGAGAGAGAATCCAAAGCAGACTCCAGACTGTCCGCGCAGAGCCCAGTATGGGGCTCAAACCATGAGATCATGACTTGAGTGGAAACCGAGAGCTGGATGCTTAGCCGACTGAGCCAGCTAGGTGCCTTCTCCTTCTGCCATTTTATTCCAGTGTGGACAGTGAAGTTTTTGCAGACCTTGTAAAATGTGGAGAACTTTACACCTTTTTCTCTGTCCTTAAAAAATGTTTGTAATAAATGTATGTGAGACACAAGCATTTTTAACATTTGATCCTATAAACCTTTTTGGGCCGGTGCCATTTCGGGGATTCATAATTGACATTTAAGTTTTCTTTTTTCCCTTGTACTCAAGTGTTCTAATTTGAACCAGGCAAGTTTTAATTTTTTTTCACATTTATTCATTTTTGAGAGTGAGAGAGACAGGGCATGAGGGGGGTTGGGGGGGCGGGGCAGAGAGAGAGGGAGACACAGAATCCGAAGCAGGCTCCAGGCTCCGAGCTGTCAGCACAGGACCCGACGCGGGGCTCGAACTCACGGACTGGGAGATCATGACCTGAGCTGAAGTCAGACACTTAACCGACTGAGCCACCCAGGTGCCCTGTGCACTGGGTAATTTTGATACTGTTTTCTTAGCATGGTGTCTACATTGACTAGGTATTGAAATATAGTGCTCTATTATTATGCATATTTCTATCTTATGCAATTTTTGAAGTAAAGTCTTTAGAAAACTAAAAGCACAAATATTAGGTGTATGATCTTAACAAGCGCATACCCCTGTATAACTTATCTCTGTCTCACGACATAAGAATTTCCTCGATGCCTCTTCCCAGGCAATTTTCACTCCTGCAGAGTGCCAAACACCCTTCCGTTTTTTGTTCACCATACATCGGTGTCGTCTGTTCTGTGGAACATCCCATGAATGGCCTTATAAAGAGTGTACTCTTTTGCACATTTTATTTTAGGCTTATCTCACCTGGCAAAATTCCTGCAAATTGCATCTGCCCTTTGTTAGCTCACTAGTGTGTCTCTCTGGGGATGAGCTAGAAGCTCTTCTGGGTTCTTTCCGGTTCCACCTTCTGCCTCTTCACGGGGCCCCTTGATATCTTCCAAGGCCTCTCATGCATAGTTTAGAAGCCAGAGTTTACATTAGGATTTCTCATGTCTCTTGCTTTCTGCAGCCCCTTTCTCTCATCTTTTATCATCTGTCCTTCCTGCCTCTAATTCTTGACGTTGACACCACAAAGACTGACTTTCTACCACTCGAACAGTTTGTGGAGACTGGGGAATCATCTCATTGCAAAAAAAACAAAAAACAAAACAAAACAAAAAAAAACAGAGAGAGAGAGAGACAAAAATGCAAACAAACAAGCAAACACACACACACACACACACACACACTTTCAAATCTCTCCTGGTACAGCAGACAGTGCTCTCATTTCTTCCCCCCCTTGGGAGACTTACGAAAACGTTTGCTGTTGTTTTAATCTTTTGTGCAGATTTTATAAGTGTTACTTATGGGCAAGGGCCTCACCAGTAAAAGCTGTACGTATGCTACGTGATTTTTTTTAACATTTATTTATTTTTGAAAGAAAGACAGAATGCAAGTGGGGGAGGGGCAGAGAGAGAGGGAGACACAGAATCCGAAGCAGGCTCCAGGCTCCGAGCTGTCAGCATGGAGCCGGACGTGGGGCTCGAACTCACGAACTGTGAGATCATGGCCTGAGCCGAAGTGGACACTCAACCGACTGAGCCACCCAGGCGCCCCCATATATCACATGATTTTAAAAATCTTTCCACGGGGCGCCTGGGTGGCGCAGTCGGTTGAGCGTCCGACTTCAGCCAGGTCACGATCTCGTGGTTCAGGAGTTCGAGCCCTGCGTTGGGCTCTGGGCTGATGGCTCAGAGCCTGGAGCCTGTTTCCGATTCTGTGTCTCCCTCTCTCTCTGCCCCTCCCCCGTTCATGCTCTGTCTCTCTCTGTCCCAAAAATAAATAAACGTTGAAAAAAAAATTAAAAAAAAAATCTTTCCAGATAATCTGTAAATGTTTCCTCTCCAAATATCCAGCGCTTTGACTTTTTGTTTTACTTCCTGGGGGCTTTCTTTGAATTTGTCTCTAAACTGGTGAATCAAATTGATGTTTATTTTTATTTCAGATGATACTGTTCTCGTTTTATAGAGGCAGTATGTGTTCAAATCTTTCCGAGGGCATCAATTATTTTTTAGAAGTTTTATTCCACATTATACATAAATATTTCACATGAGAGGCAGCATGCAATGGGAGGCTTGGGAATTCAATCTGGGCCTGTATTTTATCTTTACCTCGAAAAATCTATGGAAATTTGGGAAGGCTGCTGTATGAATCAGAGTCCAACCAAAGAAAATAAAATATTAGCCATAAATAATGTAGATGGGTTTCGCACGGGGAATTGGATTCACAGGTGATGAAAGAGATGAAGAGGGGAGGCCAAGCAGTGGAAGGGAAGGAAAGTGAGATATTACCAGGCAGGGAGCCTCCATCATCTCTTGGTGGCACCAAGGAAGAGGGTGTTGCCACCAGGGTCTGGGCCATAAGAAAGCAAGGGGGACCTGTGTGCTGAGAGGTGACCCTTCACATCAGACACAGCAGCCGTAAGACACACAGCCTGAGGCTGAAAGAGGAAGAGAGAAAGGCCCTTGCTTTGCTTTTCTCCTGCCTCTCAGTGCATTTCTAGGGCTCCCTGTTGGTCAAAGCTGTAAGATCTTTGGCACAGCGGCTTGGGAGATGGGGCCTGAATCCAGGGATCAGAACAGGGCAACTCCAGGAGCAAAGAGTGCTAGCCACAGCCCATCCATTTAAATCTCGATTTATATTGCTCTGAAGTGACGATCTTAATGCCCAACTCTAGATGTTTGAGGAAAATAATATGTAAAGTAGTAAGTGCCACTTCCTGGCTCATACCTAAGAAGTGATAAATGTCAGGAAGTTTTCTGTATATAAACTGCATATAGCTGGGGTACTATAAGAAGAGATACACTGGGGGCACCTGGGTGGCTCAGTCCGTTAAGCGTCTGACTTCGGCTCAGGTCATGATCTCATGGTTTGCGAGTTCAAGCCCCACGTCGGGCTCTGTGCTGATGGCTCAGAGCCTGGAGCCTGCTTTGGATTCTGTGTCTCCTTCTCTCTCTGCCCCTCCCCAACTTGTGCTCTGCCTCTCTCTATCAAAAATAAATACATGTATAAAAACTTTTTTTTTAAAAAAAGAAGAGATACACTGTTGCTGAAAACATGGTTCTGTGTTGTAGATTGCAAAAAAAAAAAAAAAAAAAAGAGAGAGAGAGAGAGAAAAAAGGTTGTATGTTTCCCCCATTCCTTTATGTCAAGATACCATTTCTGCCCAGCTTGATCTGTAGATTGACTCTGGTGCCAAACAAACATGAAAAGATGCTCAAGATCATGTGCTATGAAGGAATTACAAATTAAAATAACAACAACATACGACCAGAAACCTACGGAAATGGCTAAAATCTAGAACACTGGCAACACTGAGGGCTTAGAGCAACAGGAACTCTCACTCATTGTTGATCGAAATGCAAATGATTCTCTGGAAGGCAGTTTGGCAGTTTCATACAAAGTAGACCTACTCTTACTCTACAATCCAGCAATCGTGCTCCCAGGTATTTACCCCCAAAAGCTGGAAGGGTATGTCCACATAAAGATCTGTTCATGAACATTTTCATCAGCATTATTCCTCACTGTCAAAAGTTGGATACGAGCAAGACGTACATCGATATGTGAATCGGTAAATAGGCGGTGGCACAATGGATACGATGGTACGATTCAGTGATAAAAAGAAATGAGCTATTCACTCATGGAAAGTCAGGGAGACAAACCATAAGAGACTCTTAAATACAGAGAACAAACTGAGGGCTCTGGAGAGCAGGTGGGTGGGGGATGGGCTAAATGGGCGATGGGCATTGATGAGGGCACTTGTTGGGATGAGCACTGGTGTTATATGTAAGTGGTGAATCACTAAATTCTACTCCTGAACCCAATACTGCATTATATGTGAACTAATTTGATTTAAATAAAATCTCGGGGGGAAAAAAGGTCAGGGAGGAACCTTAAAATCTGGCTAAATAAAATAAACCTGTTTGAAAAGATTATATATGGCATGGCTATCCACTTACGTGACATGTGGGAGGGAAAAGGCAAATGGTAAGGAGGTTGTTGGTTGCTGGGGCTGAGGGTGAGGGTCAAAAGAAGGTGGTACAGGGGATTTGGAGGGTAGGGAGACTATTCTGTATATTAGTTCAATGGTAGATACATGGCATTACACATTTAACAAAGTCACAAAGACACAAGGACACAGTGAGTCCTGCTGGGAACGATGGACTTTATTAATAACAGCGCATCACTATTGGCACATCAGCTGTAACAAAGGTACCACACAGATACGCGATATTAACAACAGGGGAAACTGTGGGCAGAGGGTGGGGGACAGTGAGTATGTGGGGGCATTTCTGTACTTCCTGTTTCAGTTTTCCATAAACCTAAAACTGTTCTCGGCTATGAGTTCAATTAATTGAAACAACTAACTTGCAATGTGAAAGAAACAATTGTCATGTTATTGTTGCTTTCATCACGAGTCAAGGTGCATCCCTCCCTCCCTTAAACCTGGCCTTGACCCTGTGATGTGATTTGGCCCATAGTACCCCTAGCAAATGTGAAGAAGCAGAGGTTTGACATGTGCTTGCAGACCAGATGTTATCTTCTCTACCACCAGGATCTCTTTTGTTACCAGGGGAAGCCCCGACTGGTCTAAGGAAGGCAGGAGCACAAAGAACTGAGGCCAGCCATTCCAGCTGAGGACCACTAGATCAACCTGCTGTGAGCTGACAGAGACCACCAAAGTCCCTCCAAGTGAGTCCGGTACAAGGTGAGAAACACCTGATTGAGCCCAGCCTCCACCTACACAGCCTACACGGAAAACCTACAGAATTATGTGTAACTAAAATAAGCATGGTTTAAAGTCATTGAAATTTGGGGTGGTTTTTCCCAGAGCAACCGATAACTGAAATATATGCACACCAATTGCTGGTTGCAACTCTTCCACTGGCCTACTGGAACCCCGAGGAAGTCACCTGGAAGTATGTCTCCCAGTTTTCTCGGCTGTAAAATAAAGTAGCCGAGCAGACAGCTGGGAGAGGCCACACACGTGTCTAGTTTTCTTCCAACTCTGATACGCTATGATGACATGAAAGGAAGTTTGACTTTTTTTTTCTCAGTTGTTTACCCTGTAAAGTTTTTCAAAGATCTCTTTTTCCTTTCCGAAGAATCTTGGACGACTGTTTCTAAATATCTCATTAGGATAGCGGACATCTCCTGTCAATGAACTGACCAAGAAGTTCAAAGAACTCTCAGAGCCGAAAGCCACGTCAAGACTAACGGTATCTGCTCTGGTGTTGACATCACTGTGGCCGACTGCATGGAAGGGCTAGCTTTGAAAACCTGAATGATTTTGCCTTGAATACCAGCCTGGTGGTTCTGTGATTCTGAGAAAGTCACTCAATATGTGGTTGTTGGCCAGAAGATGCATATAAACGTATAAGGGTATCTTCCTCTGAGTTGGCATTCAGGGAAAGACAAATAACGATGGTGAGACATCATCCCTCGGCCATTCACATAGTAAAAGTTGAGAAGTGGAAAATCCCTTGGTCAGGAGGTTGCGTATCCAGAGAGTGTCTAAAAAATACTAAAAAGTCTGGAAATATCTCAAATTCTCATCGACACAAGAATGGATACATGACATAATGTATAGTCAAGATAGTGTTAAAACTTGAAATTAACAAGCCGCAGCTCCATCGATAGTGTGAACAAAACATAGATGCATAGCTTTCAATCAAAAGGTGGATCCCAAACAGACAGCATTAAGGCCTTTTCAAAATAATGATGGACAAACAGCCCAATGCTAAGCGTACTTTGTTTTGGAATACATATAGATGCCGAAAAAGGCGAAGCAAGGGAATCGTGTGCACGTAATTTGGAATAGTGGTTCTGCTGGATGGGGGCAGGAGGCACAGAGGATGAAGAAACGTCACATAGAGGCATCTACATTTTTACCTTGGTATTAAGTTGGGCATAAAGCTTTTAATGGTGTTTACTATTCACAGAGAATGAAGAAAAAAAGACCTTGACTGGACCCGTAAAGGGAGTGTCATATATCAAGGATTATAACTAATTCATTTTTGTGCACTTGACCTTGAACCCGTGAGAAAAACATGTTAAGGACATGAAACTCTGTAGTCTCCTAGTGTTAAGTGTAAAAAACGCACCAAACTATATATTCAACGGGACTCCAAGGACCTATCATGGTAAACAACAGCAGGGGGAGAGGAGCAAATGTGAGCCTCTAGATCATTTCCCCATTTGCTCTCAGACACTATCTGAAATCTTCTGATAAATAAAATGGCTTCTAGATGAATGAGGATGTTGCCTCCTGCTGCCTTACATTTTATTGTCAGTCTTCAAAGACCTAATTCTTTTTTTTTTCCTCTACCCCCGCCCAGTGACTCACTCCGTGATTAGTGAATAGGAATAGTTAACCGTTCAATTCACTGCACTTTGATATTCTCACAAATATTCTTCTTTTTTTAATCCTAATTTTACAAAGGAAGGAAATAAGGCTCAGCGAGGCTAAGGAAATTGCCCGAGTTTCTATTGCTAAGAAGTGACAGAGAAGGGACATTAGTCTAGGCAGTGTGCTCCAGAGTTTACATTCTTAACCACAGCATCTTCTGTGGGGACCATAGGTGCTTAATCAATATTGAAAGGTAGATGAAGGATCCCAGAGTTCCATGCTCCAATGAACGTGGAGGGTTGCTCCTGCAGAAAAGCTTCATTAACAGTCCCCTAAATTCTCCAGATAAAATTCCTCTCCTCGGTCTGGTCTTCATTGCTGAGATCCCAATATGCTGTGTGCCCATAGTTATATCCCGTGTTATTCCTGATACACGGAAAATATAATAAGGCCTCTGAACACTTTTTGAGTGAATAAGTAGCTGTATGAACATCACTTCCCTGGGGCCGGTATCTGGGATTGCCGTGGTCTTAGTGACCAGGAGACATTCACCAGGTCTGTTGTGTATGTGAGCCATTCCCTCAAGGATGTCAATAGACCTTGCCCTTGGGGCTCAAATGACCCGAAGCCATTAGCGCTCAATACTCGTGCCAGACTCTTTCCATCAATAGAAACATCTCCGGCAATCCATGTTCCCACTTAAAAGAAATATATCCAAGAGGAAATGACCCATCGGTTCTAGCAGTAGATAAAATTCAAGCACATATGGTACCATTACAGACCTCAGGAAATGCACTTTTCCCTCCTCAATGTCACGTGCTCAAGCTTTGGATATTGGGGTGCTGGGTGCTCTTCTTAGGTGCATCACTAAGAAGGCTGTAGCTGCTGAGACCCTGAGTGGCAAAAGACGAGGGTATATAAAGGAGCCAGAAAGGCTGCGGGCAGGAACCCTACTCACTGGCCGTATATACTTAGATAAGTCAGCCTCCACTGCCTCATTTTTAAAATGAGAATGTACTGGGGCGCCTGGGTGGCTCAGTTGGGTAGGTGTCCAACATTTTTTTAAACATTTATTTATTTTTGAGAGAGAGAGAGAGAGAGAGAGCTAGTGGGAACAGGGTAGAGAGAGGGGGAGACAAAGAATCTGAAGCAGGCTTCAGGCTCAGAGCTCCAAGCTGTCAGCACAGAGCCTGACATGGGGCTCAAACTCGTGGACTAGCAGATCACGACTTGAGCCAAAGCCAGACACCTAACTGATTGAGCCACCCAGGTGCCCCACATCTCTGACTCTTGATTTTGGTTGAGGTCACGATCTCACAGTTGTGAGTTCGAGTCCTGCGTGGGGCTCCTTGCTGAGGGTGGAACCTGGTTGGGATTCTGTCCCGCCCTCTCTGTTTGCCCCTCCCCAACTTTCACTATCTCTCTCTCTCTCTCTCTCTTAAAATAAGAGAAGAGAAACAAGAGAAGATAAGGGAAGAGAAGAGAAGAAGAGAAGAGAAGAGAAGAGAAGAGAAGAGAAGAGAAGAGGAGAGAAGAGAAGAGAAGAGAAAAAAGATGAGAATCTACCAAACACAGGGTTTTGAAAACTACGGAAGTAAAATAATTCCTACCCTCTTCAGAGTAGTTCTGATGCAGTGCCCTGCGTATTCATTCATATGCCTGGCAAATCGGTAGGGGGCCCACTTCTCAACACTGGGAAGCAGCAGAGAGGAAAACAAAGTCTCTGTGGAACTAAGAGCCTAGATGGGAGACCGACAACAAAGGAAACAGGTGCTTAGAAGGATAGAAAAAGTCAAGGCCAGCATTGTGCACGCAGTACTTCCTAGATTATAGTATATTTATGTAATGTATTTATGTAATGTTATATATATAATTTACATTACATATATCTATTTTTTTTTACCCGATGCACAAAGATAACTGGACCTTTAAGGATTATCTGAATTTACCGCTTTTGATGCTTGACTCTGCTCAGAGCGTCCCAGACAAGATGCCATTCTCTGTCTGCTTGAGATCCCCAGCGAGGTGGTGTTCATTTCCTTAGACCACATTTAACCTCCTTTTGAAGTATGTTCTACAGGGAAGTTCTTCCCGATGTTAGCATGGATTTCGATTGCCCAGAACCTCTTGCCTTTGATCTTTGCTCTACTTCGACGTAGGAGATTCAACTCATCTGGCACGATGTCACCCTCACAGGAGGAGCCTTCACATCCACCTGCGGCCAAGAACCATCAACGACTCCAACTAAGAATGTTCTTTTGCCACGTGTTTTAAATGTGACTTGAAAGTGCCAGACACCGTAATGTGGAACAGGAACGCGGGTGATAATTGAAAAATGTCAAACCTGGAGAAATTCACGCTCTGGGTAAGGAGAGAGACACAAACAGACAAATCATAGTGTACTACTTTTCGTACTGGGGCAAAGGCAAACGCAGAGTGCCGCAGGGGCAAACAGAAGTATCTCATTTCCAGGCTTTGGATTCCTTATCAACGTCCACAGAGAGATGCTCTAGAGAGAGGCCTGTCTTGAAAACGGAACCTTTTTTTTTTTAATGTTTATTTATTTTTGAGAGACAGGCAGAGCACGAGCAGAGAGGGTCACAGAGAGAGAGGGAGACACAGAATCAGAAGCAGCCTCCAGGCTCCGCGCTCTCAGCACAGAGCCCGACGCGGGGCTTGAACTCGTGAACCACAACATCATGACCCGAGCCGAAGTCGGACGCTTCACCGACTGAGCCACCCAGGTGCCCGGAAAACTGAACCTTCAACTGTAGGGTCAGTAGAAAAGAACGGAAGCAAGAATCAAGTCAGTGCCACCTTAGCTGCAGGAAATACACCTGTGTCTGAATTGCAAAACCGTGGCTCTATGCATCTCTCTTGCATGGGCAAGAAAACTTGTTAATTGTGTGTGTATGTGTGTGTGTGTGTGTGTGTGCACGCATGTGTGTGTGACAGAGCAATTGAGAGGAAGGGACAGAGTGCACGTCGGAGGCACAAAAGGTTGCAAAAGGAGGAATGGGAAAGAAAGGTAAGCTGTACATTTCAACACTTGAGTCTTCTCCGCAAGTGGTCAAAGTGCTATATTTGTGAGTGACAAAGGTGCCCACGCCCATCTGTTAGCTCAGCTATGTGCTCACCAACACACATTCCCGTGGCTGGCTTAAAATAAGCTCAGGCTGCAAAGACATATTGTGCATAAGCAATATGTTAGGTGCTTATATAACATTTATTTCCACAAGTGGCCCCGTGCCTGGCTGGTTCAGAGGCAAGAACACAGGAGGCACATCCTGCGTGGAACAAAGGGGCCGTGTGGGTCAGCCCTTTCCACTCAGGCAGATCTGAGTTCCGACGTTCTCTCTGCCGTTTATTACTCTCTGACCTCGGTCAAGTCACTTAGCCTCTCTGAGCTCCACGTGCATGAAAAGCCTTGGAGGTGCCCTGAAACCCTCCGGGTGCTTATTTTCACCAGCAATATTGAGACCGTGCGTATGGAAAAGCGGTCTGATGGAAGGGGGGCGGTTAAAAAGGTCATTCTGGCGGGCGTCTGTCTTGGGGCTGGGGCGGGTGCTGGCGATTAAGAAGAATTGTAGGCAAGTTCAAAGGTCTGTTCCAGTTCTCTAGGTGGGGATGTGAAAAGGAAGTTTGTGTTTTCTGAAGCCACCGCGCCAGGCTACCTGGCCCGTAGCAGGAACACAGACGCAACGGGAACCAACTTTGCCTGGAAAAGGGCACGGATGGCTTCACGGTGGAGGTTGTATTTAGCCAACACTTGGACCATAAGTAGGAGTTCTGCAAGCCAGAAAGAGGAGATGAGGTAGTCTGTGAAGAGGGGAAAGAGGACACAAAGGGGCAAAGACACAGAAGTGTGTGCCTCGTGAGGACAAGGTGCAATGATCTGGTGAGGTTGCCGTCCACGGAGGACGGGAAGGATGATGCACACAGCGACAGGGCTGGAGATGAGCAAGATTAGGGACAGATTATAAAGGCTCTGATTTGGCTCCCATGCTTCGTTTATTTATTTATTTTCTTCAAAGTAGGCCAGTTCGCTTGTGGGTGCCTGAGTTGCTGACTTACAAAAACAGTTCCAACTCCCACGCTCAACACTGGGTCACTATGCCACCCTCACCCCCACCACTATGGTTATATCACACTTCTCTTTTTATATCTTTCCCAGCTTGCAAACACTTGGTCTCTCGCCCGACTGTCAGAACCACATCTCTCCATTTCGCCTGCATTCTGATTCCTGACCTCTCAGACTTCCTTCTTGGCCTCTTTCTGCTCAGGACAACTCAATACTGTACAATTCTGCAATGCCACGTGTCTCAGATGGGTGTGCCCTGTGGCAGGCACCAGGGCTCTGGAATCCGACCTGTTGGTTCCACCAGAGGGGAGTCCTCCCCGACTCTAGCCACCTCCGCCGGGTGAAGAACCACGGGAGCAAACCTGCCCCATCCTTCTGCCATGACCACCAGTTGGCCACTTTAGAAGGTGGTAGATGAGGAGGAACCACACTGGCACCATCCCTACAGTCATCTTTATGGGTTTCAGTTCAAACAAACTCTATGCGTTTTTCTTTTTTACTCGTTAAGGTTTCGTTTAAATTAAAGTTAGTTAACATATAGTGCAATATTAGCATCAGGTGCACAACACCTCCATTCAAGGAGAGGTGAATGGAGGTGGTGTTCTCTGGCATATGCATGACTGACTAGAAGACTCATTAGGTGATCAGTTGACCCACATTTCCCTCAAGCTGCTAGATGATGTGAAGACAAATGTGACCCAATTCCTCATTCCCTCCAGGTGTCTCAAGTTTTTCTTGGATCATGTCAACATGTATCTATAATTGACTGAATGATTCCAGCATTCATAAAGATGATAGTCCATAGATATTGAATCTAGCACCAACTACTTTTTGCAGAGATGAATACGGACCAATCTATCCCACATGGGTGAAAATAATGAATTTTGATGGTTTGCATGCCGTGTGTGTATGTCAAGTGACATATCTTTCGGAAACATTTACCTGAACACACACTACTGAGCTGCTCACAATCTGTTCAGAGCATTTTTCATCCTGCAGGTAAAGAAATAATGTAGGAAAGAGGCACCCGGGTGGCTCAGTCGGTTAAGCGTCCGACTTCGGCTCAGGTCATGGTCTCACAGTTTGTGAGTTCGAACCCTGTGTCGGGCTCTGTGATAACATCTCAGAGCAGGGGTCCTGCTTCGGATTCTGTGTCTCCCCCTCTCTCTGCCCCTCCCTGCTCCTGCTCTGTCTCTCTCTCTCTGTCTCTCTTTCTCTCTCTCTCAAAAGTGTAAATAAATTTAAAAAAAATTTTTTAAGTTATAAGGTAAGAAAGTTTACATGTTTTTCCCAATGTTACTGCACTAATTTCTGCACAGAGTACATGTGGGGAAAGGGCAGTGGGGGTTCACTTTTTCCCAGAGGCTATGTGAGTGCTTTTTACACTAGACCACAGTCTTCCATCATATTTATGTCTCTTACACTCACACAATTCATCACAGATCCTGGAATGCAGAAAGAAAAACAATGACAATAAATGTAAATATGGAGATTAATGAATAGAAAGCAGACAAATAATAAAGAAAACCAAAATCTGGCTTTTCCAAAAGATCAATCAATTGACCAAGGTCAAGTTAGAATGGTAAAACAAGAACAGAGAAGTCAAATATTACCAATATCAGGAATGAAAGAACACATATAAGTATAGCATTATCTACAGAAAGAAAATGAGAAGGAAATTAGTGAAATAGTACAATTTGTAATGAGAAAGACGGGAAGTCAAAACTTCTTCAAGAATATAGAAATGGTAATGATGTTCCTTGTCATCAAAAAGAGCTAGTTTAGAGGAGGTCTAATGCTGGAACATATCTGGAAATAACAAAGATCTATCTATCTGTACATTCAACTATCCATCTGCCTATTCGTTCATCCATTCATTCAATTCAACTCTTGCTGAAAAACAACAATGTGTGAGATGTTACGTTAGAAAGAAGGTAAACACTTAATGACAAGAAGTGCATCTTACTCTTTCCTTAAAGCTCACATTCTAGAAAAGAATGTCAAGATGTAAGCATACTACAGAGAAGTCACGCTTCAGTGGCACAGCACAGTGAGGTCAACAAAAAAAAATTTTTTGTTGCGCTCCTAAGTATAAACACGGAAGAAAAGAGTTCTACCCTTGCTGGGAGAAGAGAGGGGGAGCCGAGGCAGGGGCATCTTTACACAAGATTTGAATACTTTCCTTGGCTCACAGGCAAAGATAAAGAATTCAAAATAATAATAATGCTGATAAAGAAAATGAGACTTAGTATTTGGGTTTAGAATCCACTGTGCTGAGATGAAATGTCTTCCAAATCACCTCACTCTTTCATCAGTGTTGTTGGCCAGGCTGGGATTGGATCTCTTCCGCCAGCAGTGAAATGGAAAAGTGCAGGATTCATGCTCTGGAAGGAAATGCCACTGCAGAGCCTCAGGAAGCAGGGACCTTTCCACCTGAGCCATCTCGGTGATAGAATTCCAAATAACGTGCTATTACTTCATTTGAAGTGTTGAGATACACACACACACACACACACACACACACACACACACACTTTACCCAGGAGAATCCCATCAAAAGAGAACAAATTCCAACAAGTCCTCAATCTAATGGATGGTAGGAACCCTAATCAGCTTGGAGCTCTATTACAAACGTGCAAAAGGCGCTAGAACATTCATGCTCATTTGAGTTGTGCCGTGTATTTTCTTCAAAGTTGGTTGTGTAAGAATGATGGGAAAGAAGGCGGAGGAGAAAAGGAACAGTAGTGTGTCCTCACATAGAGTACAGCAGGCAAGGGTCTCAAAATGCCATCAGGTCTGAACCACAGAAGTGCAGAATATTTATCTCTTGGCTAATTTTGCTCAAGTGTTCATTTTTTTCTTTTTCAGACAAATACTATAAACATTACTCATTAATCTCTCTTTGCACTGTTTCCACCTTTAATCACAGCACCGTGGATGGTTTCATGCCCTTTGGTCATAGAAGGCAGAGAGAGAAAGCCCATTCTGTACAATTCTTAGGTCCTCAGATCCACCAGAAGTATGACGATTTATCACTGACTTGAGTGTTAAATGTCATAAGTAGCAACTCTACATTTTTACCATTGCCTGTCAGCCACTAAAGTGAGGTAGCAAAACCTTGACACATCTCGTTTGGAGATTCGTAGAGAAGTGAGTGGCTATCATAATTCCTATATATTTCCTGAAGAGATAATGGCCATCTTAAGCCTAGTTCCAAGGTTTCTATTTCACCAAGACTTAGAAAGACAAGAGCTACACACTTCAGAGTATTTCACCACTCAGTGCGTGTTTTCGCCTCCACTCCCACCCCTTAAGCACCATGAAAATGATGTAAAGGAGGGGAGGGAAGACGAATTTAGATAAATAAAGCTCACTAAGTCCACCTTCATGCTGACTTCAGTCTCAGAGACCCACCTTCTCCTCTTCCTTCTCCTTCCTATTTCCACCGTAAGGCGTAGAGATAGGACTCTTCAGTGAACATGCATATTTTCCAGATGAATGTTACTTACTTGATGTTTTTGACACTGAGAACATTTGGGTTCATACAGAATCCCAGCTTTAAAAGCTTAAGTAAAACATTTAATTTAGGCATATCCCACATTTCAACAAAAGAAAGGTGAAGACAACAGAGAAAGAGGGAAAGGTAATGCCAGTTATCATGGTGTGACCTTAATAAAATATAAAAAGGAAGGAGCGAATTCAGAAATAGAGATTTGGAAGAATGAATATCCAATTTGGACCCCAAATGAAACCATCCTTATGCATCAAGCCTATTAAAAATTAACCCTTGATTACATATTCATTTAATAATTAAAGGGTGTTAATAAACATGTTTAAATAAACTAAACTGTGGATATAAATGTTTGTTGTTTTCCAATGGCAAGTGGTGAAAAATACATACAATGCAACTCTTTACTCTCAAACTATTAAGTGTCTTCCCATCTTTTTTTTTTTTTCATGACTTCAACAATTTTTAAGTACTTAACAATTTGCTATGTGGACTGTCCTCCCCTCTGGATTTATCTGACTGTTTACATATAGCATTAAGTAGTTTCTGTTCTCTACATTTGTCATAAACTAGAAGTTAAGATTCATGTCTGATTAGATATGGGATTAAAATTTGGAGGGGAGAAAAGTCCTTGCAGGTGATAGTATCTATTTCATATCACATCTCCCCAAAAGGAACATAGTATCAGGTGGTCCCGGCAGCAGCAAGAATGTTTGATAACTTTGGTAGGTGGTGATGACCAAGTAGGTTCCTCGTGAAGATATATTTTTCTTTTTGTGATTCGTAAATCATCTGCACAGTGATCTTGCATCTGGGTGAATATTCTTTTCCTAAACTGCCTTGCACCTGATGGTTTTAAGTATCCGCAAATGATCCTTGCCCGAACTATTCCGCTGGATGTTGTAAAAGTGTCATTTTGTAATTATATCATTCTCTCTATAGTCATTGGCTGTCATTCTTCTGTAAAGCAGACCTTTCTTTTCCTCATGAACTGGATATGAACCACAATTCCTCCTAAAAGAGGCAGAATCTGTGTTACTTCTTTCCCTTTAATGAATATTTTTTTCAGACTCAGTAGGGCTGCGTTTGTCACCTGCAGGAGTGAATTGGCATTTCTCCCTTTTATTGTAACCATAGATTAATTTCTTTTTTTTAAATTTTTTTTTTTTAACATTTATTTATTTTTGAGACAGAGAGAGACAGAGCATGAATGGGGGAGGGGCAGAGAGAGAAGGAGACACAGAATCGGAAGCAGGCTCCAGGCTCTGAGCCATCAGCCCAGAGCCTGACGCGGGGCTCAAACTCACGGACCGCGAGATCGTGACCTGGCTGAAGTCGGATGCTTAACCGACTGCGCCACCCAGGCGCCCCATCCATAGATTAATTTCTAAAAATTATTTGGTATATCACAATCTGTTACAGATTAAAACAGAAGAGATAGATACGAAAACCAAATGCAGTGTGTGGACATTGCAAGATTCTTGAGTTGAAAATAAAAAATTTGGGGGGGGGGAAACTGGAATATTTGAATATGGATTAGATATTAAGTGATATTAATGGGTTTTTTTTTAAACTTTTATTAGGGGTTACAAGAGGAATGGAGTTACCTAGAAAATTGCTCTTATTTCTAGAAGAGGCATAATTAAACATGCAAGGCCAAAGTTTCGTGATGTTTGAAACTTATTTTCAAATAGTTCAACAAAATATGTGTGTGGTGTATGTGTGTATATTTCCATATAAATAACAACTTAATTCATTGTCAGCACCTATTGTACAGGTTTTTAAAACATTTTTTTGTATGTTTGAGAATTTTTGCAATAGTTGGAAAAAACCATGAAAATTGATTTTGCAAATCAAGCTGAATTGTCATGGAACACTTAAATGTATAATATGCAAGTTATGTAAAATAATTTTAGGATCTGCAGGACTGATCATCTCTATCCAGGCCTAGGAAGCAAAAACAGATCTATCAGCACCTAATGCATTATGATGTGATGTTTACTGTGTTGGTGGCTTCTTGCCCCTCTGACTTCAATCCTCCCTATGGCTTCAAGGCTCAGATTCAGGGCCATCCAGGACTAGCTACATACTTTACGGGGCTTAATGCAAGGTGAAAATGCAGGGACCCTCATTTAAAAAGTATTCACAATTTCAAGACAGCAATAGTAGAGTATTAAACCGAGGGAGAGCCTCCTCTAAGCATGCGCCCTGTGTGCTAGCCCAGGCATAGGCCCGCCACGCTGGCCCTGTTGCTGCCTCCTCTCGTTGGAAACACTCCCCATACCTGGGCTGATAAAATTCAAACTACTTAAATGCTTAGTTAAAATGCCACTAGAAGACAGCACAGCCCTCCTTAGGGCAGAAGTTCTGAATTATTTTCTTTTTCTTCCATTAGGTCTCGCATTATGCTTTGCATTTTGCAAGCCCTTAAATAAAGGGAGACGGCCTGGTTAGTGAATTTACAAGGGGAGGTTTTTTTTTTATTTTAAAAAAAATTTTTTTTAACGTTTATTTATTTTTGGGACAGAGAGAGACAGAGCATGAACAGGGGAGGGGCAGAGAGAGGGAGACACAGAATCGGAAACAGGCTCCAGGCTCCGAGCCATCAGCCCAGAGCCCAACGCGGGGCTCGAACTCACGGACCGCGAGATTGTGACCTGGCTGAAGTCGGACGCTTAACCGACTGCGCCACCCAGGCGCCCCGACAAGGGGAGGTTTTGATCAAGGTCCACTGCTAAGTCGATTTGTTTCTACCCAAATGTCTTAAACTCCCATATGTTCACATTCTTGACTTACGGGAATGTGTAAAATCTCCAGCTCAGAGACCTTATATGAGAAAATAGTGTCTTAATTAGGTCTAAAAACATTAGTGAACGAATGAATGGGTTGACTGATGTGCATCTGATCCGTGTCTCTGCTGTACCAAGGGAGGAGGAAGGGGGGGGGCAGGTGGGCAGCAGACCGTCTTTCATGGGGCTGGCGCAGGGAGCCGAACCCATAACTCACATCCTGTGATTCCCTTCCATCAAGTCACCAGATAATCACAGCCAAATCCCACCTGGATTGTATTACCCAGGCTCAGACAGAGAAAGATAATACGATTCTTCTTGCAGTACTAATGTGAGCAGACGGTATAATTCGGGAAAACAATGCGTTCTCTAGTTAGCTTGGATTCCTTTCGGTAGCTATGAGATCCAAAGCATGTAAGTCAAACTTGCTGAGCCTCTTCTTCCTCATCCGTAAAGTGAGCATAGCAATAGTGCACCGTGACGGCTGGACTCTACTGGGTGCCAAAGTACCAGCCTTAAGGCGATGCCCATACGTGTAGTTTATACAGCAGCAACAACATCACATTTGTGACAGGGATGCTTTCCTTCACGATGAGTTACACAAACAGTAGCCTATTAACCACTAGTCCCCCTGCTCATATTTTCTCACTGAACCAAAATTCTCCTCTTGCTTTTGCCTTTTTTTCATTCGTTGAATTTCTCTTAGAACAATTCGACTCAACAGAATTAAAAGGTGTTTCTGGCTTTCTTTTATCTTATTAGGACCCGTATTATCCTGTTGGTGTTTTAGGAGCTCAAGTCCCTGGGTCTTATCCTTGATTTCACTAGGTAATGCCTTGCTAGAATTCTTGTTAATGTCAGACGCAATCTAGCTGAGCAGTCTGGTGCAGACGATGATTACGGTGGCATTTTTTATGTTTCAAACCCTAAGCACATAATTTTGCACTTTTTAAAGTTATCAGTTTTAAATTAGAGGTCACTTCACCCATCGCAGTCTAATGTATAAAAAAAAAATACCAGTATGGCACATTGACATATTTTTTTCTGTTTAATTTATCAGGGGACAATATCACATTCTTCAAATGCATGAGCTAATTTTTATAGAGACTCCCATTCAGAGACAAGCACTGTATTTCATTCATTTATTCATTTGGTTCAGTGATTCTTCATTCATTCAACAAAGACACAGGGACTGTGTATCTCGCACTATCTTAGGTGCTATTTAGACAAACCAGATGCAACTATGTGGCTTTTCCTATAAATGATTTCACAACCTTGCACCGTGTAATTTGAGCTCTAATTAAGGATTTCACAAAGGGCACAGAGATCAGACAAGGAGGATGCCTAAGTCTCCTTGAAGGCATCGGGACCCGACGCTTGGAGACTGAAGTTTGAGAAGGCAGAGAAGCAAGAAAGATCATTCCAGACAGAATGAACGTAAGAAAATATATTTCTAACCTGTATCAAATATGTCTGCATAGGAGTGAAAAAGCCCCTGTATGTGGTAGGTAAACACAGGTAAAGCTCCCTGCATTTAGAGATGTTTGAGCAAAGTCGGCCTGTCAATCTATCAGATGTTCTGGAAAGGAGAGGGGGTTGTGCTCTATGTCTCTGTAATCATTTGAAATCTTGAGGTTTTAGATAGAGCTGGATAGGCGTGCGACTTACTCCAAATAATTAATGGGAGCAAAACCAGAGACTGCATAGGAGAAAAGGCAGCAGGCGAGGCTGAGGAAATTGTGCTGAGGGTCTGAGAGGTGAGGTCAGATGGCAATCAGAAAATGAGCCACAGAGCCAGCACCCGCAGGTTCTAGGAAGCTCTTGCTCTCCGGGTGAGAAGTTCCGGACCAAGACAATAGAGACGTGCAGACGTAGAGAGCCCCGTCTCTATGTGGCACGACTGCATTTTGTTTGTTTGGTGACTGGTCACGCGGCTGAAAGCCATCCAGAGTGATTGTACATCTGGCTCTCCAGAACTTACGGAGGTGAGCGGCGTGGGGACGTGGGACTCTGGACCGGACACGAGTCAAACAGGAAAAATGCCCAACCCGGATCATCATTTCCTTATCATAACACCTCCCGGGAGACACTCACGTCCAGGAAGTCCCAGTGGCGTGGAGTCACAGTGAGGTTTGTGCACATTCTCTGCAGTTCTGTACTCACCACGCTTCGTCTTCAAAGCGGTCCTGAGAAACGGGCGAGGAGTGGCCCACGGCAGGTGTGCCTCATCCAAAGTCCTGCATAAAATTCGTTTTTGAACATCCAGAAGTCAGCTTCGGCCCTGGCACTTGCTGTGACTGCCTTCTTGATCTCAGCTAATTCATCTGTCAAATGGGGATAATCATTCTAAATCCAATTACCTCAAAGATTTGCTGTGAAGCTCCAGGGAGTTAATGCAGGTAAAAGTTGCACAGGACATAAAAGTTTCACCCAAAGTAGTTAATGGGGTCATAGGTGATGGTGAGGGGGCAGAAGGCAAGCTGACGGGCCACAGACACCGCCCCCCCACCCCTGCAATCAGATGAAATATATATGATATTCCTCAGGCACCCCTGGCTGCCCAAGAACAAAGGAAGGGAAATAAACAAATGGTTAACTGGTAGACATCACAGTCCCGCAGGACAGAAGTCTCCATCACCCCTGCATAGTGATGTGGGGAACAAAGGCAGAAGGAAATGGCAGATAAAAATAAATTTCCTTATAACCTGCAGCCAGATACTGGAGGCCGGCAGAGTAAAACATTTCTCCAGGAACTCCTACTGCTAATGCTTTGCTAGAGGGAAAATCAGCCTCAGCTTGACAATAGCTAGGCCTCCAGTATCCTGGGAATCTTCTCTAGCATGTGAAGATCTCACTGGAAACTTCCCCTGGACTTTCTTTACCTTGCCCCCAACCCCATGGTATAAAACCAGTCTCTCCTCATGGTCCCGGGGCAGCTCATCCTGCCCACGCATCCTGTCCCTGTGCTTCCATAAAATCGCCTTTTTGCCCCAAAGACATCTTCAAGAATTCTTTCTTGGCCATCAGCTCTGGACCCCATGAACCCCATGGTCACCCTCAAATCCTCATCAGGTGATGGAAAAGGAGGAGGAGGAGGAGGAGAAGGGGAAAAAAGGAAGGAAAAGAGTCAGACTTTAGGAATATCTTTCATCTTTTTGTTCCACGATCAACATCTCAAATTTCTCATATATTCTGTTCTGTTGTCACAGTGTGTTTGTGGCGGTTTACTCACACCCTCCTTCCAATGCAGGATCGCGGGTCTGATCTTTAGCCCATGTTTATTTTCTTGCACCTGCATGTATGTGTATATTTCAGTGATGGCAGTTTTCCAATTTTAGAATTTTTATTTGGTTCTTTTTTCAAATCTTTTTGTTTGTTAAGTGGTCCCGTACTCATCCTGCAGACTCAATTATCTGTTTTTTAAATCTCCTTGAATATTTTGAACATAATTGTCATAGAGTTAGATAATATCATCTGAATTTTATGGAAGACAATTTCATTTTTCTTTCTCTCTTTCTCTCTCTCTCTACCTCTCTCTTTCTTTCCTTTTCTGCTAACGTATTGTCATGAGGGCTGGAGTTCAAAGGAAGAAAAGAGGCATCTGATTTGAGAGGTAAGAAAGACTATGTTGATGGGAGAGTGTGTGTGCATGAGACAGAGAGAGAGAGAGGGAGAGAGAGCGCGTGCATGTACGCTTAATAAAAAGACAACCATTACTGTTAGCCTCACTGTCAAGAGCACTTCGTGTTGTTAGGACAGACGATGCTAAGCATTTTAGTTGCAATAGCTCATTTGTCTCTCACACTCAGTGAGCAATAAACCCAACCCTGACTTAAATGTGAAGATGCAAAGGAGAGAGAGGAGTGAAGTAACTTCTTCGAGTCCAGTGAATGGTTGAGATTTGAACTCAAAGACATCGTTCCCAATTACACTTTCTTCATCGTTAAGCTTTGGGTCTGACTTTAACCAACAGAACGTCTCTGAAATGCTCCCCCCTGGCCCTCAGAAGTACGAGAAGAGAGAAGTTATCTATTTTAATGACGATTATAGGATTTCATTTAGCCACGCTATTTTTCTTTTGAGAACATACAGGCAGGTTTTGGAGAACCTGTTACTGCTTCTTGGCTCTACAATCCACTCTCTTGTCAAATTTTACATTTGCACGTGCAAAGGGGAGATCTGGGGGAGGTGAACAGAACATGTGACTCTTCCCTAGAGCATCGGTGGGCCGAGAAAAAGTCGGGGAAATTTCCATGATCCTGAAGCTGAAATTCCATATGATGAGACACACATAGGGCTTTCACACTCTAGACTAAATTAGAAGAATCCGATAGACTTAAGTTTATTTTTAAAAATTATACATGCTGACAAAATAGTTGGTTTGAGCTTTCAGATGATCGCGTGGTCCCCGGAAGAGGACAGTGCACAGCTGAACACATCTGCAGAGGCGGCCGTAAACCCCGGTGGGCTCTCGTAGGAGGGGCCCCCTGAAGCAGAGACCCTACGACAGCGGGGTTGCTGCTGGTAAACTGTTGAGATCACTATCAGAAGAGTGTTTCCAGGAAAAGAAAAAAAAAATAGCTTGGCATCTTAGTGACCCTCAGGGATATGAGTGGGCACTTATGTCCCTGACTTTGTGATTCACTTGAAGTGTCCGTTTCTTGATGTTTAAAATACATGCCATGAAACGGGCTGGTGTATGATGCTTCTTCCAGCTCAAACATACTGTGAGTGTAGAATGCCACGCATGTGTGTCTGGAGGTATATTTCAGCGGCTCTCAAGTGAGATCATCTGAGGTGGTCATGAAATTATTAAGGGGGATCCTGGAGTTCCTTTCAATAATTTGAAAGGCAAAATGTGAAGGAAAAATTAGATAAAAATGGAGAGGGAGGCAAACCAGAAGAGACTCTTAAAAACAGAGAACAAACTGAGGGTTGCTGGAGGGGAGGTAGGTGGGGGATGGGCTAAGTGGGCGATGGGCATTAAGGAGGGCACTTGTGATGAGCACTGGGTGTTGTGCGTAAGTGATGAATCACTAAATTCTACAACTGAAGCCAAGACTACACGATATGTTAACTAACTTGAATTTAAATAAATACATTAAAAATATATTTAAAAATTAAAAGCCAAAGGGAAATCATATGTGATATTGAAAAATCCCCAAATAAAATGTTTGTGATTTATACGATTGCAATTACTAATAATTACTACTAATGATCTCAATTTGTTGTGGTAAATAAATCCAATCCCCTTCTGCTGGTCTAGGGATCCAGTAAATAGAACATATGTTTGATTAATAAAAAAAATATGGAGTTAAAACATCATTAACTTAAGAAAGGGGTTAGTTTTTGTACTGTGTGTATTTGTTTTCAATAAGGGGAACACTCAGTTCTGGTAAATGTGGGATAACTATGCCATTGTTACCGTACATTTCTTTTAGAAAATTATCTTGTACTTGCAAAGTCATGCTAGGATTTATTCTGACAATCATTTCTGAGTATGTAAAGAAAATAATATAAAAGGAAAGTCTCTTTACACAGGGAATGTTCACTTTGTCTACAGCATTATAAATGGTATCAAACCCTAAGAGCAGCATTAATGACCAAGAGGGCCCTCTTGAAACTGATTCAGCCGCTATATTGTGTGGCAAATGTTAATTAGAAACAGTCTATAGAGATAATGGAAATAAGTCTGTTATAATGTTTACAATTGAAAAGTAGATAAAATTGCATGCACATTTTGTTTATAACTAAGTAAAATATACATAGAGAATGGACTGGAAGAGAAACCGAAACAGTTTTTTCAATTAGTGTAAATATTAAAATATGCACCTTGAATATGCATGTACATATAGAATGGACCGGAAAGGAAAATTCAGATCTGAAGCTAGTTTTTTCTATTTCTTTGGGAATTAGTAGCAGCATTGTTGCTTTTAGTGTTCTTTTTTTCTCCATTTTTTTTCTTTTAATTAAAAATAAATAATGTTTATTTTTGAGAGAGAGAGAGTGCGAGCAGGGTGGGGGCGGGGGGGGGGGGGGGCGGAGACACAGAACCTGAAGCAGGCTCCAGGCTCTGAGCTGTCAGTACAGAGCTCGACGTGGGGCTTGAACTCACGAGCCGCAAGATCATGACCTGAGCCGAAGTCGGATGCTCAATTGACTGAGCCACCCAGGCACCCCAATGGCATTGTTGCTTTTAATTAGTGTGAGGGTAAGTGTGATTTTCTGCATTAGTGTGAGTTTTTTTATTAGTGTATGCACTTCTATTTTTTCAAATGTTTGCAATGCCCTTACATTAGTTTTACAGGTAAAATATTAAAACAAGAATGGGACGCCTGGGTGCTCAGTCGGTTGAGCATCCAACTCTTGGTTTTGGCTCAGGTCATGATCTCACGGTTTGTCGGTTCGAGCCCTGTGTCTGTTTCTAAGCTGTCAAGGTGGAGCCTGCTTGGGATTCTTCTTGTTTCCTTCTCTCTCTGCCCCTCTCCTGTTCTCTCTCACACACACTCTCTCTCTCCAAATAAATAAGCGTAAAAATGATTAAAGTAAGGAAGGATGAAAAGAAGTTTAATTTATGAATATATTTTGGTTAGCGAGAGATAGTCAACCACGAAAACTTTTTGAGGGAAGACAATAGAAAATAGGATGCAGGAAAGGTGGACAGAGTAGGTTTGTTGTGTCCTGGAACCTCTATGATTGACGTAACTTGATAATTGACAAAAGCTTTCCCATCGAGTCCAGCACCATGCCTGGCTCACGGATAGGGCTCGGTATTTGCGAAACGAACGTTCGAGGCCACCACCAGTGAAACCCTTGGCAGAGGGGAGACCTGAATCACAGGAGTGAAGGACATACCTGGACCCACAGAACAGATCACTGTGGGCACGCTAGGCGGAAATTGAACTTCCCACATCCTTCCGCAACGTGTCCCTTGCGCTAACTACACCCCACCGTCTGCAAAGGTATTTTTTCCTGTAGTGACATTTTCATGGAGAAATTTTCAACCATTCCAGAAAAAGACCTTCATTAAAGTTTAATATTCTCCTCCAGGTGAGAACACTTGGTGCTTCAAACCTCATGATGGTTTTTAATTACAAACGATGAACTGCCCTTTCAAATTATGGCAACAAAAGTTGATTTTACTAGTGTCAAAGTTTATTACCAACTCTTAAAGTTCTGTGTTTTTTTTTTTTTTTTGCCACCACTTCCAAAGCAGGGCAGTAGTCACAGTGGAAAGGTCAAGATAGAAAGAGATTCGAGGAACTAATAACCATTGAGCTGTGTTTTTCCTTCTCAAGTGATTAAAATGAGAAAATAACCCCAAACTGTATCAGCTGCTTCCTGGTTCTGTGTTTTGGCCTCTGTTCCTCCCCCAGGTGAATCCACAGGATTGCTTCCTACCAGCATGATCCAAAATGTCCTAGAGGACCAACATGGCAGACTTAGGTGGCCTCCTTGGGTCATTACTGGGATCAAGTTCCCTTTTAGTCTTGTTTGGTCCGTCTTGTTTCATCCAAAGATCTCCAACCTGGCTTTTATTCATTAATTCCTTCCCTTATTCCAAATCATGATCCTTAAACTGTGCATGGTGAAAGCAAGCACATCAGCCCTTAAAAGAATTGAGGCGGGGCATCTGGGTGGCACAGTTCGTTAAGCGTCTGACTTCGGCTCAGGTCACGATCTCACCCCTGGTGAGTTCGAGCCCCACGTCGGGCTCTGTGCTGACAGCTCAGAGCCTGGAGCCCGCTTCAGGTTCTGGGTCTCCCTCTCTCTCTACCCCTTCCCCACCCATGCTCTGAATGAATAAATGTTAAAAAATTTAAAAAAAAAAAAAAGAATTGAGGCTAGTGCAGTGTTTCCTAGCCTTTTTCCTTAGTATCACCACCTTAAGGAGACGTTTGGTATATATTCTTTTTCCTTAAGCTAACCACCATGCATATGACTGTGGCCCTCTGGAGGGCCACCCATCATTATAATATCTAGGATCTTTTTTGTCCAAAGGGAACTGATTTTCACCACTGCATGACATCACCTCTGTTGAGAATGGATATTCTAGTTCCACACTTGGTCGGGAAGTAGTTATCTGACATGTGCTCTGGAGAAGGGCCACGGGGCTGCTACAGAAGCAATGAATCCATATCCTGGATTTGGAGATGTCAGGTAAGGCTTCTAGAGGAGGCTTGGGAAGGGGTCCTGGAGTGAGTCTGAGAGGTGACAGAGAAGAGGCAAAGCAACTACCTGTGCCAGTGGCGGGTTTACGAGCTCCCTGCGGATGAGCGTGCTGTGATCGTGGGCTCCCTCACTAGATGTTTCCATCAGGCTCTCGGCTTTGAAGACACAATGCTCTCATTATGCACCCTTGGCTTTAAACATGGTTGGGAAAAAACAAAATGAAAGAAACAAACTTCTTGAGACATGCAAGCAAATTTTCCTGTATTATCTCCCTCCTACCTGTTGCAAATCCAACCGAGTGTCAACTTCAATCCACTTTCTCATTGACTCTTTGGGGTCACTGGTGTTCAAGCTATTTGTGGCTTCCACAGAAGAGCTGTCGCCATCCCGAATGACGGCTTTTAAAATTCCATTCTAGAAGCGGAACATGTCACTTTTGCGCATGTATCACTGAGCCAACGGAACACATGGATTCCACCATTGCTTTTTCCCCGTCTGCCACAGGAGGGGCCAAACCCAGGTGGCAGATAGGCTGCACCATAGTATGTCCTGGAAGAGAGACATGGGGTAGAGTCGAAGACAATAGGTTCCCCTAAGGTGACGCACACATTCTTTGCTTACTACTCCGGGCATGGCATAGGTGTGTGGTTCTTCGAATAGTCAAACCTAGGTGTTCTAGTAAGTACTTTTAATCAGGTTATTCCTGTGGGTTTTGGTGTTCTGTGCTACCTCATCCAGATACTTAATATCCCAGATGGATACTTAAAAAAGTCTTGCTCCTGATGAATACTGTCCCTCAGACATCCTGCCAATCAGGTCTTCTCGCTTAGAAGGACATGGGAGAGTGTGAACATCACATCCTCTCTCTGCAAACAGATTTTTTTTTTCGTATCATAAGGTCCAAGTTCATTGTCCTGTATCAGCTGTTCATTATCTTGAAATAAATCACATTGAAATGGACAGTTTATGTAAATCACAGTTGCATACTTGAACTAAGACCACGTTTTAAAAAAAGTATCAATTTGGGGCGCTTGGGTGGCTCAGTCGGTTGAGTGTCCGACTTCGGCTCAGGTCATGATCTCACAGTTTGTGAGTTCGAGCCTCTCATCGGGCTCTGTGCTGACAGCTTGGAACCTGGAGCCTGCTTCGGATTCTGTGTCTCCCTCTCTCTCTCTGGTCCTCCCCGCTCATGCTCTGTCTCTCTCTCTCTTTGTCAAAAATAAATAAACATTAAAAAAAAGAATTAAAAAAAGTATCAATTAACTCTTTGTCATAATACCCATTGTATTTGTATAATGCATTACCATTTACACAATGTTTTCACGTGCATGCTTTTATTAAATTCTCATAATAATCCTATGAAATACACATTTCAAATATCACTGTTTTACAAACAAAAACACCTTCTGGTCCCTCAAGACAATTATTATGGAGTCACAAGAAAAGAAGGACATTATTTTAACAATAATCCCTATAAAATTCGAAAATAGGATTTTAGATAAATAACCATGGTATTTTCCAAACAATGCCAGGCATTGCACTTGGGTGATTGTGATATTTTCCAAACAATGCCAGGCATTGCACTTGGGTGATTGTGAATTAAATAAGATAGACATAGACCCTGGCCTCATATAATTTACAAGCCGGGGCGCCTGAGTGGCTCAGTCTAAGTGTCTGACTTCAGTTCAGGTCATGATCTAGAGGTTTGGGAGTTCGAGCCCCGCGTCAGGCTCTGTGCTGACATTTCAGAGCCTGGAGCCTGCTTCTGATTCTGTGTCTCCCTGTCTCTCTCCTCTGCTTGCACTCTGTCTCTGTCCCACTCTCAAAAATAAATAAACTTTAAAAAGGTTTATAAGCCAGCAGACATTTAAACAACTCTAAGTGAAACATTTATAAATTTAATAATTCTTTTATCTTTGCTCATATTTTATTTATTTTTATTGTTTTTTAATTTAAATTCAGGTTAGTTCACATACAATGTAATCTTGGCTTCAAGAATTTAACAATTTAATTCAACAATGATAAAGTAGAAACGTGGGGTGCCATAGAAATGAATTTTAAGGTTCTGACCTGGTCCCGGGTGAGCCAAAAAGATTCCCCTGAAGGATTATTGAGTTTTGAAAGGTCTCTGAAAGTCTGCAGTGTGAATGTGCAGAGTCGGGTGGTGAGAATATATCTTCAAGTGTCAGAAATGATACATGGAAGGGTCTGCAAATAGAAACAGCGTGGCACATGGGGAAAAGGGAAGGAAAGTCAATGTCGCCCAGGGCAGGCTATGGTCAGGAGAGGAGCAGTACCGGCTGGTGTTGGTGAGGCAGGCAGGGCCCACGTCCAGCCCGCTGTGTAGACCAAGCTAAGAGTGTCGGCCATTTCCTTAAGACCGTAGGAGAGCATTTTAAGCAAGGGAATAGCGCGCTGAATTTTGCATTTTCATGAGCTCACTCTTGCGCTAGTGAAGAAACCGAGAGGAGAGGAACGAAACTAAATCCCTGATGGCGAGGTTGGAGTCCAGGAGCGGAAGAATGGGTCCTTCCCCCGAAGCAAACATATCTGAAACTAGAGGTCAACTCCAACCGTGTGAATACTAACCCTTCTGTCACTAGAATCAGAAGCAGAGCAGCAAAGCAGAGAGGTGTTCTCTCAAACCGAGGGATGAACTTCAGACGAGAGAAAACAACTGGTCCTGAGGTTCTTCGATACTGTGGTGTGGGCACACGGAGAGGGCTGATTTCCTTGATTCCCCCTCTTACTCGGGGCACCTATAAGGAAAGACTTGTATTAATCATGCTTTTCTATTTTCTGTATTTCTGATGCTTTCACCTGCAGGCCTGGCCGACCCTGGAGAGACTGCCCCTCCCAGGGCTGTTACCCGTAGAGACAGTAAGCGACTTCTGTGTGCAAGACTTCCATATGCTAACTATGCAATCCAGAATCCACATCCCCACCACCTCCTCCATTGGGCTCTTATACTCTGGGCCACTAGTTACCTGCCCTAACCATCCTAGGGCCAGGTACCAGACTGTTGTTTTAAAGACGGTTGACTCCGGATCTGTTGGCCTCACCGTACCTGAAACTATATTGAAATGTACATGTCAAAACAAGCCTACAATAAAGCCTTTGAGGCAAAGCCTAACTTTTGGAGAAAGAGCGTCTAACATTTACGGAGGGCTTGCTTGCTAGGAGCTGGGCATCGTCCTGCACACTTTACCTGCATTAACTCCGTTAATCCTCACAACACCCTACGATTTAGCGGCACTGTCCTGACCCCATTTTACAGATGGAAATGTTGAGGCACAGCGAGGCGAAGTGACTCTCCTCGTGTCGTGTAGCTCGTAAGGGGCAGAGCCGGGCTCCGGGCCCAATACCGTCTGACTCCGGAGCCCCCACTCATGCCCCTCTGCTGACAAGACAACCAATTCTGGGAAACGTGGAGGTAGGGAGTAAAGACGTTTCTCTAGGGAATCAAGTGCACTTGAGAGAGACAAGGCAGCCCTGAGCGATACCGAACGATGGGGCCAGAGTGAGAAAATGGGAAACCAGGCGCCATAAGCGCACTTTCCTAAACTCAGAGAGAAAAACTGTGCCACAGCAATGGAGACATAGTTGAATTTTCCTTAAATAGGTATCAAGGCCAATACGGTCACTCTCAGAGGCCACGTTTGCCTCTTGGCCAGTTCTAATTATCAGCATTGATGCTTTCTATAGGCAATTATCCAGGCTCAGGGAGCTGCCTGAGTCAATAATTGGAGAGCAGGGAGCCCTGGAAGGGTTATTCACACAGACGTACTTACCGAACACCCTTGCTCCAACTTGCAGTCTGCATGGCCTGAGTGGGAACAATAAGGCCTCCGCAAAGCTGGCCCAGGGCTGTTGAGCAAATTGCAGAGCTGATCTCTCTGCATTAAGAGAAGCCCATTAGCACAACAGAGCTTTTGTAGCTGTCAAAATCGCTAGGTGCCTGGCCATGCCTGCGTGCTCTTCCGCTCAGTCTGGCTGCCAGGGATCCGCTGCGCCTCTGCGATGGGTCAAAGTGGAGTCACAGTGCACCCATTCTGACTTCCTAGGCAGGGAGGCCTCACCCAGCAAAGGCAAACGCCGGTTTTCCTCTACTCACACCCAACGTGTAGGGTGTTTTCCTCACACGGAGCAATTCTGACACTGACTGCCGGGAGTTAGCACGGTCCCCGGAAGCTGAGGGCTCAGTCCCCCAAGACTAGATGGCCCCTGACCTCAGCCACCAATCACAGGTCTCAGTTTGTCACCTGCGTTTCTGACTGATGGGCTAGGAAGCGGGGGTTCCCACAACCCCTCCTCTGGCTCGATAGTTTGCTAGAATGCCTCACAACACCCAGGGAAACACTTTACTTACGCTGCTGACTGATTACAAAGGATATAACTCAAGAGCAGCCAAATGGAAGATGTGCATAGGTACGTGGGAAGGGGTGTAGGCCTTCCATGTTCTCTCTGGGTGGGTCCCTTTCCCAGAACCTCAAGGTATCCATCAACTCAAAAGCTCTCCAAACCACGTCAGTAAGGGTTTTTATGGAGGCTTCAATACCTAGATATGACTGATGAAGCCATTAGTCATTGGTGAGTAGGTCAACCCCACCCTGTCCCTTCCCCCAGTGGGGATGGGACTGAATTGTCCAATCCCCTCTCATCACCTCTAAGCAAATGGCTGGTTCCCATGGCAACCAGCCCCTCATCCATAGGGCCTTTGCAAAAGTCCCCTTATTAACATAAACTTGGTGGGGTTGAAAGGGGCTTGTCAGAAAGAACAACAACAACAAAAAAATGCTCTTTCACCTTCTATCACTCAGCGCTATCTCAGAAACTTGAAAGGAAGACCAAAATGTATATTTTTATTATATCACCACATTACACAGGATCAGGGGCACCTAGTTGGAATGATTCAATTGCTTCTTAACACCGCTTTGGTGAGTTATTAGACTGTCCCTGAAAATGTGCTACACAGGAGAGATACCTGGAATAAAAACCAGTATGGCCTGCGGACTGGCCAGGCATTATCGGCACGGTCCATAAACAAGGCCTGAAATCAGGCCTGGGAGGGGCACAGGGGAGACCCTCATACATATCATCCGCTCCGTGTCCGTGCAAAATGGCGGTGGGCAGTTGAAGGACATGACGGCACCATGGGCTCCCTAGTCTGGGGACTTGTGTCCACGAGGGATCTCTCAGGTATGAGTCCCTAGGCTGTGTCTCCTTCGTGCTTCTTCCAGAATGTGCTTTAAATGCTCTCTCCTCCCATCAGCACCTGCCCACAAAGAGCCCACGCTCCTCCTCCAAAGCCAGAAAACAAGCCTTCCCCAAGACATATCGCCTCCCAATCCCACCTTTCTCCCACCCAGTATCCACTTTTCCCAGCTCTGTCTCTCTGGATACAGGGAACTTCTTTTTTTTTTTTTTTTTTAATTTTTTTTTTTCAACGTTTATTTATTTTTGGGACAGAGAGAGACAGAGCATGAACGGGGGAGGGGCAGAGAGAGAGGGAGACACAGAATCAGAAACAGGCTCCAGGCTCTGAGCCATCAGCCCAGAGCCGGACGCGGGGCTCGAACTCCCAGACCGCGAGATCGTGACCTGGCTGAAGTCGGACGCTTAACCGACTGCGCCACCCAGGCGCCCCGATGGATACAGGGAACTTCCGTGGCCTGTTCTCATTGCTGGGAAACACACCCAAGACATCCACAGCGTCGCTCTGTGGTCTCTTCCTCTCATCCTCTCTGCCATTTCTGTCTTCATCCCTGTCCTCCCACTTTGCTGTTGCAAGACACTTCCCAAGGAGCCAGCTCCTTCCTCCCTCTGCCCGATCCTCTTGTCCTTGTTCATCTGCGAGTTGGTTTCTCTCCCCTCCGCAAGCTGCGCCTTGGTGGCGGCGAATAAAGACGCGTCGCTTTCAGCAGCACTGAAATAGACACTGTGTTCCTGACGCTTTTGAGAAGAGAAGGTGGGTTGGCACCCAAACATTCCCGGGGCATCGTGACTGTGGAAGCTGCATCTTTTTGCTGAGGAAACCGAGCCAAATACCCTTTCTGCTTGCCTTTTTAATTTGGCGTCCCTAAGAAAGATTAATTGTAGCACACGATTCCTGAAGAGTAGGTAAAGAATGACATTTTAATAAAGTAAGATCGTGGGCGTCAAGCGCGGCTGCTGAGGATTGACAGGCAGAATGAGACGATTCTCTGCTGGACAACTTAATTGTATGTTTGCTTGTCTCCCGCATTTTCCACTGTGGCATCCTGGGAACTTGTGCCTGGAACCCAAAACAAGTTCGTGCACCTTTTCATTCTTCCCTGCGCCCCGGTGACACGGCTCTGTCATACACACAGAGCGATCCTAGTATTTAACAAGCACACATTAACATTAATGTTGTCTCCTTCAAATTACTTTCTGGCAAAATAAATAAATAAATAAAAATAACTCCGCTCAAACCCCATGGGCTATTCTCTCTTTAGGAACCGGCTCTGTAATTCAGTGTTTCCACCCCAGCTTTAACTGCTTAACTGGAGTTCAGTAAATGAATTCAGAACCAATTCAAGCATCTCACAGGAAATGAGGTTTTGTCATTCTGCAGTTATATCATGTTTAATTCCAATGATGTTTTCCAGTGTAATAAGATCATTTTATTCAAGATCTAACTCTATCAACTTTTTTTTTTTCCTTAAGCACACATATTCCTTCCAAGATTGACAGATTGAAGATATCCTACCACTGATGAAATTTAAACGAAAACGATGTGGAATGTTAAAACACTTCGAAGATAACAACAGAGCTGCGAAGGGTCACAATTTAAGTGAGACATCCAGCGTCGAGTCAGTAAGTCCTTGAATGTTTAATTGGAAAACGCCAACCATCATCTCATGATGTTGAAAGTAGTCAATCCTGAATCAAGTCCAGGGCCTTGAAAAGTAGAAGGATTAATTGATCCGAACTTTGGTTTTCTGAAGTATAAAGTGGGGATAATCATGCACAGAAGGTAGTGTTCTCGTGAGAATCAGAGACGGCGTGAAGCTGCATCAGTCAGAGTCCAGGCAGGAAAATAAGACCACACTGAATATTTCAAATGGAAGGATCAAGTACCCGGGACTGGTTGTACAAGTGCTGGAAAGTAGATAGGGCAAAAATTAAAATTAGCCACTGCCGAAAGCAAGGACACCCCATTGAGCCGGAAGAAGGAAAGAGAAGAGAGAATATGCTCCAAGAGACCAGAAGCAAGCAGAGCGGAGCCTTTGAGGACCGCGCCGGAGGAGCTGAGAAGAAAAGGCAAAATCGGAATGTTCTCAGCCTCCAATGCCTGATGCCATTTTCCCACCTACTGTCAGGAGGAAGAGAGTGAATTGTTCTCCTAATGGTTGAGACTTAGACACTGGGACCAGACTGTCTGGATTCCGATCCAACTAAGACACTTACTTCCCCTGTGTCTTTGAACAAGCTTGTAACTTCTTTGCCTTTCGTCTTGTACACCCATGAAACGGGGACCGTAATCCCACCCCATCATAGGGTCGTTCTAGAGGATTCCGTGAGCCGCGATCTGTACTAAGGGTGATGTATGGAAAGCCCCACATACAGTAAGTGCAGTGCGGGACTTTGCTAATATTGTAGTAACACTGATTTTACTGTCATTATGACTACTCTCCTTTAATCTTGGGGCACAAAAAGGTCCCTTCCCACATGGAAAACTGGAAAAATGTGCATGTTTTCTCCACCAAGCGTTCCTCTCTTTTCTGATGAGCTCTTTGACTATCAGCTCATGAGGGCAAGGATGGTTTCCTTTTCGGCTGCAAAGGTTTACAGCACCATGCTGGGCATAGCAGAGGGATGCAAAGGAACATTCACGAGCTGAAGGAAATGGTGACTCCTAATTTCCATTTGGGTAACTGGGTGGGTGGTGGTGTCAGCCTTGGGCCACACTCAGCGTATATAGATGGGAGCTGAAGTTATAAAACTGTAAGATGTTGCCCCAGAGAAATGTGTAGAATGCAGAAATGTATTTAGTTTTGGCGTCTACTCTAGGTCAGGCACCGTTCTGGGTATTGGGGAAACAGTTGTCCGTAGGAAGTAGACAAAGTCCCTGGCTCTCCCAGAGCTTACGTCTCAGTGGGGTGCTCTGGCAGTAAACATGACCAAAGAGTAAGTTACATGGAGGTTCAGAACAAAGTGAGTGCTGTGGCAGGGGTAGGAATTTTAAACGTGGTGATCAGGGACAACAGGACATTTGCACAGCCTTGGGAGTAGCGCAAGTGGATATCTGAGAGAAGAACGTTCTGAGAAGACAAGGTAACAAGAGTGAACACCCTGAAAAGAAGCATATCTAGTGTGTTCTGGAATGAACAGGGAAGCCTGTGTGGCCACAGCAGAGGAAGCAAGAGACAAGTGGCAGAAGAAGTCAGGTAAGGACGGCATGGGGTCATGTGACCTACTATGGGGCCATGGCTTCCTTCTGAGGACTCAACAGAGGAATGCCAGAACCAGATTCACACTTTGAAGGATGACTTTGCCCGTTGAGTTCATGACAGCACTGGGGGCAATGGTGGGCGAAGGGACAGCAGGAGGGGAAGAATCGTGACAATTCAGGCCAGAGACAAAACGTGGCTTGGATCACGGTGGTAGCCGAGGAGGTTGTGAAAAATGGGTCAGATTTGGATAAATACGAGAGCCAGGTTGAACCAACAGGACTTCTGAAGGGATTGGATGTGGGTACTTAAAAAGAAGAAAAGGGGGGCACCTGAGCGGCTCAGTTGGTTAAGCATTTGACTCTTGGTTTCAGCTCAAGTTATGATCTTATGGCTCATGAGTTCGAGCCCTACATCGGGCTCTGCGCTGACGGTGAAGAGCCTGCCTGGGATCCTTCCTCCCTCCCTCTCTCTCTCTTCCCTTCCCCAACTAAAAATAGAACTTAAAAATAAGAAGAAAAGAAAGGAGCCAAGTATGTCTCAGAAGCTCTGACCCCAACTGCTGAAAGAAGAGAGTTGCCTTGCTTCATGTAAGGGGCAGGTCTATGCAGAAAACTGGGTATTTCCCAGCCAGGAGACATTTTTAAAGGATGGACAAACCAACAAATGCACAAAAAGAGAGAAGTATGAGAAGAAGGAAAAAATAATGAAGTCTATTTCTACAGAGAACAAGAAAGTAAAAGGTAGCCCAGTTCTTTTTTAAAAAAAATTTTTATGTTTATTTATTTTTGAGAGGGACAGAGTGTGAGCTGGGGGAGGGGCAGGGGTGGGGGGAGACACAGAATCCGAAGCAGGCTCCAGGCTCTGAGCTGTCAGCACGGAGCCTGAGGCGGGGCTTGAACCCATGAACCATAAGATCACAACCTGAGCTGAAGGAGAAGCTCAACCAACTGAGCCACCCAGGCACCCCAAAGATAGTTCAGTTCTTAAGAGGCAAGATGGAATACTATTAACATTTCTTGAGGTTACACCATGCGTCCTGGGGTTTAGACGCTGAATTTGTATCAACTTAAGCAGAATACATTTTTTTTAACAGAGAAGATCCAAGGGTTGGTGGGTGCATAGGTCAGCCTTGAAAATGGCGGGCAGGAGGAAAAACACAAGTGAGGTGAAAAAGAACTTCAAGCTTTTTATCCCTCCCAGCAAAGTGGGATGGGGATGTGGCTGGCCCTGACACATACCTCACCTTCTCTGCGTGATGGTGGGAAGTATCTAAACGAGCAGGCGGTGAAAATCTTTACGGGAAAGAAAAAGCTCGAGCCAAGTTCACTGGTTTTCTCTTGCTCCTATAACACATTACCATAAAGAAATGGCAGAAACAGCAGAGATTCATCCTCTCATAATCCTGGAGCTCAGAAATCCAAACTGGGTTTCTTCGGCTAGAATCAAGGTGTCAGAAGGGCTGTGTTCCTTCTGAAGGATCTAGGGGAGAATCGGTTTCTTTTTTTCCAGCTTCCAGACGTGACCGCATGTTTTGGTTCCTGGTTCCTGGCCCCTGGAGATAGACCCAGGTGACTGATAGTGTCGTGCTAACCTCCGATTCCCTGACCTAGCCCTGATTGGAGCCGGATGCATGCCTGGACTTTGCAAACCACCCTGACCAGTAACTGCCCGCTGCCCCCTTCCCTTCCTTCCTTCTTTCTTTGTTATTGAGTTTGAGTTGGTATCTGACACTTAAAGTCCCCAAATTTCTGATTACATTAGTAGGAAACATTGAAAATGAAAATTACCTATGTTTGAAGTTCTTTGATTCCAAGCAGGGATGCAGGGGGATTTAGTGTCTTAGGTGAACAAGTGAGGGAGGCCGCAGGCTGCTGGGGGAAGGCAAACATTGGGCTTGTACCCCTAAGAGTAGACCCGAGGCACTACATGCATGAAAAGGGTGGGCCGGCACAGAGAAATATTATTAACTAGTCGCCGCGAATAACGGGTTGAAATATAGCCAGCCAGAGTCCCAGTCAAATCTCTGCTGAAGCAGAAAACCTCTTCCTGGCAGAGTGAAATTAAAACATAGTTAAGGGGAGTTCAACGTGCAGGAGGCAGAATTCATCATGACGAGATTAGAACACACAAAAGCAAATTCCACCCAAATATCAGATCATTTAGAGGCTCGGTGTGCATAAGCCACATGCCTTTCCCCGGGCAATTTGCAATGAAGGACAACGAGAATTTCATTGCTGCCATAGGACAACGTTTAGACTGTCCCATCTGCATCTCCTTTGCTTCGTTGTTCACCCCCGCAATCTGCCAAGGGCAACGGAAGGTGGAAGGATGGAAGCCTCTGGGTCTGGGACAAAACCCAGGTGATGAAGCTGAGAGGCTGTTCTGGTTCCTCGGGCAGGTGAGCACGCTCTACCGCATTCCCGAGATCTGGGTTTGTGCAAACTAAGTGTGAGCTCACTAACACAGGATGTGTGGTCGTGAGAGAGGCCAGCATCTGCTCTGACCTCCAGCTTTCCCGTGGCCCTCTAAACACCATCACCATGCAGGTGCTCCGGGCTGGCTTCAGGGGCTCGCGTGAAAGTCCCTCACAGCCCCCCTCCGAGGCATGACCTACAAGACTAAGTCATCTGCCCTGCCCTTATTAAACTCCCTTCGTCTCTGTACAAAATAAAATGCGAATAAAATCAATAGCGAATAACCCACCTTTCATCCCTTCCTCATTCGCCGCCTACAATCATCTCTGTCCTACTCCCTGGAACTCGCTTCCCTGCATACGGGTGTGGTACGCTCTATTTGTTACAAGCAGCAATGGCAATCGCTAGCAAAATTAGCGTTCTAAGATAATCTCCAAAGAACTGTAAGTATATTAACTCATTTACTTTCATTCTGTTGACACGCAATCTATGGAAGGAACCGGTTTCATTATTTCCATCACCGTTCGCGGCTACATTAGAGCTTGAACGCAAACCAGTATGAAACATCTAAGAAATATACCTAAGATCAGCATTCGTCTGGCTACTGTCTGGCTCCATTTCTTGCAAAACAGAACTGAACAAGAAATGGTTCCAAATGAGAAGGCATTATTTGGGGTTTGCATAATTGACATCGTTATCTGTCAGGTGGTTTAAATAAACGCAGCAGCCATTATAAGATCATTAGGAAAGGGCTAGCAATGGGTCCAGAAGGCCAATCGGCTGTGTTCTCATCACGGGAGAAGCGGCCATCCTAACAGGGGCCTTGGGGAAAATGTGTTGAAGCAGCTGGAAGAGTTTAATGACCAAATCAAAGGTAAAGAAATGGCTACCTGTGCACCAGTGAATAGGCTCATTTCAGCCCGGTGTGGAGGAGCTTAGAGACACTCTCCCCACCCCACCCCTCCCTTTCCCACTCCTAATGCTTGATCCCACAGCAGCTGAAGCAATCGGAGAGCTCTCAGCAGACAGATATGCAAAGGAGGGTGGAAACAAAGAAGGGAAAACATCCCCGAAGTGAGTAGGCTTAGCTCAGCAGATGCTAGCCTAGCCTGCAATGCCCTCTTGCTACGGACACAGTGGGTTTTAGGGCAAGAGTCTAGTGAGTTTGTCTCCAGAACCCAAACTTGGCCTTGAAAGGGAAGGCGGCTTGAGGAAGAGAGGAACACCGCCTGCTAATTGAAGCAGAATCTAATTTTAAAATCTCCTTTTCAGTAGGCATCTGGATGTTCTGTTTAATGCAACCAATTACCTGGGGTCTATTTCCTGCCCGGCAGCCTATGGAGAGAAGTACTGGAGGAGAAAATGATATAATGAGAACCAGGTCTAGGAGGAGCCTGAGTGCCTTGCACAAAAGCGTCCCACTCTGTAGCAAGGGGCCCCTGATTGCAGCATATCTCAGATGATAACCTGGGGACTAGGCTGGTCTGAATTAGATGCCAACATCAGGGAAATTTTCCTCTCCCTCCTTTTTTCCCTCTTCAGGGTCATTGGATCTTGCGTGACAAAAGTAAAATGTTTTCATCACTTTACATTTTGCAAAGAGCCCCACGCAACCACCTTGGCTGGGTAAGTTAGGTTCACCCCTGCTCTAACGTCCTCCCCACCAAACAATCTTCACCAGTTTGAAAACCTTCCTCCCTCCAATTATGAGCATCTATCTTCCAATCCCTGATTTCATTGATCTATCATTACACTGATTTTGAGGTATCATGATACCCAGTTTACTAAGAATAGCAAGGCACAGAGAGGTTAGGGGATTCACCAAAAAGCACACAGTTTGTAATCAAAGTTTACATTTATTAAGGCGCACGATGCACCAGGCGTAGGGAAAAGCACTCTGTAGAGACGACGCCAACTAAAAACCACCTGCAGCCTCTTGAAGTGGGAATTATTGCCATTTTCAGTTTTGCTCCAAAGATGAGGAACCAGAGTCTGGATGATGAGTCACTTATCCAAACTCACAAAAACAGAAAGAGAGCTAAGTGTAACACAGGAATTGTGGCTCCAGCGCCCCCTTCAGGATCCCATGCTGCACTGCTAGTTCACAAAGACCCGGGTTTGAACGAGGTTCTCTTACTCCAAATGAGAACTCAGCCCATTGAACAGGAAATACATCTATATAAAAACATAATCTTGTTTAATATACAACTGGACAAAGCGACGTAAAATTATTCAGGGTGTGAATCTCAATACCCCGAAGACTTTCAGTTGCTTTGCTTTGGTTTGGTTTTAGTTGGCGGTCGTGCAAGTTTGGAACTACTGAGGTGCCATTAAACTCATTGGTATAATAAAATCTTAGATGATTTAGAGGTCTCGTTGGAAATTTCTGGATCTCTGAGGATAGTAGCTAGACAGAGATGGATAAAAAGAGAAGCAGCCACTCTGTTATTGGCATTACCAAGAGGGGTTTTAGGAAGAACATAAATGTCTAATGGGAATTTGTGAATTTGTTTTCTGTGTGATGTGCGAGGGAAATCTACTCCCACATTCCCCCACGGAAATGTCAGTGAAATTCAGAGTGATTATTATGTTTGATACAAGTATGCTTCCTTTTCTGGAAAATACAAAGAAATAATGAGCTCTGTATCAAGACTGTTGGGAGCCCATGGGGACAGCCAATTTCTCCGTTTACATCATGAGCATAACTGACTTCCAACCTAAAGGAAATAAAAAAAAAAAGAGGCGGCTATGTATAAATACTACACGCATACAACTGATGCTACCAAATTTATGGTGGTCCTTTCCAGTTATTTACCAAGCATTTCTTACTTTGCATTCTAACTGCCTGCTGAGTATTGTAGTTATTTTTTCATGGTGGGGATACGAGCATTAAGCAAAACAGAATCCTGATCCACACGGAACTTCCATTTCACTGGGGGAAGATGCTAAACAGAACTCATCTTGGATCCTGACATGCATTGTTGGTATGGTCAAGAATGAGCAAAAGTGGGGAGAAAAGCCTTAGGATGTCCAAGAAGGCTTTTTGAGAGAAGAGTCCTGTGACAATAAGAGGAAAGAGCTGGAGGAAAGACCATGTTCAAGGGCATGGGATGAGGCTGAGCTTCGTGTAATCAGGAAGAGCAGGGAGGTCAGAGCATCACAGACAAGGGGGACAGCCAGGAGGATATGGGATTGGAATCTCGGGGAGGGCCAGGAGTGGTAGTGTTTTGTAGATCATGATATGGGTGGTTTATACTTTATTCTTATTGTAACTGGCAAGCCATTGGATGGATAAGATTTAATAAATACTTTGTGAACAATGGACCAGTCATCGGTGTGAATGAAAACAGGTAAATAAGTGTGCCAAGTGAACGATGGATTGAAAGAGAAAGACTTGCTAGAGAAGCATGACTTTCCATAGACTTTAGAGGCAGAGTCTACAAGGGTGCCGTTAAGGAATGTCATGCTAATGTCATGCTCTTAACCCGGATGTTGGGTCTGGAGGAAAGCACGTTAAGGAGGATACCAGGGTTTCAGTTGAACACACAAGAAGCTGAATGCTTATGATGCGTCTGCAGGTGGAAACTAAGCTCCCAGTAGCACGTCCTCATGGAAGTGGTATCTACAAGGCTCCATGAAGTCACTCAGCCAGGAGCTGCTGGCTTGTACTCCTGACTTGTGTTGAGACTCTCTGAGATTCCCAACTATTCACAGCTGGCAGCTCAGCCAGAATCATAGAATGGGGTCCATGATGGGAGAGAGAGGCACACAATTCAAGAAATGAGCTAACTAGCAAACCGAGAGCCCCACCGTCATGCGTTTTACATATGTCAATGTAACCTCTTGCTCAGCAGGAATAGGAATCTTTTGGCTACCACTCTAGGTGGATAAATAAGCTTAGAAATGGCTCCTAAATGAAGGTTATCAGTAAATATACGGTCCCTTATCACAACAGTCTTATGAAGCATCATTGCATCCACTTTACTGAGGGACAGTAAAGTGCATCCTACAGGCAGAACGTCATTTTCCATTAAAAAAATGGCCATAATGGGGCACCTGGGTGGTTCAGTTGGTTAAACATCTGCCTCTTGATCTCTGCTCAGGTCTTGATCTCAGGGTTGTGAGTTCAAGCTCCACATCGGACTTCGGACTCAACGTTGGGTGTGGAGCCTACTTAAAAAAAAAGTCCCTAACAATGCTAGAATCCCTACATGTGGACAGAGTCAATATGTCTGTGCTTTGTTGCATGTTAGGAGGCATACACAAACACTTATATGTATCCAAATATCTGTCCACACTTTGTTTGAAACTTAGACAGTCTCATCTCATCTGAGTAGGACCACTTTTGTATGTTGTGCTTAATATAAATTATTATTATAATTTAAAACCAAACATATGTATCTTTGGAAGGACAAAATAAAAGCTCTCTTTAAAAGAAAAAAAAAACCTAAGAGGAAAAAAAAACAGTTGTTACGATATTAAAAATGTCCCAAACCTAAATGCAGGATCCAGTCTTTGCAAGGCAGTGAGGTGAGAGTCATTATTATCCCAACTTCATAGATAATGGAAACAGAGGCTCTCAGAGGTCAAGCAAAATGCCAAGATCCAGACATCAAGAAACAGTGACTCCAGAACTCGGATCCTTGTCTCCTGACAGCACACTCTTTATTCTCTTTCTTACCTTAGCACATCACCCGGACCATACTAGATATCTGAAGGACACCCGTTAAATACATGCATAAAGAAATCATGTATGCTCTCATAAAATTTGGAACAGATCAAAGACATTTTGCTTAGCTTAATGTATCTAAAATACATACTTACTAAAGATCATGGAAACGTCTGTTTTCCTCTCCTTCATCTATCAACACACATTTTGGCTGGTTTGATATAAATCTTTCCTGTCTGAAGATCCAGGCAACCTTTCCACACATGCGCCACTGTTGGCAAGACTTGATGTTTGTCCTTGAACCCCATGCTGGGTTTTAATTTGAGGACGATGGGCTCCAGAATTATTCTCTTTCTCTGGGCAGAATCCATTTCCTATAAAAGCAGATAAGTGAGCATTTTGCTTCACAAGAATAGACATGGAAGGAGGTCCTAGGAGAAACCTATATTACTCTACTCATTAAATTTTTCAGGCCATTTAGGATACTTGCGGAGGTTTGGGGCTGCAGGACATTTTCTCTGTCACATTTTGTTTTTCAGTTCAGTTCTACACAGAACGAAAGTTGATTGAATGCACACATTGTGTACACCGTGTTATCGTAGACTCGGGTTGGGATGGAAAAGTAAATAAGATATGGTCACTGTCAACCAGGGACTCACCGTCTGGGCAGAAGCAGGGAAGGTTCCGAGAGATGCTCAGGAGACACGTGACAAGACAGGTAAGTGAGAAGAGTTTGCAACCTGTAAACTCTGGTGGAAGAACAGAGGAGCCCTCAGTCATTCTGTGGCCTGGAAGCAGGGCAGTTAGGTTAGTCATTGAAGCGAGTATACTGGCCAGTGACAGAGGTAAGAAAGACATTACAGGGGCAGAGGAGAGTTAGCAAGGCCGTGAAGTCAACAAATGCAGGGACAATGAGAGACACTGAGAGATGCCATGTAATTGTGGCATCAGTGTGCACAGGGAACATACTGGATGAATTGGAGGGCCAGGTCAGGGTCATTCAAGAGCCATGAATGTCCTGCTAGTGTGCGCTCCGTTAACTCCTTACCACATCTACAGGGACTTGCACACGGTCCATACTTACAAATGTGTTAAATATACAACGAAATGCTAGCACTTAGGGATACAAAGACGAGTAAGATATGTTTTAGATTATTACCATTCTCAACGCCTGGTAAAGGAGATGAGTTTTAGAGGCAGAGATGTGGCCCAGGAAAGAAACTAATGCTCTGAATGATTTTGCAAGCCACACTAAGAGATTTTGACATTCAGGCGACAAGAGCCTATTTAAATGTCTCTTTTCTTATCAAATAGAGGAGGTGGTCTTAAATATGGAAGATTCAATTAAGTCTGGCAAATGTGTCTTTCATTGATTGTCTCCTGAATGAGGGGGACTTGGTTGTAGCCAAAGAAAGAACAGCATAATGGGATTGGGAAACTGCCTTATGGTTAATTGATGTTTCAACAAGGGGAAGCAGATGAATATTTGAAGAACACCAGGATGTGAGCTTCTACATGAGGCAGAGCTCTTGTTGGTTCCCTGCATGTGCCCAATTTACACTCTCAAATGCTTATCCTGCCATTTTTAGAAAAGGCGGCTTAAAGAGATACTTCCTCATCTGTTTGACTCTAGCTTCTCTACAATTAGACATGAAATGTGCTCTGTACTACTCTCCGCCTATCCCTACCTTCCAGAATCTATCAAAGGAACTGCATGGATGGTTGAGATAATAATGTGGTGTCTTGGGGCGCCTGGGTTGCTCAGTCGATTAAGCGTCCGACTTCAGCTCAGGTCATGATCTCACGGTCCGTGAGTTCCAGCCCTGCGTCGGGCTCTGTGCTGACCGCTCGGAGCCTGGAGCCTGCTTCCGATTCTGTGTCTCCCTCTCTCTCTGACCCTCCCCCGTTCATGCTCTGTCTCTCTCTGTCTCAAAAATAAATAAACATTAAAAAAAATAAATAAATAACGCGGTGTCTTATAATGTGCCCAAAAGTTCTAGAACTGTGTTTGGCCCCACGAAGCACCAGCTGTGTGAATGAGGGAAGGCCACTTCATACCCTGGTTTCTTCATAGCTACAACTGAAATGTAAATTTTATGTGAATTTATTGAACTCATTTTGTAAAGTATAAAATATGAGTTCTTTTTAAAAAATGGTTTCAATGCTTATTTATTTTTGAGAGAGACACAGAGAGAGAGAGCAAGAGCACGAGTGGGGGAGGGGCAGAGAGAGAAGGAGACACAGAATCCAAAGCAGGCTCCAGGCTCCGAGCTGTCAGCATGTAGGGCTCGAACTCACGAACAGCGAGATCATGACCTGAGCCGATGTCTGATGCTCAACCGACTGAGCCACGCTGCCGCCCCTAAAATATGACTTCTTGAGCAGAGTTTACAAATTCCAAGTGGATTGGATATTCCATACAGATATATGTGCTTTTGGAGTAGATAAAGGTCTGAGATCAAATGATACATATTGTGTGTATTTAACTGAGTACAGTTTTGGGTCTGGTTTCTGTCTCCGTGCAGGCTTTAAAGCCTTTGATAGATTCTCAAAGCATTCCTAACCTAAAGAAAACTAAGCCTCCCTGCTGCAAAATGGTAAGAGATGTAGGGGATTGAGGGGGGTTCTATTAGGATCATTTACTTTGGTTTAAAAGAGGAAAATCTGGGTCATTCAAAGTAGCCTTTGGAATTCCTTGATTTCTTGGTCGGTTTTCCCTACTTGCTCTGTACTCAGACGTCATGGACAGAAAATTGTTCAGGGGAGTAGTTACTTAGGAAGGCGGGATCGAATTTGGATAACTCCATAGATTATGAGTCATGTTGCCAACGAGGGAACCACAGAGCACTTCAGTGCCTCCTTCTCTTTTATTCATTTCTATCCTTGTTGTATTCACCGGCAGTCACGATATCTTAGATTCTTTGTAATCTTTTCAGAGCAGCGTCTTAACTATTACTCCAAGAGCTTCGGGGGCTAATCATCTTATAAAGCTGAACTCGGCAATCCAGCAAAAACAGCTAGTTGGACTGTTTATTTATGTCCCTCAAATGAGCTGATTATGAATTCCTTGGATGAGTCGCTAAGTTGCAGTGACTCTCAGGTTTTCCCATCTGTGAGATAAAGTGGACGAAATTCCTGTTTTGATCAGTTCTTGAGCAGCAAATCAGCTTCTGCCATACTTCTACGCCTGCCGCCTGAGCTCATTCGGTGTTCTCTTTGTTGCTGTCCATTATGTTTTCTCAGGCTGCGCTACAGATCTGTTTTCTCCACCTATTGAACCCCCCGTCCTCAAAACGTAAGTCAAATGCTTCCCATATTTTTCCATTCACAACACTTTGTTCTTTTGCTGAATTCTACTTAGCATGTAAATGTTACCTCGTTAGCACAGTCTGTTACATGGCAAGAACTCAATATATCGTTATGTACATCTGCACCTTAATGTTGAAAGGAAATCAGCCTAGATATGCCTCTATTCCAAGATGCAGAAACAGACCCAAAGCGCTTCGTGATTCACGTTTGTTCGTAAAAGAGCAAAGCCCAGAACCTGTGTCTCCTAAAATTAGCAAGCCATATCAGGAGACAGGTGTACCGTGACCTAGCCACCAATCGTAGAGAAGAAAGTGCAGAATTGCATTAGTGAACTTGATGTTTGGAAAGCTAACCCAGCTGTGTGTAGCAATGCCTCTATCAGGTGGACCAACCTGGGGGTAAGGTCCCAGCACATATGGAGGTGGGGGGGGGAGAAGCTTAGAGGCCCAAATCCAGCAAGATAACAAAGAATTGTTCAGGGAAGAAGACAGCTCCAAAAGCCAGGTCAACAAGGGAAGAAAGAAAAGACAGAAATGGAAAGCATTAGCAGAGAAAAACATGGATGACGGTTCGGGTCCCAGACCCTCCCTTAGGTGCTGGGTGATCATGAGCGCTTTGCTTTATGTCTTTAAGCCTCCGTTGTCATGTCTGTAAGACAGAGATAGACATATATATGTCAGCATGTGACTTTCAGAATTACTATAATAAATGTAATTCCAAAGCCCAAAGTCTCACGCAAAGGATGTGATCAACCAATGGCTATCGTCATCTTATTATTTTTCAGTAACCCTTGAAATAATGGATTCAATGGGTAGTGCCACTAACATTTAGCTCCATTTAGTACCAGACGGTGGGGTTGAATTGCTGGTGGTTTCTCATCCAGGTTAAACTTCCCTCATGAGCTGGAATAAACCTGGGCGGCATACAGGTGCCTGGGTTAGTCCATCAGTAGACACAATCGTCAGGGTGGAGGCACCGGGACGGCCAGAGAGACGCATCGAGTCCTGTTCCGGTCTAGGCCTTGTTCGGCTATATCGCACAAACTATGTTGTGAGGTCTTGATCTCCATGGTAACCTTCCCCCTCCCCACACACAAACACACCAACATCTGGGATTCTTATTTTAGGCAAGAGCTATTTTTTCTCTCTCTTTTTCATTCACTTCTCCAGAGTGAGAAACTTCTGCAATGCATGATAAGCCGCATCTACCTAATATTATCGACAGACTTTTTCTGCCAGGAAAAGAAATGCCCAATGAAAGCAAATCAATGGGCCATGGAAGCAGGTCTTCCCAGCAGTGACCTAATCTGCCTGTTTCAAAAGAAGGTAAGGAAACTGTAATTCAGCAGCAGACCAGGATTACTGGAAGCGATCCTTTTTTATGCAGTGTTGTCTCATGTTCTTTTCACAGAGGTTACAATGACATGAACCGTGAGACGGGAGAGAGAGCCCGCTAAGCTTGAATCCCCGTCTGTATGCTTACCTGCTAGGTCACATCTCTGAGCTCCAATGTCCTCATCTGTGAAACCGTAAGAGCGATAGTCACCTGACCTGGCGCTTCAGGTTTGCTGATTGTTTTTAACGTATCATACGTGGAATTTTTTGTACACTTTACAACGCTATGCAAATATAAGTTCGCATGATTCTTCTTTCACTTTTGGCGGGACTCTAAAGTTAAAGCTGGACTCTTTTTCCCGTCCTCAGTGGAGAGAAGTACTAGGTAGGGAAGCATGTATTTATCCAGCACACTGGGGGCAAGGATTTTATGGTGGAGTGACCTTGGCCGGCATTTGGTAAAATTGCTGCGTAGACATATTTTTGCCTTGGTTCGGAGCTTGTAAGAACAGACCCCTGAGACAAAGATTAGAATGTCAAGAGTTCACTTGGGAAATGACCCTAGGAAACACCTGTAGGGGGGTGGGGAAGTGAGTCAAGGAAGGAAAGGAGCCAAGGAATGGTGGGTTAACAAGGGAGCTGTTACCAAGGTTGGCAAGCTGAGCTTAATCCCGAGGGGGAGTATGAAGCCAGTGTAGGACACACACCTCAGAGCTGGTCCATCCCCAGCACAGTGAAGCCCGGGAACTGAACCACTCATTCCATTCAGCTGATCGGTTAAGCGTTTCTCACTGGGAGGTATTAATGCCAACAGCACTTTCTACCCACCTCTCCTCTCCCTTGGCCAGAGAAAGGCTCTGCAGCAGGGAATGACCATGGAGGGCCAGGGGCCATCGTGGTGCCGGCAGTTGGATGTTTAGCCACCGTTACAAAAATATTAAGGGATTAGAGGCAGGGCACCGATGGCATCAATCTCAATGATGCATCAGGAAGTTTGGGTAAAGCATCTTAATCTCTGTGCCTCAGATGGCGTTTTGTCTTATTCAGTGATTATAAACAATATGATCTACGATTTGATGTTATTAACATTGGTGGTAGGAGAGAGCAAAGACTGAAGAGGCTATTGTGTGGTGAAGCACCTGGGTGGCTCACTGTGTTAAGCATCTGACTCCTGATTTCTGCTCAGGTCACGATGTCACGGTTTGTGGGTTCGAGCCCTGCATCAGGCTCCGTGCCGACAGTGCACAGCTACTTGGGATTCTCTCCCTGCCTCTCTGCCTCTCCCCTGCTTGTACTTGCTCTCTCTCAAAAATAAATAAATACACTAAAAAACACCCCCAAGATTTAGATTGCTATCGTATGGGTCATTTGATATCTGCCTCTCTACCTAGATCTCTATGCGCATATACATATGTATATGTTTATTTATTTAATATATAAGCTGTTGTCTGTTGTGGCTAAGGATCAGGCGTTCTGGTGAGAGAAACAAAAATAGAAAACATGTAAAAGAAGCACTAGATTTTCATTCCAGAGCTTTCCTTGTCATCAACCGATATGTAATCGCAGACAATTCACCTTTCCTCGATTGCAAAATTAGAGTTTTGAGCCGAAGCAGGGACAAAAGCTACATTTCAAGGCATGTACCATCTTCAGGAATGAGGGGTGGCTGGCCAAGATCACTTGGCTGAGAATTATGAGACTGTGTTCAGGTTCATGGTAGATGAGCCCATCCTTGTCTACTTATGTCTACAAGGAGCCCGGTCGCGAATGATTGCTACAGGCGCTGTAAACTCCTTTTACCCCATTCTGTCCTAGCTTTGTTTCATAATCATCAACCTAAAGAAGTTTCCACTGAAAACAGTGTGGAGGTTCCTCAAGAAATTAAAAATAGAACTGCCCTATGACCCAGAAATAGCACTAATAAGAATTTACCCAAGGGATACAGGAGTGCTGATTCATAGGGGCACATGTACCCCAATGTTTATAGCAGCGCTTTCGACAATAGCCAAATTATGGAAAGAGCCCAAATGTCCATCAAATGATGAATGGAGAAAGAAGATGTGGTTTATATATACAATGGGATACTACTTGGCTATGAGAAAGAAGGAAATCATGTCATTTGCAGCAAGGGGGATGGAACTGGAAGGTATTATGCTGAGCGAAATTAGTCAGTCAGAGGACAGATGCCATATGTTTTTACTCATTTGTGGATCTTGAAAAACTTAACAGAAGACCATGGGGGAAGGGAAGGGGGAAAGAACAGTTACAGAGAGGGAGGGAGGCAAACCACAAGAGACTCTTTAATACAGAGAACAAACTGAGGGTGGATGGGGGTTGGGGGAGAGGGGAAGGTGGGTGATGGGCCTGGAGGAGAGCACCTGTTGGGATGAGCACTGGGTGTTGTATGGAAGCCAATTTGACAATAAATTATATCGAAAAAATAAATAAGTTTCCACTAATAGGAGACATAAACAGATTTTTAAGTCTCAAATAAAAAAAAAATGTATCAATAACACTCACCAAACCTCCTTGTAACTCACTCTCCTCCCCTAAAAGTTCAGAAGACCCATCTGAACTGATAATGCTCAGGGTCACTAATATGGGCGGAAAACATCACTGTTGTACAGTCATAAACAAGGATAGGTTAATACTAATTTCCTTCATGACGAGTAAATAAGCTGTTATCACATGTGGGGACAAAGGCCAGAATTTAACAAGAATATAGACATGACATAATGAAACGGAGGTAATAAATCTCCAGGGAACATGGTCCAATATCTTGACTAGTCATTGAATTATTCCACTTCGTTATAATTTTAAACAGACTTTCACATATATTTTTGTAAATGGTTCCAAAATAAACACTGAGATAAATAATGCAAGCCCAGGGATGGAGCTGTGATGTTCCCTTTATTCAATATTATATGCCCATCATCTAGAAAAATTTCAGACACAGTGTTCACCTTCAATAAATACCTGTGGAATTAACGTCTTGTTTTCCCTATTCTAGACAAGATGATGTATCTTGCTCAGCACCTACAGTTTGTATACAGAAGAGTCATTGCTTTAACACGGGTTTCAAGGTACGTCCAAGACACTGTACCTATATGCAATCACAGCTAATGTTCAGGCCCTTCTAAAATCACATCGCTATTTTTTGTTGTTTAGTTCCTCGATTAGATTGTAAGCTCTTATCTTCGTCTCTTACAGCTGAGGCCTCAGAACCTAGCTCAAGTGTCTTAGATGTAGCAGCTGATCAGAACCTACTTGTTGTAAGAATTTCCGTTGTAATGGTAAAATAACCTGGGAAAAACATTAAGGGACTAAATCAAAGTCATTTAGGGAATGAATGGCAGAGGCTTGTCTAGAATCCATTTCTTTCTCCTAAGTCCTGATAGAACTAACAAAGAAGAAAATTTTATAGCAATTAACTGCTAAACATTAGGTCGACATGCCCAAGGTTCAAGTTCTGTCTCATGTGGACATTAAGAGAAGAATAGGTCTATGACCATGCCACCCTGAACGCTCCCTATCGCCTCTGATCTCAGAAGAAAGAATAGTCCCCAAAATTCACCAGCTGCAAATTAGTTGGGAGTGGGGGGGACCTTAAAACAAAGTGCCCAGGCAGTTACCAGAAGTCAAAACACCATCAATCTGAGGAGATCTATGTTGCCTGTTACGGTGATCTCTGGCCTTATTGAGCCTAATGGATAGTGACTCCAAATGTCAGATTTTCCTCTTTTTCATTTGACCTTGAGATTTCAAAGTGAATTACATTTATCCCAGAAAGGTCAGCAGATTTCATTGGAGTGAAATGTGTGCAGAGAAGAAGGGACATTTAATGGTGACTGGGCATTGGCTTTTCAGCATCCTTGCCAGTGGGAAGCACGTTATCAACCTTCTAGCTGTATAAAAGGAAGATAGAGCTAAATCCCTACTAAATAAATATCTGAATCAATGATGCATTTGTGTCTAAGCCTAAACTATCCCAAGAATAACCATAAAATCAGCTTCTTCTGAATTTTAACTATGCAACTTTACCCCAGGACACCAGGAGCAGACACTTCCAGGGCTCACATCCTCTTGGCCCCTCTTTGGTTTCTGTCACGGTGGTTATAGATGATTCCTTTCACCTCCAGCGGACAGGTTCCACCTCAGACTGGTTCTACCTGTCTCTCTATATCATGCCCTGATGTCTTCTACTACAGGAGCTCTCTTAGTCCTCTCAGGCACAGCCTGGAAGGAAGGGGAGGGGGTGTGTGCGTGTCTTTAGAGTTAATGAACAAATGTACTTTTATCTTTCAGAGGGACTAATCTATGATGTGTGTGTGTGTGTGTGTGTGTGTGCGCACATGTCTGTATTCGTTTACCAGAACTGGGGTATAAAGCAAATTTCGAGGAACAGTTTTAAAGTCATTGATTAAATCTCTACAACAACTAGGTCCCGGGTTTACAGAGATAATCGAAGGTGGCCCTTGAATTATCAGAGTTCAGGATTCAACAGGTGCCACATATCTGGAAAAATGTTCTTCCCTCTGTCATCTTGGCAGACTATTCCTCTCTAAAACCTCAGGTCAGAAGTCACCTCTTTCAGGACGCTTTTGACACTCTTCCTTCAGAATCTTCTTCTGCATATGTCCTTACCAGTTGTTTTGGGGCGTATGTGTTTATATCTGTACCTTTTGTTAGTAGGTGAGCTCCTTGAGGGCAAAGACCCTGCTTTATTCAGCTCTGTATTCCCAGAAGGTAGAACAGTGTACATAGTGGGTCCTAAAAAGAGGTTTAAGGAACAGACTTAAATTATAAGTCCTTGGAACATTTAGCAAAGTGTCTTGTACGTAAGTCTCTGACTCTTTTCTTCCTTCCACTGGATTATTCCTATCGCTACTGCTGTGGTCAAATTCTGTATCTTTGTAATTGTATGAGTGAGCAAAATCTGCAGTCATGTAAAACCAAATGGATTCCCAGTGGTCTTGAAGAGTGAGTCAAGTTCCTGACTACTATCTCTTGGGTATCTTAGAATCCAAAGCTCCTGTAAAATTGATTTTGGTGCCTGCCATTTTCAGGATGGACCAACTCTCAGAGAAGATATAAACTACGGGTGGCCGCAAAACAGAGGCTGGCGGGGTGATGACCAACTGCCTCTGAGAAGTAAGAGAGAAAAAAGAACAAACAGCTGGCCCCTAGGCTTGTTGGAGAGGCAGAGTGGGATGGCCCAACAGCATTCATTCATTTTGTCTTTTTTCTCTCATCTAGAAACACCAATGTCATCTTGTCCTAGGCCTGAATCTTCCGGCCCCCTAGTGTCCTATTTCACACTCCCACAAATACACACCAAATAAATGCGTATCATCCCACACAAACGCAAGCCACCTGGCTCACTGAACGTTTGGTGTGACCCTCAACATTGTTTTTTTTTTTTTTTTAATTCTAATGCCACTCATCAATCATGGCTATAAAATATAGGGGCAGGTTCACATTGCCACTCGGCGGCGGGATATGTGTGTGCCATGTTTGGTGGGCTGGCTATGGAGCATTTTCTCTTTGAATGAAAGAAGTCATCCTGAACACACATTCTTTTCTGGTAATTGCTTTTTCTTCTAGATCACAATATGCCGGAGGACATATTTTGTGTTGTTTCCTTTCTCTTGGTTCCATTGCTTCTTAATGGGTTTTTGAAGTCTGTATCCTTAGGTTTATTTCCTGACTTTGGCCAGGGAACTTTACAGGGAGCACTTCTCTGTGAAAACACGGGAGGGCAAACAGAGATAGCACACCTGGCCAGATACCTGGTCAGGGAAAAAAGAACCTAACTTCACAAAACGTCCTCACAGACAAGATCTAGTTTGCTTCTTTTGAAGACCGAAGACTGGAAGATCAGGTTTTATTATACTGTTTTACAGATTAAGAACTGACTCTGGGAGGTGAAAAAGACTTGGCCAAAGTCATTCACATGGAAAGTTGTGGAGCCTGCTTGCGACAGAATCAAGTCTTGGTTCCTGTCAGTCCTTTCAATGGACCAACATAAAACTTTCAATAATAAGAATAAATCATTATAAATTATATATATGTATATATATAATCATATAAATATAACATATATAATAAAAATAATAATATGTGAGCCATTAAATAATTAGTGCCACTCACTATTTGGTAGACTATTCTATTCTTTCTATACTCATCTTTGTACGTTTTACAAAGGAAGAGAAGTGCTAATAAGTAACTTGTTCATGACTCCATTGTTTTTAGGTAGTTGTGCTTAAATCAAACTTAGATGTGACAGCATTCAAAGCCTGTGTGCTCTCACCCCATCACCCGATTTATAGTCTGAGAGCTAGTGACCAAGTTCAATGAGGGTATTTGTGGTAAATCGAAGCTAGTGACCCTAGGGGTGCCTGGGTGGCTCCATCGGTTAAGCGTCTGACTCTTGGATTTTGCCTCAGGCCATGATCTCATAATTTGTGAGATCGAGCCCTGCATCAGGTTCTGTGCTGACAGCATGAAGCCTGCTTGGGATTCTCTCTCTCCCTCTCTCTCTGCCCCTCCCCCACTTGCTCATGCACTCTCTCTTTCCCTCTCTCTAAGTAAATAAACATTAAAAAAAAAGAAAGAAAGAAACGAATGATCTGAAAACCTAGAGGACACAAGTTAACAAGAGTTGTTTGTGTTAGTAAATCCCACAGTCAAAACTCAAACTAGGATCGAAGACAGGAAGAATATTAGTAGAGAGTTAGCAGTTAGCAAGTTATTTTAAATTGGGGCACCATTGCCAACAGGATAGGAATAGCTGGATAGAGGATGTTTTAGTCAGTTTGAGCTGCTTTAGCAAAATACCATAGACTGAGTGGCTTAAACAACAGACATTTATTTCTCATAGTTCTGGAGGCTGGGAGGCCAAGGCCAGGGTGCCAAGACGGATGGGGCTCTGGTGAGAGAGCTCTTCCTGGCTTGCAGGTGGCCTTGGTCTGTGTGCTCCCATGACCTCCTCTTTGTGCACGCATGGACATCTATCTATCTACCTACCTACCCACCTATCTGTCCATATACACATATACGTGCGGGGCCTTTAATATCTTCAGGAGCACCTACCATGACCTACTTACCTCTGAAAGACCTCATCTCCAAATAACATTACACTGAGAGTTAGGACTCAACATATGAAGTTTGGGAACACAATTCATATCAGAGGAAAAGGAAATGGAGACTAAATGGAGACGCATTGCCTGTTCAGTGGAGAACGTGTTTCAGAAAGTACTGAATTCAGGCATTAAAGGCTGACTGGAACAAAGCTCACTCTCTTTCTCATCCTCCCTAAAGTCCACCTCTTGGCTCTGCTTGCCTTACGTGTGGCCTCCTTTTCCCCAACTGCAACCAAGTTCCCGCCTTATTCCAAAGCAAATGTACACCCCCCTTTCATCTTTGCAACCTGAAGGACAAGTGCTTTCTACCTCGAAACTGAAGAGCCCAGAGAAAGAGCTCTGTTGGATGAGCTTGATTATGGGCACAGCCCTGGACTCTGTGTTAAGACAGGAGGACTGAGGGACACACTCAGGCTGGGGCCAGACGATGGGCTCCTGTGATTGGTCACCCCACAAAAACCACATCATTGCATAGGAAATGCACAGGTGCCCCCAAAAATGGAGCACTTGATGGACAAAAATATCTAATATGCACTGCAGAAATGTTCCAGTGTAGTAATTCGTGGGTGGTGAGAAATGGAATAACATAGGGTAGGGAAGAGAAGAGTGGGGTGAGAATCAGGTAATCTGGGCTCCGTTCTATTACTCTCTGCATGTCAACAAGGAGCTTCGCTTCTCTAGGCTTCAGCCTAACCATCAGTAACATGAGGAATCCCCAAACTGGCTGTGTATAAGAACAGTTTTAGAGATGTTTAAAAATACATCGCCAGAGGGCCCCCTGGGTGGCTCAGTCGGTTGAACGTCCGACTTCAACTCAGGTCGTGATCTTGCGGTTCGTGGGTTTGAGCCTGGCGTCGGGCTCTGTGCTGACAGCTCGGAGCCTGGAGCTTGCTTGGGATTCTGTGTCTCCCTCTCTCTCTGCCTCTGCCCCACTCACACTCTGTCTCTCTCAAAAATAAGTAAACATTAAAAAAAAAATACATTGCCAGAATGTCCTAACACGAGAAAGCTGTCTATAATGATAAAAGTTAGAAAAATAATTTATTTCTTGGGTGGTACTCAGGGACAACTGTACTGGGTGACTTCTCTGGACTTTCAATGTTCTAGTAGTTGATGATTGTAATAGAGAGTGAGAGAAAGAGAGAGAGAGAGAGAGGGGGAATATCCTTGGATGAGGAATAAGAACATGCAGGCTTTCATGGCTGACCCAAGAGAGCTGTGCTATGTGTCACTCATTACTCCCCTTACGGTGTCTGCTCGCTGATAAACAGTGAAATCCTGCCACATGCTTTCAAGCAAAGAAGAGTCTCAAGACTTTCCAAATAAAGATCAATGGGCTCATTCTGCATGCAGACATTTTCATCAACGGAAACACACACCATAGAAATAGACTACTCCCCACGGTTTCCTGCCCTCCAGCTTCCGTAAAGTCGTAACAGATGCTCGACAGCCTTACAGAGCCCCAGACTGCCAGCAGCTGTGCATTGACTCCTGCTAATTAAGCCACCTATCACCTGACCAACAGTGCATTCCACGTTGGGATTGCTCTAGGAGAGGCGACAGTCACACTAATCATTCACCTTGAGGAGAAAAGATTTCAGACACGCAACGAGCTTCTTCCAGCATCGCCTACTCCTACAGGGAAGACAATACGCTCCACACTGAAAGCGAGAACACAAATTTACCAGGGATTAGTGTCACAGCTAGTTGTGAGTGTGGAAATAAATCGCTTACAGATCATTTAGTCCTGGAGTTCTCAGCCAAGGTCTACATTTGAATCACTTGTGGGTCTTTTGGCTTACAAATCCCTGGACCCCCATCTGGACCGTGCATGTTAGCATCTCAGAGAGATGGACACGTGTGGACTCACAAATCTTGTTTACGATGATGTGGTTAAATCCCTACCTCTGTAACAAATACAGATGGTAATGTCTGGCCCGCTATGAGGTTAATCTGAGACTAGGACTCAGACTTTTTGAGAATTAAAAAAAGACAAATGTAGGATGAAGATCGAAAGACTGAGGCTATTATCCTGCATTATTTTTTAAAAGCTAATATAAAAATATATGTTTGTATATCATCTTAGGATAGGGATACAGCCAAGGTAATGAACATCAGATTGGAGTCACATAAGCGACTTATATCCTGATCATATGCACTTATTTGACATAATATTATGAAACACATGCAAACACACACACACACACACACACACACACGCGCCCCTGAGAGTTAATAGTATTTTGTCTGAAAAAGCAATCTTGCTTTCTGGATTCGAATTTCAACCCCACGACTTACCACAAAATGTCGTGCAAGTTAGTTAACCTCAGAGTCCTCAAAAACGAATTGGGATAATAGTAGTGCCTATTTTATAGAATTTTTGCAAGATTTAATATAATTTAATATAATTTAAAAAGTTTATAAATGGAAAGCACTTTGTTCAGTTCTTGGCATGGAAATTCTTGGTAAGTATGAGCTATGACTATTATTCAAAGCCCGAGAAACCGTATTTCTGCTTAGTGTAGACACCAGAGTCTGAGGTTAAATCTTGATCACGCCATTTACTAACTGCCGTGATCCATTTGCCAGCTCTGGTCAAAGTGGGAAATGGCCCGATGTGAGTCTGAAGGAGGCTAATAGAGTGGAAACAGGAAGCTGGGAGGCAGCAGCCTTAATGCTTTCTACTCAGTGTGGACCATGGAGCATCAGCAGCATTTACATCACCTGGGAGCTTGTTAAAAAACAAGAATCTTGAGCCCTACCCCAGACCTATTGAATCTAAATATGCATTTTAACAAGATCCCAAGGTGATTCCTATTACATTGCATTTTAAGAAATACAGCTTTAGTGGGTCAGGTCCAGGCAAGGCAGATGCCGGAACAAAAGCATAACTCAACACAAACCTACAAAACAAAAATAGAATTTCCCAACGGTGGGTAAAGACAGTTACAGAGTAAACCCATTGACAGGTAACTGACAGGTAATTTTACAGGGACAGAGCCAGTAAATGGAATTCTGGAATAGAAGGTTTTGCTATCTAGGACTGTTCTTTAGGGTCAGTTCACTTAAAAGGGTCTGTAATCCTGATGAAAGAGGTCAAAATCCTGAGCAAACTTGGAAAACATAGCTGACTTCGTGCATCAGAGGCAAGAGGAGAAGCACGGGTAAAGTTTTGCAGCGAGAGGTGGGTCTGGGCAAGAGCAAAGATGAAAGGTGGTCAGGGGTTGGGGAGTCGGAGCGAGCTGGGGAAGGAACGAGGAGGGGACTCCAGAGCAACGTGAGGTCCCAGCACCTTTGCAGATGAATTAGAACTATGAAGCGATACCATGCGAGAGCCATGTCTTAAGATTGTAGCCACTTGGTGAGAAGCAGGAACTGAGAAGCCAACAGGAGAAATTACGTGCTTCCCGGCCCTAGAAACAGGTCACCATCGTCAGGGGACACTTACAAAGGAAAGGCGTCTGCTCCCACATCCTGAAATCGTGCTTAATGATCCATCGGGCGTGAGACTCTGGTATTTCTGCTCTCCTGGAGTCCCCCCAGGTGTGCCGATGCCCAGCCAGAGTGAGAGGGCAATCTTTGGGAGCAGGGGGAGCCGACCCCAAACAAGTCCTGTGCAAAAGTGAGTCATGCACAGAGATGGGTCAGAGAGAAGCTGATCGGAGAGGCTAGTGTTGTAACGAGCAAGCTGGCAGCAAAGGCCGGAGGAAGGTCCACTGGGTCAGCCTGTCTTCCGAGGGAATTCTTCTTTCCTGGACTTAATAGAATAGTGTGGGGCACCTGGGTGGCTCAGTCAATTCAACGGCCAACTTCGGTTCCAGTCATGGTCTCCCAGTCATGTGAGTTCGAGCCCCACATCAGCTTAACATTGACAGCGTGGAGCCTGCTGGGGATTCTCTCTTTCTCTCTCTCTCTCTCTCTCTGCCCCTCCCCAATTGCTCTCTCTCTCTCTCTCTCTCTCTCTCAAAATAAATAAATCAACTTCAACAGAAATAGTGTGGGGGCACCTGGGTGGCTCAGCGGGTTGAGTGCCCCACTTTGGCTCAGGTCGTGATCTCGCGGTTTGTGAGTTCCAGCCCCACATTGGGCTCACTGCTGTCAGTGTGGAGACTGCTTGGGATTCTCCATCTCCCTCTCTCTGCTCCTCCCCTGCTTGTGCTCTCCCCCATGATAAAAACTAGATATTAAAAAAAAATGGCGTGTGTGGAAGAGGTGAGAAAATTAAAATTGCCCTGAATTGTACACAATAAACACCCTACCCTTTCAGTCACCACCTCAAAAATATTCACTGCTCACAGTTTCCGAAAATATTTCAGTACTTAGTCTGTGTGTATGTGTATATATGTGTGTATTTTGTATGTTTACAGATGCCAGTACTAACGCTGAGTGTCATGGACCTTGCTCCCCCCTCCCCCACCATTTAATAACATACTGTGGTTATCTTTCCATGGTAGTTGACACATCTTTATTTCAGTCCTTCTAAATGTCACACAGTATTTCATCATTTGGGCATGCCATAATTTATATAACCAGCCCCCTCTTGAAGAACACTTTTCCCCGGGTCTTTTCTTTCCATTATTATAAAGTTCAAATAAATATCTTTAAGTATCTTGCCTACCTTCTGCCAAAATATCTATACAGTATGTCCGTGTACCTGTGGCAGGATACGTCAATCACAGGATACACATATCTTTATTTTTATGGGTATTTTCTGCACCCCTTCCACAAAAGTTGACCATTTAATGCTTTTAGTAGCTGCTTGTTTTCCCAACACCCTCCATAGCAATGGGTGTGATATCCTCAAACATCAACATTTTTGCCAATCGACATGGTGAGCTCTGCCATTTCATTCTGGTTTGGATTTACACTATTTTTTTTAACGTTTATTTATTTTTGAGAGAGAGAGAGACAGAGCATGAACAGGGGAGGGGCAGAGAGAGAGGGAGACACAGAATCTGAAACAGGCTCCAGGCTCTGAGCTGTCAGCACAGAGCCTGATGCGGGGCTCGAACTCACGGACGGTGAGATCACGACCCGAGCCGAAGTCGGACGCTTAACCAACCAAGCCACCCAGGCGCCCCTGGATTTACACTATTTAAATATGAGCTGCCTTGGACTTTAAAAATATCCAGAGATAGTCCTGATACATGTGTGTGTGTCCGAGTCCCTGACTGTGTCGTGACATATACCTCCTTTACCTTCTCAGTCCTCTCCCAACATCCCAGTGCCCAGCACAATGCTCTGGTACACAGAGACTGTACATAGTTGCTGAACTGACTGACTGAAATGAATTACCAACTGTCCAGAATTGGCTTCAGGGAGCTAATCGGAGATGGGTGTTCCTTGAAATTCAGAGGACTTAAGGATTGATGCCCGATGAGCCTGAAAAAGTCTGAAGGCAAAAGGTGGCGGCTGGGGTGACCACGGTAGCAACAAAAGGAACTGACAGAGTGTTCGAAGAAGCCAGGGGGCACCACCCATGCCACGGAGAGGAACCAGAACTTCCTACCTGGGGACATGCCTGCTGAAAGAGGTTTCCACCTGCAGAAGCTCCAAGGAACCCTCCAAGGAACTCCAGGAATGAGTAATTCAACTTGTGAACATCTGCAGAGCACAGCCCCACTGGCCAGCTCTGCCTGTTACCTCTCCTGTGTCCCTGCCCTGTCCCTGGAGAATCAGAGGCAGCGTGGGGGGAGGGGGAGATGAAGAAAAATGTAAGGAGCACACAGAAAAGTCCTTCCCAGCCTCTATCTGAATTCAGGTGCTCTAGTGTGAGGCCGAACAAGTTGGCGATGGAGAGAAGCTTTAAATTGGACGAGAGGTCACACTGATGGCCCCGGACACTTTCATCCAGGAAAGTGACCAGGAACTGCATGGATTCCAGCCCAGATTCCACCCACAAACTAAAAGAGCTTCAGCAGGACTTTCCAGACGCGATGCGATACAGTTGGCTCGCTCGCCTCCCTGTCAAGTCCAGCTCCCCCTTGGCAATCGGAGAATTTGGTGGCAACCCAGCTCAATTCCTGGCTCTGGGTTTTGTGAAACCTCTGTGAGTCCCCAGCCGAGTGCCAGGGCCGCCGTGTGCTTGCCCAGTCCTTTCAGATGGCACACCGTGGCCGCACGCCTCTACTCTGTCCTTTCTCTTAGTTTTCAGGTTATTATGGGAAGAGATGAAAAGAGAATAGAGATAAGACCGCAATGTCCTGTTATTATATCCAAAGCTCCATTTGAAGGCATGTAAACATGCACTAGTGTTCTGTATAATCACACATTTGTATGTATTATCATTTGCTATTAGTTTTATTTCTCCTACTTTAAACGTTATTATCCAAACAGGCTGGGCACAAGCTTTCTGTACTTGTTCCGCCATAAATAAACAAAAACGCCTAAACACAATTTGTAAAATGTCATCTCCAAACCACAGCTAGGATGCTGCAGAAGTAGGAAACCGAAATTAAATCAAACTGGGCACCATGCCCAGACCACAGGCTCCGGGCAAACAGACGTGGAGAGAGAACGCAAGAAAAGACACTAAATTGCAGAAAACTGGAATAACTGGAAAACCACAGTAATTAACCCTCGGGCCAGTGTGTCTGCTCTGGGACCCACCTTCTAGTTACCTTTGGAGAACAAATGTGAACATTAGCCATTTTTATTTGAAGCGAATCTCTATTTGGGGCTCTGCCGAATTTTCTTGTAAGTCAAGCTAGGGGAAAGGTAACAGTCTCTGTTATTCTGCAGGCATGGGTCATTTTCTTTATTCACCTGATACTTGCTTAAGAAGTAAAATCGTGATCAGAGTGGTGCTCAGAAGGGCAAAAATGGCGGCCAAACCAGTTGCAACAACAACTCCAGTAACAAGAGCTGCTCTCCTTCCCTGGCCAACGAGCCAGATGCCGCTGGAGTCTCACCCACGCCGCTCAGCACATCTGCATGTTCCTAGAGCTCTGGTCCCCGGCAGGCTGGCAGCTTCCAGCCTCAAGCATCTGGATCTTTCCTTTCTCTTCTCCGCCTAAGGGCTTTCTCCATCCAGGCCCATAAGAGCTGGCAGGTGCTCCGTCCCAACTCACCAACCAGGAAAGGCGTGCTGTTAACATCCCCAGGGGCAACCTTCTATTACTAGGGAATGAGGGTCAGTGGATCAGAGTTCCCATCTCCCTGGTCTTTAGGTGGTCAGGGTGAGGTTTCCTAGGAGTTCCCGGTCGACTTGAACCCCAGTGGTTCAGGATGGAATCCCACTCGTTAGCATGCCTTGGCTTTTCTCCCTTCTCTGTGTCATTTTCCTTACTTGCAAGAGTACCTCCCCAAACCCTACTCGCATCAAAGTCCTAATTTCAGAGTCTTTCTTTGGACAATCCAAAATAACACAATCATCTATTATGAGTCAGTTGCTTTCTTTTGCTATCCGCAATGCTCAGAATAAGCTTCAGTATTTTACTTATGATATCTCTAATCCTCAGAATAAATATGCAGATTAAATATTATAATCCTTATTGAAGAAATGAGAAAACGGGAAGCCAGGCTAAATGACTTGCCTGAAGTTTCGTAACTTGAAAATGGTGGACACACATTAGGATTCAGCTTCAGAGAGGGTACCATCATTTTCAGGTCATCTTGCCACCCCTTCTTACCAGATGCTCCGTTATGATGAAAGTCATACTTAGCTTATCACTGCGATATTTACCACCTCTAGAACTCTGCCTGCCTGACATAAATACTTTCTCCAGCAGATATTGGGGAATAGCTCAATGACTTTAATGTACTCAGCAGTCATGTATTGAGCAACATCTAAGCCAAACACTTTGGTTGGCTGGAAGATGAAAAGATGACTCAAATAACAATTTTCCCTTGAAAAGTATCGTGGATTACCAGGAAAAACAAGCCAGGCCAATAGACGAAGCAGGGCGGGCATGGCGACCTAAGAATGCACAGAATTCTTCTTGGTAGACAGGAAGATGTGGAGAGACAAGCCACTTTAACCCTCTTCGAGAAATGACTTGTTGCCCAACAGGGAAGAGCGAGGTCTGAGGTCAGCAGAGATCCAGCGGTCACCGTCTCACGATGTGCCTCAGCTGCACAGGGATGCCTTATTCTTGCGCCTCCAAGGCCAACCCATGCCCACCAACTAAGCAAAGTGGGTAGCAAAGCAGAGCAACTTTCCTCACTTGTGAGGTAACTCAGATGGAAAACATTTCTCTCCAGAGCTCTATTCCAGGCTAAGACTTTGTCAAGCCTGCACTGAAGTTGGATTTTTCTTCTGCCAGATCTTGCTTCCTTCCTCCCCTCTCACAGGTACTGGTCTCTAATAAACATTTTACGCACCAAACACCATCTCAGCATTTTCTTCCAGTGAACTCAACCAGTGACTGTTGGTATCAGTAGTGATCCAAGGAGGTGGTGAGGTAGAGATGGGAAACAGGGTCGTTCACTATCTGGGAGGCAAGGAGGGCCCAGCACTAGTAGAAGGTGAAGTACAGACAGTCCCTGACATAAGGTTGTGGTCCAATCGTTAGCAATTTTTCTGGTGAATCAAGCTGTATAAGAGAAAGGAATCAGCTAGGGTGTATAATATATTAGGCATTTCAGAAAGACATATGGAGGAAATAGTACCTGTCTCCTTTGTTTAAAAATCAGCCAGACAAGGGAATTAAAAGCAAAAATGAACTACTGGGACCTTATGAAGATAAAAAGCTTCTGCACAGCAAAGGAAACAACCAACAAAACTAAAAGGCAACCAACGGAATGGGAAAAGATATTTGCAAATGACATATAAGACAAAGGGCTAGTATCCAAAATCTATAAAGAGCTCACCAAACTCCACACCCGAAAAACAAATAACCCAGTGAAGAAATGGGCAGAAAACATGAATAGACACTTCTCTAAAGAAGACATCCGGATGGCCAACAGGCACATGAAAAGATGCTCAACGTCGCTCCTCATCAGGGAAATACAAATCAAAACCACACTCAGATATCACCTCAGGCCAGTCAGAGTGGCCAAAATGAACAAATCAGGAGACTATAGATGCTGGTGAGGATGTGGAGAAACGGGAACCCTCTTGCACCATTGGTGGGAATGCAAATTGGTGCAGCCACTCTGGAAAACAGTGTGGAGGTTCCTCAAAAAATTAAAAATAGACATACCCTATGACCCAGCAGTAGCACTGCTAGGAATTTACCCAAGGGACACAGGAGTACTGATGCATAGGGGCACTTGTACCCCAATGTTTATAGCAGCACTCTCAACAATAGCCAAATTATGGAAAGAGCCTAAATGTCCATCAACTGATGAATGGATAAAGAAATTGTGGTTTATATACACAACGGAGTACTACATGGCGATGAGAAAGAATGAAATCTGGCCCTTTGTAGCAACATGGATGGAACTGGAGAGTGTTATGCTAAGTGAAATAAGCCATACAGAGAAAGACAGATACCATATGGTTTCACTCTTATGTGGATCCTGGGAAACTTAACAGAAACCCATGGGGGAGGGGAAGGAAAAAAAAAAAGAGAGAGGTTAGAGTGGGAGAGAGCCAAAGCATAAGAGACTCTTAAAAACTGAGAACAAACTGAGGGTTGATGGGGGGTGGGAGGGAGGGGAGGGTGGGTGATGGGTATTGAGGAGGGCACCTTTTGGGATGAGCCCTGGGTGTTGTATGGAAACCAATTTGACAATAAACTTCATATATTGGGAAAACAAAAAAGAATAAATAAATAAATAAATAAATAAATAAATAAATAAATATCAGCCAGAGCACATAGGTGGCTCAGTCAATTAATGTCTGACTCTTGATTTCAGCTCAGGTCATGATCCCAGGATCGTGGGATCAAGTCCTGTGCCAGGTTCTGCATTGAACGTGGAGCCTGCTTAAGATTCTCTCTCCTCTCTCTCTCTCTCTCTCTCTCTCTCTCTCTCTCAAAAAATTAACCAATTGTAGATGTTAATCACATCTACCAGATATTTTCACTGCAATACTTTGCAATATATAGATTTGTGTTTGATTGAATAACTGGGTCTTATTGCCCAGTCAAATCGACACATACCACTGACCACAATGGTTCCTTCATTAGAGCGGGATCATACCGGTGTCAGATGATATCCTGAAGTGCTGTTACCGACATCCAGGTAACAGTGCTTCATGGTATCCAGCAGGCCTCCCAGTGCTCATTTCTCCGGTCCCTGAAATTGGATGGACGTAGTTGGCCGTTGACAAGATCTCCATATTGGGACCTTAGCCTCTGAGTTAAAAGCTATTGAAAACCTCTGAAACTATCGATGTCCTCCTCCTCCCATACAAGATTAAAAACAGATTAATACCACTCTTAAGAACTGAAAAGATGCGGGAGCAGGAAGATTACCGTGATCTCTTCCTTTAATTCACCACAGTGATGCTACAGAAATTGGAAGAATCCTGGAGGATTACTACAGACTACTGTTGCTCAACCAAGTAGTAGCCCCACTACCACCATGAGAGATATGTTTATTTTTTAATTTTAATGTTTATTTATTTTTGAGAGAGAGAGAGAGGGAGAGAGAGAGAGAGAGAGAGAGAGAGAGAGAGAGAGAGAGAGAGAAGAGGAGAGGAGAGGAGAGGAGAGGCAGAGAAAGAGAGAAATACAGAATCTGAAACAGGATCCAGGCTCTGAGCTGTCAGCACAAAGCCTGACATGGGGCTTGACTTCACGGACCGCGAGAGCATTACCTGAGCTGAAGTCAGGTGCTTCACCAGCTAAGTCATCCAGGTGCCCCAGACATGGTATCTTTAATAGGGCAGGTCAATATCTCTTCAAGTACTTGGCATGTGGATTTTGATATCGTATTCCTTCCTATCCTTGTCAGAAAAGATTTCAAAACAGCTTGCGTTTGCATAAAACAAAAACAACAACAACACACACACACACACACACACACACACACACACACACACAGGGTTTGCCTGGGACTATGTTAACTCTTCTACTTGCTGTTGTAATAATAAAGGACATTTTGGAGAGTCTGACAAACATCACATTGACCGATTACATTGATGATGTCAAGTTGATTGCGCTGGATGAGCAAACAGTGGCTAACAAACTAGAGGCCTGGGTAAGACATGTATGCTTCAGGGGGTGGGAATTAAACCCTGCAGATATCTGGAGGCTAGACACGTCTATACAATTTTAGGAGTCAAATCATCAGGAGGTCAGGAGGTTATGCTCCAAGAACATGGCCTTCAAAGTAAAAGCAAGTTACTGTGTCTCACATCTCCCACCACGAAGAAGAAATCTCCAAGCCTGCTGGGTCTCTTTGAGTTCTGGAAATGATGTGGTCCACCTCTAGGAATATTGCTTCGGTATATTCTGGGTGAGTCAGAAGACCCAACTTTAATATGGGTCCTGGAGAAGGAAAGGATGTGGCACCAAGTCCAAGCTGCTAGGTAAGCAGCCCTGTTGCTTGGGCCATATGATCTAGAATATCCTATGGCATTGGATATATCAGTGGTGGGGAGAAAAATGCCATGGAGTGTTTTTTGGCAAAGCCAATTAAAAAAGTACAACACAGCTATTGAATTTCAGGAACAAATCCAAGCCACCTGCAGCAAATAATTATAAGCTTTTGGAAAACAACTCTATGTAGAGACAGAACATCTGACCATAGCACATTAAATGACAGCGTGACCCAAACTTCCCGTTAGGAACTGGGTTCTGTCGGGTACTCCAGAAAATAAAGTCAGGCAAGCCCAACAACCATTCCCTATAAGGTGCAAGTGTCACGTTCAGGACTGAGCCTGAGACACGGAGCACAAGCAAACTACGTGAAAAATTAGTCCAAGATACCATGATATCTGTCTCTCCTGAAAAACAGCATCATTCCATCAGCTCACACCATGGCTGTAAGTTGGAATGCTGTTCGGCCCCATAAAGAAGGAGGAAAAATCCAAAGCATGGTTTAGGGATTTGTTGGTGCAGAATGGAAATGCAAGCTAAAATGAATGGACATTTCACTGTAGCCTCATGTAAGGGTTCCACTGAAAACCCACAGTGAGGAGTAATTCTTCCAATGCGCAAAGTTTGGAGCAGGGCACCTCATCATTCACTGTGAGTAGAAAGATACATGGTTTGAAATTAGAATATATATAGTGAATCACGGGCAGTGGTAAATCTGATCAGAAAAATATTATAAGATCAGGGACAAGGAGAGTTACAGAAGTAAACGTAAAGTGTGAAGACTTTTTAGTCACATGTTAGTACCCACCAGAGAGCATCAAACACTGAAAAATTACTCAACACGCAAGCGAGCACAGTAATGCCATCATTGACGTACTCCAGCCTCTGCCGTCAGCCACTCCATTGTTGTCACACTGGGTGCATGAATGAAGTGACTGTAGTTAAAGAGGTGAAGGCTATCCATGGGCTTAGCACTATGGACTCCAATTTACCAATGCCGATGTAGCTGCTATCACCATTGATTATCACAATACGCCACGAAGAGAGGCAAAATTCCAGCCCTGATATATAGCACAACTCCTGTGGAAGACCCCACCACATGGTGTAAAATTACATTGGGCTCTTTCTTTTCTAGAAGGGCCAATAGTTTGTCCACATTAGGATATATACCTACTTTAGGTACTTTCAGGACTTCTCTTTTGCTTCCTGCAGGGCCTCAGTGTGTACCCACTATCTGAGGACTGGTGGTTCATCAGCACGGAATCCCATGCAACATTGATAGGGAATTCACTTTAAAGAAAAGGCGGTAAGGAAGTGGAAACATAACTGTGGAATCCACTGGTCACAGGATGTATTTCTCTACCCAGAAGATGCCAGCCTGGAAGAGGATTGGAATGTCCTGCTCGAGGCAGAGCTGAGTGCCAGGGCAGGACACTGAATGAATAGAATCCATATTCTAGGATTCACTGCATTCATTGAATCAAAGTTTTAATATGGTAGTGTTCCAACAGAAAGAAGGCACGGGAACCAAAGAGTGGAAGCAGGAGTGATCCCAGTTGCTATCATGCCAAGTTATTTACGTGAGGGTTTTTATTTCTCATCCCCACAAGTTGGGATATGCAGAATGAAAAGTCTTGGTCTCCATAAGGGGGTCACTTTTTGTCAGGGGACACCATGAAAATTCTGTTTGGTTATGAGGCAAAGCTCATAACTGAGCAGTTTCGGTGGTTGTTTGTGTCCAGAGACCGGCAGGCAAGAGGTAATTGATCCTGATAGGCAGGTGGACCCTGGGCTCTTGTTACAACAAATGGACAAAGGAATATTTCTGGAGCCCATGTGATCCACTTGGATGCTTCTTGGTATTCCGTCGCTAATTATAATTATAAATTGACTGGTGTAGGAACCTTGGCCTGAGTAGGGCATTGTGACAGGGGCTCCAACCACTTGGTAGTGATGTCTAGGTCATACCACCAGCTGGCCTTGATAATTGCAGAAGTGGAAAAGAATCTATAGTAGATCAAGGGCAAAGAAATACACTGTTGCTGTAGTGTCAGGGGCTGTACTTCAGCCCATAGCAGTTTTCACAGAACTAGAACAAGAAATCCTAAAATGTATATGCAACCACAAAGACTCCAATTAGCCAAAGCAATTTTGAAAAAGCAAAGCAAAGCAAAGCCGGAGGTATCAGAATTCCAGCCTTCAAATTATATCACAAAGCTGTAGTAAAACAGTATGGTACTGGCGCAAAAATAGACACATAGATCAATGGAACAGAATAGAAAACCCAGAAATAAAACCACAATTATATGGCCAATTAACCTTCAATAAAGCAGAAAACAATACCCAGTGGGAAAAAGACGGTCTTTTCAACAAATGGTGTTGGAAAAACTGGTTTGCTAGGTGCAAAAGAATGAAACTGGACCACAGTCTTACACCATAGACAAAAATACATTCAAAGTGGATTAAAGACCTAAATGTGAGATGTAAAACCAAAAAGACAAAATTTAGAAGAGAGCACAGGCAGCAATTTCTCTGACATTGACAGAAGCAACATTTTTCCAGATATGCCTCCTTAGGCAAAGGAAACAAAAGCACAACTAAACTATTGGGGCCGCATTGACATAGAAAGCTTCTGCACAGTGAAGGAAACAATCAATAAAACTAAACGTCAACCTACTGAAAGGGAGACGATATTTGCACATGGCATATCCAATAAAGGGTCAGTATCCAAATTATATAAAGAAGTTATACAACACACACAACTGCCTCTTAAATTTCCTCTTAGGAAGATTATTCCACTGGAATTCTGGAAGAGTTCATATCCTGAATGTATTTGGACAAGTGAAATTGAACATCCCAGTGGGTAAACTATGGTAGATCCAAGGCTGTGCGCCCAGATCTGCCTTCAAGAAAGGGCTTCATACCCAGCTGCAAGGGGGTGCACAGCAGTCTCCTGCTGCAGATGCCTTCAGAGCTGCCTAACTGAAATTGTGTCCTCTGGGCAGCCCGCTTCAGGGACTGAGTGAGGGTGGCGTATAAAGATCTGGCCACTTTGGTTCAATTTGGGATGGTTCTGACTAGCATTACTCCATTTCGGTGGCTCTGGCTGCCACACAGTTCAACTTCCTTCTCTGCACAATCCTGCTTTCTCTCCCTTCCCTTTCAGGAAATGGATCCCTAATTAGCATTTACTCCACCCAAATCCTGTTTTAGCAACTGCTTCTAGAGAGATTGACCTAGGGTATACTCCTAGAACCCAAATCTAGAAAATAGAGGAATGGGCAGAAGTAAAATTTATAAAAATTCCATGACACCACTGTTAAATCACTTTGGCAACTGACTAGCCCCAGACTTCGTTCATATGGCTGTTACAAACCCCAATTTGTTGAAGGCATTTTAGTGAGGTTTTTGGTTACTTGCAACTGAAATTATTCCTCACTGATTAATTAGGGGGTAATTGCATATTTAATACAAATTGAAATCAAAGATGGCGTTCAAACTTTCTCTTAGAGCGTAAGACTTTTGCAAACAAGATCATAAGTAATTTCCAGAATTTATCGTATGATTTTTATGCCTTTAATGCAAAGTAACAAAGTACAATTAGTAAGTCTGACAACTTTCTCATCTTTGTCCCATAGAACATTCTACACTCAACATACCCTTTTTAGAGTCATAGGTTCCAGAAGTGAGAAAGCCGGATAGAGCCTTCCTTAGTACAACAATGTGTGGGATACAGACACTTCTGCATTTTGAGGATGGCTGTCTAACCCCTCCTTGAACTTGTCACCAGTCGTTAAGTAACAACTGTGTGGGATGACCTATTTGCTGGATGCAGAGATGTGGTACTTTATAAAGTTCTTTCTTTGGGGAGGATTAAATTCTATTACCTCTATAGAACTTCATTCACCAAACCTGTTTCTGACCCCAGAAGCTAAATATAAGTTTATTAATCCTCTTATATTTTTACAGAGACAACTATCTTGCCTTTTCTCCCCAAAAGTCAACGTATTCTTTCATTCACACAGTAAATATTTGTCATCCATTATGCACTGGGTATTGTGTTAGATACTGAGGATATAACAGTGTATAAAATGGGCAATGTGCCTGCTCTCTTGGAATGAGATTCTAGTAGGGAAATGCAGATCACAAATGAATAAACAGGATAGAAATGTGAGTTATGAAGACCAAAACCAAAAAGAAAGAGTGTTACAACATCCACTTGTTTGCACGGGGAGTGGCTTTAGACGAGGTGGGCAAGCAATGTGTAAGCTGAGCTCTGAGAATGGTAAGGAGTAGCCAAACATATGGAGATCTTGAGGAAGAATTTTTCAGGGAGAGGAAAATAAAGTGTCAGTTCCTTGAGGCATGAATAACTTTGGTCTCTGTAGAAACAGCAATAAAACTGATGTTTTATTTAGAGAGTAGTGAATGAGGAAGACGTGAAAAGGGATGCCACTGAAAAGAACAGAAGAGCTTGATCGGGAAGTAGTCATGGGTCAAGGTGAATTTGGTCTGATTAATACGGGTGATGGTCTGATCTAATAACTACCACTAGATTACCAAATACCTACCTCAAGATACCAGCTTTCCTAATTTCCTGGGAGTATCACCTTACAGATGTCACCAAGCTCCAGCTTCAGATCTCTCATTTGTAAAAACAGGAGATTTGATTAAACTATAAATTCTTTAGAAGGGTAAATGAGGAAACAGAGATGTGCGATTTGTAAATTTCAGAGTGTTATTGACATGCATCCTATTTCCAGAATGACATTTTCCTTTTCTAAACTACATGTTCTCAATTCCTCTACTGTTCTCCATATTACATAGTACATGATTCCCTGTTTCTTCTTCATCCAGGAGTCCTAATTTAAAACCTAAATTCTTTAGGGTAACTACCTGATAGTGTAATCCCAAGTGCCAATGCTTTGTGTTGATTCCAATTTCTCTCAGACTTCTACAGAAAGCATGGCAGGAGACCCCATGGGGTCTCAGAGTAAGAACAACGACAAAAGTTGAAGTCGTCTGGATCCTAGAATTGCGTAGCCACATCACCTGCTGGCGGGACCTGATACGTTGTCATCTTATAGGCCAGTTTATCCATTTGTGTAATGGGGAGAATAGTTATCTAGATTAGCGGGATGAAACAGATGCGAGGAGAGTGCCTGAGCTCCAGGCACACAAGGTAAGACCGATGTTATCCTTGACCCATTCTCCTGTAGAGAGCGAGAGCTACTCTCTCTTTTTTTAATGTTTACTTATTTGCTTTTGAATGTCGGGGGTGGGGGGGAGCAGAGAGTGAGGGAGAGAGAAGTCCAAGCAGGCTCCATGCTGTCAATGAAAACCCCGACGCAGGGCTCCATCTTGCTTATTGTGAGACAATGACCTGAGCCAAAGTCCGGAGTCTGATGCTCAACTGACTGAGCCACCCAGGCACTCCTAAATTGTCTCTTGGTGAATTTGAAGGTACTATGATGCCACTCAGTGAACCCCTGGCAGTAACTTATTAAATGGAAGTGAGCGTTGTGACCGTGATATTTGCCTGCGGCCCCTGACCCCAGCAGAGCACCCTCTCCTCTGTCACCAGCAATCTCAGAAACATGGTATGAGAAAAATGAACTCGAAACCAAACTCCAGATGCATGTATGCCTTCTAATAATGTAGGGCTCTTTTTTTCAGGGGCATAGTGATTAGAGGCTTTAAGGCTGCTCGGACCTTCAGAGGGCTCTATTTTGCTGTGTTTTTCCCTAGTCCTCGCTGTTTCTCTTCAATGGTCTGTAATTTTCTTCATTGCCGTGAGATTTTGGGGCAACCAGCCTGCCTCTGGCCGCTTATCGCCAACATCTCCGTTGCTCTTGGCAATGGCCTTAGATGGGATCTTTCTCACGCTGTTCCAAGTAAAGTCCGTGTCACTAGGCAGAGGTGTCTGTCTTAGTTTCTACTGCCACAGTAGCAAATTACCACAATTACTGCTTTCTTTTCAGCCTCTAGAGGCTGCCTGGTTTCCTTGGCTTGGAGGTCCTTCTTTTAAAGAATTTTTTTTTAAGTTTATTTATTTATTTTTGAGAGAGAGAGAAAGAGTATGAGTGGGAGAGGGGCACAGAGAGAAGGAGAGAGAGAAGCTGAAGCAGGCTCCGCACCACCAGTGCAGAGCCTGATGTGGAGCTCGAACCCACGAACCATGAGGTTGTGTCCTGAGCCAAAACCAAGAGTCAGAAGTTTAACTGACTGAGCCACTCAGGCGCCCCCGGACATCCTTCTTCTAATCACGCCAATGCCTTGTTTCCCTCGTTATATCTACTTCTGTCTCTGCCTCTGATCTTCATGTTTCCGTCTTAGAAAACCCTTTTGATTTTGCTGGACCCACCCAGATAATGCAGGATATTCCCAAAAAGAACCTTAACTGCATCTGCAAAATTCCTTTTTCCGTGTACGATAGCATATTCTAGGGATTAGGAGGTGGGCATCTTTGGAAAGCCATGATTTAGTCTACCAGGGTGCTGGATCTCTTCATTCTTTTTTTTTTTTTTAATTTTTTTTAACATTTATTTCTTTATTTTTCAGAGACACAGAGACACAGAGCACAAGCAGGGGAGTGGCAGAGAGAGAGAGAGAGAGAGAGAGAGAGAGAGAGAGAGAAGAGAGACGGAATCCAAAGCAGGCTCCGGGCTCTGAGCTTCCGCACACAGCCCGATGCAGGGCTTAAACGCACAAACTGAGAGATCATGACCTGAGCCGAAGTTGGATGCTCAACCGACTGAGCCACCCAGGCGCCCCATGGACCTCTTCATTATTAACACATGCTTCTCCCCACGAGGAGGGGTGTTATTCTATCAGACAGTGGCCCCCAGTGAAGTCTATCAGACTTCCCCTGCAGTGGCCGCCCTGCTCTGAGTGGCTCTGAAAAAGGGGGACAGACTCTGGTCTTCTTGCACCTTCTGGTGTGGAACCTGAGCCCCACAGGTTAGTGGAGGACGGTATACTCAGGGCCTAATATATTCTTAGCACGTTTTACCTCGAGCAGAACCTTCATCCTACAAGTGGAGGTTATATCAGGGGAAGGCTCAAGAGTAGAGTTTCTGCAGTATGGAGCTGAAGGGATGAGACGTTTTAGAAGCCTACCCTCCCTGCTGAAACCACAGTCCTATATAGGGTCAGGTGGGGAGGGAAACCCATTTGCTTGTTACACATATGTGGGGTACGGCTTCCATAACACTAAGCTGGGGCAAAGGGGGAGGAGTATGAGTGCCACAAATTGTCCCTGTGCTTCCTGACATTTAGAAGATTTTATTCAATAAACATCCTTCCATTTGCTCTTTATTCCTGGGACAATTTCTAGAGTCTTTAAATCCTGTGTGTGCATGTTGTGCATGTGTGTGTACATGTTTCCTCATAATTTTCAGCAGGTAAATGGTTGCGTTAGTAGTGAGGGGGTCCACTGTGCTCCACATACAACCAGTGCAGTCATCGATCCACACTTTTTTTTTTAATTTTTTTTTTCAACATTTATTTATTTTTGAGACAGACAGAGCATGAACAGGGGAGGGGCAGAGAGAGAGGAAGACACAGAATCTGAAACAGGCTCCAGGCTCTGAGCGGTCAGCACAGAGCCCGATGCGGGGCTCGAACTCACGGACTGTGAGATCATGACCTGAGCCGAAGTCGGACGCTTAACCGACCAAGCCACCCAGGTGCCCCATCCACACTTTTTTACTGTGACAAACCATGAGCCCTCTTATCTACAGACCCCACTAACCTCAGTATAATGAAACTACCCCAAAACATCAGAGGATTGCAAATGTATTATAATCGGTAGATTTTTGTTCCACTGGGACCTCCTTCCATTCGTTCATTGACAGATGGTAGCAAATTCATGTCCAAGATATTCGAGCCAAACCCACCAAAGAGAAACCCACTGATACACCCCACCCGCTGCCTACCCCCAAATCACTGCTTCCTGCTGCCTACCTCGAATTACCTCCTTGCCCTGTGCATCTTTCTCCCCTGTGAATCCAGGCTCATACTTTGTTTGCTTCTTTTATTTTTCGCCGGGAGCCTGTCTTGGATGGTCTCCATTGTGTTTACTTCTTCCTTTCCTTTTCCTTTCTCTGCTGCCTTCTTTAAGATGAAACACTGGTTCTGTCGTTAATTCGCCTCTTGTCTATTTCTCCTGTCCAGGAAATTCTACAGTTCTCTATAGCTAGTTTTCTCAGGTAATCACAAATGTAGAAGTTTTGATGGTTGTGTAATAGCGAGGGATTCTGAGGTGTCAGGAGGGGCCAGAAACTCTGAGACTCACTCAGAGTTACCGGAGTTATCTGTTGTCTATTGTTGTTACCCCCTGGTAGACCCTTGGCTTGTAATTCCTTGTATCATTTATCATTTTATGCGCTAATCCTTTCATGCTGACATTTCAGAGGGGTTTAAAAAAGCTCCACCCATCAGGATTCTGACTTGTGCAAGAACTAAAGAGGAAGTATAGTGAGTGTATGAGGTTAAGTAACAACTTTTCTTTTTTTCTTTTTTTTAAATTTTTTTAATGTTTATTTTATTTTTGAGAGAGAGACAGAGCATGAGCAGGGGAGGGGCAGGGAGAGAGAGGGAGACACAGAATCTGAAACAGGCTCCAGGCTCTGAACTATCTGAGCGCTGAGCCCAATGCAGGGCTCAAACTCGGGAACAGCGAGATCATGACCTAGGCTGAAGTCAGACTCTTGACCACCTGAGCCACCCAGGTGCCCCACAACAACTTCTTTAAGGGAGATTAACTTGACAAGCAAAAGAAGAGAAGACCAGCTGGCAGACCGTGCAGAATTGAGCCATTGCAAATGGTTGCACCAATGTAGGTGGAAAAGGAGAAAATTCAGGGAAGGTTAGAGCCTAGCATATTAGGTGATAGGATTTCAAACTTACCCTGTCAGCAATGACTTTTTATCCGATCGCTCTTCTACCTTTCTCTCCACCCCCCCCCCCAAAATGTTATGGAAAAAGTAACAAAAATGGTTAAAAATTAAATTTTAAACTATAATCAATTTTATGGAGAAGATTATCTTTGGTTTAGCAAGATGGCTGCAACTGTCCATCCAATCCTTGTCGGGCTGATGCTGCAGATCTGGACCCAGTGGCAAGCTTTACAAGGGAGACAAAGAGAATGGCAAATATCATACACCAATGAGCAAATCAAAGTTGGTTGAGCAGGCCCCAAATGTCTTTGTCTCTCGTGTGTGTGTAAAGGCAATGCTGAAAAGAGAGGAAGAGAAGTAGTCATACCTACTCCAGACCACAACAACATACACTACAATTCAACATCTCTGAAACCTCTCCTTCTGGAAAACAAGGTTCCATCACTGTCCTAGAGTCTGACTGGCCTGTTTTCTGACTCATTCCTCCTAGACATGGGAAGAAGCATGGCAGGACACTTTGATATCTCTGTGGTGGCCATAGGAATACATACAGAGAACATCGGGAAGGAAGAACAAGAAAGGCCTATGCATTGTTGCCACAGCTGAGGAGAAAGTCACAAAGGGACAGGGACAGAGGTCATGTTGAGGCCCCCGGAATCAGTAGAGGCTCCCTAGAAAGAGTCTCTTTCATAGCTGTCCTCTTGAGATCCGTGAGTTTTTGGGTTTTTTTTTTAAAGTTTATTTATTTTGAGAGAGAATGCAGAAGAGAGGCAGAGAGAGAGGGAGAGAGAGAATCCCAGGCAGGCTCTGTGCTGTCAGCGTGGGGCCTGATGTAGGCTCATGAACCATGAGACCATGACCTGAGCCAAACCAAGAGTTGGATGCTTAACTGACTGAGCCACCCAGGCACCCCTGACATCCTTAAGTTTATAGTAAACACTACAAGTTGCTTATGCCAGAAAGAGGCAGTTTCTATGGATTATAGCCCCAAACTATAAACTAACATAGACCCTTTCTTTTATAAGACAGTGCTAGTTGGTAGGGTGATGAAAATGAACTAGCACACTACTGCCTTTAATGATGGATGAATGGGGGAAATGGGCAGATAATGTAATAATTGTCATGTCAACCCACTGAGGGGATATTTCAGATGAGGGACTCTAGAGGCAGGGTGGACCTTTGTCCAACCTCCACAGAAGAAACTCACAGCACGGAACTTCATGCCCAGGACTCGCTAATCCTAAAGTGCAAGCTTATCCCAGAAGAACCACAGGCAATTCCAAAGGGAGCTGCCCCCTTAGCACAACTGGGGAGCTTCTCCACAGTCTTTGAACCATGGTTTCCAATATTCCTCCTGGACCCAGACCTCTTTATGTTGAAGATGCATTTGATATTGGAGGACCAAGAAGAAGTTTTTCAGATGCATAATGAATGTTAATGAATAAATTGGGTCTAGTATCATTTGGAGTGAGATAGCATGATGGGCTCAATTTCATGTATGTTTTATGAAATTGCTCTAGAAACATTGCTATCAGAGAAGTTCTGTGTGTATAAGCCTGTTAATGCCATTGGAATAATCTAGGTGAATTAGACATCAACTAGGCACAGGTGTAAAACCCCATGGATACGGAAACACGGTGACCCCAATGTTGCCCCACAGTAAGCTTATGGGATAAGGATGTCTAAGCTGTTTATTCTTTCTAGAACTCAGTGAAAAGATCATGCTGGATAAACAGTGGCTCCTTGAAGATATACTAGTTTGTGAGGCTTTTGGTTTACAGTCTGCTAAAAAGTTGGGATGAATTCAATACTGGTATCCCGCATTTTTTCCCTCCCTCCTCTCTGTAGAAAAGAAAAGCACTCAGACAGGCAAAGGAATTGAAGAAGGAGCCAGAGATGCAGAAAGGGGCCCAATGTGGCTTCCCTTGTGATGACCAAGAGAAGATAACCGTCTTTCTGTTTGTGATTTGTTTTCTTTCCTCCCACATAGCTGCAGGGGCAAAGGAGACCCATTAGGCCCTTTTATTGATTCAGTGTCGTTGCCCTCAGAAGTTCATTTGAGACTAAAACAAGTTTATGGAGCAAGAAAACAGAGTGAACGACTCCATCTGGCTCTGCACTATTAGAGAATTTGGGGACCTTTCTCCATGCCACCTGAAGTACCAAGTGACACGGGAAGACAGAACTTACTGGAGACGATGGTAAAGAAACAAAGGGTCTGTGGTTGCTTTGCCTGTCCCCTGCCTTATGCCAACAGCACCCAGCAGGTGCTTAACCGAACACAGAATTATTTACCAGGTCCTGGAAATTCAGCTTATCTGGAGGCTTGGGTTTAACTGGAATTGTCTGCCTTAAGCCTGTTGAGAATATACACTCTTGGTTTCAAAACGGGCCCAAGAATAACCACATTCGAGCATTACAATTCTTTCCATTATGAATACAACACCCCAGAGTGGGTTTCTAAGGGCCCTGACAAGTTGAATTACTGTCTTTTCCTACTCAGCTGCTTGTAACTGAGCTTATAGTGAAATGGCTTTAAACAATGTCATGCCTCTTTACCCACAGATGCAGCTTACAGCACGTCGTGCACACCCCAGTGACAACATAAGGAAGGGAGTGTTGGATCCAGAGGCAAAGGGCTCGGGGTTCTTGCTAGAGCTCTGTGGCCCATGAGCCGTGTGACCTTGACAAAGTCCCTTCCCAGCCCCTGTCCTCACTTCCCTATCAGAGCCTAATGAGGGTGTAGACTAAACCAGAGAGTCCTTATGAATCTTTCCAATTTGTAATTCAATTCAACAAACATTTACAGAGTTTATACTGTGTTGCCGCCACTGTGTTAGACAGCTCCCAGCTGTATAATTTATTTTTTATTCCATCGAAAACTAGAGTCAGGTAACTTTCATGCGGTTTTTAGCACAAAATCACCAGACTGGGAGCCACAAGCCTCAGGTTCTGCTTATAGCTTCATCATGAAACACTCGTGTGATCTTTACAAAGTTGCATCAGCCATCTGGGTTTTAGTGTCTTCATCTATGGAAGGAGAAGGAAGAATGAGGGTCACGTTCAGAGCTCACGGTCAGTCGGCAAGTAGTTTGCACAGATCTTATAATAACCATGTGCTGAGCTGAGTGCCTATTCCGTGCTAGACAGTCACATCAAACTGAGTTAAGTTATTCCCTTTTGACATTGCCTTGTTCAGGACCTCTCCCCTGACACATAGTCAGAATTTTTGCTCCTCTCTCTGTTCCCTGGAATCTTGAGCGTTTTCTCAGTAGAGAGTCATTACACAGCACAGACACCATTGCCCGTGTGTCCATCTTCCTTCCAGGCTGAGGGTCTTGAAGCCAGAGCTCATCCATTTGCTGCTCCTATGAAGGTTGTTCAGCCTAGCGGGAGCCCAATAGAAGCATCTCACAGCTATCCTACACTACGTATTCTTCTATTCCAGGAAAGTTTGTCCCCAGCACACCAGACAGAGAGCAATTCCCACCAGAGAGGATGTCAATATGTTTCATTCTAAATCCTACTGTTAGTAAATGCTCAATCAATGCATTTCTATTTTTTGTTAGTTGGTTAGTTGGTTAGTTGGTTAGTTGGTAACTTTAGGACATTACAAATTTTTCCTTCCATTGTCATTAGGCACAATATACTTTCCTGCTCTCACTGGTGTTTGGCCATGTAACTCACTCTTGCCAATGGGATGTTACCAAATACAATGTAATCAAAGACTTGAAATATGATTTTTCCCTTGAACTTCTTCAGTGACTGGGGGAAGAACATGGCCTTGCATGCTTCCAAAAGAATGAGAGACACATGGAACAGATCAGCCAACGCCTAGCTAATCCTCAAATTCACATATAAGAGCAAATATTTGCTATTTCAAACCATTGGTTTTTTTTTTTAAAGATCATTTGTTTTGCAGCACCATGTCAGTAGATGACTGATACACTTTGAAAGCCACAGATGAATCATTTCTTTACATACTCGTGGCTTCTGCCTCTCTTATGTCTCCAATTTCTAAAGATTATTTTTGTTCAGGAAAAATTAATTGAGAAAGCACCAAAAGTTCAGGGCTCCAGGTACAGAGATTATGAACAATCACTGGGTTCAAGGACCACTGTGAACAATCACTGTGTTCAAGGGACACATTCACCATCTAGTAGGGGAGGCAGGTGACTAACATGATAAATGCAACAAGATGTGACAGACTGAGGCTATATACAGACTGAGGCTATATTCCGAAAGTTTCTGTGACAGACTGAGGCTATATACAGACTGAGGCTATATTCCGAAAGTTTCTGTAGGAAACTACAGAAAGCCCCACCGAGGGGCATCTAAATAGACCTAGGCTTTAAGTGAACTTCAGGAAAGGCTTTCCTTTCAGGGGGCAGTTGATATCTAAGCTGAGTTGTGGTAGATCCATGAGAAATAGGAATGTGCACACAGACTAAAAGAGATTAAATCAGAAGGAACCTCATATGCAGATTCCATATATACATGGAGTAGTGAGTTCATATCTTGATTCTACAGCTTACTAAGTACCATTAATTTGCACAGTACTTGGCTTCTCTAAGACTCAGTTTCTTTAACTGTAAAAGAGGAATAACATACATTCCTTGCCAAGTTTTTGTCAAGATTAGATACAATACAAGTAAAACAAACAGTGCAGAGGTAGCTAGTGATAGAAGAAAAGGGAGAAGAGAAAGAAGACAAAAATAACAGCATGGGTTTTCCCAGTCTGTTTCAAAGAAAGAAGAGGAATCCACCGAAGACTTGGTGGCAAACGTAATAGATTTTTCTAGTGTAATGAACAAGCAAACCTCACTTCTGGAAGTTTGACCTCTCCAGGGATATGCAGTACGGCCTCCCACAGAACTTGGAGTTGCCTCATATGCCCACTCAGTCAGCAACTTCACCACTGGCCATGCTTCTTTGTGAGGGTGGCCCCAAGTCCCTTTTGGTGGGGACCTCCAAAATTTTGGAGCATTGCCAAGTGAAAGGTAAATTCTATTGTTCAGTCTAATTCAGGAGAGAGGCTACGCCAGTTGCATTCCCACCAACAGTGTGAGAGGGCTCCCCTTTCTCCACATCCCTGCCAACACCTGCTGTATCCTGTGTTGTTATTTTTAGCCATTCTGACTGATGTGAGGTGATATTTCATCATAATTTTGATTTGTATTTCCCTGGTGATGAGTGATGAGCATTTTTCATGTGTCTGTTGGCTATCTACACATCTTCTCTGGAAAAAATGTCTATTCATGTCTTCTGCCCATTTCTTAATGGGATTATTTGTTTTTTGGTGTTCAATGTTATAAGGAAAACAGTATGGAGGTTTCTCAAAAAGTTAAAAATAGAACTACACTATGATTCCTTCCACACATACACACAATTATGCTACCAGGTATTTACCCAAACTATGCAAAAATACTGATTTGAAGGGAGACAGACATATGTTCCAATGTTTATAGCAGCTTTATTAACAATAGCCAAATTATGGAAAGAGCCCAAATGTCCATCGACTGATGAATTGACAAAGAAGATGTGATGCATATACACAATGGAATATTACTGAGCCGTCAAAAAGAATGAAATCTTGCCATTTCCAACAATGTGGATGAAGCTAGAGAGTATTATGCTAAGTCAAATAAGTCAGTGAAAGAAACACAAATACCATATGACTTCACTCACATGTGGAATTTAAGAAATAAAACAGATGAACATATGGGGGTAAAATGGCAAACCAGGAAAGAGACTAACTACAGAGAACAAACTGAGGGTTCCTGGAGAGGAGGTAGGCAGGGGTTGGGTTAAATTGGTATTGGGGATTACGGAGGGCACTTGTTGAGATGAGCACTGTGTGTAGGTCATGAATCACTAGATTTTACTCCTGAAACTAATATTATACTATATTTTAAATAACTTGAATTTAAATAAAAACTTGTCAAGAAAGCATAATTCAGGAGATCAGGATGTAAATCCCACTGCTCACCCAGGTTGTAATGCCCCCAGCCCTCCCTCTCTGAATGACCTCTTACTGCTTGCATCGTCTTTCACTCTCTTCCAGGCATGTGGACTTTCCTCAATGCTTCTCAGACACTGTGCTTTGTCCTGCCTCACAGTTGTCACCTTTGTGGTCGCCTCTGCTTAGAATTCTTTCCCCGGAGGTTGTTTTCCTGTTTTCTTCCTCCCTCCCTCCCTTCCTCCCTTCCTTCTTTCTTTCTGTCCTTCCTTCCTCCCTCCCTCCCATCTTCCTCCCTCCCTCCCATCTCCCTTCCTTCCTTCCTCCCTTCCTTCCTCCCTCCCTTCCTTCCTTCCTTCCTTCCTTCTATGCTTCGTTCCTCCTTCCCTTCCTTCCTCCCCCTTTCTCTCTCTCTCTCTCCTTCTCTCTCTCCCATCCTCCCTCCCTCTTTCTTTCTTTCTTTCTTTCTTTCTTCCTTTCTTTCTTTCTTTCTTTCTTTCGTCTCTTGGTCAAAACTCAGGTTCTAACTCCCAACACTTCCTCCTCATAAAAACATTTCTGATGATTCATGTGTAATGATATATTTCAAAGATAATTATATACAATTATGCGTTTCAAATGTGCATCTTGATTTTCTCTCTCCCCCATCGATTTTTAACCTGATTGTAAGCTCCATGATTTTTCATAAGCCCAAAGCCTAGATACAGGACTGGGAATAAGTGTCCAGTCATGATGACTTCCACACTTACACACAGAGAACTAATAAAGTCTGAGGACAGAGTCAGTGCAATAAAAGTCAAATTTATCGAAACCAAATTTTCCTCAGAATGGAATGGGGATATTCACGAAACTCTGAGTCGGAATGTGAAATGGAAGGTCAGGGGGTGGGCAGGGGTGAGACATCAGGCAGGAGATGTCCCAGGGGGCAAAGCATGTAGACGCTTGGCTGTCACATTAATATATCACATTTTATGGCGTCGATGAAATAGAGCTTTTGAAGGGTATATTAATCAGGGTCCTTGTTTAAAAAATAAAATCAATCTAGCTATCTTACGCAGGAAAAGAAATATTTATTATATTACAGCCCTCAGAATATCCGAGGATATCAGATTTCTCAGGAATGATGCTACACAGCCATAAATACAGCAGCTACATACATTACAAGACTCGTCTGGCAGAAGCACCACTGCCCCGTCTGGGCAGTTACGACTCCATCGCTGGATGCTAGAAACATCAGCTGTCTCAGCAGAGGTGATCAGGTGACTCACATCGCCTCCAGGTCTCAGAAAAATGTGTCTGTTTTACAGAGTCTTGGACCTACGTGAAACTCTACCTGCAACGGCATCTCAGCAATGGAGCTCTTATCTTCTCAACCTCTCCAGTGCAGAAAGATAGGTTAGAAGACCTTGGTGGGTGCTAAACGACCAGCCCCCTCTACCTTCCACCCAGATTGGTATTTCAGGAACATGAGTCTGTCTAGGAAGAGAATACCAGACAACCTGGAGAGGATTCCATAGAAAGGCTTTCTTCCCTGGGTGGGACTAGCTACTTTCCAGAGTACCTTCCCAGCATTGGTGTTCTTTGACTATTCTGGGGACAGCTTCTTTAAGACAATATGAGTTCAGAGAATGGAACTATTTTTCATTGAACGGCCACCAGGTTCCCAACACCATACGGAGTGTCTTGCCTGCAATGATTTATAAAATCCTCCCCTATGACACTCCATGAGGTGAGGGATGAAGAGAACTTTCTTCTCCTTCTGCCTCTGCCCTTCCCTCCACATACCTTTCCTGGACTGAGACTCTGTCCCAAAGGAGACATTGACTTCCAGAGCTTGGAATAACTTTTAAGCTGCATATTCTACCCGCCCCCCTCAGGGAGCAGAGTTATTGGCCCTTAAGTGTCAGTATCTACTCCTCTCTTACATTTCTTTCTCTGCTAATGAATGCCTGCCTACAGGATGCTTCTGTATGTGTGCTACAGACATTCAAGTGGTGGGCAATTTGAGACAGTGCCTGCTTCTCCAAGGGAGATCCAGCCACATGCCTAACACTTCTGTGTGTTGTATCTCTTTGGAAGTGAAACTTCATGGATATCAAAGAGAAGGAAGGGAAATGGAGCTCCACTTCACTCGAGCCTCAACAATGTCCTAATATCCAGGGTTTTTTTTTACCCAAGATCCCATCCTTTGCAGTATTAGGTATTTGTCCAGACACGAATAGACAGATCCTATATCTCTTTGTATGATTTCCTCAGATGGGTATTCTACAGTAACGAAAAGTGAATAGTAGAATATGGGCATCCAACTGTCGCTCCAAATTCCTAATAGTTGATATTGTTTTATTATTGCACCAGTGCCATTTTCCTGTTGTGATATTGTGAATATTGGATGAAAGGTCCATAAATCCTCTCTGTAATATTTTTTTTGGTAATTTCTGAGTCTACAATTAGTTCAAAATGAAAAAAAAATAATATGGTATGAAAATTATCATCAATGAGGGTGTCAAAATCACTGTTCTCTTCCAGGGAAGGGAGAGCTCAGACCTCAAAAACCACAATGGCCTGTTTCCCACTTCTTGAGGAAAGAGAAGATGTTTCCATTACTTTCTGAGCATATGCACCAAAGACAAGATAAAAGAGTTGTTTTCAATTAAAACAGATTGAATTTCCAAAAAAAAAGGAAAACCAGAAAGAAAGAAAGAAAAAAATAGGTATTTCATGTCCACATTTGTAGAAACAGAAGCTCAGAATATTTAAATAACTTGCTCAAAGTCATAGTTAAGAAGTAACTGTGTTTGGATTCAAACTTAGATATTTCTAGCTCTTCCTCACCCACTGTGACTTGGGAGGGTACAGAATGCAACAAGATCTCTCCCCTATTCATCCAGAAGAATGCTCTGATAATATTGTCCCTGACATTCCAGAAAGCATCAAGTCCATCAAAGCCAACTGCACAGCTTCCAAGGGGACTGCTCACAGCCAGGGAGTCTTTGATCCCTGAGAGCATCTGGACCGAAGCATCATGAGCATTTTTCTCTGTCAGACCTATTTCCGAAGTGTGTTTATGAGCCACATCTTGCCAAGAATAAACCAGCGTGAACACCCGTCGATTGTAAACATGAGCCCAACAGTCACCTCCATGATTTGTGACGATGCCACCATCTTGCAGACACTGCTGTTCCACGAAGGGCTTCAACACAGTGTAGAAGGACGCAGCCAAACGTAGGATGTGGTACAGGAACTTGAAAAGAGATCTGTGCTCCATTAAAAACGAAAACCCCCTATAATCAAGATTCCTTTTTATAAAATTTGCCCCGAGGGTGTCTGTGCAAAAGGAAATACATTGCATGGCTGGAAGGGAGGGCTTACAACCCTATGAGACCCAAGTTAATATCTAGTTTATAGGTACTTTGTCTTCTGATAGCTTCAAAATTTAAACACAGGAGAGGGAAGACCTTGAATAGAAGATTTTGATTCCAAAATGTGAATGGGTGAAAGGGGGGGGGGGGGTTCCAGTGATTAGATCAAGAATGATCAGGTGAGGGGATCTTGGGTGGTTCAGACGGCTGAGCATCCAACTCTTTGTTTCAGCTCAGGTAGTGATCACAATGTCATGGGATCGAGTCCCTCATTGGGCTCTGGGCTGAGCGTGTAGCCTACTTGGGATTCTCTCTTTCTATCTGCATGTCTCCCCTGCTCATGTGCTTGCCCTCTCTCTAAAATAAAAATAATAATAATAATAATAATAATAATAATAATAATAATGAATGAGCAGGTGAGTTAGGAATTGTGGGCTCGTGTCCTTCCTACATCACCAAGCAAACACTTTTTCAGTCTCTTATGCAACAGCGTGTTGGAAGTAGTGTAAACATCAATAAAAGAATATACATGGAGGTTATTTACGAGAGGTAAAACTTTTCCGTTTTGAGCATGTATTGAGGACCTCCCGGATGTCAGCTTGCTGCCACTTACATGCCCCTGGAGCTCCCTGGCTAGTCTTCTTCTGCTCATTGTCGCCTCGGGCGTTCTTCCCTCTTTCTGGAATGCTCTTCCCCTGATACATTTTTCTGGCTTTCTCCTCTGACTCATTCATTTATTCACAGGTCACTCCCTCAGTCTTTTCGGACCACGGCTTAGAAAAATGGAGCCTCTGCCCCTCTCTCAATTTCCAGCTTTACGTTCTTTCGTATTTATAATTTATAATTCTATTTTACCAATTTCAGCTTACAGAGAAGGGCACTGAAGCCTGGAGGCGGTTCCCCTCTACAGTAATATAGCTAACATTTCCCGAGCACTGACTGCATGCCAGGCTCTAATACGGGCGCTTTGACCACCTCACCTCATTACCTTGTCTGGCTACCTTGCGAGTTTATTGTCTTCATCTTTAGGGGGTTTATACCGTGAAAGTAAGAAGCGAATCAAAGACAAACCACTCGTCTTATAAACTTGGCTGAGGAGGACCACGGTGGATGCCGGTGAGGTAAGCCTGTTTACTTGCCTGACTTCCCCACTTGCCTCGTCCTGTTTATTGTCGCACCTGCACATTGCTTGGAACATCTCACCAGGTTGCCGCATGCCATCGACCGAGAGAAAAGAAAGATCCGCTGAAGTCAATGATCCTGGGCCATGCCTTGAAGCGGTAGCTTAATATCCCCACGTGCATTATTATTACGGGCCTCTCTGAACCTGCAGTTGGCATCCCTCGCTTGCAGACGTGTGATTTCATCACAGCGGCAGGTACGGTCAGCCACGTCTCATGACGAGAATTCGGATACTCAGGAGGGTTAAGCGACGAGTTGGTGAGCATCGGAGTATCAGCTCCGTCTACATTCACCTCTTCCCATTTCACGGGCATCTCTCCTCCGTGAACCTCCACCCAGGTTTCCTTAGGCCCTGAAGTGGCCCCTTTCGCCGGTCTAAAAGTCTCCGAGCGGGAGGCAGTCTGCCAAAGAGAATCCAACTCACCTGTTCGTTCTTGACCATCGCCTCGACCTTCACTCAGCAGCAAACACAGGGCGTATCCCCCGTGCCTGGCAAAGCGCTAGGTCTCGGGGCAGTGCGGACGACTCGGTGTCACCTTCAAGGGGGCTTCAGCCTAAAGAGAGATCATTACACCAAAAGAAATCTTGAGGCAACGTGGTCGGTGTGTTTCGGGAGGGAGTCCCAGGCAGGAGCAAGGCACTGAAAGGGAGATGTGGGGGACACATCCCTGCGCCCCTTCTGAGCCAGTATTCTGTGACTTCTCTTCCAGTCACCTGGCTCCCTGCCGGTATCTACTTCAGCAAAATGCATGACTTAACAGCGCATGAGGGAACATCACTTTAAGCCATAATTACGCTCTTCCGCAAATGACCTGTGCAATTACACGGGAGCGCCGGACAGCAATTGCAGAGAGAAGTTGGAGCAAGTGCACAGGAATATAACGCTACAAAACGATCCCTGCTTCAATTTGCCTTCTCGTAACTACATAAAGATTACAGTTGCTTCTATCACGGAGATGGGCGCTAAAAAAACGAAAGGGACCCATTCGATGGCCTTCTCTCATCTCCTCCTGGGAAGCTTTGCCTTTGTGTTTGTTTGTTTTTTGGGTTTGTTTAGGTTAGTGGAGTTTTGTTTTGTGTTGAACTGCGATAGGCTTCCAGGGGCTTTGGGCTGCTCAGCTATTCCAGAGTAATGGGGATAAGGATGGGGGAGGAGAGATCTCACTTCTCAGCGCTTATACTTTGTAAATCTGCACATTGGTGCCCAGGGGGCCACCATCACGTCCAGAACACGTGTGGATGGAGCTCAGAAACAAGGTGGCAACTTGCTCCGGTAGAGCCGACAACAAGGCTGGGAGTATAAAGTTGGAGCCGGTGTCAGAGTTAGAATAAATAATCAGAGTTGGATGAAAGAAGGGGGCTACTTAGGAATCTGGTGGGTAGTTTCAGTTTGGGGATGCCAGAGGTTTGAGGCAGGCATGTTTGAGATAAACATGGGTATGGGTATGATACGAATGCCCATTACTATGCAGATAGAAATATTTTATAAAGTTTCAGTCCTACTGTGAAGTCTTCTGATTCTGTTCTCTTCCTATTAGATCACGGTCTTTGAAACACATCTCAAAACAATTGCCTTCAGGCCTTAATCATTACCTTGTGTCATTATCTTAATCGTTATCATTATATCTTATATCTTATTATCATTATCATATATAAGATAATACATATTATAGATGTATAATAGTGCATTGTTACTTTATAATTGGACATTAAAATTATCATTTTCATTCTCTTATTTATTTGTTTATTTAAAATGTTTATTTATTGGGGTGCCTGAAGTATCTTGGCTCAAGTCATGATCTCACAGCTTCTGATTTCAAGCCCAGAACTGAGTTCAAGTCTGCTGTCAGCCCAGAACCCACTTCCGATCCTCTGCCCCCCTCTCTCTCTCTGCCCCTCCCCTACTTGCACTCACTCTCTGTCTCTCTCAAAATAAATAAAGTTTTCAAAAAATAAAATGTCTATTTATTTATTTTGAGAGAGAGAGAGTGACAGAGAGCATGCATGCAAGTGGGGGAGGGGCAGAGAGAGACCAGGAGAGAGGATCCCAAGCAAGTTCTGAGCTGTCAGCCCAGAGCCCAACATGGGGCTTGATTCTAGGGACCATGAGATCATGACCTGAGCCGAAATCAAGAGTCAGTCACTTAACCAACTGAGTCACCCAGAAGCCCCATCTCTTTTAAATACAAGTATAATGAACATCTCGGGTCAAACAGCTATAAAGTTTTTATCCATTTTAACTCAATAAGTCATTTTCTAGATTTCACTCATCTGTGGAATTTAAGAAACACAACAGATGAACATAAGGGAAAGGAAGGAGAAATAGATAAAAACAGAGATGGAAGCAAACCATCAGAGGCTCTTAAATACAGAGAACAAATTTAAGGTTGCCAGAAAGGGGCATGGGGGGGGGGGAGTGGCAGGGTGGGTTAAATGGGGGATGGACATTAAGGAGGACACTTGTCAGGATGAGCACTAGGTGTTATATGTAAGAGATGAATCATTGGGTTCTATTCCTAAAGCCAAGACTACATTATATGTTGACTAACTTGGATTTAAATTAAAAAAAATAGATGCATAATTTAAAGAGAAAATCAGAAATGAAGTCAAAGATGTATGTGTTGTTGGAATCCAAGCCTGTGTGTGTGTGTGTGTGTGTGTGTGTGTGTGTGCACGTGTGTGTGTGAGGATTCAGAGTGTTGAACGATTTCAGAGCTAATGCCACTTACTCGTCATGTCACTTTTCTGGGTGCAGAAATATTTGTTTAAAAATAAATAAATAACAGATAAAAGATGCTGACACGTGTGTATATTTCTTACTCAAAGCAAAAAGCTGGTTTGGGATCAGTGATATTTAGAAAGCAGCATAGATTCAGGAGCAGGTCAACTGGGGGCATACCAGCCCCCTAAACTTACCAGCAGGATAAACTGAAAGAAGACTTCATCCCCTGGAGTGTCAGCTTCTATTTCTGGGATTTTAAAATGTTCTGTGACAGTGTGCCATAATCTGTGCAAAGTGCGGTAGAAAACACCCAGATACAAACCTGGAACCCAGAAACATCATCGTGGTTCACCTTCCGTGTCCTCAGGTAGCGCTGTTCCATACATCACGCATGTGAGTTAATTAATTTGTGATTGCTATTTTGTCAACATATTCTTTTTTTTTTTTCAACGTTTATTTATTTTTGGGACAGAGAGAGACAGAGCATGAACGGGGGAGGGGCAGAGAGAGAGGGAGACACAGAATCGGAAACAGGCTCCAGGCTCTGAGCCATCAGCCCAGAGCCCGACGCGGGGGCTCGAACTCACGGACCGCGAGATCGTGACCTGGCTGAAGTCGGACGCTTAACCAACTGCGCCACCCAGGCACCCCAACATATTCTTAATCATATTCTTCGCTTCATTGGATGTTGCAAACCCTGAATCTTGCTTTCGGTATTTATTCTTTGCGTTCCTACAGTTAATCTAGTCTTTCTCTGTTACACTTGTTTTTTTCACCCGACCTTTTTCAGGTGAGAGCCCTGGTAACTTATTTTAGGCATTATTTTTTTTTTCTAACATAGGAATTTAAAACTCTAAATTTCTTCTTTGATTTGATTGGAAGTGTGTTACTTAAATTCCAAATGTTCAGAGACTTACCAGGAATCTTTTCTTTTGGTTTATAATTCAATTGTATTATGTTTGGAGAACTGCCTCCGTGTTATTTCAATTATTTTAAATGTATTGAGATTTATTTAACTATCCTTATTTGGTCTATCTTGGTGAATAGTCCATGTTCACTGTAAAAGCATGTGCATTTAGCTATTATTGGGAAGAAGGTTGTAAAAATGTCAATGGAGTTGAGTTGAATTAGAGCATTGTACTATTTTTCTATATTCTTACTGATTTTCTCACTTTCAAATCCATATGTGTTGATATGTGTTGAAATTTCCAACTATAATTGCAAATGTGTATGTTTTTTCCTTTCAATTACGTGTTTTTATCTTTCTATGTTTTAAACTCTGTTATTTGACGTAAACATGTTTGTCTTACCAACTTCTCCATATCTCACTTTGCATTCTCAAATGACTTTGATATCGATACAATATCAGTTACGAAATTGATACAATTCCTTTACGATTAGTGTTTACTTAGTATATAATTCTTTTCCATCATTTTAATTTAATACAGGTTTTCTCTATTTACATAATATTTCTTAAGGACAGAAAAAGCATACACCTTGATTTTTAAAATCTCTTTGGCCAACTGCCTTGTAATTTGGGTATTTATACCATTGTATTTAATATAAATATTGACATGATCAGGTTAAAAATTAAGTACCTGACATATGTTTTTTATTTGTCCTACACGCTCTGACTTGGTAAATGTTTCATGTGTGCTGGAAAATAATGTGCATTCTGTTCCTGTTGGATATAGTGTTCTATCAACATCAATAGGTTAAATGGATGGGTAATGGAATTACCAAAATTAATCACATTTTCCATATCCTAACTGAATTTTCGTCTACTTTGTCTACTTGTGTTCCTACATGCAGAGGAATGTTTCTCCTTGGTCTCTGAATGCTTCTCGTCTGTTCTCACTCTCTTCGCTTCTCACTGTTTCACTAAGACATGCCTCGGAGTGTATTTTTTTATATTTATCCTTATTGGGCTTCTCTGAGTTCTTGCATCTGTAAGATAATCTCTTCAATTTCAAAAAACTATTTGCCATTATATTTTCTATGTGTTCTGTTGGCCCATCCGCTCCCTCAACTCCATCTGGGACCGCAGCCACACGTATTTTGGAGAATTTAATACCTCCCCACAGAGCTTGAATGTTCTGTCATATTTCTCTCTTCTTTTTGTTTCTGTTTAGATAATTTCGATTAACTTATCTTCAAGTTGACTGATTACTTACCTTGCTTTATCCAGTATGCTGGCAAGTCCATCAAAATAATTCTTTATCCCAGATATCAGGCCCTTCATATCTAGCAATTCCACAATTCCACTCGGCTTTTTTTTTAAATATAACTTATGTCTTTCTGCTGAAATTCTCCACCTGTTTACATATGTCTTGTACCTTATAATTTTTTATCAGAATTATTTAAAATTCTTTGACTGGAAACTGTGCTGTTTCTGGGTCTGGTTCTTTTGAGTTTTTAAATATTTGGATGATGTTTCTTACTTTCTTAACTTTTTTGTTTAATCGAAAAAAATAAATAAACCTCATGTGTAAAGAACAGTAGAGACTTGGGAAGTATCTCCTCCCAGAAAAGCAAATGCGTCTTTTTCCGTCAGATGTTAACAAAGAGGGAGGTAAGCTGGTACATAGATGAGGTGGATTTATTATTTGTGCTTTAGTTATGTTTAGCATGGCACAGACTTCAGACTACCCCAGTGGTGGGTGCTGGAGGGATTTTCTGTTTCCCTGCTTTAGGTTTAAACAGAGCCTAAGCACCTGGTCCCTGGCGGGATTCCTTCTCAGCTCACCCCCTCCTCTCCTTGGTTAAGATTTCAGGTATTGATACTCAGGAACTTCCACATTAACTTACACTTACTTTTGTGACCAACGTTTTCAGTACCTCTCCTTTCTTCCCAAATTGCCATGCTTCATTCTGGAATTATACACCCTCCGTCAGAACTTCTGTTGGCATTTCCTGTGTTCATGAATTTTTTCAGCTTTTAGTTCTGTGAATGGCTTTTTTTTTTCAAACCTTCATTTTCTCTTAAGCAACTTTTTGTGGGTATAATTTACATAAAAGGAAATCCACCCATCGAGAGGTTACATTTTAATGAGTCTCCGCAATTGTAACAAGTAGTGTCCCCACCCCCTCCACAAACAAGAACCAGGCAGCGCTCATCACCTCAAAATATCCTGTGCCCCCTCCTACGCGATCATGCACCCCCTCTCCAGCCCTAAGATGCTTCCCACTGTGGTCTTGCCATTTTAGGATTTTATGCATGGGGCATCACATAGGATGTAAATTTTGAGGCTGACTTTTTCCACTTAGCAAAATGTTCCAGAGGTTATCCATGCTGTTGTGAGGGCGAGTAGCTTATTCCATTTTATGGATATTTATGGATGTTTATTAATTCACTATTCAGATGTATTAGGATTGTTTCTAGTTCAGGGTTACTATGAATAAAGCTGCTATACATATACAGGATACAAGACTGGATGGACCTATGTTTACGTTTGTCTAGGGTAAATATCTAGTTGAGGGATTGTGCGTCTTATAGTAAGAATAGGTGTATGATTAATTTTATACATTTCCTTATGAGTTTCCAATGTGACTGTAATATTTTGTATCCTCATATGTGATGTGTGGTATTTTCTGTTACTCCGTACCTTTGACAACGTTTGATATTATCAGGCTTTTGAAGTTGTAGCCATGTTATGGTCTCTACAGTGGTAATATCATTGTGATTTTAATTTGCATGAATATAATGATAATGCGTATCTTTCTTAAATTTATCTTTTAATTTACATCCAAGTTAGTTAGCATATAGTGCAACAATGATGTAGATTCCTTAATGCCCCTTCCCCATTTCGCCCATCCCCCCTCCCACAACCCCTCCAGCAACCCTCTGTTTGTTCTCCATATTTAAGAGTCTCTTCTGTTTTGTCCCCCTCCCTGTTTTTATCTTATTTTTGCTTCCCTTCCTTTATGTTGATAATGAGTATCTTTGTCTCTATTTGCCATTAATATATCTTCTTCAGTGACATATGTTTTAAATCCTTTACCTATTTTTAACATTCATTTAATTTTATAAATAAAATACTTATAAATAAATGTTTATGAATTAAAATATTTATAAATGTTAACCTTCATATTGTTAAATATAAGATTATTTAGTGTATATTAAATATGAATACTCTAGCAGATATACCTGTTGTGAATATTTTCTCCTAGTTTCTGTTTTTTTCTTTTAATTTTATTGAACATGTATTTTTTAATTAAAAAAAAATTTTTAATGTTTATTTATTTTTGAGAGAGAGACAGAGCATGAGTGGGGGTGGGACAGAGAGAGAGGGAGTCATGGAATCTGAAGCAGGCTCTAGGCTCTGAGCTGTCAGCACAGAGCCCGACGCAGGGCTCGAACCCACCAACCGTGAGATCATGACCTGAGCCGAAGTCAGATGCTTAACCCACTGAGCCACCCAGGGGCCCCTGCTTTTTTAATTTTTAAAGTGTTTATTTATTTGGGGAGAGAGAGAGAGAGAGAGAGAGAGAGAGAGAGAGAGAGCACACGCAGGAAGGTCAGAGAGAGAGGGAGAGAGAGAGAGAATCCCAAGCAGGTTCTGTGCAGCTAGCTCCCTATCACCAACTGTGAGATCATGAGTTGCACGTTCAACCAAAATCAAGAGCCGAAATCAAGAGTCGGAGGCTCAACCAACTGAACTACCCAGCGTCCCTGAACATGTATTTTAAATAGCAGAGCTTTTTAAGTTTGATGAAGTCAAATTTATAGTTTTTGTTTTATGTTATTTGCTTTCTGTGTCCTATTTAGAAGTCTTTGCCGACCAGATGATCATAGAGTTTTCCTCCGCGCTATCCTCTAGAAGTTTCATATTTTCAGCGATCATATGTGGGTCCAAATCTGTTTTATTTTCTATATATAGTTTATGGTAAGGAGTGGCTTTATATTTTTCTTTATGAATATACAGTAGTTCCACCACCGTTTGATGAAGGGAGATGTATAAGAAATGAATGCCAAATAAAGTCCAGAATGACTGTGGAGACAAGAAGCACGTATTACCCAAAGTTGTTAATATTATTCCGCCAACGCTGCAGGGATTCATGCTGATTACAGTCCCAAAACTTTTCAAAAGGAGAAACTAAGGACCCACAGCAAGAAAGGAGAGAGAGAGACAGCACACAGGAGAGAGTGCTGGGAGTGTCAAATGCCATCACTTGAATTCATTGTTTTGGAAATCAAGATGGCACACTGGGGTAAATAAAGCTCAGTTAACTGCAATCTACTTGTGCCAAATATAATACTTAAAGATGTTATTACTCAAATCTGACGCTCATTACCTCTCTCAGCGATTTACTGTATCAAGTCCACTTTGTGGAGTAGCAGGCTGATTTTTGCCATACTCTTTTCTTGCTTTCCCAAGGACGGATGTCTGTCCTTCATTATCTTCTCCCCCAGATCATCAATGAAGACTCTATTCCCCAACAGACATAAGGGAGTGACCCCAGACACAAGCAGAAGCGTCACGTGGAAGCTTCCGGGAGAACTAACTGTTAAACAGAGCTGGGTGCCTTTGCCCCTTGTCTGTCCCTCTCCCTGCCCCCGCGCTCAAGTGGTGGGTGTGTTAGCTGGAACCCCAACCTGGGCAACAATAACTAGGACTGTCCTTAAAGGTTGCAAAAGGAAACAAGGGACTTAATCCTTTTTTTTTTTTCCCGGAGGAGTTTTAAGCCACCGTAAAAGTTCCAACTACCTGACGCTGCATTAACTTATGTGAGATTGAAATAAAGTTTTGTTACATAAACCACCTGAGGTGAGGTGTCTGTTGGTTGCATCTGAACAGTTCTTGCCTGCTCTATTTCAATCTAATTACTTGCAGTCTGTTTCTGCTTTGCTGTCCTAGAACTGTTGTAAGAATATATCGCTGAAATCTATCTTGTTTCCATCCAATTTGTCAATCTTTTAACTCTTCCTAATGTCTTTTCATTGGGCAATCAGACCGGTCAAGCCAACTGTGCCTACCGGTATATTTGAATTTACTTCTAACAATTTATGTATTGCTTTCCATTTGATGTTTACCATGATACAGTCTTTTATTTTTTCCTTTCTTTTTGCATCTTCTGTGTGGCGATCTACTTTTCGCTCATTAAAATTTTAATTCCTCTACTAATTTTCAATATATACTATAATATGATATAATATTGATGTTATTTTGTTGACTGCTCTAAAATTTTAGCATGTATATTTAACGCGAAAATCTAGATTTAAACAATATTTTTACTATTCTTCGAGAAAATGTATGCCTTCTAAGACTGTAAATACTATTAATCTCCTTACAGAGCAAGTGTTGATTTTATCACAGATCAAATATCTTTCTTGATTTTTACAACGTATTAGGCATTATTGTCATGACTTTGTAATGTCAGTTCATGAGTAATTTTATTTATAGGCTTACCGTTCTGTTTTTTTGCCTTCCCTTCTTTTTAAAAAAAAGCTTTGTTAAGATATAATTTGCACACCATAGACTTGTCCCACTTAAAGTGTACAATTCAATGGTGTTTAATATGTTCAGAGCTGTGTGGTCATTCCTGAAGTTCAATTTTAAGACATACTAAGCCTCTGCAAAGAAACCTATTAGAAGTTACACCACATTTTCTCCCATAAACTTGGCTGTTACTGACAGCACACCTAAGTGGAATCATACTATATGTCATTTTTTATGACTGGTTTCTTTCATTAATCTTAATGTTCAATGTTTCTCTCCTTTTCATTGTGAATTCTCCCCACTCAATTATTCTTCATCAATATACAAATATGCTGTAGTGTCTCCTCCCTACGGAGTAAAACTATATTGAGGCCATATTCTTAGACTCTTGTAGTATCTATTTCTGTTTCTCTTCAAAGCAAAATTTCTCAAATGTTCTCCTCCTGCTCATGTCTCATTCTCTGTTATTGCCATGCCATTTCTTTCCTCCCCCACTGTACTGAAAACATTCTCATCAGAAGACACCAGTAAATTCCATTTTTCTATATATATACCTGGGAAACCTCAACACCCATGATCCTTACTGTTGTCAATCACTCTGTCATTTCCAAAATACTTGTTTCTCACTTCGTTTCTGGAATTATTCTGGTTCATCTCCACCCTTTGGGACATTCTCTTATGGGGAAAACCCTTCCATAAGCAACAGTGGCCCTCCAGATCAAAATCCCGCATGACTAGCACCCAGCATAGAAATCTCCAGTTACTTGACTTGGCCCTGACAGAATTCTGTATCACAGAGGATTATTTTACTTCTCTAACTTCTTCCTCTGGCCTTTTTCTCAATATTATTCATGCAACACCCCGGACATTAGGGTTTTAGAAGGCTAATAAATAATATGCCTTCCCAGTCAGAGTTCTGACGCAATTTGAGTGAACATAAAAGCTGAAGTGGATGAGACTCTCTCCGTGTATTTAGGGTCTCTACCAGTGAGTTAACAATACAACTGAGACAAATTGAGAGCATGTAATTTCTATGGATAGGCAAGCTCAGAGGGAGGGTAACAGGAGGGATAAAACCATACATGCCCCAGCCCCAAATTGCTAATCATGCAGTTGGCTTCATTCCCTCATATTCTCCTCAGGAAGGAGTCGGTACAGGGACGGGAAGAAGCCAGGGCCATTATGCTGATGGGTGGCCCCCACATAAAAGTAAGCATCATAAGCAATAAACAAGTTTCCCACTCTTCCCACATTTGAACTTTAACATGAAATAAAACTTCAGTGAACTTTTAAGTATCTTTAAAATTTTTTTTAATGTTTATTTATTTTTGAGATAGAGAGAGAGCATGAGCAGGGGAGGGGCAGAGAGAGAGAGAAAAAGAGACACAGAATCCGAAGCAGGCTCTGAGCTCTGAGCTGTCAGCACAGAGCCTGACGTGGGGCTTGAACCCACCAACCATGAGATCATTCCCTGAGCCGAAGTAGGACACTCGACCGACAGAGACACTCAGGCACCCCGAACCTTGAACTATCTTTAAAAAAAAAAAAAAAGTACCTTCCAGCTGGTGTTAATTGGAAATAAGCCATGAACTAACTTTCTTTAAAGAAAAATTAGAATCTAAACCATAAAGTGGCATTTTAAACGTTTCTAGTGGTTCAGCCGCAGTCACTACAAAAGTCAGACAACCCCCTGCCTTTTTCATAAACGCCAGTTCCGGAGCACTGTATCATACTTGCATAATGACCTGCAATCATGAGCACACCGGTCATTGCATGCGGTTAAAATATGCTCTCGGGACGTACTTCAGAATTATACACCCTGTCACTACCTGATCCCAAGTTATTTCGCCTTTCACTTTCCCCAGTCCCATTAGGCTTTCCAGTATCATTTATTACTGTCAGCCCTAAATTCACGTTTTGCATGCTTTCACTCAAGAAAGCACAGCTTACTTTCTGTGCCCATGTTGCTGCCTTTAGGTTGAAACATGTAATAATAGCAAATGGGTAGTGAACTTGAGACAGAGCTGGGAATCAAGTTTGTGACATGCTTTATGCAACCTTTCAGGAAACCCCTCTCCCCACTCTTAAACACAGAGAACAAACTGAGGGTTGCTGGTGTGGTGTGGGTGGGGTGATGGGCTGACTGGGTGGTGGGCAGCAGAGGGGGCACTTGTTGGGATGAGCACTGAGTGTTACATGTTAAGTGATGAGTCACTAGATTCTATCCCTGAAATCATTAAAAACAAATAAAAATAAAAATAAAAATAAAATAAAAGTTAATCACTGAAAAACAAACAAAAAAAGAAACCCTTCCCTTCCCCTCCACTCTTGCGTCTTTCTTGTTCTTTTAGCTCTTCCGTATTTTTAAGAGATTTATTTAATAGTAGACACATCTAGGGACACCGGTGTGGCTCGGTTGGTTAAGCATCCAACTTCGGCTCAGGTCATGATCCCACAGTCTGTGGGTTTGAGCCCCACATCGGGCTCTGTGCTGATAACTCAGAGCCTGGAAACTGCTTCGGATTCTGTGTCTCCCTCTGTCTTCCCCCGCTCATGCTCTGTCTGTCTCTTTCTCAAAAATAAATAAACACTTAAGATATTTAAAAGCATAGTAACTATATCCATTTAGCATTTCCTGGGTAGGAAGTGCTGTTCTGGAAAGTGGACGCAGATTGTCTACCATGAACTGATGGGATAGCTACAATATTATGTCCCTTTTACTAATATGGAAACTAAGTTTAGAATAGGAACTTGGCTTGTCCAGGGCTACACCGTGAGTGGTGCACAGAGGCTGGACTTGTGCCCCTCTCTCCTCTTCCTTCCTCACGAGCCTCTCTCAGTCCAGGGGGCTCGCAAGGAAGCACATGGCCGCTCTGAGTTGAGAAGCTGAGAGTGTAGCAAAAGGTATTGTCTATAATCCAACAGAATTCTCTTTGATTCAATACGTTGTGGAATAAAATGATGATGTGGACCCAGTCTTTGAGCTAACGAGTTTATAGATATTCCTTATGCGTATCTGGTCGGTGGGTTGCTATTTCCACAGGTCGGCGAGAGAGCTTTGGAAATATCTGGGCTTAATTAACACAATGCGCTTCCAATGTTCATTAGTTAGGACAAAAGCGGAGACTTCGTTTTTTCCAAGATGGTGTTTACCACATTGAGACTCTAGTCCTGATCGTTCAGAAGCCAATATTGCTAATGGCTAGCCATTGTGCTCCGGTATAGCTCCAAATATGGCTAGGTTACCATGTGTCAAGGAAATAAAAACACGTATTTTTAGTGCGACTGAGTGCTAAGCACTCTGACAGTTGCTTTACAGGGAATACCTTCTTTAACCCTCCTCACGGTTTACTGAGGCAGGTAGTATTACCAACCACATTTCATAGACAAATACAATATGCTCTAGAGAGGTTACACAATTCGTCCACTCTACCAAGGTGTCATTTGATGACGCTTGTATTCAAACTCAGGATGCTGAATTCCCAGTCTTGTGTACATAATCACTGTAGAAGACCACAGCTCAATGTGTGTGTGTGTGTATTCACATGTGCATATAAAGAATCTGCTAAAATAATAGGCATTTAGGTTCAAAGGATGGGCTTTTTGAGTTTAAAAAAAAAGGGGGCCAATCATTAAAATTGTGTAACCCATCTGTATTTCTTAACCTCTATGCCTTTGTTTCCCTGTATATAAATGAGAATACTGCTTATAGTGATGCAAGAGTGCTTTTCTTCAAGTGCCTTGTACAATTAGCAAGACTAAAGGGTTTAAATTACAGTTTTGCAACCTCAGTGCTACTGACATTTTGAACTGGAAAATTCTTTGATGGGAGAACGCCCTGTGCATAGTAGGATGTTTGCAGCATCCCTGGTTTAGACCCACGCGATGCCAGTAGCTTTTCCCCAGTTATGACAACCGGCGATGTTTTCAGACATTGTCAACATGTCCCCTGGGGAGTGAAGTCATCCCAGGTTGAGACCTGGGTTAAACAGCAAAGATGTTTGTTTTGAAATTCTTGATAGATTTAGTCGCTTTGCTTATCCAGTGTTTATTTCTATCTTCCTTTTGAACATCAGTACCTCCCTCTTTTAAAACTATACTATGGTTTTTCGTGTCTCGGGAGAAGATTGGGAGAAATCTATCTAGACAAATAAGTCTATAGAATATAAACAGGAAAGACGGCAAAAGGGGAGTCATAACAGGAAGGGAGAGGAGAGTTAGTGCAGAAAGAGGGGAAGGCGTGGGGTAGAGGAGAGAAGAAAGGAGTGAAAAAGTTAAGAAACCGTAAGACAGGAGAGCTCTGGCTCTATACTTAGGCGGCTGGAAATGAGTCAAACAGAAAATTTTTAGATAATTCCAGGGCAAAAAGGCTTACTTTACTTTCCGGAATATGGGCTGGGAAAATGAAAAGCCCCTTACAGATCCCCTGCCTTCTTTTGTTTTGCTATTTTTTTTAATGTTTATTTATTTATTTATTTATTTACTTTGAGAGAGAGAGAGAGAGAGCAGGGGAGGGGCAGAGAGAGAGGGAGAGAGACAAAATCCCAAGAAGGATCTGCACTATCAGCACAGAGCCCAGTGTGGAGCTTGAGTTCATGAACTGGGAGATCATGACCTGAGCTGAAATTAAGAGTCAGACATTCAACCAACTGAACCACCCAGGCACCCCAGATCCCCTGCCTTCTTGATGGTTCCAGCAACATGCTTGGATTCTCAGGGCGGTGCATCGGAAATGGAGAAAGCATTTGGTGTATAGGTCTCAGTTTCCCTACAACCGTGCTCAGGGTCTAGGGTATCCAGGTGTTCCAGCTTGTTTCCATGGTGGACGTAGAATTGCTAAGAGAATCCATGGATCGCGACGAGGCTTAAGATCATATAGGGAGGTTGCAGAGATATGGAACCCGGAGGTTACGCTGGGGATGATTCCAGTAACAGACACCAAAACCATAGTAAAGACCTGGCCTGACCAGCCACCACGCACTGGAAATCAAGAACCCAATGGACGAGCACCCAGACCAGCAGTCAACCCCTCAAGCTCATGAGGATCTCCAGTGCTTGCATCTGCACAGAAGTGACTGCTGAAATAAGAGAAGCTGATTATCTGAATGTAGAGGCTGAGCTTTGAAATGCCTGGGAATTTACTGGAAAATCGTCAAACTTCTTCCAAAAAACATCATTTCGGGTCAGAAGAGTCTGAGTTGCCAATATTCTGCTGTTAGCAGAAAAAGGGCCTCACGAATAAGGTGGAATCAATAACCTAAAATAAAAGAAAGAGGCTTTTCATTTTCCCACCTCTAAGTCAGACTGTGTAAATGTCTACTTTTACAAAAAAAAAAAAAAAAAAAAGTCCTCTATGGAATCATTTGGTAGTTGGAATAAAGAGTCAGAAAGTAGAACCACGATGCAGATTTCAATTTCCAACAAGGGGTGGCAAGTACGGGGTGTGTGGGCTTTGGAATGAATGTGTTGCTGCATGAGGAGGACCGCTAAAAAGGTAACCATTCGGTTCTCAACACATTTTAGCTAATATGATGTAAGTTTCCTACTACCTCAAAGCAACCATCAGTGTTCAGGAGTAGGAATCAGGCCATTTTTGGCCATTTCAGGAACACCGTTCTCAGACTGGTACGTACCACCTAAATGATGGGCACGCGGTAGTGAGTGAGACTCCCCCTCCCCGAAGCTCTCCATCCCAGGTGCTGACTCTTGCGACGTACAAACACATTATCACCTAGAAGCCCACCAAGATCGTTACAGATGAGGCAAGTGCCAAGAAAGGAAAGTATCAGGTCCTGTAGTCCTGGTGCCCTGACTCCCTGAGAAGATATCATTCAGGCTGAGACCTAGGGTATGCAGAACAGTGAGTCAGATAAAGGAAGCAGAAGGTGAAAGGTGGGGGAAGCTTGTTCAAAGACCCTGAAGTGGCCCTTTGAATCATTTTTGGTTTTGTTTTTTGTTTTTTTTTTTTGTTTTTTTGCTTTTCTGTCCTTTGGGTAAATACCTAGTAGTGCAATTGCTGGTTTATAGGCTAGTTTTATTTTTAACTTGTTGAGGACCCTCCATACTGTTTTCCAGAGTGACTGCACCAATTTCCATTCCCACCAACAGCATAAGAAGGTTCCCTTTCCTCTGCATCCTCATCCTCACCGACACTTGTTGTTTCTGTTGTTGTTAATTTTAGCCGTTCTATACTGATTCCAAAGGATACTTGAACCCTGATGTTCAAAGCAGCATTATCCACAATATCCAAATTATGAAAGCAGCCCAAATGTCCACTGACTGATGAACTGATAAAGATATATATGAAATCTTGCCATTTGCAATGACATGGATGGAGCTAGACGGGAGTAGGCTAAGTGAAATAAATCAGCCAAAGAAAGACAAATACCATATAATTTCACTCGTATGTAGAATTTAAGAAACAAAACAAGTGAGCAAAGTGGGGGGGACAAAAGAGAGAGAGAAACAAACCAAGAAACAGACTCTTCGCTCTAGAGAACACGCTGATGGTTACCAGAGGGGAGGTGGGTGGGGGGATGGGGGAAATAGATGATGGGGACTGAGGGGGGCACTTGTGGTGGGCACCGGGTGATGTATGCAAGTGCTGAATCACTATATCATACACCTGAAGCTAATATGACACTGTGTGTTAACTAACTGGAATTGAAATGAAAACTTAAAGTGAGTTTCAGGAGTGAATGGCGCCTGGGCACTGGGCTGGTTGCAGTGGCCGAGCTGAGCTGGAAGTCGGTGCAGCGGTGGTGCAGGTGAGCTTGGGGAGCCACCTCTGCCATGACGCCAGCCGTAAATGTAAATAGCGGAGAGAACGGTGGTCCTTCAGATGGGAAGTCCCGGTTGGAGAGGACAGAGCACATCCTGGAGTCCCGGATGGAGATCAGTGTCCCACCTCTATCATTGTCACACACCCACACCCCAGCGTCTACAGAAGGAACAGCTTGTAAATTACTTCTCTGGCCCCTTCTGGGCTGAAAATTCTAACTTTAAAAATGATGAAGCCATAACTGCGAAGTGCTAACAGATATCAGGCAACCATTCGTACACCAACAAGCAGAAGTTGCAGCCAGGGTGTTTGGGTCCAAAGGAAGTCAATAAAATAGGGGTCAAACTGGGGGTGGCACCTACCGGTAGGTCTACGATCTGACATACAGGTAAGTTCATTGTTCAAGTTTTTTTGCACATTTTGAATGTTCCAATTGTACTGGCAGCATGCTCTTTTAGGAACAATTCTCCCAAAGCAGTGTTCCTCGAAGTATGGTCTTCAGAACACAGACATCCAAAGCATCTGGGGACATTTTAAACGCTCATATCCCAGGGCAACATCCTGGGATTTTGATTCATTAGGTCTCATCGTCTGTGTATTTCACGTAAGGTTTGGACAATTTGCCCAGTGCTTAGGTACTTCTAAGACCACTTTTTGAAAAATGCCCCTTTAGATAGCTGATCTAAAAATCCCAAACCTTACCCTTTTTTACTCTCTAAGGACTCTTTCCTTTATGTCCTTGGACATGAATATTATATCATGAATAGAGGAGAGTGGCTCAGAATCAAATACGTACTTACCTTAGGGTCTTGGTCCTAAATCCCAGATATCTTGGTATTATTTTTGTGTATTTTAGCTAAATCACATTCCTTACAATCTAATTATAACCAAGCACTGATGTCTATAATGAGAGCCTCTACCATTTTATCCGTATCCATCCATTCTGGTTAGGAGAGTGTTACTAATTCCTAGTGGAATCATCTATCAATGCGTTCCTTTACTTTTCTTTCAGATAATCTGTAACGGTGACTTATTTTCATCTAAGAGCAAATAATTAATCTACAGGACAAAAGAGATCAAAAGAAGTTCTGCACCTGTGCTTCTTTCTACAGATCCAATCTCAGGAGAAATAGACATAGTGATTAATAAATTTGTAATTAATACAAAATAAATCTCAATGTTAAATAAACCCTCTACTTCCTTGAGAGAAATTAGTTTGGTCTTAGAGCTAAAAATCCTCTGAGGGATGCATGAGTGGCTCAGTTGTTTGAGCATCTGACTCCAGCTTAGGTCATGATCTTGGGGTTCATGAGTTTGAGCCCTGCATCACGTTCTGGGCTGACAGCTCAGAGACTGGAGCCTGCTTTGGATTCTGCATCTCGCTCTCTCTGCCCCTCCCTGGCTCACACTCTGTCTGTCTCTCTCAAAAATAAATAAACATTAAAAATTGTTTTTAAATTAAAAAAATCATCTGAATAAAAAGGGATCTGCAATGTGCCAATCCTTTTCATCTTCTTCCTCATTATTTCCTTCTAGTTTCTCTTTTTATTTTATTTTATTTTTTTAAT